>NW_027071903.1:27103031-27703031 GCF_038088225.1 Cyrtonyx montezumae | reverse complement strand
TACTCCAGAATTTTCTGAGTTGAACAGTAATCACATCCCAAAGGAAGTAGCTGTTGTGTCATAATATTTACATTGCAAGCATCCTGGGGAAATACCTGGAATGCTACCAGTTCTTTTTCTTCAGATTACATTAAAGCAAACTAAATAATGCAAATTCTAGTTTGGAAGCATTTAAAATGATAGTTTCAGGACAATCAAATCAAACCAAAAGATTATTGAAATGGTGGCAGGGATCTGCCTATTTTTGTAGGAATAATCTTACACAGAACTGACCCTTTTTTGATCATGCATTCCAGGCTCCTCAACTTCCCAGATCTCACTATGTTCCCTCTCACACCTGCTTTCCCATTTCTTTGTGATTTTCTGCAAATCAAATCACTGTAGTCACGGATTTTTATTTTTAAGTAGTAGTTTCCTTTTCAGAGTAAGGAAATAAAATCTCTAACTCACATATCCCAGTTTTTCATCTCATCACCACTTTGAGTGATCTGATAAGAGCTTTATTTTTCTTTATTTTGTTGGCCAAATTATACCAGGCATTTCTACCCATCTCTTAAAAAAAATGGGTTTAACATTATCATTATTGCTTTTCCTCCATCCAGTTCTGGCTATAAAGGTCCCACTGTCCTCTGACAGTGATCAACAAGAACTAACCTTGCTCCTTCTGTACTTGAAAACACTGACTGAAAGAGGCCATTAGTTTCCTTTTCCTAAGTTCCCAGGTACAAAGCTTCGGATACACTTTGACACACTGGCTCCTTCCAACATCAGTAACTTTTTAAGCTTTGTGCAAAGCTGAGCATGTGTCTCATTTCTGACAGCTGTCAGAACTGAGCTTTGAAAATCCCAGGATTATGGATGGTAGGCTGACAGGGTAACCCTCGGAATGGAATGAAAGAATGACTACCATGAAAATTGCAGTAATAAAGAATTTCTGAGTAATCCAGGTGTTCAATAATCAAAGTAGAGTTTATTTCAGAAATACCAAAACTACGCTCAAGAAAGCAAAGTATTAGACACCTTCAGTTACTGCAGAAGCAATAAAATAATCTACAAAGGAATGTCATGCCAAGTGCAATAACAAACATTTACAGCACTGCTTCTGCATAGCATGCATATGTAACCAAAGACAAAATTAAAGCAACAAAAGAATGCTGTACGTTAACATCTGAAAACTTTAAATATAAAGGAAAAATATGAATAAGAAATTTTGGTAATAAGAAAAAATATATGTCCAAAAATCTTTATTAAACACTGTACAAAACAAAATATTGCACTTTTAAATCAGACAATAAATATCTACAAAAGTATATTACAAAATGTTTTTGATTTTTTTTTTTTAATTTAAAAAACTGCTCACACAATCAAGACCCATCGCTGATTAAAAACGTAATGATCAGGAATGTCCTCTCCTTGCAGTCAGCCTTGGACACAACAGTCCACATTAAACATTTTCTATACAGTAGTGCTAATCTAATTTTCAGTGATGCAAACCCATAGTGCAGGAATGCTGCTTCCAAAGCTGTTCTGACAGCACACGCACTGATTAAGATGTAGTGTAGTTCAGTAATGTAACGAAAGATCCAAGTCAGGACTCACATTCAGGCTTCAAAGAAGTGCAGTAGTGTGGGAACTACACAAGGAAAAGCTCTCTGCTGCCTTCTGTGGGGTTCCCTGTGCTTACAGCCCAAATTCTGCAGTACAGAAAATAACACCCAGATATACCGGAATCAGAATTCTTCAGCTTGCAGAGATTCACAAGTTTAACAGTCATGATAAAAACTCATGTTGAAGGAAAACTGCTCAAAGTGGATTTTTTGCACTTCTCTATCTTCCCAATCAGTAATTCTTCCTTGGACATTTTCCCCTGTTAATAAAGTATTTACCCAAAACAGAAAATCTGCCAGGCATGTTTGGCCATTTGTTGGCTCCCCATTTGACTGTGAAAGGGAACAGTGCTCACAAACTAATTCACAGCTCTGACCAGGAAGCCTTGTGTCTAATTTAAAATCAGTAGAAGTCTCATCATGCCAGAACTCTGTACTTCAGTGGCTGAGCAGAAGAATAGAAACAAAAGAAAATAACATATCACTTTTCAAAACAGATCTATTGCTGCTTTGAAAACTGTACTGGCATCTACTCTGTCTACAGAACAAAAATTCCTAATTCAAACGTGGAGATGTTTAAAACATTAAAAGTTCCATTGCAAAGAGTGGATAATAAAAGTTCCCAGAAGAAGTACCCTGCCCAGCATATCAATCTGCAATACTGTTTCTTATCTTAGCCCCAAGTTTCTGTTTAAATGTTACGACTAATGTCCTATGTACAGGTATATAATTGGAGCAGGATAGGTTAATGAACCTCTCTTCTCATCTCTTCACTGCAGCATCACGGATTTTCCATAGAAGAGTTACATTTCTTGACATGACTGACAACACCTTTGTTTGTAGACGTCTATCAAGCATAACCTTAGTTGCTTTGCAAATGTACAGTAGTGAGTTGTATCCTTGCATTCGTCTTCTGAAAAATATGTTTAAACGTTAAAAAAACTTTGACAATGGACAAAAGACAAACAGCAGAAATCATCATAACAACCAATGGATTACTGGTAGCTCTGTCGTTATTTTACTTCACTTTGTGACAACAGCTAAAGTAGGTCACACGTCAGTGGTGAGATCTCACTGCATTCATTTCAGAGAACTACCCGACCTTTCAGGAATTAATAGCTTGCTGGAGACTCGTGAATGAGTCACGGCTGGCAGACATACAGGGAAGTTTGCATAAAACAGCTTCCACAAATCCTGCCTCTAAAAGTGTTTTTGAGGCTGTAGTAGCAAACCAGCCTGGTCACGGAGAACACTAATGCCAGCACTGTCACGTGTTCCTTGGAGAGGTTAGTTTTACCTTTGAGGAGTGCAATCAAATGCTTGCAGAATCACTAGTGTACAACTGTGAGGTACTTTCTAATATAAGTGCTGGAAACTATCAGCATGCTCAGATATAAATAAATATTTACATACTGCCACAGGCTGTGGCGTTGCAGTGCTGCCAGCTCACTGGTCTCTTCTTCCACCCACAATACTGATCGGCCACAAGTTTGTTATCCTTTCTGTGTACACAGTACACTCGTCTTGACTGAAATCCACTCCCACACTGCACACTGCAAGGCCTCCAAGGCCCTGTCCGCCAATAGACATCACATACTTCTGAAGAACAGTTTCTTCTGACAGTGGATCTGTGTGGAAAAAGAAACAGCAGCTAAACATATTTTTGTGCTAAACTCTTATACACAGAATCATACAGTTATGGAAGGGACTTCTGGAGATTGTCCAGTCCAAGCCAGCTGCTCATCACACAGTAAATTTGGTCTGTATTCCAATATGTCCAAAGGTGGGAGACCCTACAACCTCTCTGCACAGCCTCTTCCTGTATTTGAGAATCCTCAGAGTTATTTTTTCTTCTCTAAGTTAAATTTCCTGTACTTCACATTGTGCCTATTCATCAAGCCTCACTCATGACAGAAGACAAGCTTCTGTTCATTGAAACCAAAGCCTGAAATAGAAAAAATGTTTTACCTTTCAGAAAATCTTACTGACCCTGAAATGCTGTACAGTGGATGCTGCAGGTGCTTTAAGCTCTATCTTGAACACAAATAATATTTCTATGCTGACTCAGAACCCTCTTAAACATTTGAAGCTGCCAAAGTGAAATCCTGGCTATTACTTGTGAATGGAACTCCCAGCATTTTATTCAGCAAAGCCCAGATTTCATTCTACGTGCCTCAAAAATGATTTTAAATGTTCACAACTCAGAATTACTTATATAGTCAAAAATATGGAGAGCTGGGATCTATAATTGAGGAACAATGCCATTTATGTACTCGATACCCAGTCACTGTTTGTTCTTCACTGCCCTGCCCATGGATAGGTTTTGTTCCCCCAGACCACTATGTTAAGTTTTAGTTTCTCTTCAATTCAGCATTTTTCAGATTATAGTGTTTTATGGACACTGCCTTCCATGCATGTGCAGTAGCATAGCCCCAAGTGATTAACATTCTGAGGGGGGCTCTAAGATCTGTATTTTTCCTTTAGTAGTGAGCAATTTGAGACAGTAAAGCAAATTAACAAAAATCCTACAAAGTAATAATTATATATATATAATACATGCATGCCTTGAGGTAAGAACACTTATTTCTTCAATTTTAGATCCAAATACATCCTTAACTACTACTTCTTTAACACACTTAAAGGCATAATTAAATGTGTTCATCTGGATAAGTATACCTTATTTAAGTAATAATAAAGTAGTAAATTTACAGGGACTACAAAATAAGTCCCAGGAAAACTTGTACAGAACCTTGTCAGCAACAGAACTGAGTACCAATAATACCAGAAGGGAACCAGTTCAGCAGTAGGAACTAAGTTATGACACAAAAGGGATTACTGTCCCCTCTCCTTGTGTTTGATTCACAGGAATTTGAACATTTAGATGGTGTTTATGATATCGTAACTTTAATTTGATCATCTATGGACTTTAACTTGTACTGTTTCAAATTGTGTACCTCTTTCTCTCATCACAAGAGTTTGGCACCAAAGTTCCGTTATGAAGTTGACACAGAAAGTGGCGATGCTGTGGAGCTACAAGGCGGCCTACACAGGGACCAGAACACTGAACAGGGAGACAAAAAAGTGGGGGAATGAAAAAGAAACACTCAAGTTAATTACAATAGAGTCACCCTTCTCCAGGATACCGACCTTCCCACCTATTCAGAAAAATGCACAACCCTGCCTTGTTACTCTCTGTATCTGGAAGGTGGCAACAGCAATTCTCACTCATCACTTCGTTTCCTGAATAAATACTGCACTGATAATCATAAAAATCATGTGAAAACAACAGAAGCTTACTGCGTAAACAAAGATGCAAAACATAAGGAAGTTTTCTATATTAAATAAAGGTAATTGCTTTTGAAGCACACATCTGTTTTTAAGGACTTCACAAGTTCAGCTACACGAACTGTGTTTTTATGACTGCAATAAAAGCAATATACTAGCTTAAAACTGGAATTGGTAACAGTGGATTAGGTTATATAACATGCTGAAACTAACACTTGCATTTCAGATCTTGTTCTGCCCTCACTTCCTTGTTTGTGTTGAATAAAAGTAACAGAAAATCAAGAAACAAGGATTTGTATTCAGTGGAAGGCAATTACAGCTAGTGCCACAAGTCTCCAGCTCGGCTTTCAAGGTGTTAGTGTGGCAGCAACAGCATGCGAATACAGACAATGGAATGATTACACTGATGTCTTTTCTAACCTGAGGAGTTTCCAAGCAAACTGTCACTTACCCGTTCTTCTGTCTGCGCTGTCCCTGCTGTACATGAATAACCAGTACAGGGCTTCCTTCCCCCGGGGCGATCTTGCTGTATACAAGCATCTGCCAGCACTTTTACCACGCTCCCATTGGCTTTTACTTGCTGACAAGTTATCTGCCGATAGCGAAAACCACTGCCACAAGTTGCAGAGCACTCAGACCATCGACTAGTCACCCACCTACAGGGATGCAGAGGCATTAATAGCAAACATGAAAGCATTGCCACCTTGCTGGTAGTTTGCACCGACCAGTTTGCAAATAAAAATCAAGACATCTTGGCACTGTGATTTTTAGGTGGATATTTAGAGTCTCGATGTGAGATAAGGTAGAAGCATCTTTTTCAGCCTTTACACAAGGTTGCAGAAACTTGATTAACTGGTGAGTCCTACCATACACGTAGCTCAGTATATGCTGACTGAAGATACAGCACTTGTTACCAGAAGGTGAGAGCAGGTAAATGCTACAGTCACTGCTGGGTCTGTTATTTTTGCAGGGAAGTACAGCCTGCTATTCCAGAACCTGCAGAATGACTGGTACTGATTTAGTTACTACCAGTGCAGTAGTAGAAGTAGGTGTCATAACTCATCTGTATCTATTGTTACATCAAGATCCTGCTAGATAATGGCTCAAGCAGAACGTTTTATTTATTGATGAGAAATTGCAAAGATTTATTCTGCCTTAACAGCTAGAAACTTCGTCAGGGAAGCAGCAAGTAGCAATATGATTTATTCTGCTCCATCTTTTCATAAATGTAAGATAGGAACTTGGAATGAGATTTTATTTGTAGCACCACTGTGGTAACAGGAAAAAGATCCTATTTTCTTCAGCAATTATTTTCTTAAAGAATTCATGTTGATTCAAAGATTACTTTTGCAATCTGGACTCTTTATCCACCTTTTAAAGCCCAAGTGCTTTTGCAAATATTTGGGCACAATGTATGCACAGCAAGTCAGCAATGCACAAATTCAGATCTAAAATACAAGTTAAATACATGCTCAAACTCTCACTGTACTTGGATGCTATGCTGGAGGAAAGTGGATTGAACACATGGCAGCATCCTCATAACTCTGTCTCATCTGCTCTGAATGGATGGATTTTAGAGGGAACACTGCCTCAGTTGAGGCTCTGTGTTTCAAAGGATTTGTCCTACTTTAGCATATTTCCACTGGCAAAAAGTTCACTTGTTATGGGCTGGCTGAATTTCAGACTTGCAATTTAGGATGACCTGTTTTTTTGGCTTCTAGTAATGAATATAAACAAATTTATCCTGATATTTATCTGTTGCTATGTTTTGTGTGTTTAGAAGAGTTTAGAAATACTGGCAAGATGCACTCCCACAATGTCACTTAAGGTCTGAACACCTCTTTCCAAAAATTTTCTAATGAAGTACAGCTCCAAAATGTGTGCATGACTTCTCATTGCTCATGGATTTTGTACTGCTGACAAGTGAAGGCCAATCCCTTTAAGCAACTGAAGGCGTTTGTTTTGAGGATGCATGTAGAGCTTCTTGCAAAAGCCCAGAGCAGCTCCTTGCTGGGATGGAGTGCTCAGGGCAACCAATTAAATGCACAGGCAACGTTTGGCTTTTCGGAACCAAATACCATAGTGGTATATTTGCCTGTGATACAGATACTTTCTGTCCCAGCATCTCTCATCACACTAGTTACTCAGCCAGAAGAATGGCAGAGATGCACATGCAAGGGGAGTGACACTGTGGTGAGGGGCACTGGAGACAAACGAGGCATTCCACAGCAATCATTCTACTCAGAGCCTCTCTGCCAGCACGAAAGAACAGGAGGTGAACACAGACTCCACTCATGGGCATCGTGGCTGGTGTAAACATAATGATTTTTCTTGCAGGGCACTGGCACAGATTCCACACAACAAGCACATCTCAGAGGCCTCCCTGTGGCTTCCACAATGTTAGTGTGGTAGCAGCAAGACTTGCTGCAGCATTATGGACTTACATGAGGTCTGATTTATTCAGTTGAATCAACAGCTCCCTGACTTGCCTGTGATCCATTTTCACAAGATACAGGGAATAAAACCCACATTTCAGACTCAGCGTATAAACACAGAGCAACTTCAGGAGATTGTGAGCTTATCTTAGTACAGACAGAGCACCTGCAAATATAGTAGGCAGAGTTTACCTGGCGGGGCAGTCATCTCTGTTGCATGACTGGTAAATGATTGCTGGCTTTTGCAGATCTCTGCATAGTGATTCATTTACTTTCTGCTTCTCTGAATTCACGCACTGTAGTTTCCTGGAGCGGGTTCCTGAATTGCCACAGTTAGCAGAACAAGTGCTCCACTCAGCATATTCCCATCTGTAATCTAATTATCGATAAGAAACACAATCAAAAATGCTGTGTGAGAGATGCATTGAACATTTTAACTCTGTCACGCTTTTAATCAATGTGGCAGCACGCTCTGCCAGTGAGATAACAGACATCACAGCTCCCGTAGAAAAGTGAATGCTTCAGCTTTGTGAAAAGGAACCATAAGTCAGAGGAAAATGCACTCCTACTCCGCTTCCCCTGAAGTTCAGCCTCTATCTATGAGCATGAAGTTCACTAGAAGGCAAATGGGATCAGCATATGTGCACCTGAGGGGCAGAGTCTGGCTCACAGTAGGAACTGATGAACTTCTTTTAAAAGTTTCATAACGTTTTTATACAATGAGCATTAAAAAGGGGAAATTGTAAATCAGGCTCTCCAGGCTTCCTGCTGCTCCACGCTAAGTTTATTCTAAAGAAACCTCACCTTGCTCCAGATGCTTCACATAATTTCAAGATTTAAGCAAATCCTGTGCTAAAGTATAGAAAATTACTTAATGCATAATTAATTTGCCACTGAGACCTCCGGCAACATGAAGAAGAAATATGTTTTAAAGGCCATTTTATATTGAAAATCGATCACCTCTAACAATTACTACCTTTATATTTAGTCACAATTCCACACTTACTCCTTCCCCCACCGTTTTTTTTTTTTTTGACACTTGGTAAAAGATGAAGTACTATGCAATGCTGACAGATTTTTATATGATCACAGAAGGAGTCAGATTTTTCTGTAATAACCAAGAATAATTGATAGCTACCAGCTGTGTCCACAGGCGCCCTCTTCCAGCACATAATGAATTCTTTAACTTATTGTTTTTCAATGTTTCCTTATTACTTCTGGGTTTCTTAAAATAATACAAAAGGGCCTTTTTCAAAGTAGAAACAGTTAAATTTACTGACTGCAACTATGATGGAGAGACTGTATTGTTTGTTTAACCAAGAAGATACTGCTCAGAAGTACCCTCAATATGCCTACTGTGCAAAAACCACCAGAGGAGATTTTGCACTCCTAAAATTGCACGGCTATTCCAGCGATGAAACGTTTACATAAGCAACAATCAGAGTTAGAGCTCATGAAAGGAAAATGGAATCCTCCCAAAATACGGACCAGCCTCACTGGGCAGGGTATTGGGTGACCAAAAGGCAGTTCAGCTGGAGAATACAGATGGAGAGTTTAATACCTGGTTAGTCTTGCCCAGACTTTATTGAGCTCTACATTAGTATCAAGGTCTGGACACATTTTCTGATAAATTCTATCAGGATACTTTATGATTTCATTAATATTTAGATACAATTTTGATTTCAGGCTTATCACCAAAAAGGAACATTTTCATCACAGATATACTTCAGTAAAATCACTTTGCCATCCCACTCATACAAACCCCGTCTCACTCATAGAAATAATCCAGTGTCAGTCTCTGAGAACACACTTTACACAAGGGGGATTTACAAAATCTGATCTTAAATCTTCTCTCATTCCTTTGTTCACAGACAGTAAGCCAAAATATATAGAAAATAGATAAATAATACATAAGAATCTTCAATTTCAACAGAGACTTCTTTTTAAATCAGATCTGCACCCCCTGCATATAGGGGACACTTGTTGTTTGCTTTTTTGATTAACCTATCAAATGGAATTCCATGTTTTGCTGCCCGAATCTCAGGATCTAAGTTCCTAACTCTACACTTTAAAGTCTATCGACTATAATGGTATTAATTTCAAAAGCACTTTAAATATTTACACACTTCTTACAAAGTTTGCAGATGTGGCCTGCCCTGCTGGTGGGTTGTAGGATCCTTTGCTCATTCCTCTGCAATTCTCAGCTCCACATTTTACAATTTTCTAATAAAAGTGGAATTGTGTACAAGCACATTACATTGGAGGACATTATTAAATGTTCTTGGAAACTTAAAACCCAAACTGACTGGGTGCCCCAGAACACTGGCATGTTTAAGGATGACTACAGTAAGATGGCAACCATATTGCAACGATGCTGAAATATGACAACCATAATTAAAATTATTCTTATTGTCTTAAGATGGCCACAAAGTCTGTTTTGCTTCAGTTTGTTAGGCTATCCTGGGAGCAATTTACATCATTCGCTCAACTTGAGAAAACCTACCTGATTTAATGCAAGACACCAAATTAGGCAAAATCTTCTTAGATCTGCAGCTGCACAGGTAAGAAATGAGAAAACCCACATCCTCCTGCACCCATTAATGCCCAAATACAACTCTGAGTATGGACATTATCTATTGGCTTAGATGAGATTGTACATATAGGTGAAGTTAAACATGTATTAGCTTATTTCTTTCTCTATATAAAAGCAGGTTAATGTTCAGGGAATTCCTTAAAGAGTGAAAGAAATTAGTATTTAAAAAATAAGAATTTGTCATATAGTTTTCAACAAACCTTCCTTCTTGACATTTACCCAAACTGACACTGGTTTTGCACTAGCTGAAGTCCAACATCGGAACTGTCCAGCAAAGTGACCCGAGTTGGTGTTCACCTCCAGGATGCGACCCCCAGCCAGGATTCGGTACTCCAAGGTCTGGACTTCCTCAATTGGACTACCTCTGAAAAGCCAGTGAACAGTGTTTCTGGAGCTGGGAAGCACTGGGCAACCTAAAAATTGATGGTACTTTAGCATTTTTTTCTAAACACAGCAGCTGCATTGAAAAGTTTGGACATAGTTATGCATGACAGATATTCTATATAAAAGATCTCATTAGTCTAAATAAAAACAAGAATATGCATAAACTATCTGGAGTTCCTGAGCATCCCCTGAGGGTTTTCAGCTGGCATACACCTATCACAGTTCTTTCTATTTTCCCTCTTACTAAGATCTTACACATTCCACTTATATATAACTGAAGAGAAGTAGCAGAGAGCAATTATTTAAAATGAATTAGGGTTTTACTCTGGACTCCGTTTTATGCAAACCACCAAATCATTCTCAGGAATCATCCTCACTTTCTCCATGGGCCCCCTCTGTTTTTATGAACACATCATTCAAATGGGAAAGCATAAAGGACAACATACCTATTCTTAATGGATCTCCAGGTACCACGCTAACATTTGTACCAATTCCAGATGCCATTAAGACACGCTTTTTTTTGCTTCCCTTTGATAGTAAAGTATTATTCTCTGTAAATCTTTGTTCTGTAAAACAATACACAAAATCTCTTCTTAGGAAGAATTGTATCAACATACTAATAAAAAAAAACCTTGCTATAAAGTACTTAAACACTCGTTATGAAGCACACGTACAATACTGCTCTGAAATGATCAACCTACTGACTGAATTGTTCATGAAGCAAATATATCTCAGGTGTGAAAACAGGGAAAAGCACAAGTTGTTTACAATGTTCCCATCTGTTTCTAACTTAATCAAATTTGTTGAATCATACGTGTTTATTTATTAGCAGCAATAAGCTATAACATAATAAGCTATAAGCTACAACATTAAAGAACAAAATTTACAGGACGTATCATCTATTTACTGTTTCACAACAGAATGCCATTTATGTTTTAATTGCCAGTCGTTCACACACACAAATTTTAAGAAAAAGATTTTTTCCAGTGAAATTAGGCCAATTTCTGACTTATTTTTTTCCCCAATGGAATCATGGCAAAATACTACAATTAAGAAAAAAAGAAAAACCTCTTTTAAAATCCCATTATGCATAGTGCATAACATAGGCAGTCATATAACTATCACTACAGCAACTCATCTTTTTCATCACATGCCAGATGAACTGCCAAGAGTATGGGTAATCTGTCAGTAACACACAATTCTTGTCACGTGGTCCAAATTTCCATCCTAATGAGCGTGCTTAATACCCACAATTCTCCTTCCAGAGCATTTTAAATCACTTTTTTATATTCTAACCTCTTTGGGTTATTTTCCATTCGTTGGATTGCATTATTTAAGGTTTTTCCCCAGTGTACAAGGTCTGCATCAAGCCTCCTGCTCATCCTTGTACGAGGCCTGCTCCAAAAGTAATGCCTCCCATTTTACGACATTGGCCCATAAACTCAAGAGGTGGACACTGGCAGTAGAGCTGGAACCTTGCCACCAGTATTCCATTACATTTTCTTGTGTGACAGATGGCAGCAGAGAAGTAGTCTGACAAAATGAAGGGTGACATGGAAGTGCATCTGAAGCAAAGGGGTGTCACTGAATTCCTCGGTGCGGAAAAAATGACACCTGCTGATATTCATTAATGCTTACTGAACATTCATGGAGACCAACCAGTGCATGTGAGCACAGTGAGGCAGTGGGAGGTGCATTTCAGCAGTGGGGACAGCGGGCACTCCACTGGTACACATTTTTATGAGCATAGCACGCAGGCTCTGGTTGATCAGGGGTGAAAATGCATAGCTCAAGGCAGTGACTATGCTGAAGAAGAGTGATTTGTAGCTGAGAATTTGCTTTATCAAACACTGTTATCATGCTCTTTGTATCTGTTGTAATTTCCATGGAAATAAATAGGGGGTATTACCTTTGGAGTGACCTACGTAAATGCTGAAACAAAAATCTCCACAGAAGTACAATGAGATCAGCCCCATAATGGCAATGACCACCAAACAGCTAATCCCTTCGACAGTTCTTAGTCACTGCTACTAGAAAAAAGCTGCACAAATTTTGCTCTACTGCTCAGCTTTTCCAGATGAAGCATAATTGCTGCAGGAAAGTCCAAAAGTCTGACTTGATGTTGCTTTAGACAGCAGTCAGCGTGATCTGCAAATCCTGACAGCAGAACATTCTCCCATTTCACCACAGACTCGTGCAGTAAAAAAAAAAAACAACAAAAAAAACCCCTAAAAATGCAGAAATTGGCATTCTTCTGTCTACTCAAGATTTATTTAAACTAATGTCACATGACCACCAGTAGAAATGAAGTTCAGGCTCTTGTGAGTGAGCTTCCCAGTCACATCATTATAATAATATTCCTCTTTGAAACATGTCTGAGTTTTGACCTAATTCAGGAAAACTGAAACCAAGAAGGCAGCTTCAGTCTATATTCACCTTCAAACAGAGACTCCTATTATGTCTTTGGTAAGTCTTCCTTGGCCAACAGATCCAAACATACCTAATCTGCCTTACACGTGTGGTTAAGAAAGAAAGCTTTGTAGGAGGGTTGGCCATGCATGACTGCGTTGTACTTTGTGCAGCAAAATGGTGAGAAAGTTAATCTCCAGGGCAGAATAATCAATTTATTGGAGTTATTTTCAAGGTATGATCGTGTTACAGAGTACTGCATTATTTATCTACTTACAATAGTCATTTAAAATGAATTTTTCTTTCCATTTTCTATTTTGAGTTATCAGTTTGTATTCAGATTTTTTTCTGTTCTCACTATTCCTTTGTTTTATTGGCCTTTATGATTAAAAAGGAAATGACAACACCACTTTGGTTTCACTCCATTACATTTCCCTGTCATTTCCTGTAACCTACCTTGTTTCCCTATATGAAAGCACGGGGCACAATGCAATATGACATTGAGTTTAGCTGTCTAACGTGTCTCCGGGTTTAAGGGCTGATATTTATTGCCTGGAAGCAAGAAGATGGAACAACTTTTGAAGAGGTCACACATTAAACTGTACCCAGATCTACTATTACAGGAAACATAAAACAGAACAGATCCCAGGGAGTGAGAACCAGTCAAACATTCCGAGTTCATGAGAAAGCGTTAAATAATAACCCACAGCACCTCAATCTAGTTTATCAGTGAAAAATCATATTAAGAGTTATTAGTAAGGAATTCTTACTCAGCACCTACCACGTAAGTGGAGAACAGATGCCGCCTCAACTTTTCCAAGAGCATTAGTTGCTCTGCAAGAATATGTTCCTGCATCTTCATAGGAAACATTCTTCAGAAATAAAGAGCCATTCGAAAGCAAGAAAGAACTAATTTGTAGGATGCCTTTCTTCATAAACCATGTCACGTTCGGTTGAGGAACACCTTTAAAATGTAGATAATTAAAATATTTAGGACAAAATAAAATATACCATCTATATTGCTCATAATATACAAGAATCATTGGTTCATCCACCACTTCACAGGTAATGCAATGACACTGCAGCAAAACTAGTAGTTTTTCCATTCACAGAAAAAAAACCATTTTTGTTGAGCCCTTTTAATAGTTCAGCATCCCACTGAGAATAACAGTTAAGCACTGTGAGGCAAGCTCCCAGAACAGCTTTAGAAGCTGCTACCTGTCCTACAAAACCAACGTGCTCATGTATCTCTACTAGAAGATGTGAGACTGCTAACCTCAGTCAGAACCAATTAACATAACCATCTGCAACCCAGAATGCATGGAGAAAGGAATTAATATGATGAAACGAAGCAGAAATAAAAACTGAGATAAAATATTTCTCTTGAAAGAAAGGTTTTATATTTATCAATTAAAATAGAAAATAGGACATCCATTTCTGCCCCCAAAAAAGCATCAAAAACTTCTCAATCTAGCAGATGTCATAAATGCAGCTTGTAACAATGAAGCGTGAAGGAAATGGAACGGAAAAAGCTATTAAGAACTAAATTAGGGGCTCAGTTGTTAAGCAATCTCGTTTACCATGTTACAGAAGATCTATCATCCTCCACACTGTTAAGTTGGAGTGCTGAAATATTCTGTATTCAAAGAAAACTCATCATTCTAAATTTTAATCAATGAATGGACTTTGGATATTGATTTTTCATTAGGTGGTTTTTCCAGTTGCACAATATTAGTTCTATTGTTGTTTTCTTTTCCACAAACATTTGTTTTTAAATGACATTTTGAGAGCTGGCAAATCAGACACTTCATTGTTGGTGCTCCAGCAGAGCTGCCCCAGCACTCTCTCAGAGCTCCAAAACCCGGGATAAGTCTGTGGGTGTATCTGACACGTGGCACAACAACCAGCCTCAGCAGTGTGCAAATGCACAAGGCATAACCCAGTCAGAGTGGTTAAACCATCCTTCCTTTATCTGAGCTGTTTTCTTGACACTGATCAGTGCTCCCTGAAGGCTACCAGAATGGGTCCTGCTATAGAAGCTAACCTGAATGTGGGACATTTGGAAGTCACAGCCATACTGAACGCTAATTCAGTCTCCTTTCTTCACAGATCATTGTGCAGTATTACTTTACAGATGATGTCTTCATGATGTGGAATAGCCTTCAGGAACAACTTCAACATTTCGATCACTGGCTTAGCACTTCCAATGCACACCTCAAGTTTTTCCTTTACCATAATAGGAACCAGACATATTTTTTGGATCCTGATATGTTCATGAAGGAAAAAGCTCCCCATACCACTTTGTCTAGAAAGACAGCAGACAGAAACACTCTCCTGCATAATCGGCGTTTTAAATTCTAGGCAACTTAGCAACTGTTCAGTGCTTTCAAATTCACGAGATTGTGATTTACTGAATTCAATTGTGTAAAACAAGATACAGATCTGAAGAGCGCACAGGGCTCCAAAAAAACCAGGCTGTTTTTCAACTTTCCAGAAGAAGCTTTATGCCACAACAAAAAATCCTTTTGGAATTAGGAAGAATTCTTGTTCTAAGGACCTTTTTTCCATTATATTCCAGATTTCTGGCTAAAATATATCATTCTCAGCCAGATTTTCCTTTACAGTGTATTTTCCATGGCCATTCAGGCATATATACTCTCTGTACGGATGAGCTGAGGAGGTGCCATAAGGATGCTGAGCTGAGGCCCACAGGTTTGTAGCCAGACTACCCTCACTGGCACCAAAATCCTGCAACCTCATCAGAGCCAACAATAACCAGCAGCAGCACGGCTGGGAGAGAACCAAAGTTGAAAGATTTAAAGTTGAATTCCACAAAACACAAAAACATGAAAATGTTTGTAAGGGGGTAAGATTTAGGCTTTTAACCTGGGTTCCTACCAAAATTCAGCCCCAAACATCATCCCATGATAGACTTCCCTCTGCTCGCATTCAGAAATGTATTCCATTCCTGGGATTTAACTTAAGTAAAATATTTCTTTCTTCCAAACTTGGTTTATATCCTAGAGTTTATGCCAGAAAAACTGCCATGTCTCTACTCCTTTACCTCTCATTGAATGAGATGTTGAGTCTTAAACCTCGACCGGAGTTCAATTTGCAGAAGAAATCTGCAGAACAGCTTTGCCTCTCATTTTAAATTCAAAATTGGGTAGCTGTCACACACCCTTAAGTCAATTTAAGCTACTAGCAAGCGATTCCTCTTTTTTTGTTGGAGAAACTGTATCTATTTCTCTATAGGGGAAAAAAGTGAGCAGTGCCACACAAACACATGAGTAAATCAGACCATTTCTCAAGTGAATAATGCAAATACACAAGTATAAATTTAGTCTAAGAAACAGAAGGGAGAAGAGAGATCTGCACGGCAGCCCAATAGTCAGTCCTACTGAAATGCACAGTTAATCCACCCAGGTAATCTCAGATGTGTTTCCACTTAAAGGAAAAGTGGCAGAAAAGTGCATTTAGAATCACAGTCAAATACATCATGGAACACAAGTACTATTAAGCATTATGTGTCATTAACACACGTTGTCATTATGAAGCAGAGCTCATTAGCTAGTTATCTAGATACACTGAGGGCACATTCATGAATCTGAGTTTGTTCTGAAAATAGCAATGAGGATAATCAGAACACCTTCATGCTGTATTTTATCCCAAGTTGTGGAAAAGTAAGATTTAATCTCAGTTAACAATTTTATGTGAATTGTGAGCAGTCTCCCTCTGAGCTGGCCTCTTCACAGTCAATTCTGAGGATCCTAAAAGTTTTTCCATTCTATTTTTCCATTCCCTCCCTTTCAGAGAGGAGTTCGGGGACCTGTTACAGGCAGGTTGTACTTATCCTGCTGGAGTACAGAGAGGAGGGAGGGCATGGCTCTGTAGGCACACTGCAGGCAGGACACAGCTGTCTGTTAGCAGGGGCCTCCACCTCTGCCTTTCAGGGGAACCCAGAACTGGAGAGCTCAAATGGTATATATAGCTTTCAGAGTCATACATCCAGGGAGACAGAGTGCAGAATCTGGCCAGAAAAAAAAGTTTTATTGTGTGGTGGCATGGCATGTGCTGATAGACACACTGTAAAGGAATAAAACAGACAGATGAAAAATGTAAAGGTATCCCTTCTACTCCCATTTCTTTGCATTCATGGGTAAAGCAAAAGCAGCATGTCCATTTCAAGCTCTTCTGGACAGCTTCAGTTTATCAGTGTGTTGCTGACAGTGAAAAGCTTTTTTCTTCCATAACTCTCATGAAAAACAGAGTTTTGCGTATACTGTCTCTTCTGGAATTCCTACCAAGAGAAACCTTTACTGTTGGAGGATTCTAAAAAAACAACACTAGTTTTAGGAATACATCTACCTTCCTCTGTTTAAAAGTGCTTTGCATAAATCCTTTCCACAACACAGCAATCCCAACACGCAGTCTCCATGTACACATTTCTGTAGAAAAATCTTCCATCGTGAAGATTTTTGATGCCTTTCCTTTTGATATCTGAGACGTATTTACTACTCCTGAGATAAGGTGCTGCTTCTTTCCTGGCACGTGGCACTGCACACTGAATGAAGTCTCATTCATCAGCTCTAGTGAGAAATCAGGCAAAGTATGCAAAGCCCACATTTGACAAGACTCTTCAGTACTGTGACAAGTACTACTGTTCCTACTCAGAAACTGCATGATACAGTACAAGTACACCATAAAAAAAATGTTTTTGTTTTTAATATCAAAATAGTTAAGGCCTTTCTAGATGGGTCAGAAGACTAAAAATCATTCAGGGAATCATTTCTTAGACCTTCTCTTCAAAATAAAAAGTACATCTTCCAGTTTGTAAGCCTGGAAGGAAGTCATTCCCTATCTACACACACAGAAAAATATTGCTTCCAAGCTGAAGGATTCCTAGTTTGATCGCCAGCCAGTAGAAAAACAAGAGGTAAGAGATGGCTTGTAGCCACCTTTGTTTTCTTCATACCCCACCTCCACTCATGTCCAGATGAGAATGAACCCAAAGGTATCAACTCACCCAAACTGCCAAGGATTCAGAATCCCTGAGTACAATTTAGATCCCAGTGAGATCTGGGGAGATGCTTCGCTGACTTCAGCCAGCAGCAAAATTGAACAATCATATGATATGGTTCCAAGACAGGAAAACACTTAAGCACAGGATTAAATCCATCCCTAATAGGGAATGCAATTAAACACATACTTGAAATAAGGTATGGCTGCAATTGTCCTCTACGAAAAAAATGTATTCTTGAACAGAGACCTTCTTAGACACAGAAACCTTAAAAATCAGAATCTTAATCTTGCAAAGGATCCAAATCCTCCGATGTCAAAAAATTCTACTATAGACCTAAGTGGCTATAAAACTTTAAAATTAGTCTAATCTATTTTTCTGACCTCAAGAACAGGTTATTTTCCACTAGCATTGAAGCAGCACTAAAATACTCAATGTTCCATGAAAAAAAAAAAAAAGTCATTTTCCACCATCAGTGGCCCTGGGACAGCAAATGTTATGGAAAAAAACTCTAGCTCCGGATGGGACTGTGAAACACGTGTTTTAAAAAGGAAAAAAAAATAGGAATCTGCACTATAGGGTGCCCTTAAAATATTCAGTGTTCAAAAACAAATTTCCTCCAACCTTGAAAGCCCTATGAAATATTACACACCATAAAAATCTTGGCCTAACTATTCGCTCTAAAACACTGGATTTGTCTTCAGATATTTTTCCCCCAGCTACGTACAATCTCATAAAGTATTCTGTATTTCCCATTCAGGAGCAAGGCAGAACAGTGGAACTGTGCTGGCACAAATCAGTCTTTGCTGCACTTCTCTAAAGTTTAGAGAATAACTGCACTTCTCTAAATTTAGAGGATAACTTCATGTGTCATCTTTCAGAGGAAATGATTCCGGGTCAGTAAGATACACAGTGAATGTCATCTAATTCTGCACCCCTAACAGCTACACTGGATTTATCGTAACTTTCCATTCGAATTCTTTGATTGATAAATCTTCTTATTCTCTGTAGCAGAAACTGCAAAGTGCAATCTTCATCACAGGTACATTTGAGCAACCAATTTCTCATGGACCTTAACAAACCTAAGTCATTCTGCTACTAAAATTACCTGCATAGAGCTTGCCAACTTCATGGGGAATAATGGATGGACTGAGAGAAAGAGTGAAACACTTTGGCACTTGGTAAAATCCTCCCACCTGCCTTCTGATACTGCCCTGCTCCTTTGCAATCTGACAAAGCTATTACCTCTAACTCTTCCTAGCAGCCATGCAACAGTCCCTCTTCCTAGGTGGCAGCAGCATCTGGCAGGATTTAGATACGCTTACCTACAGCTGGTGACCTCCTTGGAAGGGTTCTTGAAGCAAGACCCTTTCTCATCCCACCCTTGCTGCAGCTCTGTCAAGTGCTGTTTAGTTCTCTGGCTGTCAGCTCAAAGAGAACATGATCCTTTTTCCAGCTGTATACGTTTAATGCTAAGATTTTTCAAAACCAGACATTTAAAATAAGGCAACTAAATAAGAAGGTCTGAGTCAAGTGTGAACTCAGAAATCACTGCTAGGCTAAATTTTCTAGTTAATCCCCAGCAAATCCTTCACTGGTGCACATTATGGTAGTTCTATGGGTCAGCACTACAATCAGAGGCATTTTCATCCAGCTGGTTAGTAATTATACTTTCACTTTCTTGAGTAGCCATGGCTATAATGCCAAGAACCCTGTCAGTTACACTTATAAACCAGACATGTTCAGGGATTAAGACAGTATAATTTTAACAGAATTAAAGAATTATATAGGGACGGCCACTTTTAATCTGACCTGAAGTCCATCTGGGCCAGCACTTTGTGTCCAATGATGGGCAGCTGAGCAAAGAGAACTAAAACAATCACATTTATTGAATGACACTTGCTCAATATGTTTTCCTGTCTTCATCAACCAGAAGTAGCAATTAAACCACTATGTATGTTTCTTTGGTATTTCTCTTCTCTCCATATTTGCTGGCACCACTGGGTGGAAATCAGTAAAACTGCAAAAAGGACTCACCACAGCTCTAAAAACCTGCCAATTTATTTTCTGATTTGTCTATTTCTCTGCCATTAGCTTTGATTTATCATTATGGTCACTGCCCAGGAGCATGCCACCATTCACAGTGAACTAACCACCACAACTGCACAAGCCATTCTCATTCCTCCCTCTGTGCACATATCCATACTTAAGATTATTTGTTCTATATATACACACCTATTCTGAAAATAATTTGGAATATCCCCTGAACTCATTTAGCAATTAAACATTATCAGTGTGATCCTTGTGCAACTCTTCATGAAGAGCTGTAGACCAGATAAGGCTTTATAGATCTTGATCCTTCACAATTTTTGCTGAATGTTTCCATTCCTTTTCACAACTTTTATTAAACTATTAAAAACACAATTCCTGGAGCAGTCTTGGGGCACATTGTTTGTGAACTCTCCTCACTGTATGAAGTGACCACCTGTTCCTTTCCTGTACCAATGTTCACATAACAAGGTACTAATCAGTGAGATAACCTCTCCTTTTATACTATTTAATTTTTTTTCTTAATAAAACTTTGCCTAGGGAAATTCTTGGTATTTTTTCACTTTTCTACTGCTAGTAAGAAGCACCAGGGGAATGCCCACATGCTTGCTCAGCATTCCAAGATCTCAAATAGGGTTTTGAAATCTTACTTTTCTCTCACAAAATCTGCCTTAATTCTTCCTGAATTGAAAGCTTGAAGTAAAATCCTACCCTAGAGAAGCTATGGGGGACTGGGAGAAACACATATCAAAACAAGCAACGGTGCAAACCATGCCAATTCATGTATTTTTTCCCCACAAACTATTCTGTTTCTATCTGTATTAGCAAGTAGTGGTGGGCATCAGGGATGTGTGTTCATGATGCTTTGTACACTTGGTGAGTCCCTCCTGGCCCCCAGGACATACTGTCCATGTGTATTTAGGAAAAAGTCTGCAGGCACATCTTTAATTCAGTTTGATGCAAAAAGATTCAGTTTTCAGGCTCACAGATTGTTCCAAGACACAAAGCAAAGCATAATTAAGTGGAAGGGACTGAAAGATTTACTACAAAGCTTATGGCAGATCAAAACTAAAACTCAGACATGGGTGTACTTGTATTAAAAAGAAGCACAAGATCACCAACTTTCCCCATCACTACACAAGTTACAGAGTCATACCTTCCTCATTAAATAAAGCAATACTTACCCCTTTAAATCTTCGAAATTTGTTCATTGCTTTTAGAAAAACACACACACAAGAAAGACACAGTGCAATGTGTATCAAACTGCTATTCTTCTCTGAGATGTCTTATGAGGAGTTAAACACAGACAAAAAACTGCATCAAAGTTACATTTGGAATACAGTGGGTAAATGAAGGAACAGATGGAAAATTGAACTCTTGGTTTATCTGGATCTGCTTCAAGTTCCAGTAGTGACAGCAAGTAACCAGTCCATCTTTATGAAATGTATGTGAATAAAGATGACTGATTCAACAGGCTTTGTATATTTTTCACTCCTTACTAAACAATGTTATTTGTACTGTTCTAAAGTCAAAGTATGCTCACAGGTATGTAACATCGGATCAACATAGTTTCTACACCTAGGAGCCTCTATCTCAAAATATTTCAGAATTGCAATATGATGTATAGAGTCTAAACAACCACGTCAGTACACGTCCTTTCTGTTCTTTCACCAGAAGGTGGCACACAATACACATTTTGTCTATGACATATATATATATATATAATTATTATTTTTAATATATATATGTGAAAATTAATTTTATTTTTTTCCTCTACTATTTTACTTCAACTTATAACTTGTTTTGCAAGAAGTGGATTCTGACAGTTCTAGTTTATTTTAGTAATGATCACAGGAAGATATTTTTAGGAAAATACAATCAATGTTATCCAAGAGCAATTTAGAGTATTCAGTATTGATATTTATAACATGTGTGTTGATTGAAAAGCTCTTGGCTGTAAGAATGGAATATGAATCTGTCCAGAATGTTATGAGTATCTTCGAGCATATGTACGTGTGGGAGCTATAAAAGTGAGTTTATGATAATTAGTGGAAAAAAGTTTTACTGTACATTTAAAAGATGCATTTTAAAGAATCTGATACTACCAGCTTCAGCTATTTAGCTACATTTTCTTGCTTGCTCTTTGTATTTTTGTTTTTAGAGTACACTGTCCTTTGGCATTTCTAAATGTTTATCTGAATGCAGTTTTAGAGTGTCAAGGAAAAGCCCTCAAAGGGAAAAAAAGAACCAAATAAGTAACATGAAAAGGAAGAAAACTGCACTCAGCTGGCTAACAATGTATGTAATATTAAACTTCACATCCTTTCTACTAAAATCATCAAATAAGAGCTGTCCTGTGCAGCCTGAGGCCCTGAAGCAGAACATACTTGGTTCTCTTCTGCCTTAATAATTAAAGGATATGCTGTACAGCTGTTAGCCAGCCAGCAGCAGAAGCAGAAAAGTGAATCTTCCTGTACAGCTTCAGCTCCTCTCTATCTTTCACAGCTCATCACATAGCTGGGTAGGACTACCTTCAGCTGGAAACTCAGCACATGGATTTACTCACAAAGAAAATCATGGTTTGAACAACTGTAAAGGATTATAGGTTATTTAGCCTACAGAAAACAAACAAAAAACAACCCCAAAAGCCTTATTAGACATTGCAGCCAACAAATGCAAATGCAATTTGAGAATTCTGCCAGTGGCATGGCACTAATATTCTTCAGGCACACAGGATGCCTCATTCATAAAAGCTTTTCTTTTGCTCAGCTATGTTGTGGGTTAGAAAGAGACCAACACTTCTGATGCATCTGCTTGATGCCACTGAGAAATCTGCATGGGAGAACCTGTGCTGATGGATATGAGCCAGCGTGGAGCAGAACATGAAGTCGTATGTGAAGATGCACATGGCTATTTAGAAATATTTTGCTTACAATAGACAAATAAGTTGTTACCACAAAGAAAACACATCCTACTTTCTGAGTGCTCAAGAGTATGGACAGCAAAGGAAAGGTACCCCTGACACTCAGAGAGCTCGCTCCTGCAATCACTTTTTTGTTACAGTCTGTTCTTAAGAGATCCTCAGCTGACAGTCACATTCAAGCTGCCATTTCTACACTAGATACTTGTTACGAAGATGTATTGTGGGCTGATACTTCAAGGAGGAGATCACTACTGTAAAACTACATCTGATTAGAAAAGTACTGTTGCAGAATCACATTTTATGTTTGTAGGAACAGATTTCTCAGAGTGCACAGACATATTAGAGTGTCTCTTCTGATTCAAACACTTGCATGTTTGACAATTCCCATGATATTTAATTGGCACTTACACCAAAGTTCTTGTTTTACTACACTGCATATGGACATATTTTTGGGTCCCACCCGATTAGACAAACATTAGCAGAGAGTGTTAAGTTCAATCCACTAAAGTCAGTAGTATATTACTTTTCATTAAGAAAAGGAGATCAGAAATAACTCTTCTTACATCATTTCATAAGTCTTTCTGCCACTAGGCTAAATGAAATTTTAAGACAGGCCAGTCCTGTTTTATTCACAAGCAATAATACTTACTTCCTTGGCAATGACAGGAAATAAAGCAATTAGATAAATCATTTTTAAATCAACACTATTGTCTTACCATAACTAAAATTTGGCTCAGTAATATACACAATACTAAAGCATTTGGAAATCTATAGTCCCATGTGAAAATACTAATTTATATTTTAATTGCTAACTGCTTACCCATCCTAACAACATTAATATGAACTGTGTGACACTAACTCTCTGCCGAATTTGAGATACAGGTCAGTTATACACAGAGTTGCCAAATTAGTTGGAAAATATTACTTCATCAAAAATTAGCCTTGGTGAAACAGTGAATAGGAGAATCACGTGTCCCAACAGTATGCTGAACTATTTGCATATATATTTATATCAGTATTGTGGTACATTAGCAGCAGTTTCTTATACACAGTCCTCCAGCAACAAGTGTGAAAGGCACACCAACTTCTCTGAAGCCTATGTGCATCCAATTGTAACGTTCATTGTTATCAGCACTTTCATGTACGTACAATAAGGCAGAAAAGGCAGATCTTCACTTATTAAATATCTGACAGGATATTGCCACTGTGAGTGAAATCTTCCAGATTTAACTTAAAAGATAGCACTCATTGGACTTAAAAAAAAAAAAAATCCACCTTTCCTATACAAAGGAGTAGAAAACAAAATAAAACAGTTAACTGCTTAATGCATGTAGCTCCTGAGTAACATTAATGCCACTCAACAGATGTTGTGCTAGACAATATACTTTCATGGCTCGGCACTTTTCTTTGTTTTCTTACTGCAGCTGCAGACTGATGGCTCTAAAAGGTAAGTTTACTTCACTGTCAGGTTTAAAGTTCTATTAAACTACGGCTGGAGATTTCATTTTCAGTTTTAACAATGGTCTAGACACATGTGCATCTCAAGAAGGGATAAGGAAAAGCCTCTGATGAGCAAGTCAGCTGGCTACGCTTACTATGCAGCAATACAGTTCACTTTGGTGGGCTTTAAGCTCTGTAGTGGAGCCTCAGACATCTTGCTGGAAAGAAAAGCACTTTCAAAGGAAAGTCTATTTGAATATATAACACAAGTGTAAACTACAGTGACAAACGGTGACACTACAGTGACAAAATAGGACTGGCTGGGGGACACACAAAATAACTAATGACTTCTGAACAATGACTTGCTGCCTTTGCTGGTAGTTTCTTTCAAAATGTTCTTATTTTAACATTACAGAGAACTTCAGTGCAGTTCTTGCTTACCTTTCACCGGGCAGTCAATTGTAATATTTGCTCCAATTTTTGCTACGATTGTACCTCCAACAACTGCAGAAAGATTGCTGGCTTCCAAATTTGTAACATTTAACACGGAGAACAAGATGACAGGAACCTCTTTGAAGTGAAATGAAAGAAAGAATCAGTTTAAAAGCTTTATTTGACTTAAGTATTAACTTTGTGTTTAAATTTATCACATTTGGTACAGAATTCCATTTGCAAAGAACCATCCAGAAAATAAAGCTGGAAGAGACACAAGCAGACTCTGATGAGGTCCGCTCTGGTTTTAGAGTAACAAGACCATCTCAGTGTTACCTATTAAATCAGGCAGAATTTCGTGGACAGCAAAAGAAACTATTTCAAATTGGATTTGGGATAGACATTTATACATAAAAAGAATGTATGCCCAATTCCACGGACACTACAATCCTACCTGCACGCAATAGTAAAGATGTTTCCATATCAAAACCAAAGTCATTAACAACCAGACATCCATATGTACCAAGTTCCTTTTGGGTAGGACTGCGAATCTGCACTCTTCCAATGGTATCCAGGATCATTCTGCAGAGTGTTCAAGAAATGACCATTGTTACTGCCCTAAGACAAACATAGCTGGGACATCTTGCAAGAGTTACACATAGAGCAGCAAAATTCCTCTTTAGTTGTTCATGGTTCTAGATCAGTGCATGCAGAAATAGTTCTGCCTACTCTTTGGTGACAGAAGGAGGGTGTTAAAATATACATGAATGAATGGAAGGATCTTCAGATATTTTTCTTCTGCAAAATTGCATTCTAATTGCAGCCCTTTGGAGGACAGCAGGTTTTACTTCTGCTACCAGAAACTCTTGGGAATAAGAGCACGATTAAAAGTATTATGCTTGGTAAGAAATCCAGTGGTTTTTAGCAGAATTACAGAGTTTTCAACTGTATGGTCTAATCTGACTTCCAAATTACTGCAGTTTATTTGTTAATTTTAATAATACTATCATTAAATCTGAAATCTTCCACCAGGCTTCTTGGATATGCTACCTGCCATCTCATAGGCAAGAAATGAGAGATGGCTTCATAGTCTAGGAAGAGACTGAAAACAGCAGACTGGATGTTTCATAACTCCTCCCCTTGTTACCTTTCTCAGTAGTATGTTATATGCCACGTACTCATCCAAAAGACCAACATATTTGGCATTCTCCAACAGAGTACACTTAAAAAAGAAAGGGATGGACAGAACCATCTTAAAATTACTAGCACCTCAACAAAACAAGTCAACACATCCTCTCCAGCATGCCTGGAATATGCTCTTTCACAAACCTAACAGATATACAACCTGCTTCTCTCCTCACAGTATTTTTTTGCTACAATACTATTACTATTTTAAGTACATACATATATGCATACACGTATCCACATGTATGTATAAACACACATCATGCACTTGTGTAAGGAACCTTTCTCTGGAAAAAAAAAAAAAAACAAACAGAAAAAAATGCTTGCCAATATATCCTCAATGAAAAAAAGTACCAGCTAAAATAAAGGCAATTTATGAAAGTAGACATTAGGAATCAAACGTGCTCACAAATAAATAAAACACCATAATATAAAAAAAAATGGAAGTATCACTTACAACAAATTAGTGGGTAATTATGCATGGTTCACAAAGTAAACATAACTGCTGGGAGCTATGTGGTTCCAAAAACATTTACACTTTTTAAAATGGCTTGGTTTGTTGTCCTTGCTTTAACTGATAGCCCTGCAGAAGTATATTTTTCTTGGCCATGTAGTTAATCAGTTAACTATGTTGAAAAGTATCCAAAAATGTCTTTATCATTTCAGAACCATTTTTTTCATTACTTGAGAGCTAGCTACAACTCCAAGAGGCTCTCACGTGAAGTTCATGTTAGTATTATCAGTTGAGCTTCTAAATTTGTCAGCAATGGAGTATTTGCTCAGTCTTAAGTAAATATATGAGTAACACACACTTATGGCAGTAGTTCTTCAGTTACAGTTCACAAATAGGATGATATTAGAGGGTTTTTTTGGTATTATTTTGTATTTCATGGTCCTCAACAAAAATATTTGCAAGTTCTAAAGTGTTAAAACAGATGAGAAGGTTTTTTTTATTAGTTCTACAGACAATTGTACTGCTACAGGTATTCCTAAAAAATGTCCTGTGCAATGAAGATAACACTGTTATCTTCCCTCCATAAGAAGAGGCATCAGAAAGGCTGATTCTCATTTACACAGTGGCAGAAGTTTTAACTTGATCCTACTGTATTGAGTATGTGAACAAGTCCATCCATCTGTCTCAATTTAATTGAGGATAGCTCTGTTCATTTTCTGATGCAGCTTAAAAGACACACTTAGTATATCCAAATCCCTTCACCTAGTAAAAAAAGTCATTTTCCTTGCATGTAATGTTGTGGAAATGGATGTGCACTGGGATGGCAGTAAAATAAAACGTGACCAATGTCTGAATGATAAAAGATCAAATTGCTTAAATAAAAAGATATAAGGCACAATTTTAATGCTTGTCTCATTTTTACAACAGATTATGTTTTAATATTAAACAGCAGGATGTCTCCTAGAAGTTTATAGTAACATAGTAATTCATTCAATTATTAAAAAGAAAGATATTCACTTACTTCTCAGAGGATTTCAATGGCTCACCATCTTTTGTCCAAGTATATTTCACTTCACTAATGCCAGCTATTTCACACAGTAGATTGACAGACTGAGTATTCTTGGTCAGAAACACTGTGTTTCCAATGCGAACAGTTACTGTTTTGTTAAAGGAAACTCCAGGAATTTCCTTTTGCCTCATAATAACTGGAACCTTCTGGTGAGACATTAACTTATCCACAGTTTTTGTGCTGAAACGGTCAGATTCATTTGGTGATTTGCCTGTGAATTTTGAGGCCGATTTCTCATCCTGGGCTCCCTTCCATTTTTCAGTGGTTGATTGTGGAGGCCTAGATAACTCAGCAATAAACTGATAAATGACTTGGGATGCCAAGTCATCACTGACTTCTCCAGCTTCGATGAGTTGACTCATGTTCCTTATTAGTTCTTCAAACTGCACAGTGTCCATGCTGTAGGCACCTTGCAGAACTGCTGCCTCCAGACGTTTATTCTTGAAGTCTCGAGAGCTAAGTGCTCCTGCTGAATTACTCCCAAAGGCTTTGAGATTTCTCAGAGATGGCTGATCGTTTACCTGCCTCTCACCCAAATACAGCTCATTTTTCTTACTCCACATTTGCCACAGTTTGCTCATTTTATGCCATTTGGCCCCAAAGCTGTTGGCCTCATTCTGATCTGTGTTAGTGATCTCAGGGGCATGTTTTCTAAGATTTGGTGGTTCTATCAATCTGTTGTCATTACCAATGAGTTTGAGTACAAATGTTTCATGCGCTGAGCCTGCAATACACCGGTACACACCAATATCGGTGGCTTCAAGACTATGTATTTTCAGTGACCCTGACTTAGTGATGCCAAGTCTTTTAGAGTTTTCTAAGTGTTGCTCATCTTTCTCCCACCGTATAAGTGACTTCTGGAATCTTCGTACGGGGCACTTAATTACAACAGATGTTTTTGGAAGTAAGTAGGCACGGCCTCCTATGGTAAAATTAATGCGCTTCTCCTGTCTTGTCTGAATATATACACGGTGAATGCCGATAATCCGAGGTCTGAGAGTAGAGTATTTTTCTGGAAGCTTTGATTTAATCTCTGGAATAAAGTAAATCTTGAAAAGTAACTAATCATCAGCACTCATGCATATAAAATCTGCTTTTCACAGAATGGCTGACAGTTTTTTCTGACTTTGTTCAAATCAGATTGCAACAAGCTGAGCTTTTATCTGAGTCACAAGAATGCAGAAATATGGACAAGATGAAACCATGAGATTCCCCTGCTCCAGCCACGAATTCTATTACTTCTTCCCCCAGACTCCCAACTATGAGAAAATAAAGGCAACATATAGCTATACAAAGGACACAGATGGTGCACACATACCTAAATGTATGTATGATGTACTATTTGATATTATATACATAACCCTCTTATGGTTATGTTTCCTATTGCTGCCTCTGAAAGGCTAGGCATGAAAGGCAATGGAAAAAGTGAATAAAAAAAAATTGAGTGCATTATTACCTTCCCTACATTTGAGCACTGTTGAATACAGAATGACCTAAATCAAACAAAAACTATCTGAAGAGAAAGGCTCCCCTTGACTACTATTGAAATTGTTGGCTGGTCTTGCTGCTTGTCTCACTAAGTGAAGTGACACAGTGACACAGGAGGTGAAAGGAACCATCAGTGAAGACACAGTACATGCAACAAGCAGAACCACCCTGCGATCCTTGACTGAGGGCAATTTCTTCAGGTTGAAAGATGAGGTGTGCACAGTACTGAGCCAAAATAAAAGAAGGGAGGGAAGGAGAGGAAAGAAGGAAAAGTCAGAAGCTGGAGAAGCAGAGCACACCAATCAGATGAATTAACACGAGCAGACAGCAGCACATAAAGCAGCATGCAGACAGGGTACAGAGACACTGGATAATACGAAGCTCCTCCTGGGTTGTTCTGCAGGCAACTGGATGTGGAAAGGTTCCCAGGAGCTGCCTGAATGCCACCACCACAGGAAGGCTTTGGCCCTCCAGCAGCAGCTGGATGGCATGCTGGAGAAAACATGGGAATGCCTGCAATGCTTTGGATATCACTGCACTGACTCACTGCTGGCAACTACTGTGCCCCACATTGAATGCAACTAGTCTTACTAAGAAAACACTACGTAGGTGAGAAGCAAAGCACGTGAGAAGGGGAGTGAGGGCACGCACACCCTGAGCTCATTCTGTGCACAATGAAATTGGCCAGCTGGGGAGAGCTAGGAAACACTCAGCACTGCTGCTAGGAAGCAATCCAATTGTATTTGGTGACCCAGCCTTCTGGTATGTGACAGAAAAACTCAGAGCCTGTACATCGAGTTGATGAGCCAGGAAATGGACACAAATAAAAATGCTTCTCAATGTGCTTGAATTTGAAACCATTAGTGCTATTTCACTTGGTAGGTACATAAATAAAATGACAACCATATTGAGGGCACACAAATAATATTTGAAAAACAGAATGCTTCTTAATATACATATGCTTCAAATATGCTGTGAATAAATAGGTGAAAAGCTAAATGTTTCAAGCATTCAATAAGTGTGTATACTGCGTGAACTACACCCTAGAGTGTATGTATATTTCTTATGCTTATAAAACAAAATGATTATTTTCAATGCTTTGGGTAATGAGTTCAGACCAGTGGGGATATCATGGTTTCATAATTACACAGCTTTTATATCAGTACTCATTATCCAGATATGTTCCCTCAACCGTTTCACATCGTACAACAAATAAATTGCTTTAGGCACTTGGTTTTCTAAAATTATTAGCCTAGTGTCCTGTTTTTAATAAGTTATTGGGCCCAAAATATTTATTTTAAGGGAAATGTTCCAATACTAAATCTCCCATTTCCAAAATCCAACTTACAGACAAAGTGCAACTTTAAACACACAAAATACTTCAGGCTGTGCTTTGTTTACACTGCATATTCCAACATGGAATTAAACCCACGGCATACTTATAAATATGTTAACAAGTCTCATCCATTTCATTTTTTTTTTTTAAGAAAGACCACTAACTCTCATTAGCAGTTCAACATTAGAGGGTGTGCATATTTTTAGTGGCACCCTGTGATCAAGTTTAGGAGTGAAATAAAGTTCAGAGCTGTGGATGGCAGGCCATACAGATATCTAATAGGGCCATATAAATATATAAGGCCATGTAAGTGTTTCTAGATCCTTGGTAACATCCAGCATTGCAGCTGCTGAAGTAATGGACTGTTTGGGAGAGATATTTCTATAAGGTCAACCTTGTTTAATGATTAGATTGTACTGAAGCCATTGGACCTCATTATCACCTGGTACAAATCCATCTGAGTTTCTGACCTCTAATGATCTTGTGCAGTTTTAGCTGGGTGTCAGAACCTGGAGACCTCAGGGCTAGACAGCTGTCATTTCCATTTCCTTAGAGACCACATAGTCAGGAACGTTCTGATTTAACAGGATCAATATTAAGTAGAGAACAGACACAATTACTAGTCCCAGTGTAAAAGATCAAGCCTCAAAAGCCCCAGCACTATCACAAGACAACAAAAATGAAAGAACTCATCCAAGCTACAGATGAGAACCAAGAAGCCTTACCAGTATGCACACCACTCGCCACTAATGTCTCTGCTTCACTCTTTATTGCTAGCTGTCCACCTGTCCATGGGCCATTCTACATTCCAGCCCTCTCTTCACTTCCCATTCAAGGGGGTTTGAACCTACATCTGCAGGTGCAATTTCTCCTGTATTTTTCTTGACTCCAAAGCCCCATTGTCCTGCCTCCTCCTGCAAAACCCAGATCAGAACTAGGGGCATGGGGATACATCTCACACCTTCCCCTGCCCTCATGCTTACAGTCAGAGCTTGCCAGGGAGATCTGATGAAGGGAAAGAACAGCAGTTCTCTTTTGTCACTTTGATCCGTACCCATTCAGTATAATCTCATTCCCCATGCACCCCAGTGTCCTGCTTTCTTGGCACTGCAGTGGAAACTGACAATGTAACTTGAATATCAGTCTGTGCTAAGCAATTTGCAAACTGGCTACACTGTCATTCAACTATCCGCAATTAATTAAATTCAGATAGATATGCAGCTCAAAATATTTTATTAAACCTTATGCCAAGGACATTCCTGAAAGTCCACAGGGCTTTACTTAAGTGGAGCTTTGAACCTCAGGTTTTTGGCATGTTAATCAGAAATGCAGGCCAAGAAGTTTCATATTATGTACGAATCAGTAATTATTCTATTTCTTGTTTTGTTATGAGAACAACTTTTAAAGCAAAGCCTCCACATTTATAAAGTAGCTATTTCTTGACAGTTGTATGCATTAGATCAAAACATGTTTATCTTTGTGATCTGTGATCAAAAACAAGCCATTCACAGAGGCTCTTGGTCTTCCCCAAACCTAAAACTGATTATCTTCTTTTTCCCTTTCTGTTCCAGCTCCTTGCTCCTGCAGCCTGCACTCTGCTACTCTCCTTTATAAAGGAAGGAGAAGCCAAGTTCAGGCTTAAGGAAACTGCATTTAGAACTGCCTGTTCTAAATTATGCATGCAATTGAACATGTATTACATTTGCAAGGTATTTCCATGGCTGTTACACATAAGCAATGCATGCAGCTACCATCACTATCATAAATATATTGTGCCCAAATTAGACAATTCCTACAGGAAGCTTTATCTTAATATTATTTAATAATATCATCTTAAAATAAAATTTTTATAAGGAGAACTAAAATACTGGATTTTTCAAGGACTGTTTGTACTGTCACCACTTTCTGCAAAGCTATAGATAGTTGTTATCATTTCTACAAAGAAAGATGGATATTATACATCAAGTTATCACTGGCACTATGTTTCAGGTTTTGAATTCCACCATGCTAAGCTAAACTCCAGTTTAATTCAAATACACACCAAAAAAAAAAAAAAACCAAAACAGAACTGCATTCTTATCTTCTCCTTCATAATTTATACTCCATTTACAGATTTTATTATTATTTTTTTTTTGCCACTATGGAGAGTGTAAAGGATAAAGGAAAAATAACCAGAGCAAGCGCAGGTGAGTATAAGAGTGAGAGGTATATACCACTGAAGTGTGTACAAAAACCACTCCTTCAGATCTTGACCTATATTTCTGACTTGTAGAAAATAAATTAAAATCAATCCTGTTATCATTGGCCTAGTAATTCTGATACTCTGTTTATGCCAGATTAGTAATGTTGTTCAAGTACAGGAAGATGAGTGAATTAACCTGTATACAGATTTTACTTTAAAAACATATCATTCCAAATCAGCAGGAAATTACATGAAGTAACATACTTACTGTTGCAGGCATTCATCTGACAAGACCTTACAAGCAGTGAAGGAGACAGACCACTGCACATTGATTCGTTTACTGCAACATATTGGCCCTTTGCTGTTCGATTTTGGCAGGCAATTTTCCTTCTCTGGATTCCAACACCACAGCTTACTGAGCACTGTGAAAGGAAGGATGCAAACTAAGCTGGGTGTCCCACGGCACATATAGTACTTTGAAACTGAGAGAGACAAAGCTCTTACTCCATACAAATCCTTGTGTTATCTGCACTTTTCCAAGCAGTAAGAATACTAAATAGCTAACTTGTTCCAGCAAGCAACTGAGGAACAATTAAAATGACATGACAGTATTTTTTTTTTTTTTTATGTCCAACCACGGGGAGAATGGAGCAATGCAATCCAGTATCTAAGAGTAAAATCTCAGTATGTTCTAGAGTCTGCATCAAGTCGCTCCATCCATCCTGCTAGTCTGTACTGCACAAACTTCTAATTGCATCTTCTAAATAGCCTTTATAAAATCTGTTTGAACAGAGAGTTACATTAAATGGGAAAGAAAGAGGAAGCATGACAGAATAAAACAAAGATTTGACTTTCTGAAGCCTTCTGTCTCAGCAACTCTAACACAGCTCTACAGGGCGGAAGTGAACAGTCTAGTTATAGGCAGCTCTATGCATAGTTTAGTCCAGATATATGTCTTGTGATACATTCTGCTACTCTGTGAATGTACTGCACCAATCACCCACTGTTCACCCAGATATCTTTACAGATAACATTGCAAGTGAAGATTCTGGTTCAGCCTTGTTGGGGCTGCTCACCTTGGACCATTCTCCTACAACCAGCTGTGGAGGACAGTCCACTTTTGCACATGATTTAGTAGTTGGCAATTTGGGTTCCTGGCAGGTGCCATCAGAGTGTTTCAGGAAACTTCCATCTGTCAGCAGCTGCTTACAGTACACTTTGCGGGTCTGAACCCCTCCTCCACAAGTACGGGAGCACTGAGAAGAAAAGAGCATAACATGTACACCTGCACATACATCTGTGCTTACACACATTTTATTTTTTTCCCTGGATTTACTTGTTCCATTGAAATTAATTGAAACTCTTCAATATCAAAGTTTAGGCACTACCTTCCATGTTATTCGAGCTAGAGAATTTCAAGTACCTAGACTTAGCAACACTGCTTACATTTAAATTCCTTCTCTAACCCAGTCATACCTGTTGCCATTCCTCAACATGCCAAACAGGGGGACAGTCAATCTGATTACAGGCTTGCAAAGAATGAGGCTTTTTGTCTTTGCAATCCTCAGCAGCAACAGTAGGTCCTCCTGGCTGCTGGCAGTACACATCTCTTGTCTGTATCCCAACTCCACAAGTTGCTGAGCATCGTCTCCACGGACCAGTTTGCCACCTGTTCCAAGAACACAGACATTTTTTTACTGAAAAAATAATGAAAAATCATACCCTAAAACAACTTAGCAAAAAGTAACTGAAGATATATTGATTGACAGATGGCCAAAACATCCTCTTAGTTTCACTGTAAGGCAAAATTATAACCTATATCTAAACTTTCTGAGAATAAAGAAGTGCAGAAGTTATTCACAATAAAGTAATAAAGACTTATGTCCAAGCAAATTTATTGGACTCTATAATTTACACGAAAAATGAACAGTTCTCATAAAAAAAACAGCCTATTGGCAACCTGCTATATATATATGTTTATAAATGTAAATACAAAAATAGGCCTTCCTTACATTTACAAAACTTTGTGTATTCATTTTCTACAATACAACCTGCTCCTATAAACTTCTCTTCTCTACATTTTGCAAGATGATGTTCCTGCAAAGGCAGTTTAGAAACAACATGCCAAAAGATCACTATGTCAGAGACCCATATGGATAAACAAGGCAATATGTATCAAAGATTCACATATGATCCTTCCAAGTGACCAAACTAGTTTGGTTTGCTTGAATTTCAATTGGTTGTGCTCTTTTCCTGGGATTTCCATACACATAAGAAACCTGTATGGGGATACAGAACTATAAGGGGATACAGTTACACAGACACATACCTTGGAGGACAAAGCTTCATATTGCAAGCATGAGTCATTGGTGGTGGTCTTTTGGAATTGTCACACAGGGTTTCATTGACAGCTTGCTTTGTATCTACATGCAGACACATTGCAATGGCTTCTTGTGTTCCTGGGAGGAAAACACTCATGAAACACTGAACACAGAAAAGATTTCTGAAAAGCTGACTCTCGAATAACACTCAGTGTAAAATCTCCAAACACTGATTTCAATTGAAGGGTTAAAAATGACCTCTCAAGTCAAAAAGAACACTGAGATAGTTTATAGAATTTAACGTTGAAATATGTTTCTGAATTGTATGTAGCATTTTGCTCCTGTGGTATTCAAAAGGCTTGATTTGGCACTCTAAATCTCTGGTAAACAAACAGAAAGCAGATTACACTCTCTTCACCACCAGATGTTGCATCTGTTTGATTTTATAATGGCCTCAAGCCAACTAATGGTTTGATTGCCAAAATCAAGGTACAAGTTATTCCTCACTTACCCTGACTTTTGTGAGCTAGAGACCTGCAAAAATAAAATAAATTTAAAAAAATGCAAAAAGCTCACAGAAGTAGTCAGGAGAATGTCTGACTGAACATAATTGCTCTGACAAGGGTCCTAAGAGGTGTGATAGTTTTGCTGAAGGCAGAAAATCTGACCCAGAGCTTTCCTCACTTGTGGCCAGCCTTGTGCACCTTCTGATCTGCAACTCTTACTAACTGGATCTTACTGTTTAAGCAGGAAAGATTACTCAGATTTTTATGGGTTGAAAAAGAAATGTAAGATAAGCTCGATGTAGAACAAGTCAGCATAGAGAATGCAGGTCCTGTGAATATTTTAAGTTAGTAATGAGACAATCATATAATTTCATATATCATACTATTTTGTACGAAGGCCTGTCTCAATTTCAAAGCTCTGTCATGCACATGAACAAGAAGACAGTTTGTGAAGAACTATGTGGATCCTGTGTACTCAGAATGTTCTAGGTAAGCAACAACAGTGATTGTAAACCAATAGAAGAGAAAATACTAAATACTGAAATTCACATTTTGTATCTTCCAGGTATAAATGTCATTGTTCAAAGAATTTTAATCCCTTTCATTCCTATCTTTCACTTATTCCCAGTGATTTTTAAGGGCACAAAGTTGCTTTCAGCAGCAAGTTTTATGTCTTCTTTTATGACCAGCTTTTAAGATTTCAAATAAGGTTGAATTTTAACCAGAAACTTTCACTAACAGCTTCATGTTATGTATGAAATTACCTCAAAACAGCATCACTATTGTTACACAAAAGCTACTAGTCTACTACAGTACTCCTGTATCTCTAACAACTGCATATCAAGAATGGTTTACCAACACTGTTGATCATTACTTATTCTGATTTCAGTGAACTCACTGGTACATTTAACATAAAATTTTGTGTCCGTGCCAATGGTCTGCATATTTCTGTCTTTTACAACACATTCATGAACACTGTCATTCTTTTCATAAAGCAGCCATTCCTCTACCTATAAGTAATTCTTAAGTACTGGAGCACATAAGCCAGTCCAGGTCACAATTCTTCTTTGGGACATTTGAATCAGTTCAACTATTTCAGACACTTTAGAATGTACAGACCAGCAGTGATTTTTCACAATAACATACTCCAGTTTCTTTCACACTCTCTTGTAGACCTCTAGATCCCCTCTGGGACTCATTTTCAGTTCAGAAAGATCTTGTTATATAAATGTTTTGACTGCATCTACAAAGTCATGAATTTTTATAGAACGGAAGACCTGACTTTAAAAGTGATTGACAACCAATTCCCTTCTACTATATCAAAGTATCAATAATTACATTAACATAAACCACACACGTTGAGTAAATCATATTTCACCCTCAGGGCTGAGAATAAGCCTTTAACAAATATCACATGGCAATAATACAGATGTGAATGTGACCAAGCAAGGCAAACCAACAAACAAGCATGTTTTCTAGAACCGTATTTTTTTATGGACTGATAACAAAGGGAATTAAATGTTTTCCGTCTATCTGATCAGCATGCACTTAACAAGAGCAGCATTCCTGTCTCATCACTTATACACAAAGTGCCCACCTGACAATCTGCAGGAGAGAAACAAAGATGTAGAAATTATGTTCTGTCAGAATGAGCCTATGAATGACATTACCAGACAAGCTATGAAGCATTCATCACACATCCCTATAATCTCAATTTTAGGTGAAAATCTACTCTATTCTATATATCTTTAACTTTGCTGATCTCACTGCATTCCTATGGGAAACCATACTCAGAGCTGATGGTGCTCTGGACCAGGTTGTGATAAGTAATATCTTCTTAATATCTTACACAAAGGTGGGGAATGAAATGGAAATCCTTTCAGACCATCTAAGTCAGCAGTAATCCCATGGGAACTTTATATCACCATGTTATAAAAACTAAGTTGGTCAGCCAAATGAACAAAAGCCATGTCATTCCAGGTGACTATAGCTTGCCACCTGGATTTCATTAAAACACTTCTGCCTTGCAGCATTACCTACCTAGCTTTCTTTGTGTTACCAGAAGAAAACCTTGATATGCTGTCTATCTTCCATTTGACTGAACTACAGGGCAGCAGTAGGGATTACTCCTCACAGAGGTCTTATTTCAAGGAAAATGGCATCCTGTTTTGATGTGGTTAGCACAAAGCAGATATTGTAGAGCTGTTAAAACATACCACAGACCTCCCTTCCTGTTCCTCAGTTTGCGGTTTAAGGACACTATTCAATAAGTAACTACACTTAACTGATGCAATACTTGCTTGAACTTAACTGTCAAAACATCTCAAAAGTTAATCTGATTTCTCACCCTCAACTTTAATTTCATATTAGTTGGGAACTTCAATCGTGGATAAATTTCTTATTCTATGTAAATTGGAAAATGGAAAGATCTATTATTCAAACAAGCAAAGTTTCATATGTATGACTTTCTTGGATTATAATATAAACATAGTAGATAATTTAACTAAAATATTATGTATGCAGCAGGGAGCACTAAGTATTTTTACAGTAATTTGATGCACTATTGTAGTAATTATCCTACAATTCAGTGAAATGGAGTATTTTCTATTTTAACCCAGCATTCAAACCACATTCATTTACATTCTTTTATAAGCTTTTCTGTGCAGTGAAATATATAGTGCATGAGAAAAAAAGTTCTCTGCCTTCTTTTAATAGTAAAAAGAAAATGGGGGTTCGAAAGTTGCTGTGCATGTAAGAGGGTGAACATCTTCAAGTCTGTGCCTTCAAGAGGAAGGACATTTATTTCTATTAGACAGTCTCATTTTGATGACTGCTTAGAAGTAGGAACTATCAACCTGAAAGCACTCAGAGGAAATTCCAAATCCTATGTGTGCTTAAGCCACTCTGCAAGTCTATTCACACTGGCAATGCTATTATACACGCCTTCTGTAAAATAGTAAACAGGTTTTGTAGTGGATGAAACTAGTCAAAGGAGTAACTAGTTACCAAATTGCCCACAACTTTATGGAAAATGCTCTCAGCTTTATTTGTGAGTCTCACAACAATTGTTTTTCCTAAAACTCTTACAGATGGCTTGAATCCATTACTTTTCTAAGAATCTCAGGTTTCTTACAAATCAAACAGTAAACTTCTGGCCATTATGGTCCAGACAAGAGCCCAAAAGCACAGACTGACTGCACCATAAAGGTTCCAAAGCCACAAGATACAGAGGAAAAAAAACAAAAAGGAAATGCTGATGTATTAATTTTGAATCTCGTTGTTTTTTAAGCCAGTATAATGACTTCTGGGGTCTTGAATCATTTTTGAAGCATTTGAAATATGAATAATAGTAATTACATTAAATTAACAGAATTTACCTCTTGTAAAGAGGCATTTTTATGCCTCTGTGTTTATTGTAAAAGCATTTTCAGAGCAGAGATCCAGGAAGTGTTTGATTATTTTTTAAGTGGAGAACATCTCGATAAAATGTTGTAATTAAATGATTTAAAAAAAAATAAAAAAAATTGCTACTTACATGAAAAACTCCTACTCTTACCAAGCATACTCAATCTGATAACAACTGTTGCTTCTTACTGACAATATTATGAAAGTTAAACCTGTGCTTATGTTGAGGCCTCTGGTATCAGGACCAAATTAGTTCATACTGAGACAAAAAAAAATAAAGATATGGAAAAATGAGGGCAAATCCTCAGATCCCCAAGCAACTTCTACTACAAAGTTTCTACTTGTACTACTACTCCTCATTGTCTTTGGTGCCAGAGCACAATGCTGGCTTATTTTCAGCTTGCAATTTCTTCAAGTACTGAAGCTTTCAGGATGATTACAGAGTTTCCTACAGATGTTACAGGTGATATCTGCCTCATGACAAATTAACATGGACAACTTTTTTTTGTATTTATAGAAAGAATGAAAGAAGAAACAATTAGGACAGCAGTCATAACACAATGCAGCAGTCCTCAAAGGTAGTAAGATTTATGGCATTCAGTTTGCTACTTGACAAGCACATAGATTTGATGCAGAAAATACAACAACCAAAGTCTCATGTTGGCTATGTTCTATAACCTAGTGAGTAGGAAATTGGAAAGTAACCATCATGTCTGATAATAAGCTGCAGATTGATCTCTCTCTGTAATCCTAATGCCTCAAAAACAACGTTACCATCTGCATTTTTACATTTGCTTTGGAGAGGGGCCAGAGGAGAATTTATATTAAAGGCCTAGTCTGCATGAAGATATAAATAAGAAAACTATTCTTTACATAAATAAAAATAAAAAGGTGCAAGTGACAAGCAGTGAAACAGATTCAGTCCTTACTCGAGCAGTGGCTACACGCCTTGCAGCCTACCTGGACCCTGCAGATTCTTCCCTCATTTAGAGAGGTGCAAGCCACAATGAAGAGAGGGAAGTTCCGAGGGCACAGAAATCCACAGGAATTTATTTTAATTGCCACTGCTAGATAGATATTAGAGAAAAAGTACCTAATATACTGGGATCTTCAAACTCAGATAACATTCCTTTTTTTAACAGAAGAGTTCATCTAATTGAAATGAGATTTGAACATAAAACTTAGCAGAAAGGGATCTGATCTTTTGAACTACACAATGGAAAAAAGAGTAGACAGTGAGATCATTAGTTAGTGTGCTGCAATAAGCTGGAAACAGAAGAGATGTCTGGTTTCCTTAAAACTACTTATCGGCAGGTAATTTTCGGTCTGTTTGAAAGTGTCTGCCAAGGCAGCAAGAGAACTAGAACTGATAGAAGGAAGAAAATCTGTATTACCTAACTAGCATAACAGCACAGGACTTCTGAAGCTGTTCATTGATAAAGCATCCTGACAACTTCCCACATTTCCCAGAAGCAGCACATAAGAAAAATGTCTAGACATAGTACCAGTGATACCACAGAAGTCTTGAGAACACAAAAAGACATTAACTTTCAAACTTCTATAATGAAGTATTGTTACAAAAAGACAAGTATAAGTTATTCTTATTTCACATCAAACAAACAGTTAGAATATTATAAGCACCTACAAGAAAATTCTGGGTCAGGCAACCTCACGAATTCATGGGAGGACCAGAAGCTGACAGCCAAATCCACACTCAGCTCCACCAGGAGCAAAATAAAGCCAGATGTGTTTCTGTTAACCAGTCATTCTGAAGTTCCTTTGTGCTGGCAAATGAGTCTACTGTCTTCAGGAAATTCTCCTTAAATTACCTTTAGATTGCACTCCACATGCAATTTGTTCTGCCTCTGCTTTTGCATGGACAAATTCATATGTGAAGACACTAACAATGCAAATGTGCACATGCAATGACAGGTAAAGATCAGAAATTATTTCAGCTGAACTTCTACTGATCTCTAAAGTAAAAATAAAATGGAGGATATCAAATGCCTCTGAGAAAGACAGTGGCTAAAAAGCAGGAAAATAAATTCAAAGATGGCAATGAAATAATTTTACACTACAAAAAATTTGTCAAGAGATTAAAAAAAAGCAAAATTTAGTAGCAGGGAAAACCCTGTTTCTGCTTTAGAGCATGATTCCTCATCTCTAAAAACAATTTCCTCAAAATGAGGAGATAGAGACAGTAGTTGTTGTAATCATGCCATGTTTTTTAAGTTAATACTTGGACTATACCCTTGCTGTTATCATGTATACTGAAGGCAATGGAATAAATGTATACATCATCTTTTGCGATGGCACGTGCTGCTATTCCCATGAATCAATATTACCAGTGTTAAACGATTAAGAAGGCAGTCACCATCCTGCTGATAGTACTCAGGGGCATCCCTTCCAAATTCCATTTTCAAGTTTTGAACTGGTGAATAATACAAAGGCAGGCTGCTTTCTATGAGCTCTAAACTGGGCTCTCTGCTTCCAATTGTAGTTGCTCTCCCCTTTCCTACATGCTTTATTTCTGCTATGGGTACAACTGTCTTCACTTCCCACTGATGTCATCGTTCCTGTCATATATAGGTGTGTTCATAATTCCACTGCCTCCACTTAACACTTCATAACTCACTTCTGTGTTCAGTTCCAAAGTACAGTATGTAGTAGCAACACCAGCAACCTTGTCTAGTTACATGTACTTCGGACAACAGGGAGATTCAATTACATCCAAAAAGGAATGTGTATAACTACTTGAAGACAGATGTATGGCATGAAATCCTATAGAGTTATACAATGTACCAAGACCTAACAAACTCCTCTTCAATCTCCAGGCCAGTCAGATGGAAAGCAAAATTTTCTCTGATAATGTATAGAATTAATAATTTTGTATTCCTACTGTACTGCAGAAAACAGCAGCATTTTGGAAGATAAACAATTAATATGGAAATTTTACTTTTAAAATGATATGCTTTCAGTTCACAGGAAAAGAAAGGTTGGGTTTTTTTGCCCATCACTGATGCATTAAATACACTAGTACCACCAAATGTCTGTCAGCCTACATTCTCACAAGCTGCTGTAGCAAAAACTTCTCGTGTCTTACTTAACCAAATAAAGCCTGATGCTTGGACACATTAAAAACACTCTATTAATAACCTAGGAAAAAAAATTAGAAGCCGAAGCTGCAAGTTTTCCTACATATCAGCATTATTAATTCAGATTAACACTAACATAAAACCTGTCAACTTCAAATAACAAATTATTGTAAGTCAGGATTAAAAAGAAAGGGGAAAAAAAGGTAAAATAAAAGTACCTCCAAGACATGTGGCTGAACAAGGAGTAAAGCCAATATACTCCCAGTCATAAATCACACTGCCATCTTCAGCACGTGAAAATTCTGGTGTATAGGGGACAGGATCGCTGTCACAGGATGCCTCGTGACATACTTGCTCTGTGGGGGGCTTCACATCTTCACACTCCTCTTCAGGTAGGTCCACCTCAGTCTGAGTAAATGAGAGAAGAATCCGGCACTTCACATCCCGCACCTGTATGCCACTGCCACATGTGGCACTGCATGGAGACCACGGCTCAGGAATAAACCTACAAATGATCACAGCACAAAAGAAATGTTTGCATTTAACTCTAGATTGTGTTCAGGTATGCCCAGGTAAAACACGGTGAAAACATTACATGCAGATACAACATAATATGTAAGGCTATCTGGTGATTCAAATGATTGCATTATGGAATATGGTATTAAGTGTTTCACCTTTCACCCATCCCAAACAATTCCTCAAAATACAATAAAAAAGAAGAAAGTAGGAAAAGAGAAGAAAGAAGGCAGAAACTTTTCTAAAACTCCCAACTACTTCTTGTTAGTATAAATAGAGGTAGAATCAAATAGAAGAAAGGAGAACAGATCAATAGGTTAATTGCTTAAGGCTATTCTAACACAGTATATGGGGGAGTCACTTACAGGATTCCTGGGACATACTCCAAGACAAACTGTCTTCCACAGAAGAAAAGCTTAGCTATGCTTCGTAACTCTGACAGACGTTGTAAGTTAAATGGCTATTGCTTAAGCAGAAGCTAAAAAACTTCACTACATTAAAAAGATAAAAAAGTTGAAATATATCATTTCAAATCTTCCTTTAATAACTGCAATATTCTTATTAGCTCTCACCTATAACTGACAGACATCAGGTAAGGGGCCAATATCCCTGGCTCCTTCTGAAACCAAGAGAAAAAGTGCTTGTCACATCACAAGACTTGCCATCTTTGATGTACAAGATCAGATTGTAGTTTATTGGAAGAGTACTGATGGTTTTGTCTTTCAGTGCTAAAAATTTTGCAAATATCATGCCAGTGCAACCTAGAGGCTTGTTGAGTTCAAGGACAGCACTAGCAGGTGCTTTGGATAACAAACTTAAAGTGAACAACTGTGGAAAAAGATGGAAAGAAAGGCTTTCTTTTACTCCAGCAGAAAAAATCAGCTTAGCTCTAAAACTGAAGATCTCACAGTCTTCCCAGACACAGCCATGCAAACTAACTGGGGTAGCCATGTAAGTGAAATACTTCAGTGTGTGCCTTATTCTAAGCATATCTGTCAATCTTCTCAAGTCAGCAGAACTGTGAGGTGTTCAGAGTTAAACTTGTGCTTAAGGACTTGATTGGATCGAGGACGCTGTGCAAAGGCTTACAGAATTCTGACTTCTCTCTCAAAAAATGACCGTTGGTGTCTTCTGAAAAAAGTCCAAGTCCAAGTATTCACATAACCAACCTGAAATATAAATCTGATTGACATTTATCATTCCAAAGACTTTTTTTTTTTGTGTGTTTTAAACCTACCTAGAAGTTGGCAGTATGAAAGTAGGTGACTTTTCTTAGGAAAAAGTGCAACCAGAAATGAGTGTTTTGTGTAACGGCAGTTGAGTGCTTTAAGACACTCCAGAAATAATGCATGATGTGTCATTCTCAATTTCTGTACAGCTGAGAGACAATTCTGAGCTGCAGCAACACCTTTATTCAGCATCCAGTTGCGGAGCTCCGCGCCTCTGCCGCTCCCCAGCACAGCATTAACTCCTGAGCCGCTGCGTGACGCTCTGAGGAGGAACACCGCCATCAAAGCCACAACGAAGTCAGATGCTTCTGGGGTCATCTGAACAGGCATAACTGATACAGAAAGGATAGGAGCACTTAGGGCAGTTACAACTGCCGGAGTTGGGTGGAAAGACGGCTGCTTCCAACGGTCTTGTAACCGTCGGAAGCAAGGTCAGGCCGAAGCTCGGTGCCATGGTAACGAGCCCTAACAATCAACAAACAGACGCTTCTGCCGAGTGCGCTGGCTGCCGCTGGCTCCGAAAGAGAGGAGTGTCTACCGAAAACCTGCTTTGCCACTGCTGAGAGTGACAGGCTACGCTGCACAACGTACAGCAGCCGTCTCAGAGCACGGACAGTAAGAAATACTTTGCAATGTTAGGTTTGATGGAAGTAGGCTTCTCAGCCCAGCAAAGTGCAGGGAGAGTCATCCTCCAGCCTGCACCGGACTTCCTGATGAGAGAGACCGCTCTGAGTTTAGGCACAGTGGAAGATGACATTGATGAGCTGTGCTTACGCACTGCACGGCTGAGCCTTGAATCCAATCGGACGTACATTAGAGATGGATGGAAAAGTTCTTCATTAACCAGCGTAAAGAGGAAAATGGAGGCCTCACTGTGCTGTGCTCCAGCCCCAAGCTTGGCTGCCAAACAGCAAAACATTGAAGAAAGCTGTGAGACACACAGGCCCAAAAGAAGCAAAAAGGAGAGCTTCCAACCTGAGTCTCTGCTGCAGAAACATGCTGAGTGTGAGAAACCATCGGGGAAAGTTAAATGTAAAACAAAGCATTTGGAAGCGCGGAACAAGAGAAAGAGGTATCTCTGGACAATGAATGATAATGTCGTGGTACCAAGGAAGATGATGAAGCTGACAGAGCCTCCTGACTCTGGTCTCTCATCTGACAAATCCTATCAGTGGAAGCCGCACAAGCAGCTGCAGCAGATCTCGCCGATCCCCCAGCCTGCTGTGCTGCAGGTGGACAGGCCCCACCAGCTCATGCCACCCAGGGCCTTGTCCATCCCTGCTGACATGAATGCAGGTGAGACCCTGCTGCAGTGGGCGACTCTCCTGGGCGACACAAAATTGGTTTTGTATTGCCTGCAAACTGCCATCTGCGACATTAACCACCAGGACAACATGGGTTATTCTGCCCTGCACAAGATGCTGTTAGCTGTCTGACAACTGTGCAGCTTCTCCTTGAGTATGGGACTGATGTGAACTGCAGCGCTCAAGGTGGAATCAGACCAATCCGTAACGTAGTACAAAAGGATTACTTAGACATCTTCTGCCTGCTACTGTCCTACAGTGCTGGCCCAATGCTTCCAACACACTTGGGGAGAACCATTTCCGATGGCCCAGAACAAGAAGATGAAGACCTTCCTTGCAAAATATTTAACCGACATGCAGGGTCAAAGTGTTAATGAGTTGGAACTGTTGCAGGATATCTACAGCAGCTCTCTATCACAAGTCTGAATGTGACATCGTGGCAAATCCCCATGGCCCAGATGAGAAAGATGATGACGGCCTTAGTGACATAACACAACTCATCTCCAAGTTGGGACAAATGTCAGAGCAAACTGCAGAGCAACAGTCAGTCCAGATGATCTGCACAACATGCTAGAAACATTCACTCCAACAGACAATGTACTTACTTTGGCTCTTCTGAGACTGCTCTGGTCTCTTCCATTTCATGCGCCTGTTTAAACCACGGTGATTTTGCTTCCACAGGACTTTTTTCTGGTGGAGAAAAAGTAAACAACACCAGGCAATTCCTCCAAAACCAGGGTAGAAAACAGATGTTAACATTATATTCCTTAGAACCTTTGACTTTAGATTGCTTATTGTTCTGTTTATTCAGCGTTAATAATATAGCTCATAATGAAACATTATTGGGAAATTTCCATCCTGTCACTGCTTTTTATTGAGAGGTTACCAGTAATCTGATTTTAATTCCTAATTAATCTTTGATTTCTTCTCTATATCTTCCCCAGGTTTGAACATTTTATATTTGATTGTAGTTTATCTTTTAGTGTAATGGATCACCACCATAGTCTAAGTTTATAGCTGAACCAATAAGAATGTTTATAAGCCATAGCAAAGTAAAAATATATTGTTCTCCAGATGGACCATCTTTATTAGAAGATTTTCATTTTGCTAATCAAGTTAGTTAGCTTTACGAAAAATATTCAGTGTATATTTAAAATTTTATTTATTATAATAAATAAAATATAAATAAATCATTATATAAATATACAATAAATAAATAAATAAATAGCAATATTATATAAATATAATAGATTTATATATATATTATATATTATTTATATATAATAAATAAGATATTATATAGATAATAAATAAATAAAATGTTATGTAAGTATAATATTTTTATAAATAAAATTTATTATAAAAAAAAATCTAGGTAATTTTATCTGTCTACATATCTTGCATTTCTGTGATGCTTTTTCTTGGGGCAACATTAGACACTTGAGGATACCTGCCTCCAAACCCAAATAAAATCCCAGAAAGTTCTTTTATTTTCAGAGGTGATTTCCACCTCATTGTTTAACCCTGAATTGTTCATGCTTGACGAGTAGTTTAGAGTCTGAAGACATCCCAAAGAGAAACATTAAGCTGTCTGCAGATAATTTTCACTCTTTCTGAATAAATCTTTATGGTGAATGTTTGAAACATAATCTTTGAAATAAAACCTGAAAAGAACAAAAGTAGCACCAACTGAAATTTTCTGGGCACAGAGGGACAGAAATGAGTGAAGGATAAAACATATTACTTCCTCCCAATCTCCCCATCTTTGTTTTTCCTTTCACCTTCACATCTACTTTTCTACATCGTACCTACTCTTTTGGAGAATATTTGTCAATTTACATAATTGTTACCAACATTTGAAATATACAAAAAATATTGATAACTTAATGAACTGAAGAGGTCCACAGAGAAGACTGATAATATTAATAAGATGCAAATGAACAGCATCCCAGTTGATACATGCAAGCATCATTCCCATTTCAAGTTACTGAACGACTCTTCCTTACCATCTTGCAGATGTTAATCCTAGTTTTCCCAGTCTGACTGAGTTGTATAGATCTAGTTAACATGTTCACCTCATGTCTGTCCGCCACATTATCAGCAAATATCAGGAGGACACTTCTCCCAGCACCAATAATTAAAACACTTGTTTCTGCCAAGACTAAAATAAGTCCCAGTAAATTCCAGCTTCTAGCATTTCTGAGCCATTACTAGGGACTTTTAATTCCCTTAACAAAAATGTAAAACAATAACAGACTCAGGCCAAGTTCCACTTACCTCTTGGCTTGTAACACGGTATTGGCACAATGCACTCTTCTTTAATGTGTAGTTTAAGTTGTGGATTACAGCCACCAACATGCTGTCCACGGTGGTCAATGCACAGCACTACACGGTAACGTAAGCCTCGGCCACATGTCACTGTGCACTGCAGGAGACAATGCAACCGTCTCATTCTTTCTTTTACTGTATTTACAAATATCGATAAAAAGCAAGTTGGAAATATTGATGACATGTTTCCCAAAGTCTTTCCAGAATTAATCAGAAATCAGAGATGTGCCTATCATTTTTAGGTAAATAAAGAGAAGAATGATGCTTGAAAAAAAGCCAATTTTTGGATACTTTCCAAGTGACCTCTTGAGGTTTTGTAAAGCTTATCTGATAGGCAACAGTCTAAACCAGAGGATTTTGTGTACTGAGAATATGCACTCAGAGTGGACATTTTCAGTTTAAACTGGGTCAGACGTGCTGTGAGAACTGTTTCTACACTGCTACGAGTCAGTGATGTCATCTGGATGAACTAAGAGATTAGAGAAGTGTTGACCTATCTGACTATCAGATAACTACAGCCACGATGAGTTGGCTCTGTGTTCTTGTAACTATAATGAAAGGTAAGAATGCAGGAAAATCTTCCTTGCAGACACATCAGACACATCAGCCTTTGGCCCTTACATGGAATGAAAGATTATATTTATCAAGAGCTGAGAAACAAACAACCTGATTGCAAAGGGGTCTGACCCCTCACTCTAATTTCTCTTCTTTGTATATCAGGAATTAAGAAGCGTAAATAATTCAATACATATTTTTACCTACATAGACACATTTAACTTTAAAAAAATATATTATCAGGCCAAGTTAATTAAAACAAACATCCCAGCAAATTTTGCCCAGTAGGCCAGTACTCACAAATACATGATAACATGAGATCAGACACTTTTTTATTTTATTTTAAATAAAGGAACAATAGTTTAAAACACTTTTCAACTTACCTGAGACCATTCCATTGCCACCCATTTAGGACAGTCAAACAGATTGCAGGTCTGAATGACTTTGGGCTTAGGGGCATACATGCATTTCCATTCTTCCACTTGCAGAATCTCTCCATGTATGGTCTCCTCTACACACACAAAACTTCTCCTCTGAATGCCACCTCCGCAGGAAACTGAACATGCAGTCCAAGGGTTATGTTCCCACCTGGGAAAAGGACTAGTAGATTAAAAACAAGGCTATTTTTCATTCCACTAGCCTCTAAAGTGCAAAAAAACTTAATCTAATCTTAATGTTATTAAAACCCACTTACATTTTGTTCTTAATTCTCACCAGACATTTAATATAAATACATTGAATGACGGAGTTATATTGCATTTTTTTCAGACTTAAGTTCATGTGCAAAATGAAAAGACAAATAGAACAACAAATTGTAGTAAGCTTCACAAACATAACTAAAAATCTAATTCCCATGTTTATGCTAAACTTCCTAAATATACTGAGTTTGATAACTGGAATTATTTTCTTGCAGACAGTCTACTGTGGGAATGTTGCCTTAGGACTTATCAAGCTCCGAGGCTGGCTAAAACACTCCTGACCATGAAACCCTGGGGGAGATAATCAAGAAAGGAAAAAACAAGGGATGTGGTGAAGGATTATTGGGCTCCTCGTGGTCAGGCATTGCTTTGTTATGTGCACATTGATAAAAATTCACAAACACTTGCAGCTTAGCAGAACAGTTAACCAATGAACTGTTAGTGGAAAAGTACTGTCTGGAGGCACAAAGGTATAAGAGACCCTGTTCACAAAAAAAAAACCTTTCTCTTTGATTCCTTGACTGAACCCTGGCGTCCGTGTGGTCTCCCTGCCACAGCCTACATCACCCAAATAAAATATTTTTCACAGTTTATTTTATTTTCTTACAATTGTCAGAGACCATGAAGCTTAGGCACTTGAGATTATACAAAGACAGGAAAGACTGCGCTGACTGAGGATGCTGTTACCCACAGTTACTCACTGCTGCCCCACACTGATTCAGACTACTCTTAAAAATCTGTTCATGAAAGAGTTTTTGGGGAACTCTAATACTTGCTTTGGGAAAAATCAGGTATTTAAATTTAAACTGCCTTCATCCTTAAGGACCCTGAAGAAATTAAGTAGTGATAGATACACTTGGCTGGTCATTCACTACTGCAGTTCTGCAGTTTTCCACCTACATTAAACTCACACTGGATGGGTTGGTTTTCAGTCTTTTCAATTTGCTTCAAGCAAAAGGCAACTATTCAAGCATTTCAGCCACTCCTGGTGACCTACCTGATTTCCTGAAGCAAGAGATACAGAGATTAAGGAAAACCACAAAGCCCTGTCAACCAGTAGAGCTAGCAGCTTCCAACACAGGGATGATATACAAACTGGTGGGAAATAATGTCTTTAAAAGGAACATTTACCCATGGTCTTAACCAGCAGAGATGGAAAGCGGGAAAGGGAAAGCGGGAAAGGGAAAGCGGGAAAGGGAAAGCGGGAAAGGGAAAGCGGGAAAGGGAAAGTGGGAAAGGGAAAGCGGGAAAGGGAAAGCGGGAAAGGGAAAGCGGGAAAGGGAAAGCGGGAAAGGGAAAGAGGGAAAGGGAAAGAGGAAAGAAAAAGGGAAAATGAGGAAAAGCCATGAACTAAAGAGCAATTAACTGTTCGATGAATTAGCAGCTCATGGATTTATATGTACAAGGCTCACTGTGCTATATGTAATACTAGCCTCACAAGTGTTTATAGCATAAAGTTTTACAGTTGTTTTTCTTTATCTCATCAGTTTCGAACACACTCCAGATCCCTTACTCCCATAAGCATTTTCAAGATGGAGTGAGGTCCATGGCTACTGAGGAAAGGGGGGTCTTAGGCAGTCAAGGAGATGCTTTCCAGAACCCACAGCTGTCAAGGGATTCTCAACAGTCCAACAAGTCTGAAATAAATGGAGGCATTCCAAAACCTTTAAAAGAAAATTTTCATCCTGGGAAATTTTTCTATTTATTTCAAAAGAATTCTCCATCTGTAAAAATATTTCAATGGGACATTTACAATTCTAGCCTCAGGAGAACTCTTTCAAGATCCTGTGGTGTGCACCATGACTTTCCCACAACTTCCTCGTGTGAATGGGCAAGTAGTGGTAAATGCCACAGGACTGCAGAGCAGCCCTGCAGATGGCCCTTGTGTTATGGAGGAGGTGTGATGTACAACTGCTGGTTGAGGTGGGGGAGTCTGTACAGCTTTACTCAAGCATATCTACAACACTGATTTTCTGCCTGCTTTGCAAGAACAGTTTCGGGTTAGCATGTGAACAGGTAAGAAAAAAGAAAGCAGAACAGCAGACAAAAACCAGCAGAACTGAGACAGATTAATCCACAGCAATTACTTTACAGGCATCAACATGGAGAAGGAACACCTCACCACACTGAAGCAACACTAATATCCGCACTGGACCAGACTGGACCTCACTGATGCAAGTATTTCAAAAATTCCAGGAAGAAGAGGTGCCTTTCCACCTCTGATGTATTTCCTCATGTGCCTTCCCAGTGGAAGGCACACAGTGAATTAGCTTGTCCTATTTTTAATCTTTCCATCCTGATGGGAGCAACTCTAAGCCCAGCCTGGCCATCTGCTTCCATCTTACAGTTCTTACTCCTGAACATCCCACAGAAAGACACCTTCTGGTGGTACACATGGAGGTGCTGAAATGAAGCAAACCTTTGTCTGTAGTTCTTGATGTTTGAGATAAGGGAACCTGCCCACAGCTTTATCACAGGCATCTCACCACAGTGTCATGCAAACATGCTGAGCACAGTAAAGCACAGAAACAGGATTAAATTTCTCTTCCAGCCTGTCTCCTAGTTGAACGGTTCAAAAGATGACATACTCATGAAAATAAATTGTGCTGACTTCCAGAGGAGATCTGAACAAAAAGGAACTGAGAGACTAATTGGCAGAAGAAATGGAAGGAGGGAGATACAGAACAATTACAGAACTTCAGATGACAAAGATGTAAATGAAAAAAATTTAAATTGGTGTATGAAAGCCAGAGTACATCACAGGAGAGCTGATCCACAGCAAGTGTAAATTGTTACAGAAATAAACTTTGACCGTTTATACCAGCTGTAATCAGTAGCTCCACTGAGCCATGGAAGTCTATGATGTCATTCTTATTACTTCATATCTTTAGTCATTTAGAAAAATATACCTTATTCATTTCACTGCATTCTAAAGCAGAAATTCAGTTGGGATAAATATACATCTAAGTCCACTGACTATAATTCTTGATGTTAGTTAAGTCTGGCTCAATGCTTGTTAGCACTGATGTCTTTATTTAAATGTACATTTAAACATTTCAGAGAAGACACAGTTATGTAATTGAAATAGATGAAAGAAGAAAAAAAAGAAAATGAATAAATAAAAGGCATTCATCTGTGCTCCCATATCTTAATTTTACTCAGTAGACAGACATTCAGACAACAGAGTATCTTTAAATTGACACGTCAACCTTGATGTCATTAAATAGAGCATAGGTCTAAGAAGTAAAAGAATCACAGAATCACAGAATTGTAGTGGTTGGAAGGGACCTCTAGAGATCATCTTGTCCAACCCCCCTGCCAAAGCAGCTCCTTAGCCCAGGTTGCACAGGTAGGTGTCCAGGAGGGTCTTCATTGTCTCCAGAGGAGACTCCACCACCTCTCTGAGCAGCCTGTGCCAGTGATCCATCACTGCACTGGGATGTTCCCAGGCACATTTGTGCAGTTCCTATGAATCAGTTTGTGACCATTTCCCTTTGTCCTATAACCACAGAATAGGATCTTTCAAGTGAAGGGAAAGTGAAGAGTCCTGTAACACAGGGAGACCAGTTGTATATGTGACTGTATTCACTGCATACATCTTCAGAACAAAAATCTTTCAGTAAAAGAATCCATACATGCATTTTAAAGGAGATGCTCTTTTCAGAAGTACAGCAAGAGAAGGATTAGGGGAACAACTCTTTGCTCAAATCTTTCAAGTTACTATTTTCAAGACTGTCAGATTAACTTCCTAACATTAAGCTAATCCCCCAAAGTGCAAGCTTCAAAACTGAAGTACAGGATTTTGTTATAAACTTGCTACTTACTGCAAAAAGCATCATAAGACAACATTCAATGACCTTAGTACTCAGTGAATTTACAGTCAAAATTGTGATAACACTGAAACGCATGCTGTTCTGATTGTACATACCGAGGAAGTGGCTGAAAGTGATCATATGGCATGATTTCTTTAAATCCATCACTGTCAAAAAATACATATTGTTGTATTATTTCTCATATACAAAACTGAACACCAACTACATACACACTTATACGTGATCATGCTTCAAGTAACTAATTCCCAGCGTGAAATGAGGGAATCTTACATTTACTGCACGTTACTTCCCTCAGCAGCCAACAATGACTTATATAATCTTAGATTTTCTGGAGAGAGATCAACTCACCATACAGTTTCTCCACTTAATTCCACCAAACAAAAAACAACAACAACAACAACAACAAAAAAAAACACCAAAAGAAGGAATGCTTCAGCAGAGAACTGTATTTTCAGTGATCCTATCTGTGCTACTTATTAACAAGAAATACTCACATACTTATATCTGTACTGAGGACCTCTGAGGATCGTGAGTAGCAGTGAAATAAATGCATTGTGGGATTAATTCTAGACAGGTCTGAATGGTGCTTAGGATCCTTCTAGAGCAATCTGCTTGAACTGCCAGCATAAAGCCTCACTTCCAATTCTAAGAAATACGGTATTCTATCTAGTAGCAGTCCTCCTTTTCTGTCTGTATATTATAAACTTGAAAGGAAAAAGGATTACACCCTTTCTTTCTCTTATTTTCCCATTCAACGCTGTAATATTTGGCACACACTGCCATTAAGCATTACTGAAGTCTTACCACTCCATAGAGTGATCAGCTCTCCAGGAAAAAGTCTTGAAAGCCTGCACATCTACAACTGTTACAGGTCACTATCAACAATTATGTTCAACAGGAATGAAAGGAAATGGACAGTTTAGCATTAGGAAATGAAATCCAGTGAGTGTGTTTCCTTTCCTTCTTCCATGTAACTCCAGTTCGTCCAGCTGGCATATTATTGTGAGGTTCTGGGACTCGATACTGCAATGTTATTTTAAGATTCTTTTAGCACAGCCAGAAAACCTCATCAGACAATCCAGAAGTTAGTTTGAAATACTGTAGTGCAACTCAGTACAATTTATGTATACCACAGCCTTTATAATTTGGCAATAATATCCATTGTATGTGAATAACAAAAACAACAAAAAACACATGCACATAAAAACACAAAAAAATGAAGACCCAAACTTCAATTACTGTCAGCACTGCAGTACAAAAAATAGAATGAGACTTTCTGGCAGATAAATGAATAAAGCAAGATAAACCACATGCAAAACTTGACTAAGAACTAGAGCCACTGCCTTTAATGAGAAATTCTGAATGGCAGGATTGATGAAATCCAAAAACAGAAAAACAATCTTTCCTCATAAAACCTCACAAAAACCTCATACTAGTGTCATAACACTCAGCAAAATAAGATAGAAAATAAGATAGAATTTCCCCTTGAAGAAAGGGAAAACTGACATTTGTAATATCAGTATAAAGCAAAATCATATAATGCACAATTAAGAAATACTACAAACCCAATGACAATGGTGCCTGATTCCAGCTTTCAGTGCACGTAGTAATCAACCAAGACTGAGTAATCTTAAAGATTAAGAGAAGCCAAATTAATTAAATATGATTGCTTGTTCCTTAGTAAATGACTACACCACATTCTTGAATTTATTTCTCATACAAACCTTGAAGGACAGGGATCCATGTTGCACTCTTTTAGCTTGGGCTTTGGTTTCTTATTTTCTGGGTAGTAATGACAATAATGATCAGGAACAACACGCTTCAGACGAATATCCACACATTCAGCAGAATTAAGCTGATAACCTAACACAGAAGAAAAAGATAAATCATTATAATGGAGATAAAGCGAATTTTTCTTTCTCCCTTTACCACTCTCGCCCTCCAAACCCCTCCAAACAATGTGCTTCCATAGAGTTAATTTCCATGATTATATTTCCTTGGTAGGAGCATTCATGACTGGATTTTCACTGAAGGTAATTCACTGCAACAGTTACGTTAACTTACCTTAATACTACATGAGACTGACACATTACTCTAATAGTACTCTAAGGATAGAAATAAAAGCATACATAAATGTGTCACATGTGGCATAGTGGAAAAGCTCTTCTGTCACAAGGCAACCCTACTAAGTCATATGGTTCTACTACACATTCCACAACAGCCCACCCCCAAGGAGGAGTTAATGTGTATGTTAGTGAGAGCTCTGTTACATGATCATGCATGCTGAAAAAAGAAATAAAGAGAAAAAAAAACAAAAACACCTTAAAACAGAAAGCCAGAGGAATTGTAGATGAGATCCAAAAGCCATGTTAAGTTAAACCAAAGAAAACCAAGAAATAGTTTCAAGAACTTTCCTAGTTGAAGAGCCAACAAAAGAAAACTTGAAGTAACAACTTGGCGAATAAATAAATAAATAAATAAAATATGTGGAAAGATTGGTTAACAGAAGGGATCTGAGTTTCATAACCACGAGGTTTCTTTTTTGGCTAAGAGAAAAAGACTCATTCAGAGGAGCTGACTTGGACCACGAGGAGAGGAGGAGGATGTTCTGGTATGTGCAAAGAAAAAAAAGTTTGAAACCACAAGAATGAAAATCCAAATGGAGTCAATAAACTAACAAGAGTCAATGTCTACTGAAATTGCTGCAGTATCATATATCATTGGCTATATTTCTGCATCTCTTGGCTGATTCAAAGTGTCATCGTCCATGAAGGTGATAACCATAAAGAAGAAAGAACTAAGCAGTTCCAGTGCTCAAAGTATGTTCCTGTTCTTCGAAGTACTGAAAGGACCCAGAAGATCTGTCACTTGCAAATAAGATAAATGAAATCTTTAGACATTCTTGTACATTCAGGCTTGACTATGCTTTCTGATATGTTCCTGCTCCACTCTTCCTCCCCACACATGAAGATTAAATTAAATATAATTTAATTCTAGTGGAGAATGGTGTTGCACTGATTCCAAGCCCCTGTTGTGAGAAACTTCTTTAGTGCCAGCAGAAGTTTCCAGACAGACAATCTGGCTACCAAATCTGCATTATGATAACAGGTTTAAGTCAGGCCACTGCAATACAACTCCCTTACATGACACAGTAATGTGCCATTCCTAACTCTCCTACTTTTGTGGGCAGGCATGAACTTAGCTTTGTGCTTCTTTACCCACTAGCCTCTCTGCTCTCAGGACTGCCATCAAGAGCATCAATGTCTGTTCATAAAGTTACCAGATTCATATTATAGATATGCAGCTACAAAGTCAGGCACATCACAACTGTGATGCTACATGCTTCTTCCCTTATCAGAGAGGTTTGGGAACAATTCATAAGTACAATCCACTGGAATCATCATGACAAGTTGAATCTGAGTTAGCAGTGTGTCCTGGCAGCCAAAAAGTCCAACCATAACCTGGGGTACCTCAGGCACACTGAGGGAAGGACTGTCCTATCTGCGTGGCCTCATCTCTAGCTCTGCTTGCACGTTTGGGCACCACCATATTAGAAGGACTTAAAGCTCTCAGCGTGCAAAGGAGGGCTACAAAATGGGGAAGGGCACAGAGGGCACTGCGTGTGAGGAGCGGCTGAGGCCCCTGGGTTCGTTCAGCAGAGCGGGCTGCGGGGAGGCTTCAGGGCCTCACAGGGAGCAGTGGGGCAGCGCCGGGCTGTGCTCCCTGCTGAGTGACAGGGCCCAGGGAAAGGCATGGAGCTGTGCCAGGGGAGGGGCGGGGCGAGGAAAGAGGGCAGTGAGCATGGCACAGGCCTCCTGGGCCTGGCACCGAGCTGCCAGACTTCAAGAAGTGTTTGGGCGAGGCTCTAAGTCACATATTTACTGCACTTCAGATTAAGGTGCAGTGCAAGTGTCAAAAAGGATGGTCCTGCAAAAGCTCCTGAAAGTCTGCTTTAAACATCCTTCACACTTTTTACTTGTGTCCCAAGTAACTAAACCACATCTGTACTCTGTACTCTGAAATCACAAAATCCCTATACCAGGATCTCCTGTTTTTTTGTTTGTTTGTTTGTTTGTTTGTTTCAGGTGACCTAGCTGAAGTGAAAGAGCTGTCTGCGAGTCAAAAATTCCTCCCATGACAAGGCAATGATTTTTGAAGAACCAGATTTGACAAATAGTGGGCTTGGTTGGCTCAGCAGTAGCTGAGCTGCACTTCATGCAATCATTGTGTAAGTGGTAGTAAGTACAACAGGAGTAGAAACTACAGCACAGTATCTTATCTTCCAACTGTTATCATGACCACATTTCCAGAGCCACAGGTGTTGATAGTAATTGTTTCTTAAATTCTGTTTATTTATTCTGCTTTCCATGTAACTAGTTTCTAAATGAAGTGTTTTAAAACTGCCCTCCTTCTCTTAATTATTTGACTGTTTTTTCATTGTATTTCTTTATTTACTTTCTTAAAATATCATTTAGGAATTATTATTTTCCACTCTCAAGGTCATATCTTTGTATCTTAAGATCTTACTCTGATGATCAATCCAATTATGAGAACATGACTTCTCATAATACAGGATAAAAATGACAGTTAAATTAACTGAGGAAAAAACAACTTACTTGCTACTCTGTCAACAGCTTTTTGAAGAACCACCACCAGTGTGCAAAGACACACAAACAATAAACATGTAGATAAAGGTTGTAAATCTGAACTTGTAAAAAGAACTGTCATTGCTTACCTCCCCCACATGTCACTGTGCAGGGGAAGAAGTCTGTTTGTCTCCACTGATGACTGATAGGTTGATAGAAGAAGAATTGAACCACACTGTCTTTCAATCCAGAGTACCTGGTCTAGAGAAAGTTCCATTAAAACACATGTATATAATGTACTGTTTATGAAATTTCAAAACAGAATTCATAGGTAGAAATAGCGCAGACTGTATTATGACAACAGGCATAAAATTTAAAGAGAATCCAATAAATCAAAATTTCCAGTAGTCAAGCATTTGTACATCACTTTGTTTTTCAAATTATTTAAGATAATAACGTAATTATTTGATTATCAATACTTGATTGACAAAGTTCCCGATTGTATTCTTCTGCTTTATCTACTTATCAGCAAAACATTAAGAATTTGCTGGAGAGGGAAGACTAGAATTGTGCATAATGATTCATGTTTAGGCAGGTCTAACTGCACAGGTGATATCAGAGTTGCAAAATAATGAACAGTACTGAAAGTGTTTCTACAACAAGGAGATAAAGCCAAGAGAGGTGACAGTACTGAAACATCTTCCATTTCCAATGGAAAACTGTATGTCTAAATTCTTTATCAATCAATATTTGTCAAATATTTTTAAGTTTCTACACAGCAGTACATGCACATATATGATAGGATACATTGACACATGGTCTGTGTATTACAGAAACTAAAAGGATTAGAAACAGTCAGTAGTTGGGCTGTCAGTTGTCTGAGTGATTTTAGGGTGCTCTGGGAAGCAACGTTCAGATTCAGTAGGTGGCAGTCTTCAACTGGATTAACATCAGTACAGTGTACAGTAATATTTCAGTAATATTTAAAACAAAAATCAAGGATATTTTTACCATTAAATATCCTGTAGTACTTTCTACCACAGCAAAGACATCAACCTCATAACATTTTAACTTGTTGGGATGTGATTAGTATAAATTAGCTCTGGGTTTTAATTAGAATTCCTTATTTATCTTGTGAAAGATTTATTGTATTACTACAACCCAACAGCTTATTACTATGTTGCATGTACTTGCAAGATCTTTGTAAGCTTGTACACACACATAACCCACCTTGATAATGAAATCTGCACCAAGAGGTCCCTGGATCTTTATGATTTCCCTGTCTGTTGTTTTCTGAAATTCAACAGTTGTATTCTCTATGACAAATGTTCCAGGTTCATCAAAACTGTGTTCTCCCTTGTCTCCTTGTAGTGTCTTTGACTCTATAGCTAGGGAAGAAATATGCAATTTGCAAATTTAGACAGGCTATTTTCTCATTTCAAGGAAGACAGAAAGTAACATTTGCAACTCTATACTGCAAGTGTTAGCAGTACATGTGCATTAAAGAATATACCAAATATCTGTGAGACTATTAGCCACTTCAGGTTATAGGCTGATGCATGATTGCATGACATGTCAGCACAGGATCACGCTATCCTTCCATACCAAAAGTTCTCTGGAGTTATTTTTTCCTAGAAAAGCACTCTGTTACAGTTATAAAGCAATAAATTCAGCAGGACAAGTTGAAAGTCACAAAATTAATAGAATCAATACATTTAGAAAACTAAGTTATACTTAACATCACTGGAGCCTAGCAGTTTCAGCAGTCAGTCTCCAGAGAAGTCTGAATGGCATCAAACTCACCAAACACTTCTCTCAAAAGCTTTTTCACTCTACCCATTGCATAGGTCATTAACTTAACTCCAAATATTTCCCGTATTAGCAAAAAGCAAGGCCACGAGGTCGGTAGCAGCAGTGCTGCCTGAGAGATGTCCCTCTCTCAAAACAGGTGGTGATGAAAACCCTTTTTGAACTGTTCTGCATTCCTTGGAAACAGATTAAACTAACAGACCACAGCCTCCAGAAGACAGACGAAGCATTTTAGGACTGAGTCATTTCCAGCAAACTGACTGAACTATAAGCAGACAAAGCTAAAAGAAGATGTACTTAAGGAAGTTAGAATTTCTGGGATCTGCATAATACAGTGAATGTGCACAGCAGGTCACTTGAAATGCATCAGTTGGGTTACAGTTTATCTGGGCAGTTTATGAGAAAGGCATGGACAGCACATTACTCAAAGTTGGCAAACTGTTTTTACTAAAACTAATTTTCAGTAAAACTGCTGCACTTACAACTTATGATCATTTAAAATTACGGATACAAAGGCTGCTCTGTTTATAGCTCATCTGACATGTGGGTCAGGGAGCAGCACGGCCACTCTGTTGTATTTTAGCCAGGTGAGGTGATTACCTGCATGAGAAGCTTACTTGAAGACTCCACTACTACTTACCATACCTCAGCTTTATGTCTTCTGCATCAATGAATTTTCCAGTTAGCTACTTAATTCCATGCTTTCAGTATGTTGCATGAATGACAGCTAAATAAATCAGAATACAATAGTACAAGCCTGTCATGGATGAAGCTGTATCAGAATTGAGTAATTTCATACCAGTAAATAATGTCCAGGCAAGACCAATAAAAGTAGAGATATTACTCTGAAACATCTTTATAATTTTTTCAAATGTTGTAAGCTTATACTGTATAAACTGTGTGAACACGGATACAATGACCCAGTGCTGTTTACATTATGTAATGTGTGTAGACAGATCTCCAGAGACAGCCTAAGATAAACCAGCCTTTCTTTTGACTGACTCTTCTGAATTTACTTTGAATTAAGAATGTTTCTTTTTTCTTGCACAGACTACAATGGAGAATTTTCACTTTAACCGCTCATTTTTTGAAAGAATTTCAGCTGTTATTTTGCAATGCAGAATGTTATTTTTTTTTAAGAAACACATACAAAAACACCACTTCTGGCAAAAAAAATATTAGTGTGACACTAGAATACTCCTCCTTGTCCCTTTCGCTTCAGAGTTATTTATGAAAATTAGTGAAAGAACATCCTCAAAATTAGGAAGGACTCCTTTCATTTGATCAATAAAACACAGGCACGTGGTCTCTGGAAGAATATAACTGCCAGTCACAGGAAAGAACAATCTGGCAAGCAGTAGGTGATCTTTAATAAGCCACTTAAATTAAAAACATATATCTTTCTAAAGTAATTACAAATTGCTTTAATAATAATATTAATAATGAAGTGAATCAGACTCAGGAACTGTATCTGTAGTATCAGATACTGAGTGGAAAAATCTAAAAATTAAAGACTACCAGAACCCAAGAAAGAATCATACAAAATACTGAGAGCAGAAAGCTTTCCTGAAGGCCTAAGGAAAGAGCTGTAAAACAAATAAATAGACAAAAATAAATAAATACATACATACATAGAAGAATTACGTGAAAGATCAGAATGAGGCAAAACTGTCCAAGCTCATTATTTTTACCAAAAGCAAAGGAACCTGGGAAAACAGGCCCAACACTCTGCCTAGGCAGGAATATTCCCAAGTGCATTTGTGTAAACAGTATAAATAGTTCACTAATTTCCTTAGAAACGGGCAAACATATTGAGCAGCATTTAGAGCTGATATGAGATAATGGAATTTACCCTTTTGGAGACTTGGTGGACACCTACATAAATACATTAAGTCTTGCTTTGAAGTGATTTTAAATGTCATATGTACTTCTTGAATTAGCAGATGTCTTATATGATAAAATCCAGTACCAAAATTATGTCTGATTTTTTAATATTACGTTCCACTACTCTCATAGATACAACGAAGATCCATGCATGGCTGGAAGTTTAAAGAAGGATATATTTCTACAGTATGACTTTACCTTGGTCATAGGGTAGGAATCTGGAGTTGAGTCAAATGCTATTCTGTCAGGGAAAAAAAATCTCTGGGAATCAAAGCACACCCTTGCCCAACCCATTTCCACTAGGAACAGACTCCAGATGCACAGAGTCACAAGGACAGGGAATTCTCTTGAGTAGTCACCTGTGCCTGACAAGGTAATCACTAGTGCTAAAGACACACTGGCTCTCTTACTTGGTGTCAGAATAAAAAATAAATTGTTTTCCCAGGGAAATTCTTTGCCCTGCTGTAGCTGGAAGACCCAGTGTAAAAGCATCCATAATGGCAGGCAGGCAAGAGCTGAGTGGCCTGGGAACACTCTGCACCTTGTGTAGTGATACAAAGACAAATCCAGGGAGTTGCTACTCAGAAGTTTTCTTTTTATGTGCAAGTTCCTTGCACATAACACATTATGGAGGACCCAAATAAACAAATACATTCTTTGGAAAACATAAGCAACGTTGTCATCCTCTGAGCAGCACTTTGCAGACAAAGTAGTGCACAGATTTACAGCTAAATACTGTCAAGTAATGCAAATCTCTGAAAGTGGAGAAGAAGTTGACAAAAAGAAGAAAAGAGCTTCATTACTTTTTTTTAGTGAAATTTAACCTGCCTAAGTTCATGAACTCAGTTATCTAGGACTAGACACTTGTAAAAATATTAGCTTCTTGTTTTCCTGTTTCTTCTGCTGGAAAATTAGTTTCAGAGAACTTTCATATCTTTCTTTTGAATATAAAGCTCTTAAAACAACTGGTCAAGAAGCCATCATGTAGTCCAAATCAAGACCAAAACAATACAGTGAAACGTTTTATTCATAGCCAATTTTTTACAAATTATTTGGTTATTTTCAACCAAGCCATTCACTAAACCCCAAAATGACAGAAGTAAAGCAACACCTTTGTCACCTGATGTCACTTAAAGCATCCATAAGCACAAACAAAATGCCAGCTACAAAGAAATGAGTCTTTCAACATAAGCTGCTGACTGTAAACGTTCAGCGCATTTATTTGTTTCAGATTTGTCATGCACTACCTCTCTAACCAGCTTTCAATTTTTGATTAATCCAGCAGCTGTGTTTCCCTGGAACAAGAGCAGACTATAAAGCCCAGGATGAAACACAAAATAACACAGGACAAAGGGAAAAGTGCCAGATACTCTATAGTGCTCTTCAAATGTTTGCTATTGCTGCGTTTACTTGAAGAGCAAACATATACTGGAGGCAGTACAAAATTCTGCAGTAAGTAGTCCCTGCTCCACCTGTTAAATTCACCTCCTTGCACGCCAGGAAGAACATGACAAACAAATGGAGCCTGCAATAAGAAGTGACTGTTTTTTAAGTTTTGCTTTTAGTTGTAGCAGAGCACTCTCACCGAGCCAATAAAGTTGCAAACCAAAGATATTCTAAGTGGAAAATAACACCTACAAACGTACATACAAGTCAGTAATGAGGGCACACAAGTAACACTCGATCAGCTCCTCCAGAATACAGGTTCTTGAAGATCTGACTAGGAAGCAATGCAACTTCCATCCCCCACTCCAACAGCTCCCTCTTGTTTTCTGCCTCTGCCACTTAAGGTAACAAATGTCTCAATCCTCAATGATTTGCAAACAGATGTGCTGGGGGAAGTGGTTAAAGGAACTTCACAGTTCTCTTCCAGCTAGAGAACTAGCTAACAAAAGTAATGCCAAGCCACAGCTTCTTTACGGAACCACCCTGGGTAGGAAGCCAGGAGCACTCTGTACTTAGTTAACGAGTTGCTGCTGCATTCCTCAAGAGCTTTCCAGAAATCCCCCAGGAGCCACTGAATCCAGTACTTTTTCCTCATGAAGTTGAAACAACAGCTTTCTTCTGCAGAATTAATTAAGAAATAGCAAAATAGGAGTCTTGACTGGAAGTGGTCAAGATAACACCCTCATACACTTCTTCCAATATTTTTAAGCTAATATTATATATTTTAAGGTTAAGTTGTGCTTTGCATATTGTTAATATCAATATCACATCTAGAAGTCATTCTGGAGCTACTCTAAAATAAAAATATTATTTTTTTTCTTTGAAATGATGGTATTTTCTTCAAAGTAAACAAAGAAAATGGGTAGTTTTCAAGTAAAATGCATTTCTTTCTTCTGTTTACATATCACATAGCAATAAAAGTCATTTTTGTTTCTATGACTTGGACTAAGCTCTCCACTCTTGCTAATAAAAAAAAAATTGCTCTAAACATTAAATGAATGGTTTATTTCAATGCTTGGTATGGCAGTACAGTCTACCACTGAAGCGATTAGTTCTGTATCTAAAGCAGGTCAGTGGGTGAAGAAATTACCATAGTTACTACTACCAGACTCCCAGAAAATATCAGGAACCCTGACAGAATAACAAGCTGTTTCTCACTGGTAATTCATTACGATCAAATCTTTTACAACGAAACAGTGCTTGCACAGATACTTGTCTTTTGTTTACCCTAGCTCATTTTTTTAGAACACTGCTCATCAACCAAGTGGCTTTACTGGCTCTTAGGTCAAAGTTGTGATTTTAATTAGACTATTTGCATCCTTATTGTTAAGCCTGCACTTATGTGCTTGGCTGAATTAAAGCTAACTTAGCCAACAGCTTGAAGTATCAATCCCATGCTTGTCCACAGTCACTCATATTTTCTAAAAGCAAAATCACAGGACTGTGCTAAGATCCCAAGGGAACTAAGTCACACAGTTTGCTTTCCACAAGACATAGAGGTTATCAACTTTGGTCTTTTTATGGCTTTGAACAGTTGATCTGAATTCCCCAGTCCGTTACAAGCTCCTTCTCAGTCTCAAACTCTTCACCAGAAATCCAGCACTGGCCTATTTGAGTGCTATCAATCCCACACAAAATCATTTAAAAGAATTTTGTTGGAACTGTCTGTGTGTATTTTAAGACTGTACTTGATTATAGAATCCTTAAACAAGAACTCGCTGGTTTAGATTAATTAAGAAACCACCAGTACTATTTATTTTATTCTATTTCTTCTTAGTAAGTAGTCTTCCAGTGTTTTGTAAGACAGTGTCAAGGTGGATATTAAAGATGGGAAGTGGAATCAAGGTTATGATCTTACCCATATTCTTAAAATTTGGATGAGTTCAGGGACAAGACTCAGTTTGTATCTTCTGCATATGAATAAAAACAAAAAACATCTCACTCATACCAAGGTGTGCTGGTCCTTTGAGTGTAATTCTCACACTGCGACTCCCATGTGGAATGGCGATCACTGTTTCTTCCCCTAGGAAAATTAAAGAACTATTTTAGAAGTTATCCTGCATCAGGGAATTTGCACATCACATAACTAGACTGAAAACTGTCAAATGTAACTATGAAAACATTTAACAGGTTTCACAATTTTTCTATTAAAAATAATCATACGCCATTTTATTAGGTAGAGTATACTGAGTCTGTTTGCTATGCTATGCAACTCTTATAGACCTACACACGGACTTGTAAATCTTTCTTGGTATTGGAAAATTATTTGCTATTAACAAAAACAACTGAAATGTCAGTAGTGTATTAAGAGCATATTTACACTGTGTTGTCTTAGTTTTATTTCCTAATCATCAAATTGACAAAAAGAATCTGTTAAGTAGTGCTTCCCCCTTACAAAACCCTGCAGCTGTTCAGTCTCATTTTGCCCACACCTCATTTCCTGCTGCAGGTCACAACTTTAATAAGTGGCAGGACTTACAGGAAATAAATCATCTACTTAACACCAGCCCTTAACCAATTACAGACCAGTTAAGAGCAAATATATTTTAGTTATAACATATATATTATAACAGAGTATCTACATCTAACATACCATACAATATCATTCCTTCCAGTAAGAGCCCCAATTTAAAATTAACTATAAACCAAACCAGACCCGAATAGAACATGTCAATACAAAACAGCTCTTGGCTGCCTGAATAGCCTCTTCACATATAAATGTACAACACACTTACTTCAGTGCATTTTACAAAGGCTGAAAGTTATTACTTTCCATTTCAAACATAAGAAACGTATAATTTGCCCAAGCAAACTGAGTTAACAGTCAAATCAATCAACTAGAATCTTTCATGCCAACAAGAGTGGTGCTCTTACAAAAGGGTACACACAGTGCATGACATGGATATCCACAGAAGCATGAGAGAGGAGTCCAAACAACGGAGTTCCAATAGGCTACATCCCATTTCCATCACAGCCAAGCTTAAGTCCTGCCCTAAGGAAGGACCTGCAAACACAGTCCTTTTCCAAGCATACCCCACAGAGGGTGTTGTGTTCAATAATGGCATGAATAATGAATAATGGCATGAACCAGGGGCAAATTTGGAAGTACAATGAGCTGAAAGGCTGTGATACATAGCTCCAGAATTAAGTCATACAACATAGAGAGGAAGAATATTTGAGTTAAGCTTGAACTAAAAAGTAGTTTAAGAACGTTGCATTCCACTTTAAACCAGACCCTTTTATAGTAGATGCTAAATTATCAGCTTCTGGTTTACATCTCCTTAGCATAAGTATGAAATTCTGCCAAATGGTCAGGATACTTCAAGCAAATACTGCAATTATTTTTTTCTAAAATAAACACCTTCTTAGGTTACAATTTTTATATCACCAATTTCTAGGAAGGTCATTTAAATATAACAATTTATTTTGGATGTAATAAAATATGACCTTTATTAATTTCATACTTGGGTATTCCACCAGAGTGCAAAATACTACAGTAAGAACAATAATATAGTTAAGGAGCCCTGGAAAAAACATTAACTACTGAACCACTTAATATCTTTTTGCATCTTGGTTTTTCATCAGGCGAATTGCTAAAGATAGCCAGAAGGTAGTGGATGCATATATCTTTAAAGCAAGGAAATAACTACTGAATTCATATGTGCTCTACAGCGTTTGAAAGAAAGCAGGTTTGAGGGGCCCATCTGTCCCTGCTTGGTCAGGGATTGTATCCTGTCTTGACAACCAACCAGCAGCTAACACACAAAACCTCACATAAGAGTCTGATCCCAACCAGTTCTGAATACATGCAACTGCTGTTTTGAAGTGGAACCAAAGGCATTCTGCACGTAATGGATGAAGCCCAGATTTGCAGATGTGCAGAGATGTGTAGGACTGCTTCTCTTGAGAACAACCAGGGTCGTTCTGCTGCGCTTCCTCCACCTCCTTACAGCAAGCTCTGCTCGTCCCGGCAGGCTTTGCTGATCCCTTTTCAGGATGCTTCACATTCTTTCAGCAGTACTACAGACATTCCAACCTCACCGAAGCACTCTCTGATATGGTCCAAAAGTCTCATGGGGGTGCTAAATTTGGTGTTTCTCTGCGGTGGAGACAATATTACCAGAAAGTATTTTATTTGCATTAGAGGAGATGACTAAGTTCACCACCACAACAATGTTCAACCTCCTCAGCTCCACAGAACCGTCAGGAAGTCTGGCAACAGGAGATGCTCGTACCTTACAGACATAGTTATGACCTAGGACAGTCTTACGAGATGAAGTAAATTATAGAGGGAAAAAGGTTAGAGGTTTGAAATTCTGAACTGAGATAAGGATTTGGAGGACAATAAGAAATTAACTGACCCAAGCAACATTTTTGGTTTCTCCAGAGGACAATTTACACTTCCTACAAGATGGTAGTTATGACTGCCCAGGTCTGGCTCCAAAACAATGTATTCCATAGGTCTCTTCAGCTGACATAATATAATTCATATTCTTCAAGGGACAAAGGCTGTGTCTTAAAAATGGTTCTACAGCTGTATATTTTCCATTGAATAAGTAGGATCTACATTGTTAAAAGTAGCAACCTCTTATGAAGACATAAGAGGAAATTGCTGCACTGAAATCTGTACTCAGAATTTCAAATTATTTTTTGTTTGTTTATTCTATAGCTTCAAAAGAATTTCAGATTATCTTTTTTGTTTGTTTATATATGTTCACAAGTTGAGTGCTGAAGTTGTCTCAAACCATTTGGAACATACAGAAACACTGGACCACAACATCTGACTAAGAAACAGATGACACTGTCTCTCTGTCCTAACAATGCTTCCACTGTGCAGATTCCTGAAGGAGGATGGGGTCATCTTTTTCAGCTCCTTGGTGGAACAAATACTCTGCTCTGAACCTGCGAGCCTCTCACCAAATGTATGTGCACAACACTACACACAGAACTTGCTGATTAAGCTCCTGGATTGCTTTTACTTTAGATGGCAAGGTTTGATCCTGTTTCTATGGTGTTAATGTGGATTTAGATTTTGGATTTCAATGAGAGCAAGATCAGACTCCCTGCTATGGTAAGACTGGGAGCTAATCCCCAGGATCAAAATAAAGGAGCCACATTCCTGAGCTCAATCCAATTCAGCGGGTTTTATTTACTTTTCCATGTGGGTCATGGCGGGCCCATTTACTGTTTCACATATGGGCCAGTTGGGATTTTTCCCTCTCTCCTCTTACAGCAGGGCAGAGGATTTATTTCAGGCCTATAAAAACTTTTTCTTTCCATGTATTTGCTCAGCACTTATCTGTTGGTCCTCCAGGTCTGATTGAAGGCCTCTGTGCTCTCAAAACACAAAACACAATGGTCCCCAAACAACTTGTCAGCACAAGGGAACTAAAAATCTCAAACTGTTTGGACTCTTACTGCAGTGCCTTCCGTCATCTACACTGATGCTATGCCTAATTTCAAAAGACATTGGTGCTGGGGTGTGTGCTAACCTGCTCAATGACAAAAATCAGCAAAGCCAATGACATACTTTTAAAAAAAGACCTGAACTATGTCTACTGAAAACAGCAGCAGTTATGAATGTTGACTCTAACTGTCCCATGGTAAACAAAATAAATGAATAAATAAAAAGAAATAGAAAAGTGCAATTCCCCTCTCCTTGAGTCCTACCCTATCCATCCTCATGTTCATGATTGGTTACACTGAGAACAATTTAACAGTTTCAGTTGAAAATGACAGGAACCACCAACTGTACAGAACAATTATGTTAATTTCAAGATAGAATCACTTGAGACTTGAGGTATGTGAGGTAGTATGGGAAAATCTTTGTAGAAGAACAAAAACATGTAGTGAGAAAAAAGTCTATCTCTAACTTCATTCTACTGCAGAATCACTTAAAAGTCAGTATTCTTAGGCTTTGCAGGGAGACAGCAGCATGAACTAATGAAATAGCCAATGTCGTTACACAGAAATTTCTCTGTGTAAGGTAAGAGATGATGAAAGTATCGCAGGAGGCCTCAGAGTAACTACAATAGCCTCAAATAAAGCAAACTAAATTCCCATGACAAAATGTAACAGGTATTCTTTCAAGAAATAAGGAAGTATGGAAAACCCCATAGACTGTAGAGTTTCAGAGATAGCTGTTTTATTTTGGTGAAAAAAAAAAGACAAGAAACAATTACCATATGATGACAAACTGCTTCAGTTCAAACTGTGCAGTACACACACTTCACATTTGCAGAGCACACCCTTTAGACTTCCTCTAAAATCACCTGTGCAGACCAGCACTCTTTAGTACAGCAGCACATGGCATAGACACTAACAGTAAGGATTATGCTTACTTGCCACAGGCAAGAAATAGTCAAGATGCATTTATGCCCTGTTCTTGGGATTATCTTCTTTTAACACAAACAAGCACAATAACTTCTTTGGCAAAAAAAAATAATTCTTGTTCTCTTGTTTGCTTGGCAAGTGCTAGTCCATCTAAGCTTGCATAACCAGCAGTGCAAGACAATAGCAATAAATCCGTAGACTGAAATAGCTGGTGCAGAAGACCCAACATCTGCATTATACATGTGTCTCAGGTGCTTTACTTTGAACAAACTCTAATATGATCCCATAGATTTCTTATTCATTAGCTGAAGGAGAACATTAGGTGCTTTTCAGGAGCACACCTTGCAGGTTAACTTCAACCAAAACGTGAACTGATGAGCAGTATGTTAGGACCATCAGGAAATTTGCTTCAAAAAGCATATTCCTTATCCAAACTGAAATACTAACATATTGGCATTCTATCCCTCTTTATACACAATTTTCCTGCCAAAGCAGTCTCAATCCCCTCTTTCCCTCTTCTGGCTCTACACACAGTTCATTTCTCCCTTTTCTCTCAGACTCTTTCTCAATTTGTCTCCCATCCCAGATTCCTTATCTAATCTCAGTCTTCCGTTCTTATGCTTTTTCCTTGACCCAGTGCATCTGTACACTCAGTCCTGAATTTTCCTCCTATCTTCTCATACCTTTCTTTTGCGATGTGAATGTAACGTTAACTTCTTCTGTCCAACTGATCTCATTTGGACTTTCCCTCTCCTCATGTGCTCTCATCACTCCCTGTCAGAAATCTGAAGCTTGGTAGAGCCAGAAGCTCTCTGCAAATTGATTTTCATCATGTCTGAATATGAGGCTGGAGGCATCACTGATGCCTCAATCCCTGGTACCCATCCCACACAGCAGCAAGGCAGAAGGCAAGGGAAAGCACAAGGCCTCTTCTTAATATCTTAGCTCTGGAAAAGTGATGTGTTAATTTATTCTAAGGAGACTGCACACATACGGACTATTTGTGGTTAGGACATGTAGCAAGCTAGAGCAAACTCAAAAAGGACAAGCTTTTCAGAAATGTTAGCATTAGCATCCTAGAAACCTATACAGATCCTGAGGGGAGAGCGGTGGCTTTTTCATTTTTTAATTTATTTTTGTGAAAGGTTATAGTGAGATATGTGTCAACGTTCACAGATATTACTAAAAACTTATCCACAACCAGAGGAATGCTGCCTGCCAAATATCAAATCCCCAATCTGCAATCAAATCCAATAATGGGAGATATTAAAACATACTAAAGAAAGGTTTTCAGGAATGTTTAGACAATGGGAAACAACATGTTTTTCTCTGCTGTGTCCTTGGAATACGCTGAGTTATTTTGGCTGAAATTTCTCCAAAGCACTCAGCACCTGGCATACAGAGTTTCTGACCCAACTGTTTAATTCTGGCAAGAAATCATTAAGCATATAAACATATGAAGTATCAGACAGCCTTGACAATAAGGCTTTCTAGCTCTGTGTACAAAGGTTTCACAGAAGGAAGAAAGATGTGATGCAGCACATTGCCAGGTGGCAGTGCTGAACTCAGCGCTCAGTGGATAGGTGCAGGAGGCAGAAGGCCTCTGTTTGGATGTGGAAACTGAAATTCGCTTTTTGGTAAGCATGTTTGGGGTGATGACATACAAACACGTGACAATAAATTTTACAGTAGCATAGGAAATAAAATACATGGTGAAGACAATAAAAAATACTTACAAATCTACCTACACTTAGATCTTTTCCATGAAGCTTTTAGCAAAAAAAAAAAAAAAAAAAAAGGAAAGCTAAAACTCACAAGTATTGCGTGGTTTTTGAGAATCAAATGAGACCAGATTAGAAGTCTGAGCCTTTAACTTCATTCCTTCAACTTCACAATGTTAATTTCAGAACCAGCATCTTTACTTCTTCCTTGGTATCAGAACCAGAACACTTTCCTACCATTTCTTGCCAATAATGGTGCAGGAAGCAGACATTAGGGCCCAGTCCTACCATTTTTCCATGTGGACAAAGTGCAGTGGAGTTAATGGGAGTTCCATGCATATTGTACTAGAAATATCAGGCCCATGATAACTTATTTCCCAATGGATGGTACATTTTACAACCTATTACACTTTCTGTTTGAATATCATTAGTCAAACCTTTAATCATTTTACCAGAATGTTCGAATCTGGCTCGCTGGCAGAAGTCTAACTTACTTTGTCTTTCAAAGGCAATTAAGTGTTAGCGGAAAAAAATAAAGAACTTTTGAAATGACAGTTCATTTCATATTTGCAAATCACTTAAGTTTTCTTTCTATGCTGTTTAGGCTTCCGATCAAGGAAAAACATTTCATATAATAAGATAATAAGACAAGTTAAGTTGTGCTTGAAAAACCATTTGCTATCAATGCCTAAATTACTATTATTTAATTTTTATCTTTTAAAATAAGGACCAAGACTTATAGGCACTTTTATTTTCCCTAGCGTCCCTAATAAAATCTTTGCTTCTCACTTTTCTTCCAATTTTTTAATTTGCCTCATTGCACAATAAAATTTACATGCTGCTCACAACCTTACAAGCTCCCTCTTAAATACGTGTCTGTCACATATTGATATTTAACTTCTCAACACTAGCGTCCAAATGAAGATTTGGAAGATATTGTATCTCTCTTTACCGTCCCACATAAAGCTACGCTCTCTTTTTGCTTATTTCTGTATTTCATTCACACAGAAGATTATTATACAGAAAAATTTCTACATAGTGTTGAACAGCTTGACCCAAGAAAGACATTGAAACTATCAGTGCTAAGGAAATCATCAAAATTCCTGAGTTTTGTGATGTATCATTTAGTTTACATGAATGACAATTCCATCATATAATCTAACTGAATGCAATGAGAGATAAAAACAAAACTTGACATAACTGACATCTTTCCCAAAAGTCTTTCTTCAGTTAATTTTATAGGACTCCTCCAGAGTCAATGAATTCTGACAGAGGAAAAAAATGAAGCATGTTCTTTATAACATACAGCAATGGGAACCACCAAGTGAGGTCAGCTGTGGTCAGCTCTTTTCTGTGCCAGAATGCCACAAGGAAAATTAAATCAACATTCTGTCACAAAATGAGTTTGTCTTGTCTTTACCGTACTTACATACTAAGCAGTAATAAGTTGTAAACTGTTTATTTTTTCTTATCAAGATCTATCCAGTTAGATTTGCCAGTCCAAATTCAGTTTGGGTTACCTTAGAAGAGCTAAGGGTCTCCTCAGCATTGTCCTTCTGTGTGAGAATTGCTGTTGCTATAAAACTGGCATAAACAGAGCAATCCTTTCTGTTCTAGCTGAATAGCAAGAGGGAAGAGATATTTGGTGCATGTACATCCTTTATATATCTGCCTACCTATAAACACACAAAACAAGTGCAACTTGTTGATACTACAGATATTTTATCCAATGTTTACTGCTTCACGAGTGCTTATTCTGGGCTGACCAGAAGCTCTGAGTATTTGGTATGACAAAGTGAACAAAGAGTAACCCTCCATGGAAACTCAGCTCAGTAAAAATGTTCACGACGTGTTCATTACTGCACAACGAGCAACATTATAAATTACTGAGCTACATTTTCCCATCTGTGACAAAGGCTTCTAGCAAAGACAAAACAAATGCTGACACTGATAGTCCATCCAGAACATTAATAAAAGGCTTTTTGTCTTGAGATAAATTCTGATACTGATGGATGTTGGCACAAAAATATTCATTATTTAATTTAGATTGCTTTGTTATGCGATTTAATACGTATGTATAAATTATGCAGTACAAATAATCACTCTACACGTGCTAAATCAACATACATTGTTTTTCAGGTTAAATTTACACTGAAGCATACTGAAAACAGTAGCATGAAAAAACATGGAAATATTTATATGTAATGCAGAAAGAATTAAAAATGATTCAATATACAGCAGCTCTCTCAAAATCAGAGCATTAGTGAAATCTTTAGAGGCTGAATTATAACAGTACTCAAGTACCTACAGCTGACTGAGACAGGTGCTTTGCTCATTAAAAAATACCTGCTTGTATTTGAACTCTGTGTATAAACTTTACTCCAAAAGCTCACGGTCATCACCCCTGCACCTGGGATCTGCAGGGTGGTAAGCAGACCCCAAAGGCTGCATCTCCATCTAACAATTATATATGCATATTGTGAAGCCAGAAATAATCATAAAACAAACAATGAGGCAACGGCTGTTTCCACACGATAAGCACACTGGACAAATTATGAGATTACAGAGAGCATCTGTGAGGGCGGAAAGCACACAGAGCCATAGGTTTGTGCTCATCTTCCTCCCATCTACTGTCTGCTAGAAGGAACCAGTTCAACTGGAGAAAATTATATGTTCAAAGAAAATGAGTCACAGGGAAGGCTGTGCAACATCTTTTCTGGACATGAGCACAGTGCAACACTTAAAACTGTCCAACAGAGCCCAATTCTGATACTCCTCCAGTATTTTCAATACTAATGAGACCTACAAAGCTACACACAGTAAGGGGCTAATTATTTGGAGGAACAATGGAAGAATTTGAGTCAAATATACAAAAAAATGAGAAGTATTACTCCATTTTCACCTCATTCCTTTCATATCAGGGAAGTGCTTACTTTGCCTCTGAAGTTCAACTGTCTTCAGACATAAAAAAAAAAGAAACGAAAAAAAAACAAGTTAAGTTGAAAACCAGGCACTTTCAGTCACACACCACAGTTTCCATAAAGCCATGTGTAAGATGTTTCCATGATTTAAAAACATTTTGCTGCAGCATCACACATCTTGCAACATGAGGACACGCTACAATAAGGTGTGCATCTTGATAGTTATTCCTGATAGAATGAATTGAGTTGCTCTACAAAAAACACATATCTCAAATTCTTTCCTAGCTATACCCTCACGTGTGGCATCCCTCATGGAATTTCCACAGACTAATCTAGCACAGACTTCTAGTAAGTAGCTTTGGAAAACTTCAAACAAGTATATAGAGAAAAGGTCATACTCTGCAATATGTATGTTAATATACAAGCAGAAAACAATCAAGGATAAATTATCACAGTATCAATTTGCAACCTACTTTTTTCTGGTGAGACATGTGCCTTAGCTTGTCCCCTCACAAGCCTGCATGTCGAACCATCTCCTGCACAGATTCCACAGTTGTCTTCCTTGGCATTGCTCCCAAGTTGTCGATCACAGCCTACTGCCTGCCAACATCAACACCACAGTCAGAAGGAGGGCAAAGCTGTAGTAGACATGCTCAGGTTTCTGGAATTTTATTTATTATGTTATCCTTTCGATTTTATGAGCTGGCCTCATTTTTTCAAAGCATATCTTGCCATATATTTTAAAAGCAATGTCATTTCCACAATTTTAATGATGAACCACAACAACTGATACATTAAGGTATTCAAGCATAGGCAATACATGAATCAGTTTCCCATTACTTATGTGAATGCATACCAAGGAGCATTGTTCTTTCTAACACAAGGGACAACTATATTTACACTTTGTTTTTCATCACCTGTTTAATTATGCCTGAGAAAGGATTAATGCAATGAAATAATCCAAGTTAAACATTTAATGGGCACTCAGCCTTCAGCTTCACAGACAAGCAGCTATGGGCAGTGCTCATAATCTAGTGTCCTGGACATTCAGAACGTAAATGACAACAGTGTACATCTATTTCTCATTTAAATCAAAACCTGTGTGATTCCATCCTTGCCTTTTGATTTTTCATTTTTGTTTCTGAATATAAGACAAAATCTATAAATCCTTGCAATGATTATTGTAAAAAACAGACAGATTTAATCACTGATAGAAATTTCAAAGGCAATTTTTTTTTCTTTTTGAAAACCTGTCAACTAAGGAAGATCCAAACTGTAAAGAAAACATTTTTGTTGTGTTTCCTTTTCCTTCACCTTAGCCACCCTGAAAGAAGCATGAGAGAAAAAAAGGGAAGACGAAGTAAAATATTAATTTGAAGTAATTTAATGCTGAAATAAAGATAAATACTTGGTCACACCTATCTTACTCTTTAACATTTTTAGAAGAAATTTGCAGGGAGGACCAAACATTGAGCATTGTGTTAAAGAAACTATTCTGCAGCTTCAAGATTCTTCAGCTCAGCCTATATGCCTCTTATATACACACTTCCCTGAGAAGCAAGCTAATTCATTATGGAAATCATTGTTTAAACAAACTCAGAACTGACAAATGGATAGAAAGTACTATGGAAACTCAGAGTTAAAAGCAATGCTAGAATGTGAAATTGGCCAGTACACTCGTGTTCCTATATAAAAATGCTTGGAAGGGGCAGTCTTAGCTGCCAAGATCCACCGCATCTGTGCTATGCCAGAACTGACACATGATCCCCTTGGAGGGGTGGAGATCAAATCCACACGTAAAAGGCAGAATTGGTTCTTCCAGCCTCTAAGAAATGCACACACGCTGCACACCCACTGCCAAACAGGGCAAAGTGTAACCTCTAAGCTTCCTTTTTCTGCCCACCTCTCTCTCTCTCTTGGACCCTTAGTCTCCCACTTCCCCACATCCTGCACTGCCTTAAGATGAAAGCATCATGGAGGAAAGTTATTTGCATTAACTGTTGTGGTATTTCAGTTGACAGGTGTTCATAATCTCCATTAACCTCTATCAAACAGCTACTATCTGAAATTGTGCCCTTCTGATTGGCACCCAGGCCATTCCCAAACAGATCCCGACTGTACTGCTGGGCAGGGGCCCACATAAAATGTCACTTGTTGGTATGGGACGACAGTCGCTATCTCAGAAACAATGTACTGCTGAACACACACAGGACTCTGTAGCATTGCTAAAGAAAAAGATTAAATTAAATGATTTCATGTTAGTTTTGAAAGGCAAAAAGTTAACACACACATCAGACCACCTCAGAACAGGTGTATATTTACTGTGTCGAATTGGTGTGTGAGTGCATACATGTTCCAGTACTGTAATTTAGGATTGGATTAGCTTGCAATTGAATATTTTATTTTACATTAGATCTTGGTTCACCAACACCAAGAAAATAAATAAAGACTGCAAACGAATGAATGAATAAGTTTGTCTTCCCACTTTAACACAAGTTTAGCACTGGGAAATGAATGAATGACAGATTTTCAGCACTAGAAGCAAACTGGGCCACTGTCTGAAACAGAAAGCTGATAAAACTTCATAATCCAATGCTTGGCATAATGACCTTAGAGCTGACAACTCTGTCAATTTCCAGTTCCACAGCAGACTTCCATCTTGATCTCTGAAAACGTTTCCTTTGCTTTCCAATTTCCAATCTGTGAAAGGGGTAAATCTGCAATTGCCCACTTTGCAGTTATGCTGCAAAAGAACAGATGTCCAAAAGATTCTTAAACATTCAGATGGTGCTATGCTGGTGATCAAACCAGCAGTTGAAATGGCCTCAACTTCCTTTAAGGTAGACTTTTCAAATGTTTGTTGCTCACCACTACTTTTCCTGCTCTCATTCATGAAGATAATACTTGCATGTGGAGGTGAACTGTCAGAACTACTGTTACTGCAGGCTTTCAGCAGATCATACAAATGCATTTCCATTTTATAATGTAATCTCATTTTCTAAATACTATGTTTATTCACTCATCAGTTAATTCTCAAAGGAAAAAATGTAGCTGCACATTGTGATACTCTATGCAAGAAACTGGTATTTTTATTAGTTTAAGCTACTGTATGTTTGTAGGCTACAGATCCTACATTACTTTGGTGAGAGGAGGGTGCTGAGCAAACAAAGGACTCGCGAGGCCTTGTCATTAAAACCCAATGTGACAGTAATAGACAAACAGTGTAATAGAGGCATTTCACACATCCACTACGAAAACAAAATCTCATTCTATGCATCAAAACAGTACAACTGTACAAACACAAGGCACTATTGTGTCCAACATGGAATGTAAGGAAAAAGATAATCAGCACAGCAGCATACTTTAGATAATTGTTTCACATGGTATTATGGCTAGATTTTTAATGCATAAATGCCACAGAAATGAAATAGGAGCGTTGGCTGCTAATGCAAGGGATTTAGGTAGAGGAAAAGCTTTACAGGTCCCTTGCCTGTAAATGTAGCATGTCTGACTAGATCTATGCACCTCTGTGGAGTTCCTTCTGAGACTGTGTTTATATCAACTATTATGAGTATACAGTGATATCCCAGGATACAATTCAAAAAATAACTCAAAGTTATGCCTGAAATGAGCATGGAATCTCAGACTGTTCAGCATTAAGCACCCAAATAAACCCTACAGAATTTAATGTGACAAGCCTCCAACGTAGAGGTAGTTCAACAAGCACACAAACCATACATCAGTGCTAAGGTATGGTGCCCTTCAAAGCTGAGTGTCTAGAATTGGCCTATAGTATTCATTTCTAAAACTTTGCCAGCAAAGAATTTCTCATACAAGCTGGACAGTCATGGATCACACTAAAATAGAAGGAAGCTGCAAGGTGTAGCCTTAGAAATCCAGCCCTTGGCGCATCACCAAGGACTGTAATTTCAGGCAGTGATTCTTTTAAGAAAATGATAGATGTGGCTTAGGGATGTGTTTTAATGGGCATGGTGGTGATGGGTCTAGATGATGGTGGTGATGTTGGACTAGATGATCTTAGTGGTCTTTTTCAACCTGAATGAAAGTGTGATTCTACCTTAGCCAGTAATTTTGCTAGAAAAATAAAAAGACACTGTTCAAGGAAATGTTTTGAAGAGTACATGTGTATTTGTGTGCAGAATTATAACAAGGTCTATAAAGTGATTTGCGACAACAGTCTTCCCCATCTCGCACAGCACTGCAGCAAGCCAAAGGGGTCTGATGATTTTCATGATTAAGGTGTTTGTCAGGCTTAATTTACCCCACATTGCTAGCTGTTTACAGAGCAAAGGGATCAGCTATAAATATTATAGGCAAATTGGGAAAACATCTGCACACTTTTAGGTTGTACAGTCAAAAAAACAATTATATTAAGTGATATTAACATAAACTGCATAAATGAAACAAGTGTCAATACAAACCATGTCATGGAAGTATTGGGACCTTGTCAAGTTAAAATAATAATCCAGAAAAAAATTGCATAAATCAAAAAATGGTACAAGTATAGTAAAACTACATTGCAAGTGAGTTCCCCTGCACACACAGCTGGGGAATTATTGACCATTTTTTAATGAAATGGTCAATACATGGAAGTTAATAAAAAAAGGTTTTGAGACGTAAATTGGTAATGAGGGGTTATGGATTTGGACAGACTGAGATTCTTTCCAAACTAGTGTATGATATGTGACTATTTTAGGACATTACAATATCTTTGTGCTTTTTCAATATGCAAAGAGTATTACTGTTTCATCACAAGCAGCTAGGACAGAAAGCATTTAATTAAGCAGAAACACTCATCTGCTGCAACAAGCTTCTAAACCAGACGGTGCTATTGTGAAATGCACTACTGAAGGGTGTTAAATGTTTGTAGCATGCTTAGAATGCTCATGTGAGTTCAGAAAGGCAAAGGAAGAACAAAAGGTCAGGGTATAAAATATAGCAATACAGATGAAAGATTAATGAAATTGCTGCTGTGTTAGAGGTGACTGCAGAACATTACAAATATCTTTGAGATATAAATCCAAAAAAATTGCTCAGAAGCTTCCACAGATGTTTCTTTAACATTTAGTAGGGTTTCAAGATGAGGAATTAGACTTAAATGAAGAAATGAATATGGCATGTTAATTCTGATTTATAGAGGTCAAAACACAATCTGTTAAACTCAAGGTTCTTCCTTTCTTGAGGAAATATTTATAGTTAACTGTGATGAAAAAAGTACTGCAAAGTGACAAATTTATGACAGATTCCCATACAGCAAAAAAGCTCTGTAATAAAAACCTGGTAAACTCCAATTCTTCTTCAGTGTACCCTAAATGAACATAAACACAAACACAGACTGGAAACTGCCCATGCAGAGCTCAGTGAAGAATCATGTTTTGCAATTTCAGTTTTTGATTGTTGTTTTAGGCCCTCGTAACGTGGTCATTGCTTTAACCGACTGCTCATCTCCATCTTCAGGCAGTCTCTTTCAACTCAGGTATGACACCATTTTCTACTGAATACATTCCAGGGACACAAGTTGTCAGTTATAAAAGTATTATATGTCAGTCATAAATAAAATCTGAAATGTGAATGATTCAAGATCATATGCTTTGAATAAGGAGCCTGAAGATATACTCATGCTTCACATAACAAGAACACTCAAGTGAAATGTGAGAAAAAACAAACAAACAAGATTTTGTATAACAAGCACTGAGTGTTAAGTATCACTACTGCTATTAAAAATATGAATTTATATGTAACAATACATACTATCATATACAACATTTCTGTCTGGAAAAGGACTCCCTTCTCCTCTGGTCCTCTGGAGCCAGAGATCTAGGTATTGTCAGTTAAGACAATCATAGTAAGTCATCTAAATGGAAGTAGATACAGAAGAGATAATTATCCTTCTTCACAAAGATACAACAGAGCTATTCTACAAGGTGAGCCATTTCCTCAACGCCTGAACAGTCTGTTATTACCCTGGTACATGTTGCCCAGTAGCTTTCATTATGAAGCATTCATGTAGCAGATTAGTTACTGGCCATTCTCAGCAAGTGGAATTCTGTATTGATTGGATCTCTGCTACTGATGTGCTGAAGGGTGTAAAGGCCGAAAGGTGTAAACTCAGGAGCAGTTGGCTTCTACTGCCTGTGAAATTTGTTAAGATGTGAAAAATACTGAGTGAAAATTGAGTGAATATTACACCAAAGGGATCAAAAAAAAAAAGGGATGGAACTGCCATACCACCAGGATGGGAGCTGTCATAACAAAATTATTTACTCCTCTCTCGAAAGAGATCAGAATTCAGATTGAAATGGAACAAAAACATCTACACATTTTCAGTGGTTATCAATCAGCATTGCACAAAGTACACGATGCCATCAGAATTGCTTCTGGCAAAAATCATCTCCAAGACTTGTAACTTGACTAAGAGGGTTACATTTTATTTCAACATTTACTAGTAAAAGAAAAAAGAAAATAGTGAAAAACATTTGCATGCTCACTAAAATAAATCTGTCCTGCAGTTTCTTAGAAGCACTCTCTAGAGGGAAAATTAAAGTCCTCAGGGTCTCAGTCACAAGAAAAAGAATTTATATTTCAGACACACTAAAAATTCCAAAACTCAGAAAAATTAAATCTGTATTTAACTATACAGGCACATCTGCAATCCCACTACACAAATCTTACTGCATCAGTGTCAGCTATTAGCTGCATTTTCTCCTGCCCTATTTGCTTTACCACAGAATCACAGTGCAGGCAGATGTTAGGAATGTCTACATCCACACAACAAATAATTAACTTTAAATATGGCTATGGGAATTTATGGCAATAAAAGCGTAAGCATAAAATTCATCATGGGAAAGTTCTGCTCTGCCTTAGTCAGTATTTTCCGTTTGCCCTGCTGTAGAATCCAGAGCCCGACATTCAGAGCACATTTATTCATGTACTTTGCAATCTATGCTCACATCCCTTGCTTTGTGATAGCTTCAGCTTGTAGCTTATTTTTACACAGATAAAATACGTTCATAGAGAAAATATATAGTAAAAAACCCCCACTCTTTCCCATGCTCGTCACTGACAAGTAAATGAGATTCTACAAACAGGGAGAGATAACATGACATTCTACCAATTCAGAATGCTACTTTATTTATTTAATGTAGAAAAATTTCTACTTTCAGGTAGAATCCTGCTTTATCCTCAGTGAAGACTTAATTTGGTCTGAGACATGATTTTGTCCTTATATGGCCCTGTTGCACAACTCTTCTGTTACTAAGCTTAGCCTGTGAAAGGCCCAATTCATAGGTTCATAGATACATTAGGTTGGAAAGGACCTACAAGATCATCTAGTCCAACCATCCTCCTATCACCATCCCTACCCACTGAGCTACTAAATCAAATCCCTTAGCACCTCATCTAAACACTTCTTGAACAGCGCTAGGGATGGTGCCTCAACCACCTCCCTAGGCAGGCCGTTCCAGTGCCTGACCACTCTTTCAGAGAAAAAATGTTTCCTCAGGTCTAATCTAAATCTTCCCCGGCGCAACTTGTGGCCATTCCCTCTCGTCCTGTCGTTATTTATCAGGGAGAAGAGGCCCACCCCCTCCTCACCACAACCCCCCTTCAGGAAGTGGTAGAGTGCAATAAAGTCTCCTCTGAGCCTCCTCTTCTCCAGGCTAAACAATCCCAGCTCCCTCAGCCGCTCCTCATAAGACTTGTGCTCCAGGCCCCTCACCAGTTTTGTTGCCCTTCTCTGAACACGCTCCAGGGCCTCAATGTCCTTCTTGTAGTGAGGGGCCCAAAACTGAACACAGTACTCGAGGTGCGGCCGTACCAGAGCTGAGTACAGGGGGATGATCACCTCCCTGCTCCTGCTGGCTACACTATTTCTAATGCAGGCCAGGATGCTGTTGGCCTTCTTAGCCACCTGGGCACACTGCCGGCTCATGGTAAGCCGAGCATCAACCAACACCCCCAGGTCCTTTTCCTCTATACCCCAGTTCCTCTATATCCCAATTATAGCTTTGGGTCTCGCATCTCTGCCACGGAGCCAGCACAGCTCAGCAGCAGCCCTGAGAAGCTGACCTGGCTGTCAGCATCTGCTAAGAAGCAGAGCATGGTCCATCCAAAAGTCAGAACAGAGGACAATAAACAAGTCAGAACGATAGGCAGAAGCAGACGTACCATGATGTCCAAGTTTCACAGCACTCAATACAGAGAATGCAAAGCAATAAAAAGATAAAAAATACAGTGCATAAAATTAATTTCATACGCAAGTCCCTAAAAGGCCTTTCCACATCTTCTGCAAACATTTTATATATGAAGGCAAAAGGCTAAAAAGTGTTCCACAATTCTGCAAATCCACTCCTATCAAATAAAACAAAACGTTCCCAAATCATGCAAGTCTTCCTGCAGGATCTGCCACATGCTGGAGCAGCTGAGAGCCCATAGGACCACCCAGCAGGAGAGCAAGTACCCTTTCCTACATGGTTCCCATTTTAGGAAATACACACATGCAGACACAGAGGGTAGCACACAAATTCCCATTGGGATTTCTGCTTGTGAGAATGATTTTTGAAAAAGATATCAATATATTGAATCAAATCACTTTGCTGACTTTCTAACTGATTCCAGACACATTTGCTGCAGCACTGGGAAATCTGAAGGCTCTAGTTCAACAAGATACTCAAACCATGAGTTACTCTACTGACTTTATCACACTCACATGCTGCAGGACCTTGCTAGGCTGGGAAGTACGGTCATATTTATATTAGGCTCACTAAAATGAATCAACACTTGGCAAAGAATTGCTTAGAAAAAGAGACAGATAGATAAGGAACTGGAGATCAGAAAGAACTCATCCCGGATCTGACAGAAAGGATAAACTTAGACAGTAAGAAATCCCTGTGGGCAGTAATCCTCCATCAGAAACAGTGGTGTGGAGAAAAACAGGTCTGAAAAGAGATGACAATTTCTAGCAGCAGTGAACAGCTGCTAAGTAAAAGCAAGTGATTCCAAATGACGTTTTCAGCGTCTGTGAGCACCCCACTGCTACATGCCTCACAAGCCCTCGTCCAAGTTGCCAATAACACCATCTCAAGGGAGCCGCTATCCTAAGGCAGGCTGGGACATGAAAAGGATTTGAGCTCCTTACAGTGCAGTCTGCTGGCCTGGGCAGTGCTGAGAGCCTCCACGGGAGAGGAAGCCAAGCCTGGGAGGCTACAGAGCAGGACCTTGGCGGGTCACACAGGACGTGGTAACCCATGTTCAGCCCTCTCCTTCCGTGGGAGTTCTGGAGATGCACCAATGTTTCCCAGCTGAGTTGCAGCTGGAGCTCCCACTCAGTTTAATGAGATGTCACATGTATAATTGCATAAAGATTTTCATATGGAGTTTTTTTGTGCTAGAAAGATCTACTGAATCTATGTGAGCAGCTCCCATAGTTGCTCTGGATATGGTCCAGCCTGCCAGCCTCAGTGCTGCAGGAATATGTAGATGTGTGGATATGTATGGGTCTCTGCCTGGGGATCCCTGTGCTCTATGTCGATGGGCTACTTAATGGTACCTGGGGAATGATGCAATATCAAAGCTAGCTTAACAGTGGCTACCTCAAAATCAGTTCCTCCCATAGGTTACTTGAGGTGTGAAGGCTAAAGAGATGAAAGGCAAAAATTGTAATGTGGATTTCTGTTATTCATAAATATAAGAAAGAGCTTGTAAGTGGTTTGTTGTTCTTGTTGGGTTTTTTTTGTTTGTTTGTTTTGCTTTCCCTTATGTCTCTTTATACTGCTATTCAAGGACCAACTACTCCAACATTCTATGGAAAGTTTATCTTAAATAAAAAATTATCTTCATTATCATTTTAAGTTTTAACCATAAACAGAACTTATACAAGATCATGAAAAAACGTGCTATCTTCCAAAGGCCTACAGCAACAGCTTTCAACGAAATCTGACAGATACTCACGTCGAGGGTAAGAGCACTTTGGTGGCAAGTGTGCACGATACCTTCTTGGTATATCATGACACATGACAGAAACACAGAGCATGGCAGAAGTCAATGGCACTTCATTTGACTTACGAGAAGTGTTCTAATGTCAGCTAAATTTATGCCATATGCTACAAAGCAGAGTGTAGTGTCTGCCTCTTCTGGAATACAAACAACTCATTGACACTAAATGGAAAGTTCACCGGAGGATTTACATCATCACTGACCTAACTGACAGCCTAGGACAGAACTTCTCAGGCTGCTCCTTAGGACTGGTAATGTGTGGTTTAGGGTGATGTGTGTTCAAAAATATTACTCCAATTTAGGAAAATTATCACTGTAATCATTTTAGGTACCAAAATAGGTAAGACTTAATTCTGTATTTTGGTAGGAAAAAAAAAATTACAAATGAGAATTAAAAATGAAAAACCAAAGCCAGGCAGGGCCCCATAACAGGCGGAGTAACTGGGTAAGTGTTGCCCACACATGTCTGACATGCAGATGTTTTTAAATGTCTCCACCCACATCCAGATGGGCACAGCAGGAGTATATTCCATGAAAAAATGTGTTGGGAGTTGAGCAGAGAGTATAAAAAAGATCAGAAGTTAAGTGTGAAAATCCTCCTGACAGTGAAGTTTTGACCTGTCCCTATTTAGTACAAGAACTCAGATATTTGCTTTGGTAACAGAAGAAATACAAAAAAACCTTTGGTTGAATTAAGCCTCAAACAACCTCACTCAATATTAACTTTCCCAATAAACTTCTCCCTGCTCCACCATCCTCTGATTTTACTTTCCCTGAAGACACAAAACTTATTCAGAAAACAGTTTTGTTGTTTCATGATTTTTTTTTTTTTTGACTCTGTTGTTTAGTTTGGGTCTACTTGCTAAGGGAAATGCAAAGATTCAGAATGGAAGGTGAACAGCAGGAACCTAATGTCTCTGTACACATAAATTCATGCTCTGCCCAGGAGATTGATGGAACAAGAATCTGAGAGGTAAGCTTTGTGATGCATCTCTACAGGAAGGAAATGGATGAAGTGCTTATGGCCTGGAAAACTGAGATCTTAAAGAACTTGCCAACTTTCTGAGACAATAAATGAGCAAAACCAGCACCAGTTTAGAAAAGGACTGAGGCAATCCAGTTTCCTTCTACTAACTCTTCGATGCTCCCAGGCATAAAAGCAAAGATATCCACATCAGCAGTATGACATGTTTATTTAGATGAGTTCATTGTAAAAATGCTTGCCAAGTTATTTTTTGGCTGTGCCAAGTATATGTCAGAACCCAACAGACTGATCTTATAGCAACAATCCTGTAGAATCAAGGTTTTTGGTGTCTCTCTCCCTCAACAGCAGTTAACTAAACAACAATATTTTTCCAGGAAAGATTAGATGTCAATCTGTTTTCTTTTCCTGCTTAAACAGGAGTAATAACAAAGATTGGTGTCAGTTTCTGAGGAAGCCCTCCCCACTGCTGTCCCTTTCACAAGGAACCAACATTTCCAGTCTACCCCACAAAGAGAAAAAGGTTATTCAAATGACCAAGGACTTGAAAGGTCTTCAGTAAATATAACTGCAAGTGTTGATAATAGCAAAACTGCTAAAATATATATATATAAAACCTCTAAGCTATTCTTGCAAGACCTCAAAGAAGAGCTACATCAGATTCAGGACAATACTTCTGTACTGCAATAGACACAAACAGCAGAGGCTTCTGTAGATTATCATCTGCAAAATGCATTGATATTCTCCAGCCTGAAATTTTGTATTAAATAAGGAAACACTATAACAATATTCAAAAAGTAATGTATTATTTTGCAGGTGCTTCCAGTGTTTACAGAAATACATCCCATCTAAATACACAGTGTAATGAACACCGTTGGACACCATTGTGAAATACTATTGACAAATGTTGTCTTTTGAAGGGCAAAACTGTAAGGAATTCCTCTTCAATTACAGAGGCAGCAGATGCATTGTGTGCTGGCATGACTGGTATTGCAAATGTAGCATAGACAGAAGTCACAAAATTCACAGCAAGGTCCAGATCATATATTAACACTGCTGTCATCTGCACACACTGTTTGCCAAACATTTTGTATTTTCCCCCATAATTGAGCTATTTTGCTCATCAGGCTATATCCTGTATTTTTGAGCTGCACACATTTTAGGCATTGAATAGAACAAGTCATTTGCAGAGAGAAAAAACTTAATTGTAATAAAATATCAATAACATACAATCAATTTCAGTCACAACTTCAGCCTGTATAGTAAAGTTTACCACCCTTGGAAAAACACAATGACTGATTACAAGTTATTAAGTATGAAATTGCTTCAGCAAGTCCTTATGTTAAGCTATTAATATCACCTTGTAAGGGCCTCTTATACACTTGGTAAGTGGCGCACATTTGTGCAAACATGACAAGTGCCATAGCTGCTTCCAACTGCCCAAAGCCCTTCAGCTGATGCAGCAAATGTGGTGATACAGAGACTAGGCAGACAGAGAAAAGTTGGGCTAGGACTGGATGAAGCTTGGAACAATGCTGAACGACCATCGACTGGCTTGTACTAAAACTGAAATGAAAAATGATGATACTCAAGCCAAAGAACTGTGATGTTGCCCTCCCTCATAAATTTCTGTTCCCCAGTTACTAAGGCAGCACAAAATACTGTGATTCTATGCTGCTGTCTGGCTTTGCTTCAAGGTCACCAGGAGGCTAGGGCTCCTGATCCAGGGCAGCCAATAAAGATACAACACCTCTTGACAAGGTGCTAAGCCTGGAGATGAGAAAAAGTGAAGAAGCAGCTTCACCTTGTTCTGTGTGAAGTATTACCCATCTGCCAACCAGTTTCATTCTGTACTTGGAGCTTCTGACCCAATTATCAGATTCCTGGGAACATCTATCTTAAGTGGCTGGATCTCACAAGCCTGAGACTACCTCTTCCATCAAAGAATAACCCTGAAGTCAAGTAAATCAAGAGTTTGGCAGCTCAGCAAGCCTTGTTTCTTATTTTTAATGCTTTTAGCAGAGGCAGAACCTCTCCTCTAGAATAGAGATCTATAAATTGCACATATATGATAGAGATCTCAGGAACTTCAGATTCAGTTCTTTTGAATGTACTTTGTTAAAAAAAGAAATACTACTACTGTAGGCATATTCACTGCATAGACTAGGAGCTCCTTGAAGAAATGAAGGGACAAGAGCAACACGTACAGCAAACATACAAAACACCCCCACGAATCTCAGCAAGAGCCCATAATACATCAAATATTTTCCTTAGCAGAGTTCATGAGATATAACTCACAGAAGGAGATTACAGTTTCTGTAATTTTTACATCACTAAAAATTACAGTATAAGAATGAGTAAATGCTATTGACCTCATTTATATATAAAAATGTCAATGCCTAAGGCAGTCAGGAACTTCTGCATGCAAGAGAAAGGTAAGTTATCTACAATCCTGCTGGCAGACCTTGCAGATACTTCTAAAGAAAACTGATGCATAAAGATGAAAAATAACCAAATAGTGACCACTTCACGTGTGAAAGTACCTCTCAACAGAAGTCACATCCAGATCTGCACAAGGACATACCTGGCATATTCCGCTAATGCACATATCCAGTGATTCAGTATTGCAGCGAGTACCATCTAGTACTTTGGGGGCGAGCTCCACAATCAAGTTCTTTCCCAGAGCTTGACACTTCAGGGCACATGGAGCAGCAGGGTCATTATACACGGGGATCCACTCATAAAAATGCCCCTGGTATTTGACATCATTGTAGGCTGAACACTGTTGTGCTCTGAAGTCACCAACATCTGAAGGGCAGTCCTGAAAACAAACCAAAGGAGATAATTTATAAAAATAGGCAGCCCTTTGCATTTGTAGTGGTTATCTGAAGAACTATGCAGAATCTGTTAAGGTAGGCTTGGTTCAAGAACAGATCTTCTGTGTCAAACATGTCACAGTGTTCTACTGTATGCATTAATACAATTTACATTGCTTAATCCATTGCTTACAGTATGGGCAAGAGAATACTGCCCACATTCCAGTAATAGCAGAATTGATACACGAAAATAATTAAAAATGCTACTTTTATGACACTGTGATGCATTCACTTTTAAAATCTGGTCCTGTAATTTGATATTTAATATTTTTCTTCCCAATAACTTTTTCCACTTACGAATTTCAAAGTATTCTGCACTCATGCATCTGTTCATATGTCTGAGAATTGACAGATGCACTGTACTGCTACTTATACATAAAGAAATGTGTCTAATCAGTATTGCTCAGAAATGGGGCAGGAGGATTAGGAGGAGACAGCAGCACCTTTTCCTTTAGTACAATTACAAAAAGGTCTTTACCTCAAAGAAAAATTAAAATCTTATCTTGCTAAAATAAAACAGAATTACATCGGTGTTGATCAAAGGAGAGAGTTCTAATAGTTCCTTCTTTCCACACACAGCCTCAGCATGCATAGATCAAAAACCAAATATGAAAAATGCTTCTTTAACAATGTTTGAAATAAAAAATTCTAAGATATTTCTTCTGTACAAAACATTGCACCCAATGACATTAATATTAAGCTGCAGTGACAGGACAGGAGATGAATACTGATTTATTCAAAAATAACTATACCAGAGTAAGTTAGCATGGACAAAGGAGTTAGCATGTCAAACAATCTCTCACTCTCATTTAAAAGAACATCCAGTATCCAACAGTCCATATGCCAGACCAAGAATTCCAACCACACACAAGCCAGCTGTGAGGCTGATTTTAATGAAGATTTGTTTTCATTGGATATAAGGCTGAAAGGCTGTGATGTGTTCCCTGACAAGAAAAACTAACAAAGAGCAAGTGCATCACTACAGTTTAAAACATACATGAGAAAAGTACAAATTCTGCTCCAATGCCCTCATGCCTGACATACTGCTCGTATTAGTCTGGATGAGTTGGTAGTGCATTAGCTTAATAACTCACCAGGACCCTAGATTTTTTAATTTCACTGTAAGAAACAGAAATATCTCTGGATTATTTGTAGTCTGCAAGAAACTTCTAAAATTGGTGGTGTAACACATGGGGCTTTTGCAGCGTGCACTCAGCATTCCCAGTAATGCTTTGCAACACAGTCCAGTACTACACATTAGAGTGAAAATAAATCAAAATAGTCTGCATTATTTTTATCTGGGATAATTTTGAGTTAATAAAATGAAATAAGATTAGGAAAATCTGCAGTTATTGTAAATCTTCAGATGTTTTATCTCTACAAAACCCCGCAAGAGAGCAGTTCTGAAAATATCAAGTAAATACTGTTAGAAATCACCCTTACTTACTGTTACTTCAAAGAAAGCCACAACATTTGCATAGGTGTAAATGAGAGCAGAAACTGGCTCTGACTTATCTGTCACCTCCCATTTACCACCACAGAAAGTCTAAAAAATTCAAAGGACATCAGAGTTTATATGGAAACCATATGGCATTTACTTCCACCAATAAAGGAGCAGCTAATGATAAAAATAGTTGACATTAGATTCAAGTAAAGTTAGAAGCAACATTTTGGAGTAATGCTATTCAACCACGATGCAGAGCTAGATTTTCATCACAAAGAATTAAAGTGCTATCTGTAAAACAGGCAGAGCGATGTCCCTAGGCTGGGTTTTGACAGGCTGTTGTTACAACTCATTATCACAGGGTGTTGGTGAAGCGCCAAGACACTAACACCACAATGTCAGGATGTCAATCCATGGTCACAGTACGTTTCTCACTGATTCAACACAGTGCAGCTCCTTCCTTCCATGCTTCCTGACTGCTTGAGAACAAGTGAATTCTCATCTCACTATTCAGCTTTGGCATCTTCAAAGCACAGAAAGCAATTGTGGCATTCCGTTCACACGCCAGCCCCACCTGCTCTACGTTGGAGCTGTGTTCAAAAGCAGGTGCATAAAAAGAGCATCACAGAGATAACAAAGGGCTGCAGTTATCGTTTACATTATATCAGAATTTGGGTAGCAACCAAGTTCTGATGCCTGTTTTCCTTGCAGCAATATCTAGCTGTATGAAGGGGTTTATAATCTAAGCCGAAAGATGAGCATAGAAAGGAATGTAATCAAGACAACAAGAGGTCTCAAAAACTTCACACTGATTCCATTGGATTAGATAAGAAAAGTGAGAAGAAGATTAAAAGGAAGGAAGGACAGGTGAGTGGCAAGATGTGTGAGAGGCAGGCAAGGGAGAAACGTGGGAAGTGGCAAGGCCACCTGTCAGCCAACAGTATGTTGGCCCCAATCCTTATTCACTCTGTCCGTCTGGTTTTCATCTATTTCAGATATCAATTCAATTCCTTTGTTCCCTCTACCCTATCAGTATCCCACACTTTTTTTTTCTGTTTGTGAAATATTTTTGCCACCAATTTCAGCATTATTCAGATTTTCTAATTTCAGCAATAGTTCATGAACAAAATAAGAAAGTTGTATCAGGCCCTGTGATTCCTGCCAACATTTACACTTCTGAAGGAAAAAAAAAAAAAGCAGAAAAAGGCAGCAAGAAAATTCCCAGTAAAAATGATGACACCAAAGAAAGTCTAGTCCTTTGTCTAGTTTGGTTCTCTGAATCTCGCTTTGTTGAAACCTAGCCAAAAGCAATGAAGTCATTGTTTTGTTTTCTTTCTGAAATTAGCTTTAGGTTCTATGTTATTCATAGGCAGTTTTCAGGCCACTTCTGAGTAAAATCAAGATACCTGAACTAGAAACCCTAGCCAGGAGAGTTAAGGGTACATCAGCATTACGAAAAAATAAATGATCAGATTAGACAGAAACTATGTAACTCAAGATGAAATACTGTAGGAATAGAGCAGACACAGCTCAGCCAAGATTTTCTGGTTGGGGTAAGTGATCTGGTCAATGAATGGATGCTGAGACAATAATATGATGAATATGTTGAACAGGTGTAAGCATTATTTGTATATAATAAAAATTTATATTAAAATTAAATGTGAGAAAATCTGCTACAAAATAGTATTTTTGTTACTATAGGAGAGACATTCTGGCTTACATGGACGTGACTTTTTGGCACCTAAGAATGTGAAATTTATGGGGAAATGGCCCAAATAACTTGTTCTGTGAATAAGACCCTAAAGGATTATCTTAAACACTTCCATATAGTGTACATCATAGCATTAGAATGTAACAGTATATACAAAAATGGAAATACAAAAAAAAAAAAGACTGAAAATCTCACTGAACAGCATACGATTAATAGTTTATATTTCTGTAAGAAAAGCTGAAAGCACACACAGCTAAAAGAAATCCTGTATCCAACAGACCATTTACAATAGAAAGATAAGCAGGCTAAACATATGCCTTAATAACCTCAGCAATTATTTTGTTGCTAAGACCCTGAATTAATTTTTTGATTGAAATATCACTAATATTATTCTGGAACTATGCTCGAGTTCAATGAACTTGCTACTTGCTATTACAAATCCAGATGAAACCAATTTTCTGGTAAAATGATTCTTGTTCTTTTCATTAGAATGACACATGCATTAAGTTGTGCTTCATTTGTACTCCTCAATATAGATGTTAGTGGTGTAATGTATCATGTAGCAAAATTACATTTGCAGACAATTTTACACAGTGTATATATAGTGGACGTCTCCTGTGGTTATCAATAATACCTAATAATATGGAAAGAAGCGAGTTTAAACTCTTAATTTTCAGACTAAAATTTTACTCTTAAAGCGAGAAGCATTCATTAGAAATAATGCTTTGGGGAAAATTATATCATCTGAAACAGAACAGGTCTAGCCCTAGGTTGGTATTAGGTGTAAGCTCCTATTTCAAGGTTAAATCAGGTCTAATACTTGGTTTGAATTCAGTGAGGCCAAATTCAAAGATCAACTTTCCACTGTACTAACAGTGGAAATCTCATGAAATTTATTTTTCTCATGAGTTCTTCATTATCTGATCCATAATCTAGGAAAAACAGTTCCTGAGAGATTCTGGCTCTATCTGAACTAAAATGGAAACCTGACCCCTCTCAGACATGCCCCAAAAGCAGAACTGTAAATGCAGCTTCCTGTCTGGAAATTAACATTTGAATCATCATAAATGCAAACAGATTCACATACAAGATGCTAGCCACTTATCGCTTTAAAATAAGTCCTAAAGTTATAAAACAGGTCCCAGTGACTTCAGAAAAACCCCCTTGGAGTTCAGAAAGGATATAGTAATCATCTGAATTTTCTCTATAATGACGCATATGAGTGCCTTCATTCTCACCATAGATTTTTTACTGCATAATCCTTAAAGCAACCAACGTCTGTAACTGCTCAAATGCATCCTAAAAGCATGCAGGCCTCTGCTGATAGCAGAAGTTACGGACAAATTGATCTCATCTTTCTGCTTTTTCTGCACACTATGTGGTTTTCTATTCCTTTCGCTGGAGGACCATGGGATATGCTATGTTAAATATGCACTGTTGCACAAAAAGCTGTAGTGCACAACATCAAGCAGAGATGTATCACTGTATAGGACACAAATGATTTATGTATCATTTAGTGGCTGTTTGTTTATTGCTTACATACTGACTGGCTTATCTAGCTTATCACACAGCTTCCACGCATGGCATTTTTAATTCTGAAGTAAAGGCACTGTGCACTGCAGTGCTAGGCCCTTGCTTCTGAAAGGGCAAATGTCAGAGTATGTCTCCAGGATCTGGCTTCTGCATGCACTCGGCCAGAATTATTAATCACTTCCACTAATTTCTGCCAGCAGAAACTCAGGCTGCTGTGGTGGAAAATCCATCCAACAGCAAGGAGCAGAGTTAAAGCAGACTGAGGTGCTAGCAAGCCTTGTTTCTGAGGAGGAGGGCAGAAGCCAACTGGCACAGAAGAAGCCTTAGGTGTGGCAAACTGAAGAGTAGAGATGGCCAGTTCTCCCAGGAGACGCCCGGATTCAACATACGCACTGAGCCAGCTTCCAGGCCTCCTTGGGAGTACACGTCATGCTTCCTGGCTGCTGCCCCTGGCAGAAATCCTGAGGCTGGCAGCAACATGACCATCACCTGCTCTTGCCTGGGTGTAACTGAACTCAAGGGAACTGCAGGGCTCACCTTTTAAGGGGTGCTCGTGTGACAAGTGTTGTCTTTCTCCCAGAACCAGAAGCAAATGAAGCAAATGCACTAGAGAAAAGCAGATAAGATGTTTTTGCTTTGCCCATCTTCCCTATTTCTTGGAATGGGACTGTAAGGACACCATACTGTATTCTCAGGTAACCCATGTCAGAGGTGTCTGCAGATCATAAACCATTGCATTCTGAATCACTGTATACGAGGTCTGCTATTGGTGGCATCACAAAATCCTGCACACCTTGAGCAGACTACAACTCCTGAGGTGAGCAAAGCATCACTGCAAATCAGTGGAAAACAAGTCATGAATTATGCCATATGTGACTGGTTTTCATAAACGGTGTCTGTAAAAATAAAATTTGATTGCATCACAGTAACAGGAACTTCTCATTCAAATCTTCAGCTTCATATTCAACCACAGAAATGATCTATGCCAGTGTACCTAAATTACACATTCTACACATAGAAATATAAAGATCTAGGCTTAGGCAAATGTAAGGACATAATGTAAGTAGTAATTATGCAATTTAAGATTTGAAAGCAACACCCTCTTTGCTCACATAATGAGTGTCATTGTATCAGAAGCGATCACAAATGTTCAAGAGCCCAGCTCAATGCTCCTCCTCAGACAGCACCTCAGGAAAGGCACATGCTACTTTAAGATGTGAGCTGATTTGTTACTACTCCAAAGCGTGTAATTTTCCTAACAAATGATATAAAGTGTTCTGAATCACAACTGGCACTGCAACGTGGAAAGAAAACACCTATTTGGGAAACCTAAATTTCAGACCTCGTGGAGTCATGCAGAGTGAAATCTTTAAAATTGGTGATGACGACCAAAAGAAAATTATCCCCTGTAAGATTATAAATAAGCAGCAGCACTTCTTAAACTCTAACACATCATTTGAATAAGTAAAAGGAGGTGTATAATAGGAGTAAATGCCATACTCACATTACTACTGCAAGTTTTGTATCGAATATTCCGACCTTCACAGTTCCTGAAAAGCAGAATAGAAATGGTTATACTGCAGTACAGTAAAACACAACACTGAACGTTTTACAGCTAGTTATTCTCATGAAAATTAAACTTATTACTACCACCATACCTTAATCTGGATTCAAAACACAAAGTCTGAATATAAAGAGGACCTGGGGACTCGTGATTGCACTGCTATCTCTTCAGCAAAGACCATGTGGCTTTCTCTGTGAGCCCAATTTTCTACAAATCTTGTGAAAAAAACACCCAAAGCCACTTGAGTAGAATTCATAATTTTCAATGAAATTTAATTTTCACAGACTGCCCACATTCTTGAGGTACCCAGCAAATAGGAACTGTGAAAGCCAGGCAGCCCAGTTTCTTAGCAACAATTGTTAATAGTGGGCAAAATAAGAGGCATGTAATAAAGTCACAATTATTTATTGTTCTTCCATATAAATATGGGAGTGTGTGGGTTTCACACCTGTTTAGGAAAGAGTTTGCCAGACTTGCAGATAACTAGGAGTTCTGCACAAGGGAAGGCATTCCAGTTTGAAACGTGAATGGCAAAACTGAGTCTCTGAAAGAACTGAATACATATTCCTCATGACTTGATAGGAAATTATATTTGATGTGTCTAAAATCAGAAATAATATTTTTGAAGAATCCCTTCAAAATGGAAAAGGTCTGTCTGACACTGATGAGGAATGAATGAGGAGCTGGTAATTTACAGCTCCCAGAACACATTTTTCACTTTCGTATGGAAATCAATTGCAATTGTTGAGAAGTTTTTTGAATGTGACAGATTGAAAAATATCGTTTTAAAAGTAAAGAGCAACGGATGCCTGGAGCAAGAGTTCAACCAGCTCAGCTGAAGGCACAGCTCTCCAAGCCCAAGATATTATGCGTCTCAAATTTCCAATTTTTGCAAGAATGATTGTATCACAATATGCAAGCAAGTAAAGAAGGTTTATGACACATACAAATGTGAAAACTTTGTTTCACAATCACACATTTCCTGGACATTACAACAACAGTAAAGCACAGAAAAAAACTTTTAAAATACACATTAGTCAAAGTATGGAAAACACATGTTTTTTCACAGGGGAACACATTAAAAATATTAATAAAACCACAGTGGAATTTATATTGCCACAATTTATTGAGCTCATTTCACAGTCACTAACACACTAGCAGAATATAATTGCTTCTTGCTGCAAATATTACTATTTTCAAAATCTCTGCATTCTGCACTAAAAGAAACAGGCAGCATTTTATTCAGCCATCTTTAAAACACGCGTTTCATACCCTCTGCAGATCATGCTGTAAGCCTTCTTCAAGAGAAACTGACTTCCACATCACATTTAACGTGAAAAAAAACCTCAACAAAATAAAATGGAATCAGCAGTTAAAACGTGTTTAGGAATAATTCAAATAATGTAAGCAAATATGGATGCCAGCACAGATGCTTCTAAGCTGGTTGGGATCTTGTTTTGCCTCTTGCATTACTCATACTTTTATAATCATAGAAACATCATCTAGAAAAATCATAGAGAAGAAATTATTCCTAATGTCCAGCCGTAACACTTGATCTGTATAAAGTATTAGGTTCCAGAAAGAGAAGCAACAGTGCTTTTCTATGAACATGGAAGGCAGGGAATTATGGCACAGCTACAGAAGAATGAACATAGACAAGCGTGTGGCTAACCTGCCATTTAAACATCTCCTCAGTGAGTAGGAGGCTCCCCCACCGCAGGTCCGTGAGCAATCACTCCAGGCTCCCCAGGCATCCCAGGAGCCATCCTTATCTTCATCAGAACGGGTGATTCTGGAGGTCTGAACAAAATGAGGGTTGGAGAGGATAAAGACTTTAATTGACTTGCTCTATGTTTTACTGCTTGACATTAATAGCAGAATATGTTACTTTGCTATTTACAATGTCTCCATTTATTTACTGTTTTAATATACAATAATTGCATGGGAAAGGAAGCAGTGCTGGAAAGTACAGTATATTTCATTAATTGCCTTCTGCCCAAACATTCTATCATTCTCAATATATAGATATCCAGCACAAGTTTTTCATGAACTGTAGCCCCAGAATTACAGGTAGGGAAGCAAACCAAGAACGCAGCTTCATGGGAAAATGCCTCACTAACTTGAAAGAGATCAGAAAAAAGACTTAAAATGATTTGTAGCAATTAAACAGTGATTTCAGCTTCTAACATAAGCTTCAAAAATACATTATTTCCAGACAATACAAATGTAAGAATAATTTCAGACCAAAAGGAAAATAATCTGCTAGAACCCCTAAAAACATTTTTCACTTGTGTTGTATCTAGATGAAGAAATCTAACATCTCCCAGAGAAAATTCTCAAATCATTTTAGAAATCTGTAGGTTTTTAACATAGTAATTCAATATTGAAAAGCAACATGATTCAACAGCGCTCTGATTTAGGAGAGTACTTCTTATTTTATAAAATTCCTTCATGAAGAAAGCATAGGAAAATCCAGTTCAGAATTTACCCAAGCATTTCTTTCTGATTCCCCTACAATTGTTCAGCAATTGTTCCATTTAAATGCTACTTTTATTGGCTGTCCACAGAACCCTTAAATGCTCTCTCTGGAAAAATCATGTGCAGGTTTTTGTAACTTTCAAAAATGATTCCTTGAGAGTTGTCAGACATGCATGATTGGTGTGTTATATAGAAATTAAGATTATAACCCTAAATCAAACCCATTAGACAGAGAAATAACTCCAATCCTCATCATCATGGTGATAACATTTGCACATCAACTACTCCAAACACAGTAATGTGACTGATATTAATCCATTAGGAAGGAGAGCTGTAATGCGGATAGGAATAATGCAGTGACAGCAATTTATGACAGCGACCAGAGAATATTGACCAGTGTTTACCATGCACCAACATAACAGCAAATGAGAGAGAGAGAGCATAAAGATTTCAGCCAAGCTTTACTGAAACAACTGTTTTTATAGCCAACAGTTCATTCTCATCAACTTCAGTGAGCATCCAATCAGATCTCAGCGAGAGAAACAAAAGCATCACATCCACATTTCAGTCTTATTTTTGACTACACAGAAGGGCTAAGCTTTACGTGAAGTCTTGCAGAATCTTCACTCCAGCTCCACAAAACCCAAATGCAGTTACACCAGCCAGAGGGCTGTCAGTCAGCAAACAACACGGAGAAGAGAAATAAAAACATACTAAATAAATTGCATCCAAGTAAAAATGCAAGTCTTCATAGATGCCAAATAAAAATAAATGGAAATCTTTTCACTCTTTTAAACGTGTGACTAAATCGAAAGAAATGCAAGACATTTGTATACATCCCAACACTAAACCAGATGAACATATTTTAGTAATCCGTAGCTTTTTCAAAGAAAACTTAAGTAAGCTCATGAGACAAGACTCAGCCCTATTTTCTTCCAAAAAGCCTCGCAAAAGCAATTGGAAAGGAAGTAAGGGATGTATAATTTGAATCTTACGGTGCAAGAGAAAATAAGTAAAACATAACTCTCCCTTAAAAATCAAGAGCACCAATAAAGTCAGCTCATCTTCAGCCATGAAGAAAGTTGACCCAGAGAAAACCCTAACAATTCAAAGTGAAAACAGCGAATAAAAACAAAGCTGTTTTCAAAACAGCACCTTACAAGGAATATGACTCAGTACCATGCTGTGTAGACAGGGATTTTTTTCTAAATATAACAATAAAAATAATTGAGACCTGAGAAGACTTGAGTTGTTTGTGGGACAGCTGTCACCCAGGCTGCATTCACACTGCAGTCACAGAATTATAGGGGTTGGAAGGGACCTTTAGAGATCATCGAGTCCAACCCCCTGCAGAGCAGCTCCCTAGCCCAGGTTGCACAGACAGACATCCAGGTGGGTCCTGAACGTCTCCAGGGAAGGAGACTCCACCACCTCTCTGTGCAGCTGTGCCACTGCTCCATCACTGCACTGTGATGAGCGGTCAGAAGTGTAGCATTGAACACGCATCTTTTTAGAAACCCAAATGGCACAAAGCTAAACTTAGCTACACTTAAACATAAACAAGGACTACTCAAACAAATTTTGGAAGGCATTAATAATGGTACAACTGCACTACTCCACATAGCTTTATTGTTAATAGAAAAAGACAAGTCGTAAATTTTTCCATCCTTTCTTCAAAACACCAGAGCTTGACAAAGAATTTTTGTTACTTAGGTAATCCATGAATACTTGCACAGCAATCTTCAGGCACTGGTCTAAACGCTCCTTAATTTTCTTGCTCCCCTAAGTTCACAAATTTTACAAACCCTTACTTTGCTTTAGAAGTTTACTTAGGCCAATCTACTTCCCAGAATGATAGAGTCCTGCTCTGCAGAGATCCCTGAGGAATTTTTTGGGCTGGCGTTGGGCTTACTTTACATCAGAAGCCAACTCTGAAATGTCTGACACTGAAAATGGAACCAACTGCCTTCAATCTTGAGCAAAAAGAGCTCAACACTCCCCAACAAATCACTCAGCACATGAAAATAAGTCAAGATGAACAAGTCACTTCTTTAATTTTGCACTCATAAATTTAAAAGTTTGTCCTCTGTAATCCCAAAGAAAATGATTGGGTTTTAGTACATTAAGAACTGATTAAACTCATGATATTAAAATAACAATACATGTCACTCTCTTTTAGAATAGCAGGTTTCTTTGGACAAAGCAGTGTCAATGCCTAAAATAATTCTAACTTCATAACTGTATTAAAACCAGCCAAGATATTAACAGACAGAATGCCATCTAGAGCCCTGAACAATGTCCAGTTGTTCACTTACCAAACTGCTTTGATAAAAGCCATTGTTCTGAACTGTATCTAATTAAAAAGCTGTAAATACTAGGATGATCAAAGCAGAAGTTTATGCCAACAAAGCCCTCTTCAGAATCATTGACTAATTCAGCGCCCACACTGTTGATTTAAACTCCAGCTAGTTCAAAGTACTTGTCCCATGGGAAAGAGTTAAAAGCAGCTTGCACGCCTTACTAATTTACTAGCAAAATAATATTGATTTACTAGCTGTCTGGTTTCATAAACCCTACATATTACATTTGTCTACACCACGGTTCCAAATCGAAGTAAAATAAAGAAAAGATCACTACCATCGTGATTTAAACCAACAAAACCTTGGAAACTCATTTAGGAATTAAATCAAGAGCTAATTGCAATTGGGCACAAAAGGGTTTTGTTGTACTTCAGGATTGCATTCATGTGTTGCTTCTTAACTCCAATTTTTCGTGTTCTTACTGTTTTAAGTCGTAATTCTAACATGCCTCAATAGTGATCCTTTGCTATGTGTTTTTAGTTTAGAGGCTCAGTTTTCTAACAGATGTTAGAAACATCTACATATCCATTATGCTTATTGCTTACATGCTTTACTGTGGAAGTATGCGTGTACCTACACATACATGTGCACACATGCACCTGTGACACAACATGATCAAATAAAGCCACCAGTGCTTCAGTGAATCCAGACAAAATAACTTTAAAAAGCCATAAACACAGCTTTAGGGAAAACCTAGATGATTTGTTGCTCTTTAAGTAGAACTAGATGGCAAAAGGCACCACACTTCTACTTGATCCAGCCACACTAGCTGGAGTTGTATCCATTCCAAAAGCATCAAACGTAGGGTTACCAAACAAGCATATAAGGCAAATGCATTCAGAACTCATACAGTGTTCTCTGCAGAAATGATTCCACCATTTATGATAGTTTCAAAATATTCCATCTCAGACTATATGTCCAATATTTAATTAATTCTCACAGTAATAAAAGGCTAAGTCATGACACTGCACGAAGGTCTTTAATCACTTGAATTAGGGGATGGGGGATAATAAACTACAAGTTTTGAAGCATTTCATGACATAGGCTGAGACTCAGAGACATGGATGACAGTATGCCAAGGTTTCCTCAAGGCCTGAGGCCCAGCAATTGCAATCTGAGCTTCTGCTGACAACCCCTAACTGACAGAGACAGCCTTGTTCATAGAGAGCTCTTACTGAAAGTGTGGCACTAGAAGATTTGGAGGGGGGAAACACTAGTGCCAGGTTCCCTTCTTCTGTCCAGGGCTCTGTTTTGCTTCTGTCACGTATGGGCATATACAGTAACAACACATTCTGCAAATTGTGAGTGTGAGTATTCAGGCTGCATTGCCTTGCACTGCACTGCTCAAAGGAACTGAGTGTAGCAAAAGTGGGCACTGAGGTAAAACAAATGAAATCCAGATGTTTGGAGGGCTGATCATTAATCTAAAACAAGGGGATTTTTACTGTCACTCGTAACACCCAGTAAATAACAACAGCTACATCGACACACATTACAAAAATCAAACACAGTGCTGTTAAATGGAGAAAAATGACTATTTGGCCAAACTTTTGTTTGGCTGTTATGAAGGATGACATAATTGTCTTGAATTTGGTCATACAGACTTCAAAGGAGATGTAGTGCCAGAGAATGAAGGTCAGCTTATACAGTTTTATTATTATTCAGACAACCATTACATAAGGCTTGGATATGTAAATGTTTAGCATTCAGTGTAACAAAGATTCAGCTTCTCAACAGAAATGCTCTGATACCTTAAATGTTTGTTTTCCAGAGCTTTTACATACATTTTTACTTTAAATACAGGCACAAGACAAGTACATGGAATTCTATGCACGGGAATTGTTGTAACAAGGTGCAAAGAAAGATGCACATAGACCCAACGTTCAGATTCCTCTGCACAAGCGACCAAGTCAGAGTCCCTCTGCCATGTCCAGACACACTGAAGCCCCCAAAATCCCAAATCCTACCCTGCAGTGTGCCCCAAACACTCCCTCAGTGCAGGCAGCCCATCTCTGACAGGTTGTACAAACATTTAGCACAACCTCTGGACAACATCTTCCAGTGCAGGCCATGGCCAGTGCTGACTGGATACTCAAAATGCTCTACACAAACAGATTTGAGTAATACACAATGAGACAGAATGGCTTCAAGCTGTGCCAGGATACGTTCAGGTTGGATATTAAGAAAAAATGCTCTGAAGAGAGGTTGGGCACTAGCACAGGCTGCCCAGGGATGTGGTCAAGTCACCATACCTGGAGGGATTCAAGAAATGTGGAGATGTGGCACCGAGGGACATGCTCAGTGGGAATATTGGTGGTAGGCGGATGGACTAAATGATCTTAGAAGACTTTTCTAACCTTAATGCTTCTATGAGATGGCTCACAAAATAAGGTTCTGTCTTAACCATAAGGACATGGTAAGGCAGGAATACTTACCAATGTACCTGCTGCTATGCCAATGTCATTGCTGCTCTCTGGGTGAGCACTCTTTGGTTCTTCTTACAGCTTCTTATCAAAGTAGTTGTATTAGTTTGAAAAAAGCATGCCAGGCTCCAGAAGAGAATCCCTGTAAGGAGTTACATTGGCACAGCTATACCCTGTGGCTATTTAACAACACATGGCACAAAACTAAATTTCTCCATACAGAATTTGATTCTTCAGAATAAATTCAATCCAGGAAAAGAACCTACTGAAAAGTATAAACACCACTTCAAGTCCCACTGAAGGGCTAAATTAAGCAATATCTGAAGCTCTGGCCCTTTTCCCTGGAGTGGATTTCATCCTTGATGGTATTTTGAACAGAGATGAAGCATTTCCTTTTTATTGCTTCTTCCCACTCTCACAACCCATAAATACTATTAACACTATCCTGACTTCCAGAATCTTCCAAAGCACAAGTATACTTTGCTGTTCACTAATCTTCACACACAGATGCACTGCGCTGTACTATCTGCTTCCCATATACCTACATGCCTCCAAACAGAGGCAGCTCAAGGAATTACTCCACTGAAGGGAAATTCTCTCCTGCCTGAGTAGCTGTGATGTGTTTCCCAGATTCCTCTTTCCAGACGCTACACTTAATGGAAAAGGTATCACATTGTCCTGTTGACTATCCACAAGCAGAGTGCATAACCAACAGAACAAGTATGTACCTGCAGATAACCACTGCATATGCTATTCAGCCTCGGAACGGTACCTTTCACTTTTAACTTCTGCTGTTATGTCTATAGGTTTGCGACAAACTGTGGGAGAAATCTATTTTCCTGCTAAGGTAACATACAGAAATGATTTACACCTCTATTTCATATAATCTAAGTGAGGTGTAGAATGTGGATTATAGATTTAGGAAAAAAAAATACTTCAGTTGTAGCAACAACTAAATAGAAGAACAGTCAAAACTTATTTCCAGACAAATAAGGATTATTAATGAGATCTCACATTGTTCCATTAAGACTGATTTCAAGACATTTCCTGATATATCCCTACTATTGCTGAGTGCATTATATATTACCTAACAGTACACTGTATATCATACTGAGTTTAATAAAACTTTTACTTACATATGCCGAAGTAAATTATACATTATTGTTTATTTTGAGAAATGACATATCTGGAATTATAAAATCCTGGACAGAAAAACATGAAAGGGGAAAAAATAAAAATAAAAATCTGTGTATCATTTTAAACTGATAAAAAACACATGGGAATAACTGCAACTATTTTAAGCAAATGCTTAGAATTAATTAGGCTCAATATTATTACCATTTTTTCAGTCACATTAACTACGGCCTTGCCATTATAATGATGTTCACATTCTAAGAGCCAGTTGCAAAATGGAATTTGTATCTGGTAACAAACAGTGTTTCAGAAACACAAGCTAGCAAAGCTCAGTGACAGACCAGGAGAATCACCAGCAATAAATGAGTAAAAAAAGTAAATATTGGATTTATTCAGCTATGTGAAAGAATTCATCTGGGATATGAGATGTAGTTAAAAACTCAGTTGAATTCTGCAACATATTTTCATTCTGCAGCAGTTCTGAATAAATTCAAATTCAAGTTTTGGGAAATTAAGCATGCAGAAGAGTCACACACACAGAGGAAATATTTACAGCATAATTCATTTTCGTACTGAACTGAAGGCAGATCTCAGCATGTTTTTCAGTATTATACTGCATCCAGATTTTCCATTGTCAGTGTATTGCAAAATTTCATATTGACAACACAGGCCTGCACTGCAGGAGTTGTCAAGACAAAGTTGGAGGTTTTGGCAGGTGGAGCAGGGATACTTGAGGCTTTTGGCATCCAGGAAGGGATGAAATGTTGCTTGGCACCTACGAGCTAGCTGAGGCTTTTGGCACCAAAAAGAGTCTGTATCACCTCCTTCCTTCTCTGTGAGCAGTAACAGAGGGAACTTGGAATTTGTGGGCATGCAGAAGGAATCATGGCTCTCTCCCCAACAACTCTGAGCAGAAAGCAGCTGCATTATCACAAGAGTCATAGCATATCCCATACCCACCTCCTGCAGCTATTTCTGCATCTAACCACAACAGCTAAGTTCAGTACCAACATGTTCCTACTAAAAGAACCAGCAGCGAGGTAGCTAAAATATTTCTTTGGGAGATAAATTGCAGCTTCAACAGATAAAGGTCTAGCAAAAAGAAACCTGTTCTAAAACCCTGATAAGCAAGTCATAGCATCATTAAGGTTGGAAAAGTCCTCTAAAGATCATCTAGGCCAACCATCCCCACACCACCAATAATGAACACTACCCATGTCCCTCAGGACACATTTCCACATTTCTTGAACCCCCTCCACAGATAGTGACTCCACCTCCTCTTGGCAGCCTGTTCTTACATCAGAGAAGAATTTTTTCCTAATATCCAACCTGACAAAAATACACAGCACTGGCGGTGCACCTGACAAACCAGAGTTAGCTGCCCTGGGGACCTGGTTTTCCATATTCATAAAGCACAGAGGAGATCTTAAGTTCTGAGGACAGGGATGTAGTCTAAGGAGAGCTTTGGTGATACTCATTTCAACCATGAGCCAGGACGCCCATGCTTCTGTAGTGATCTTAGGTCCAATCATCGAGGAGAGCTGAAAGGATCAAGTGTATAAAAACTTTCCCTGAGTTTCCAGTATTTCACTGTCTTCAAGATTTAAAAGTATAAGTGAATACGTAGCTGGAAATACACGAATCTGAACTCTCACGATACACCCATTCCTCTGAATGCTGCAGATCACAGAATCACAGACCCAGAAGAATCTGTAAGATAATGTGCACTGTGGGAGTAGCACAACCGAAAACTACATCTTGGTGTCCAAAGTCTGATTCCAGTGCCTCTTACTATGCTTTCTCACCTCCTATTTCGTACATATAAAGACACTGTCCTTTCTGGTTCGTTTGTGTGCAGTAAGTACAAAGCATAAAGCAAAAACACAATCTTCAGGGCATTTTGATATGTTACTTTTCTCTGAACCTGCTTATAAATCTGCATTAACAACATTCCATGTATTTCCTGGAGTCCCTAAAGCATGAAGAATTCATGCAAGCTTTGCTGAATGCTTATTCAAAAGTTGCACCTGGATACGCTGGGTTTTTCCACCTTCACACTGTATACCACATGTTCCTCATCCAGCATAAACAGTGTGATGGTTCAGCCAGAGTCCAGCATGCAGAATTCCTCAGGTGCATAATAGAAAAAGAGATTCCAATTTCTGGGAAATATATCTGGCATCATTTTTTTTCAAGTTACCTTATTAAATATATTTGCAAACATCCAAATAAAGGCACTATATTAAATACTTTACCATGCATTTTTTTTCCTAACTGGTCTCAAAACTTTCATCACTTTGGCACACGTAGTAAGAAAGAACAATGACAAAAGGATGCGCATTACATTTGTGCAAGTGAAGGACTCCACCAGCTTCCAAAGGACTCTTGGGCACATTCCTGCCACTGTCAAACACGAAAAGTCTTCCTGTTTTTGTCTTTTTTTTCATATCCTGATGCCATATGAAACAGCAGTCATACTTCAATGATTACACACCTGTGGATGCTTTTAAACCGAATTTTCCATCTTCAACAAGAAACTACTTAACAAATCCAGCATTTTACCTGTGGGCAGGTATCTCATCTAGAAAAAAACATCTCCTGATAAAATACCTGTGCCAGCTAAATGCCCCCTTCATTTGCTTTTTGATCTGTTCAGTCAATGGAGGCCTGTTTTAATTAGGGATTCATTCCAGTGTAAGAGCAACAGCAGGAACACAACGCAAATCAAAGATATAGTAAATCTACAAATTTCAACTATGAAATTAGGGATGGGGGAAGCACAGGGTGGTATTTCCCCTTAATTTACAGCCTTCAGGTAAGCTGTAAGAGCATGGAGAAGGACAGACCCTGACATGAAGCCAGATGGTGTTACCACAAATTTCACTCTTGCAGATTTGTGGTGGTCCTGGTGGTGTTTACCCAAATTAACACTGCAAACCTGCAGGATGAAACTGGCTTTCAGGACACTTACACACTGAGTACGCCCGGAACCTAAACCAAACTGACCAAAACAGTGGTGTCTACTTGTTCCCCCAGCCAGATCAATTACTCTATTATGCTGAATTTGTTAAGGATTGATTTGCCAGGGCACTTGAGTATGACAATTTCAGAAACAATACAAATAAGTAAGCAAAGAGAGAGAGAGTTTAGAGTCATTTAGAATTACTTACACGTTGCCTCCTACTTACCTTGCAGTTTATAATAGCATATACAAGCTGTACGCCACCACAGTGATAGATTATGTATGTAATTTAAAGCAATGAGCTAAAAGCAAGCACTTCAAAATGCACAAGGCATCAACACTTAACGTTTTTTGTGTAAACTCAAAATGAAATTCATGATTTTTATTTGTAATTGGTTACAGTAACCTTTTCTGTACTTTTTTAAAGAAAAACACTGAAACCAATGCTTTTACTCAGAAAGAAATGACTGCACCTCTAACTTCTAAAAGAGCCTCAGTATATATCATATAGTTTAAAAATTTGTTTAAAATAATTTTCCTGACTTCAGACACTGTCTGCCAAGTTCCAGCTAGAAGCAAAATTTTATGGCCAACTGCCAAGCCTATGAATAAAAGGAGTTTATAGGGGAAATACTGACAGAAGAATAAACTGTAGCAAAAGCAGCCAATGTAGAAAAGTCTTCCCTGCGCATTTTGTCTATCCATAATCTGCAGTATTCATAAACCTGGATTATTGGGATATTGCACTCCGACATGGCTCAATTTCATGCCAAGATTATCAGTAGTGCCAGACTGTTTGATGATTTAGTTATAGGTATTTTTACCATATTGCACAGATGAGACCTCCAAACCTCTCATTTGTGAGCTATAGATTCAACTCATGTCTCCTGACTCACTCTGCTATTTAATACTATATGTAGCACATTTAATGGCAATATTTCTATAAAAGTAATGCAAAGCAGATTACAGAACATAAGCAGATACACCTGGCAACAGAACAAATCTGTCAAAAGGAAAAAATATTAAAGCCATATTGCTAACTGATAGCAATTAAGAATCCTCATTTTTCTTTCCATAAACGTAGAACAATTAAGATTTAATTATGAGTTTTAGAGAGATTATTTTATTTTGACACTTATCTCTTGATTTTTTTGCAGTAGATATCACCATATAGATGTTTCTAAATTAATGTATTAAAGGAGAAGACTTATTAGGCCCATAACTGAAAAGCAGCCTGAAGTTAATTTTGCCCTAAGTATCTCTAAAACTTGTCAGCCTGATCATGGTGCCTCTTTACAGTGGCATAAATCAAGTTTAACAACATGAATTTTCTTCTTAGAAAAATAAAAACACAACACGATTCTTAGCCCATTTAACTGTGAGCTGGTCTTTAGGTGATATTAAGCGATGACATAACTGATCCAAAATCAAAATGTAATTTGAAGGTTTCTTTTTATTACTCATGCTTAACTCGGGGACAAATTTAAGATTTAATTTGCTCAGTTTCTCTGGCTGATTTCCTACACTCAAGCAGATCTGTTCATTGTTGAGAAAAGCCTGCTTTTCACGAGTGCAGCCTGACGTGGAGAAGTTCTGAGTCTTCTACTGAGCATACCTGTGCAAATGAAACACATCCATAAGCTGCTTCTGCCTGGGTTAATGCTCCTGACATTGTCATACATGTAACTGTTTTTGATTGTTGACTACTCACAGTGGAAAGGATGTACCAGTTCCATACTCAAATGACTGCTCCAGTTGTGTTCACTCACAACATACAGCAAAATACACAAATTTCTCAGATAAGCTTTGTTTGTTTTTATGTTAGTTAGGAGACTAAGTTGTCCTGCCTCAATTTCCCCTTTTAGAGGATTTTAATACATAGAAGTCACAAACCAAAACATCCTTTGAGGGAGGATTTTCACCTTTGCCTAGGTTATAAGGGACAGCATTCCTGAGAAATACTCAAAATAAAGCTCCATACACAGAGAACACAGTTTTCCAGAAACATATTTTGTAATATTCTCTTGTCATTCCTCTCCACTTTCAGTCAAATAAAACCATTTACTGAAAGTCATCTGATGTCCAGTGAATGGTTTCTCTTTTATCGATTCTCTATCTTCTAGTCTGGGAAGAAAAAGCAACCAAACAAGCTTGTCAGGGGTACAGCTACAATGGCAGCACCAATCTATTTCCAATTTCCAAATAAGGACAAGAAAAAAAATCCTATTGACTTCAAATAAAAGAAGATAAGGGTTTAATTACACATGTGGGATGAAGATTCTCCATTTGGAAAAACATTAACATAATTTGTTTTCTCTTTCAAATACCCAGATTTTAATTCTCTCAAGACAGAATTATCCAATCAATACAATCTATGGTAAAGAAAGATAGCTTCGTATATTTCAGGTTTGACTGACTTCATTCCAAATCTCTACTACTGTAAGTGTTTAACAACAGCATCTTTAGCACTCAGCAGAAGGTAACAGCCCTGGATATGGAATATTAGCATGACTCTTTCCATATCTGTTCTGTGCCAGTGTTTCCTATTATCAGTCCAATATTTTATGGTTATTGTATTAGCTTCCCCGCAGAACTTTCCCAAGTTCTGTAGCCTGAAACCTCCATTAACAGATGCTAAATACAATAGTTGTTTTTCACTTTTAGATCTTGTGAAAGCCTATAAAAATGAGTGGTCAGTTTGTCCAATTCTCTAAAGAAATTTTCCAAGATTTGAATGGGCAACATATAAAGCCACTAAAAATACTCCTGGCAGCTCATTCATTTGGATTGTGTTCTTTCTGCCAAGCCAACTAATGAATAGCTTATTCCAAGATAGGACTTCCGCATGAATTTTTTGTAGTAAAGGTAAGAGTGTCTATTTATATAATTCCCTGGTTGCTTGTATTTGAAGGGTTTAGAGAATGGAGGAAGGTTTGAGTTTTTCATTAGAAGGGAAATTAGCATTTCAACTTAAGGGGAATTTGCAAAAAAAAAAAAAGTCTTATTCTCTGGTAAATAAAGGAAACTAAAATGTTATTGGAAAGGAGTTAGTGAATAAAGCCTGATTTGAAAACCATTAAAGCTAATGGAAAGTATCTCACTGACTTTGTTGGACTTTCTATAGGACCTACAAGAACCACCTGAATTCCATGTCAGACACAGCCAAACTAGAGATGTGGATATGATTTCTTACACATATGGGCAGATAAAGATCAAAGAAGAATGGAAAAGAATTCTACATACTTTCCTTAAATTTATTTCTTCAACCAGCCTCTATTTATCAATTTTCTGGCTATAAAGTAAGTATTTGGTATCTTAGCTGCAGTCTAAGGTTATCTTTCAAACACCCACAAAAATATCCACTTAAAAACACCATCTTTTTTGGCCATAAGAAAGAGGAAACATCAGCTCCTGGTTATCTATCAAGACTAAGTTGTGCCTCAAACTAGCAAACATTCCCCACTCTGAAAATAAGTTCTGTTTGCTAGATAATTTACAACTCTCTTACCATTATTGCAAAGAGTTGTCAGTCACATTCTAGTTTTCAGAAGTCCACATCTTATCAATCTCATCTCACTCTCCAGAGTAAACCTGTAAATACTCACACTGATACTAGATATGAGTCTTGAGAACAATAAGAAACTTCAAATAATTCCCCACACATATATTCAAACATGATATATTTTCAATCCCTCTTACACTGAGAAACTCTCCTTATTCTTTGGAGTGAAATATATCTGTCTTTATAACCTTTCATGCATCTTATATAGAAATCTGAAAGTCTGCTAAATCTTCCTGCTCATTTGTGCCCACGCCAACCCTCCCCACCATTCTCCAGGAAACACATAAAGGAAAATAATTTAAGTGAGGTTTTCCAGAGAACCTGAGGGATCAATGAGCTACATAGCCCTTCATTCAAGACTAACACACTGTATACTAATCCATTCACTGTTATATTCCAAATACGTTTGAATGCTTCAGGTTTTATGGAATTAATTCTCTTCAAAGACATATTCTCCCAAAAAAGGAGGGAGGCTTCTCCCTTCAGAAACTAAATCATGCTCTGTCAGTCAATTCAAAGAGCCCAGTATAATCATAGTTTACCATATTTGTATTGCAGAGTAGAAACAGGACAACAGCACCCAGGTTTCTCTCCCCTCACTTATGCACCAACTCCCATGTTTTTTCCATGTACATCATTCATTTCCATTAGAAATTGTATTTGAAGCTTCTCATTGGTTCAAAAGGTAAAGAACAAGCTTGTCAGTCTGTGAAGATGTAAAAATGGTCAATGTACATTACAACCTTATTATCCTTTCCCTTTAGTATGTTCATGATCACAGTAGAATCTAGATAAGAATAAAGAAAAACTAAGACAAAACCTTTAATTATAACAACAAGTAAATGCTGGTTTTAGGGAGTTTGTGCAATCCTGATCACGGAGAGCACTGAAGAACAAATAAGACAAACATCTGCCAAGAACAGTCCAGTTGTAGTTGACTCTGCCCTGGGGCAAAGGATTTCCTCCAAAGCCATTTGCTCTTTGTTTGCTCTTTACCAGGTACTGAAGGAGGGCAGAAGGGCTAAAACTTAACTACTTCATAGAAGAACTCTGGATGCTGAAAACAAAAGGAAAGAAAAGTCTCTCTCTGTTTTGATCATTGTGCCTCACAGTGACTCATATTTTGCTTGGAGACAAGGTCCACCTCTCAAGCCTTCTGTTCTTTCCCAGATGTGTATCCTGGTTTATGCCTGCCAGAAGGAACTCTATTCCAAAACACACAATTTCACAATACATTTCCGATTTTAGGCAGCACTCTCCAAATCATCTATTTGCTGTTTTGCTTTACCCTTCTATCACATTTGTTTATACTCTTGGTCACCATGGACTACCAGCTTTCTTTAGAAGATATTTATAAAACATTAAGAAATATCATTAATACAGACAACAGCCATTCTATCCTAATTCGTCTTCACTCTGTCTTGGCTCAAAGCATTTGAACACTGGCATCCTGTGTGTGTTGAGCTAGATGCTGAGCTCCATTTGAGAGTCACACAAGCCACAGAGCAAGAAAAAGGAGTGAAGAGGTGTAGCCATCCAGCAGAGGTGTATTTTCTAAACCTTAACTTCTGTAGGGGCTGGTCCACTTTCTTTCAGCACTTCATTACAGCAGTTCTGTGACCATTCTGGAGGTTGTTCTGCAACTAGGATGCCTACCAGCCATCAATACCACAGGTACCAGTCAGTATCACAGGCACCACTGTTGTGTTGCACACAATCATATACCATTACTGAGCCAAAAAGATTTTCCTCGGCCCTTTGCACAATTTTATTTTTTTATGCAAACATGTCTTGGGGCATCACATGAAACAGGATTAGTCCTGCAGCTTTTATTTCATTCTGATAGCTTACTGCTTTTGATCACTGTCTCCTGCCTGCTAGACATGCATGCTGCTAAAGGGATAAGTAGCTATACTTTTTATACATCTATACATTGTTGGTTTGGGACTCTCAGCTATACAATCAGAATTCATATTAGATGCCAATAAAGGTTTTTTTAAAAATAAAACTATGAAAACATGACAAGGATTTCAAATCTACTTTGTATAATTTGGCTAAAGTTATCAAGTTGCAAGGAGATCTATTCATAGGCAATCCTATGGGGTTTTTTATTCTGATTCTCACTAGGGAATATTTTGGAAGAAAAGTATAAAAAGACATTGTTTCCTTATTATATAATACTCCTGAGTTACGCCAAGAATATTCTCATCTTAAGCATGTTCATAATCTCAAAGACCGACACAGCTATTGCATTACTTATGTCTATACAAGCACAGCTTCTAAAAATATGATTCCTTGACAGTTTTTGAAAGGTGACCTACAGTAAGATAAAAAAAGCTGTGTGCTTATGTTACGTTTCTGATTTGTAAATCCTATCCAGTAATTAAAAGCAGATCTCAAGTGTGTCTGCAGAAATGCAAAATGAATACAGCGTAAGTCAGAGACGTAATAAGGGGAGATGTGATTTTGCTGGCAGATGGCTGCTGATTTGAAGAGGACAATGGACATCTAGCCTTGTCATCTACTTTTATGTCTTATAGAACTCACTCTCACTGCTTTACTGAGAAACCTGATTATGCTACTGCTTTCCACTCTTGCAGACGGGGAAAAATAAGCACATCCTGAGTTGGACTGAGGGATACTTTTCTACCACACAATTCACATTTTATTATATCCAAAAACCCTAAATCAGAAAGCAAGCTGTTCAGTACTCCTTGACTAAAATCAAGTTTCTCAATACAGATACTTTATAACTGCCTCTTACGTGTCACATTTCTTGCATTTACAGTTATGAACTCACATATGCTCTTTAAAATTAGTTTCCAATAATGAAGCTTTCTGGTTAACTAGTACAAGTCAGTGAAGGATTTTTTTCTGTCCGTACAAACCCTTTTTGCAGAATGAGGGAGCTGACAGTTTATCTGGTGAACACAGGAGTACTAAATAAAAAAGGCAGAAGGATCAAAAATAACTTCATTGGTTTGACAGCACTGAATTCAAACACTGGCTTTCCCCCCTTGCTGGGCAAATTTCCTTTGATCGATTCATAAGTGAAGTTGAACAGACTATTTAATTCTTTCTGAAGAATGCATGTTATCTTCAGAAGACAACAGTGTGCGCTTTATCATTTGTCTTTATGGGCAAACTATTAAAATTGTAATGCAGTTCCTACAGTTTTGGAGGCTAATCACCTTATAAGTATAGCAGTCCTAGGCTGCGCTGACAGATACAGCGATTAGAGCAGTCTGAGGTGTGCTTCTGCTATACCTTTTTACCATTTTAGTGAGCTGCCGGAGCAGGGACTTCTGGGGCGAAGAAACTTTGCTTCCACAATGTTCTTGGATGATTTTTAAACAAAGAACTGAAGGGGAATCAAACTTACGTTGCTACTCAAAAAATATTTTTCCATCCCTTGTAACACATAACCCTGTGCAAGAACGAAGTACTTCAGATTCCAATCCTTGCTGCAATAACTGCTCTCTCGTTTTAGACCTAGCTGGGAATATGGGAAGCACTGTCTGGACTGCAGCAAGGAGCTGTGCCCGTGAGCACCTGGTAGCCCATCAGCACCAGGCAGAGCCAAAGCCCCAGCTCCACGCTGACTGCAAACCCAGTCTGTCATAATGTTAACCTCCCAAGTGAGAACAGGAATTGTTTTAAAAAAAGCAAAAACATGTGATCTCCTCTGCCAAGCAGTCCCTATAACTGGCCTGGATTCTTTGCATCAGTCCCAGCAATGTTAGGGAAAAAAAACACAGAAGACAGACAACGCCCTGCAAAACCACAGAGCAAAGATATCCCGTTGTAACACACATGGTACTCCAGGATTATAATTTTTGCTTTGAGCCACCTTTCAACGTATACCAAATGGAAGCAAACTCATTCCAGGTTGTCCTGAAGCCAGTTATGTGTCTCTGATAATTATGGTTTGAAACCATAATGACAGATTACAGGAAATGAACATATGGACAGGGTGATTTAGAAACACTTTTAAACAAGTAACTTTTATCAGTTCTGCTACATCAATCACAAATCTAGGAACAATAATTTTTTTGTACACGTTACTCTCAGGAGCGATCAGGACAGGATTTGCTGACAACCTATCTTAAAATCTGAATTATAAATTGCACGTTGCTCTCTGTTTCAGTGTCATGGCTCCATGCAGGTAAGGGAAATCACGTGCTTTCCACAAACAGAAAGGCGTTAGCAGAGAACCAAGGAAAACTTTGCTACATAAAATAAAAGGACAGTCGTGTCAAATAAACCCGATTTCCCACTGGCTATCAGGTGTGGCTGGGGACTTAATCACTGCTACAAAACATTTCAAATTCAGTAACACACTTGATCTAGCATATACCTGCTTAAATTTTAAAGATCGAGATTTGTAATATCAATAAAGCATATGCTAAATTAATTTAAATGACTGACAGATTTCAAGTAACCCTTGCCAAGGAATCTACATCAAAGGGAAACTTGGAAAGTAATTCTGCTGGAAATGGCATTAGGTATGATACTATTCAGCATATATAGCCCAGAAAAAAATAACTGCTGGACAGATTTGCAAACCACAAAGATTGACAGTCAAAAACACTGAGGAGACACGAGAGCCATTCCGCACAATGCAGATTGCTTGCTAGACTGGGTCCAAATAAAATGGGTTTTTAAGCAGATCAAAGTGAAAATAAAGTATCCAGGAACTGGGAATGTCGCTAATAACTAAAGAACTGGAAAATCATAATTGATAACGAAGCAGGCACAATTATTAAGAACTAAAACCAGGTAAGGTGAACACTAAGTTGCCAGTAAAATTAAGACAATAAATGCAATAGCACTTACAGATGTTGAAGCTGATTTTGCTGTTCCTTCCATAATTCTGGTGGCCATATTTTAAAAAGTCATTGACAACCTGAAGGTCCAAAAAGAATCAATAAAAAAGGCCTAAAGACTGAAACATCACTAAGAACTGACAGGACCAGAAAGAACTTAAGATTAACCTTTCAAAACATCTTCCCAAGAGAAAACAACACTTACTAAAAGCTTAATTATATCTATGAACTGTACAAGGATACAACAGAAACCAATTATTGGAAGCTAATGTTGAAAAAATTCAAATGATTCTCAGCAGGTACACTTTTTTAGCACAGAGACAACTACTGGGTTTGACACAGGCGTTAATTGGAAGGATTGGACATATAAGGTCATAACCCCCTCTCTTTCAACTTCCGTGGCTATCTTGGGAATACAGAAAATTAAGTGCAATGTAACACAAAGGCGGATCATAAATAACTCACAATCTTTCCAGAGTTTGTTCTAGAACAAGTGAAAATGGTTCCTTTCTTGTTACTAAGGCACCTGTTCAAATGCTATAAAACTGAAACTACTACTTATCTGTACATGCTCTGAAGTTGTGCAAAAACTCTCACGCTGTTATGCACCATACAAGTGTATAATAGCTCTACTCAGAAGTGCATGATAATCTACTAACATCACAAAGAAAACACAGCACTGCAAGCTGGAAACGGGCTGAAATCCTGAAGTAACCACTGCATTAGCACACAGTCCAGAACCAAGTGGCAACTTACATGGCCCACAGCAGAGGATCCAGTAGTAAATCACACATTTAAATAGCGAACAAAGTAGAATATCTAGGCTGGTTTATGTTTAGTTATAGCAAAGAAGAGACACAGATCTAACATTTCTGCCATTATGGACCAGTGGTCTCTGAAACGTATCAGATTTTCAAATACTAAATGTTTGAATAGAGATTACATGACTGGCTGAATTATTTTTGAGAGTGAGAACATGCAGCATATCATACACTCCATTCCCAAAAGACAACTGCAGCTTGAACTGCATGGTAACAACAAGCCTAAGTTGTGGAAAAAGTGTCAGCCACAGATTCTAGACCCCAAGATTTCTTCCTAGAGAATAGGAACAATCAGAGTGCAAATTATCCAAGGAACTCAAAAAAACCCTATGCATTTTAGAAGAAGAATGCAAGAAAAAAAAAGAACAAAGGAAAATGAGAATCTATTGAATTCAAAGCTGCCTCAGAGAAGCACACAAATCAAAATCTACCATCCTAATTTCAGTGGGAGTTGAAATGGCCCTTCTGAATATCAGATGCAGTGTGATAGACAAAAAAAAGCAAACAGTCATGAAAGTTTCTTTTACATGCACATATATATACACACACACACAAGTACACACTCCAATATATACAGATAATCTACTCTTCATAAAACAAAAAACCTTCATAATCTCAACCTGAATCACATTTAAACACCCAGAAGTAAAAAATGACTTCAAATTAATTAGTTTGCAGCACTGCACACGTCAATTACTCTAGTGAATATTACTTATTACTACTAACTTCTCACCAAGAGAAGTGCTGGGTCCATTAGCGTATAGAGAAAAGTAAAACAAAATTAATCATGCTTCTACAATAGCAAAGAGACAGCACTATTTTAATGAAGCAGCAGAGGGCACTGAAGCATAGTGAAGCTCAAATACACTGGTGAAGAGAAGCTGCCTATAGGTGATAACATACACGTAGCATGGACCAACTGGAACACAAGATCTGGGATCCAGACATCTAATTCCATGTCTGAGGAGGAGCAGCTACAAGCATTTGGATAGCTTTTTCTGACTCAGTTTCCCAACCAATAATGGGATTGCACGTGACCAATCCTAAAAACGTGCAAGGCAGGTGTGTTTCTCCTAACTTTCAAACATTATGTTTGCCTGAGTAAACAAAGACCATTGCAGATAGTCACAGAATGATAGAAAGGTTTAGGTTGGAAGGAACCTTAAAAATCATTCAGTTCCAATTCCCCCACCACCCTTGCTGATAACAACCATTGAAATAAGTCATTGAGATAACAAATAACATTACTACAATTATATTCTTCACAGCTAATGTGAGAAGTACTCATTACAATACAAGACCTATCTTGTCTTAAAATATACTTTGGTTTTTACAATTTCAAGTCATCAGGCAAACCTCAAGGTCTCTCACATCAAGGCACGAAACCAAAGTGTGCAATACTTCCTTTGGAGAGCTGCCTGAGATAGACTGAACTCACTGCTTTTTATTCTTGCTTTAAAGCGTGTTTCAGCAACCTCCTCTGCCTGTTCCAAGAAGCTGACCATCAGCTAAAGGGAATAATTTAACTCCAGGTTTAATGATCTTATAACTAAAGAAGACTAGATGTCCAAAGAAAGCTTTTATAAGAAATCTTCTACCTGGAGATCAAGAGTGGTTACAAACAAAAAGAGCAAACTTCTTCTTGTAATTTAATACCTCCCAGGGCTGCCAGCACACACACAGAGGAAAAAAAGGGCAATGCTTTTCCATATTAACCTAAAGCCAGAAAACACAAAATTAACCCTATGCACAAAAACAAGTTTTAAACTGGCAATATATTTACATGGGGAAGCATCTAATAAGCTGTGCAAAAAGGAGTAAGGAGGAAGACAGATGTTTCTTATTTTCTTTAAGCAGTTTTCAAACCTTTTTTTTTACATGCTTTTGTGGGGATAAAAGCGTTTATGCTTCTATAATGTACAGCAACCTCCCACGGAGACTGAAGTCCCAGTGGAAATTTTGACCAGTATATCTTATACCTACATTTCAGTTCCATAAAGCTGATTTACTTTGCATCAATCTGCATTTTCTGAAAATGACTTCACCTGACATCCATGTTTCAGCACTCCCATCCTGGATGGCGACCCAGCGCTCCTCGAGAGCAATCCAACAACCCTGAGGCAAAAACCATGGGACCGTAAAGACAATTCTTCAGTTTTACACAGTAGTAGAAAACCAGTTTAGGACAGGCTTTGCAATGAGGTCTCACCAGAACTGCAGGAAAACGACGAGACAGTAGAAAGCCTTTTACATCGTAAAGACCTGTCTGTTGTGTTTTTTAGTCTTCAGTAACTCCTACTCCAGGGTCAGGGGAAGACCCGATCACAGCCCAAAAAAGGAGACTTTTCAAGCACACTCAAAGGATAGCTATGTCTGCTCTCTGTCATCCACATCTTATTCTGCAGTAATAATAATGAGGTGACAGAGATTTGCAGCCTCTTAGGCCACACTGCTGAACCTAGCTGGAGGCCTTCAAAGAACAGCACATTTCTGGGTAAACTGGTAAAGAATAAAGCACCACAACTGTCTTTCAGGATATGAAAACAAAAACTGTTTTTTTTTCTGTGTGTGAGGTAGGTGCTGAATGCCCCTAGTGACAATTTAATGGGAAAGGTTCAATTTAAAAAGCCTCTACTACATCTTCCCATGTTCGTGCTGAGCTACAGATCGGGGACTGCACTGAGGAATTAGCTTGCTCGCACCACAATTTGGAATACGTGTGTTATAAGTTTAGTAATCTAAAGCAGCACAGTATTTTAATACATCTTAATGATTTTTCCTCTCTGATCATCGGTGACATCTGCAGTCTAGGCCCTGACATTACTTACTGTCTTGCACCCAAACAATTCTAGAATTCTTAACAGAGATATAAAGCTGACCTAGGGCTGCAGATGGCTGGGAAGACTGTCCATCTCAGGAGGTCAGACTACTGGCAAATGGCACACACCAGCATGGAGGGAGAATGTCCCTCTCATTCAACATAAGAACTACCTTCTTGCCTTTCATACTGTGGGAGGTGGATCTACTCCAGAACAATATTTCAGTGTCTACTCTTGACCTCAGTGAATTAACTGAAAGAATTTGCATTTGGTGCAATAGGAACAAAATCAAAATCCTTTATAAGAAAATACAGTACATTGAGACACAGTAAAAATGTTTAACTCCACTTGTAAAGATAAAAAATTGGAAACTTTACATGGGGAAACACCAGGGCAAGTGTGTATGTTTCAATTAAAAAATCAGTCTACTGCTTTCTGATAGCCAAGTCTTGCAATGCCTCTCACGTATTTCCCAGTATCCTGCATATTTAGACATCCAGCATAAGAAAATGGAAACTTATTGCAAACAACCTACCCAAGACAAATTTGAAAAAAGTTTTCAGATTTCCCTTTTTCCCATACTTCCATTCATCTCGAGACAATTTTCAAAGTTGCAACTGAGCTGCTTTCATTCAAAGGATATCTTGGACAAGACAAGTACAGTACTCAGTTTTCAATGAAAAATTAGTTGTATACTTGCCTATGCATTCTCTTCATTATTAGTATCATAACAGCAGAGCAAAATCTAGTTTTTATTTTTGTTTTACAAAGAGATCACTGCTTTTCAAAACACGATTTGCAATTGCATATTTATAAAATATCCACACTCAAATTGTTAATTTTCAATTCTCCCATATTAGAGTATGCATAAATTATGAATAAAATATTTTTGTTTTCAAAACATCATATTCAAAGAAAACTATTGCTTTTATGGAAGAAAAAAAACAACACAAAAAACAACCAACCCACAACCAACATCACAATTGTAATTGACTCCAAGTTTTAATCAGGTGAGAAGAGGTATTTGGGAAAGCTGCCTTGCTTTAATCTGATTAGGTACAAAAATTGCTGTGTATAAGTAGACAATCTGTTTTTGAGACATTTACAGTAACTCATCAGCCAAAGCCTCAGCTGAATGCAAATTATCCAGAAGACAGAACACCAGAAGCAGATATGAGATTAAAATAACAAACTGGGTTATTTCAGTTTTCTGCTGTCAAATAATGCCTCTTCCAGAAGCTTTTTAAAAGCTGTGCCCTTAAAAATTTCTCTGGGTTATGTTCCTGATGATTTTTGGCACCAAAAACAATGTTTCTCTATATTAACTTACTAACAGTGAATAGAAGTAAATCACCAAGTTAAAGGAAAGATTTCTTAGTATGTATTTTGAAAGTTTATAAAGCACGTTGATTCCTTCTCTTCCCTCTTCCCCAGAGAGATTCACTGGGGTAGGAGGAGAGATTTACTACCTGTGTGAGATTTAAGGTAGATCCAACTTAGAAACAAACGTGAACGGTATCTTGGTGGTACTGCTTGAACTGTCCTTCAGACAAATGTAGAAAGGTGCTCTTGGCAGAGAGAAGAGTGGTATAAAGAAACTCAAGGAAAGGGATGAGCCATGGATACATGGGAACTCTTCTGCACTAATGTTATTGTTCTGAGTAGAAAGATCAGCTCTTATACAACACTGGGCACTTCCAGCACTACACAGCGAGTTTCTGTCAGAGAAAGTGTCAGAAATAAAAAGCTGTGTCATTGTCACCCATTAGATCTCACTGAGATATTGGAAGAGAAGAAAATTATATTTAAAAAAATGGAGCTATCTTCTATGTGTGCAGATGGAAAAGAAAGCAGGTGTTGCAAAAAGTAAACAAGAACAGTGATTCGGTATCCATAAAAGAGAGAGAGCAATATCAGTGACAAATAGATGACAATGCAGTGAGTGGTAAAGTTTGCAGGGATAACAAAGGACGCAGAAAAACGATAGTATCACTGGATTAAGACTGTCTAAAGCCTCAACCTGTACTAGAAAGTCCATCCAAGTCTCCTAACTGGGTCCAATGAGCACAGGAGTTGATTCTTAGAAGGGAAAAATCGGAAACAGCTGTCCCTGGACTTGAAAAGCAGGTGTGATGTGTCATTTCAAACAGACATGAACAGAAGCCTGGTAGGTAAAATTACATCATTTCAGAAAAAAAATTAAAATTAAAAGACTAGAAAGCAGTGTTTTAACTCTCCTCTTAAGCACTGTGTAAGGTTTTTGTCCGTAGCGTATCTGATTCCAAACATTTAATTAAATGCCAAGAAAAATATACTTTTTATTCTTCTTTAAGTGTACATTTTGGTGAAAATTTACATTACTATTTCTTCATGAGAGCTTTCATAACTTCTTTATTGCCAGAGTTAATTAAAATTAACTTTTATAAGGAAGGTAACTTAATAAAAAGAATTAGTGCGATAAAAACATAGCAGGAAAAAGAACCCAAAGATGGCCAACAGAATAAGTAACAGAAACACAAGAACACTGAGCTAAATTTGGTAAGCTGAACTTCAAGGTGACAGAGCAACAAAGAACCCACAGTCCACAATTTGAGTACGAAACAGTAAAAGATACTACAAAAATTTTCCCTCTCACTCATTGAATTACATGTTTGTCATTCCTAATTAGTTTTGTCGTAGAATATACACATGGAAAAAAGATTTATTAAAGAAAAATAACATTATATACACACAAGATCATTCATTCCAATTAAGCAGTACTCCAGACAGAAATACTCTTTCAGCTATAGACCATTTCATCAATAGAAGATGAAAACAGTGTAGATGAAAGAACAACCAAAAATATAACCCTAATTATTCAGAAAGAGTAATATAAGGCTGTCACAAGAATGAACAAGGGGCTCCTAAGCACAGCAGTGGTACAGCTTTTGCCACCACAGAAGATATCAGTAGATGCTGGGAAGTGCCTGCAGAGCAGATGAGATGCAGAGCCACACAATGCCCACAGTGGGGTTTGCATCCTGGCCTAGGGACAGAGCTAGCAATAGCCAGCACACAGAGGCACCCAGGGAACAATTTTTATGTGAAATAGACTGTCTTTTTTAACCCAGTAGCCTCAGAAATTTGTTATCTTGGAAATACCATCTTCTGCTAATATAGAAGTCACTAAAGCAGGATATTTTTCAGACACTGACAACTGAAGAAAAATTTAGAGCTTAACAAAAGCTAAAAAATAGAAGGCTTCTGGTATTTTGTTTTCAAGAATTTCCCAATCTTATCCAAATCTTAACCATTTCTGACTGAGATGAGGTATTGTCTGACCATGTCAGAGACGTGATGAGATTCATGCTGAATGGGATCTCCAGCACCAAGCTGACAGAAAGGTTTCTGCTCAGATCACTGAGCAGCCAGTGCTATACTGGGTGCATGACAGCACCACTGCTGCCCATACGCTGGTAGGTACTCAGGGTTAACACAGTAAACATTCATTAAAAATGTTGATTCTTTTGTCATTTACACATTCATTATAATAAAGTATTTATCAAGTGTCCATTAGGAGTTCTGACTCCTGTACAACCTGATAGACTGTTCCAGGGGATACCAAAGCAAAATTATTTCTTCAAGGCCATTCCTTTCCCTACTAGCTCAAATCAGCTGGATAATTTCTTTATTGAAACAGCTTCCTCAGCTACTCCTGCATTTGGGAGAAAAAGGATAAACTAAGCTGTTTAATATACAGGACTATTTAAACAAAGGAGTGCATTTTGACTCAAAGTCATTTTCAGACCTGTAACTACCTATCCAAATAATCTGACAGGGCTTGCTTTCCACTGGTACTAATTGCTTCTTTGGAGTCATTGTGTGTCAATGTAAGTACCTCCACACAAAGATTCTGAACAGTTTTGGGAACAGCAAGACCTCACAGTTCCTCATCAGCCATCAAGTGGTTATCTAAACATGCTGCAATATGTCATTAATTCAACCACTTTTGCTCTGTAATACCAATGGGGCTACTCCAAATAAAATAAAATACATGGTACTATAAACTTGAAATAAAATGAATACTATATAATCCTTCAAGTCCAAAAGACTTTGGTTTAATTGATTGGTATTATCAGCATTTCTGAGATAAGCATTCACTATAAAACTACCATTTTCAGAAAATGACAAGATGAAATAGAGACACAGCGCATTAAACTATCAGAAATCAACATCTAAAACAGGAAATAAAAAACAAAGATTTTAGAATACAGTGGAAGAAAAACAGCAAAGGACAAAGAACACAAACCCCTGGCACATCCTTCCTTGGTGAGTGCAACATGGACAAGGCAGAGTGCCATTATCAGAGCCAAAGATTGTCAGTTGGGAAAGGAAGCTTGTATGTGGCAAAGCTGCTAGGTTGTGAAGTACAACTAAAAAGTTTTTAATATAACTCTTAAAACATTTTTGAATTTGACTAATCAACCCTCAGAGAATCATGAGTAGGTACATTTTCCTGGTACATCAGTAAATGTGCTAAATCTACACTTCAAGAGGGTAGATAATCTACACTTCAGACAAAGGATTTCAAGGCAGAAGAGTCAAGGTGCACAACCAAAAAAATTCAAATGCACAGCTTGATGAGGTACCTCTTGCAGCCTGTGTTTTGATGTCTTTTTCAAACTCTGGGTAAAATCGGAGTTCCCCCTCACAAAATACACAATGCGCAGTTCTGACTGCAGTCTAACGCCCCAAATGTAAGCCCTGCATGCCTGCATCACGGAAATAAATAGTATTTTTTTCTGCTCCATACTACTTAGGTGTTAAGGAAAGCAAGAACAATGCAATATTGCTTGGAAATGCACACAGACAGCTGCAGGGTGCAAAACTTGGTCTAGCAGAGGTTTACAAACCAGCTTCTTTTCAAGGAGCAATGTTTGTACTGGGAGTAAGCATATCTCCACTGTCAAGTCAGCACGTACTCACAAAAACTGAGCAAGTCTCCATCCTCCAAAGGCCTCTGCCTAAAGGTAACCTTAAATATATGAATACTACAAAGAAAGGCTATACTTTATTTATGATCTGGCTCATCCCTATCCATTTCTTTGCTTCAGCTCTTATACTATTCCTCAAAAAACACTCGCATAGCTGATGTCATTCCAGCTGCAAGTACTACAGTGTTGTTCTGTCCTTTCTTCTTCGTTCAACCTTAATTTCTGTAGCATAAGCACAGTGCGAGCACTATTAAGCAAAACTCAGTCACACAGATTTTGGGACTTGGAACGTCAGAAAGAGTTTGGAATATTAAACTCAGAAGGAAAATCCAAGAAGCAACGTAAAAGATAAATAGGGATGGTGCATATTTTCATGGTATATGTGAAACAATTTGTTGTTACCATAAAAGGGACTTTGCATATAGCTCATAAGGAACTTGTGTACACCCATATTCTCAAATACACTACAGCCAATAGTAAAATCCCTGCAATCAGAGATGAGTCAAAGGAAAAACTCTATCCAGAACCACGTGCCAACAGACAACTGATTATACATGGGTCCCACAGGCAGTTTTGCAGCCAATTTAAAAGCCAGCAGCATCAGAGCCAGCCAAAGCAGCAAAACAGTGCCAAGTGCATACTGTAATTGTTTGTGCCATTAAGCATACACAATGCCATTGTTTCCCAATCTAATAGGGAAAAATGTAACATGGGAATTATAACAACTACTACACGATAAATTACTTTACAGAAACCTGTAGTCTCATTATCCCAACATTAACATATCAGAAAAGGAATTTTAGGGTAGTTTTACTTCTAACCATTTTTGGGGGTTGTTTTCCTTTTGTCTGTGATTTTTCTCCCCCACTCCAAGATCAGGGACGATGTTTAAAAAGAGTTTGGTTTCCAGCAATGCTTTGTTTTCTTCTATGAAAGCACAAAACATCATATACAAAAATAAAGAGCAAAACACAAGCACATTTTGTCTGGATTTGGAGGAGGCATTGCCTAGTGCCAGGCCTCCTAACAGAGATACCCCAGTAAGGCAGGACAGAATCCAACATCCCCCTTCTGCATACTATGAAGATACTCAAGAATTTTCCACACTGGGCAAGGAATCACCTGATGCAAGAAGACAATTTGCTTTCTTTCTGGTCTGTTGTTACATGCGCAAGTTATGGGCGCACTGACCTATTATATCTATGTCCTGTAGGAACTGGCAGCCAGAGAGGGATCTGTTATAGATATCTGGTACAGTAAGGTGCCCCTGTTAACATGCATGCTTTGTGAAGTGAACCAAAAGCGTTACTACATTTCTGTATGTCTGAGTCTAAGACAGACTATGAACTTTCTCCAAAGGGAAAGATATAATGAGAAACTTTTAATGCAATAAACTGAAGTCAATTATGTTACACCACCTTACACTATAAACAAGGGGAAAAAAAGAGCAAAGGGTCCTAAAGAATCTTGGCAAACCCAGAATTCGAATGAAATGTTTATATTTCAGTTAAACACACACACATCTTCTAGCTTAGCATTCTTTAAGCTGTAAGATATCAAAGCATCCTGCATGATATTTTTTAATACACCTGTTGTACGTGACAAAACTCACCATCTCCTCTTCTTCTTTCAGGGAATTATGATAATCTCTACACACTTTGAAACAGTGACTGCAATAAAAGAGTAATCCTAATGCTGTGCAAGTCATCCCATACACAAAAACACTTTTCCAGCAATTAGGTGCAATTTGCATTTTTTTCCTGTTCATTGGTTACACATTTTTTAAAGACTATGTCTTGATTCCTTTGTCTGTAATGCACGTTATAAACATGCTAGCACCACACTTGTCCAAACTCAGCAGTCAATAGAACACTTTACAAGAAAAAACAAATTCTGCTTTTCTCACATTGTACTATGACAAAGCCTATCCACCCGCCTGCCCAGAAAATATGGCTCTGTATCCTTCAATATTTAATATAAGCTTCAACTGGTCCCAAGGGATTTTTTGCTCTATTAGTAAGAGCAGCAAGTGGCCTGCTGTCCAAGAACCAGAGCATTAGCTCCGAGTGATACTGCCCCTAGCACGGCCCTGTCCTACATGAAGAGACGCCATACACAGCACATTCCCACCCTGCTTGTGTTAATCTTTATTTCAGCACATACTTAAATAAAAATGTAGATAAGGCATTCCGTTTTCAAGGAGCAAGAGCTCAGCCTCCTCTCAGACCTAAAAGGGCCAACTGGATATAATTGGAACTATACCATTAGAGTGCCCAGTTTGTACTGAATGATCCAAACGCTTCGGTAACGTCAAGTGCTATAAGGAGAGAATTATGATTCCATTACGTGTTTGCAGAAGTATGCTGCTGTCTCCAGAAAGAAGGAGGAACAAGTTTTCTGAACACTAACAATATTTATTGTTAAATAAATAATAATTACTGTTTGGGTACTATACTAGCTATTCAAATAAATGTTACATTCAATCCTAGGCAAACTTTCCAAAGTTTATCAGCAGGGCCCTGAGCATTAAATTCCTCATGTTTATGGAGCCAAAAATAGAAGTCATCTTACATCTGTTATTTATGTGTGGTTTTGATGGCTTTATCAGCATTGTGACTGTTACAGATGCCACAATACACGTGCAAACTACGTCCATCTACACAAACAGCCAGCATCATCAAAGGAAAACTATTCAAGCCACTTCACATATACATTATGGCTAGACCACTCTTCAGGAAGGAGAGAATAACAGTGGAAAATCTTCTCCCAGAACCCCCAGATGTAACGTGCAAAACACAATACAGCTCTCAGCAGTGTTGCAAGTTGATCTCAATTGCTGGAATTAGAGCTAGATACCAATGTTTCAGTGCTCTACAAACCTGTATTTTAAATATGCCCTTCAGATCCATCCTGCTGAACAGGAGCCAATCTTGAATGGCTTTTAATTAGAGGAGGTCTACACATGAAAGTCATTGCAATGTCACTGGTCAAGTGAAAAAGAGACACAGGTGTAACTCACACATCCAGAAATGCACAACAGCCATAAAAGCTTCACAGAGTGCAAACACCTTAACTGTGCTGAACATACAAAGCATTTCTTCATTTGTACATTTACACTTGCCACTTTAGGATCTACTGGTCTTCCATACACATACATAGCTTGTTCTTTTTGATGTATTGATATCAGAGGTCCAGATCCCCTTACTTCAAACAAGAAAATGATTTTCTTCTAAATTCTGGGAGCTCTGCATCACATTGCTTACCTAAATTCTTTCATGAGTTCAAACGTTAGCTCTAGCACAACCACAACATTTATGTTTAAAGCTTTTTCACAGTCATAGCTTGTTCATCTTGGTATTTCTGTAGCCTTGTCACAGAGAAAAATGAATTAACTCGCTCGTAGTTCTCAGAGAAAGAAAGATATGAGAAGTTAGTATGATAAGAGAAAACTTTCAGAAATCAAACTAAAGCCCATTAGTGGGTGCTTTTGAGCAAATATCTTAACAACTACTGCTCTGAAGTCAATCAGTTCTCATATTAAAATGAAACCAGACCATCTCCAAATGATTAAAAAAAACCCCACAAAAACATCATTCCAGAGATAAAGAATTAGTTTTAAAATGAATTCCCAGGCAATTAGGCAATTATTTGCATTTCTAGTCAGTCAAAGGCTTACCAGTAATCCCCCCTACACATTTATGCTATTGTGAAAAAGTATCAAAAAGAAAAGATGGTCCCCACTCAGGCTGTTATGAACTAATTAATGTGCCAGAGTGGGACCCTCTAAAAAGAAACCCTCCAGATTAGGCAACAGATTGTACTTCCAGATGATTTAAAATAATAATCATCACTTGAAAAAGAGTCTAGAAGGGAGTTTTTCCATTGATAAAATTAGTGAAATGCTGCAGTGAAAGTAATTCACAAACATCATCTATGCAACACTGAAGCATCAAATTCAGTCCTACGTGGCACTTTAAATACCAAGGATAGGACATACTGTCTTTTTGAAAGGTTGCCCTCAGATTTACTGAGAAGGCAGATAACTTTCTAACCCTCTGGATCTCTGGCCTTTCATTAAACATCAGATTCTTCCTCAGAAACCATGAGTAAAATGTTCAGAGCAATTCAAAAAACATTTATTACACAAAGGAGATGCAACAAATTCCCCCCTTTCCCAAAGTCCCACAACAAGACCAAAGCATGCAAAGTAGAGTTTTCTGTGGCCTGGATTTTAATTTGGAAAGCTTACCACTTTTTGCATTACATAGGATATAACCCTCAAATTTCTTCTGCATCAGTGCACGAGGTGGGTCACAGAGAGTGCAAGAGAAACTTCTGGCATATCAGGCAACATGACACGAGAAAAACTGTCTTGGCCCACATGATAAGTAGAGGTCATTGTACAGCACTCCTTGCTCAAAAACAAACCAAAAGCAGCAGAATACATCACTTTGGCACTTCCCCCTGGTCAGGGATCCCATTGCCAAATTGAAATGGAAGGATCTGCCAGACCAGCTGTGTCTGGAGTCTGCAGAAAGCCAGAGCCTCACAGTAGCAGAGAATGAGCTCCAGCTGCAGGGGAGCACAAGGAACAGCCCCTTGCAGAGTCTCCCATTCAATACCTGTGTCTAAGCTGCAGAAATCCTGGACAAAACCAAAAATCTGAGAACGTATTTGGATTCAGTAGCCACTGTACTTCAGCCACAAGAACACATTCTCTCCTGAAAGGAGCTGAATATATATAATGAATAAAAATGCACACACACCCCTACACCATCACAGATATATAGGATGTATAAATAGATATTATACATTTAGTTTTGAAAATACATGCATCAAAAGCTTGGCATTTTATGCTGCAGGGTAAACCGTGAGGTGAGATGAACATTGCAGCTGTCCCATCGCTTCATGCAGTATTATGACAAAGATGAGGTGAGCTACAGACAGCTGTACAGATAGAACTGTGCCAAAAACAGGAGAAATATCACAGTTCTCAGCCTTTATGGTATCACATTCATAGCAAACTTTGTACAAACCACACAGTTACAAGTTCTGGGAGGGTGGGTCCACTGTATCTCAGACAAACTTGGATTAAATCAGAAAAGAAAAACTAGTAGGCGAGCACTGAGATACAAGCACATGCACTCGTTTTTCTTAGTAAGAGACCAGGCTAAGAAAGGAGCTAAGAATTAGCAGTTGGACTTCAGAAATCAGAGAAATCACCTAGTCCCGAACAGGAAAGGCACTCAGTTAATTGCCCTGTCCACAAGGATCCATCATCTTTGAAAGTCCTGGGCATTATCTGAACCCATATACAGTCTGTCTCAAACACACTCCTGGTTTAGGCCACAGATAAAAATTGGCCAGCTTTTATGACTTTAAGTCATCCATTTTATGACTGGCAAACTCTTATCTCGGCTCATTCTTAATAGTGATTTCTACTCAATCTGAGAAAATGCAGAATATCCTCAAATGACCTTATCTACAAAGTGAAGATTTCTAAGGCTATGTAGAGGAGCTCTGCTACTTGTGTCAAGTGGATTCCTCTTTCATCTGGAAGGGAGAATGCTGCACATACCAGCGAGTTTGAGTGAAGTAACAAATGATAACAAATGTATTTCCAGAAAAAAAAAGGTTAATTGTTAACAACTGTGAGGATATATTAATAGTGGTAAAATTTATTTATTTCCATACACTTATTTTCTTGGCAGAGATGTTGAATACCAAAACCACTCCCCATAACTAACAGAATTAATATGAGGGCAGATGACTCATTATCTTTAAGATAAACAGAAAACTTTTGCTTCTGTTGCCTTATTCATAATTTTACACCAAAATACTGTTTGATAAAGCAGATATAGTGCAGATATGCTTTCATTATCAGACAGAACCATTGCCCATGCTGTAGGGAGTTTACCTCATTAAAAGCATTTGAGTAGTTTCAATCACTCTCCACAAACCATCAGGTACAGCTGACAAATAGTTAAGCTATAATGCCTTTCAGCTATTAGCTGTCAGCCTCCACTTGAAGCCTGGTGCTTAATTGCGCATTAGAGACAAAAACAGGTCTGGAGTCTCTCTGGATAAAAAGGGAATCATGCAATTCAAACATACAATACGTGAGGATAGATGATTCAAGGTACACAAATGATAAAGGCACAGTATAACGTGTGGGACAGTTTAGTTGTACTGGAAATTTACAACGCCCATCCTTGAGCATGAACGGGATTTCAGAGACAGAAGTGAGTACAGATCCATTTAAATTCAACCTGCTTTTCTGGAATGCTAAGGTCACAATCCTGTAATCACTACTCAAAGTCTCAGTACAACAGCCTACAACGTGTGAACTATAAAATGTCACATCCTTATGGAAAAAAAAACAAAACAAAACTGTTTCTTGATTTAAAAAGAAACTCACTGAAGTCAGTGGAAGAAATCCCACAGTGACATCCCAATATTTTTGCTTTCAACAGTTTTGAACCAGATTTTAAGGAGAAAACATAAGACAAGACCAAAGAACCAAGATGGATAAAAGCAGGAAGAAGGTAGATACGCCATGTAGTCACACCTAATGACAACTGGAATTATATTGTAATACATTCTGTATATTCCCAAACGTCATCCCTTTGTGTCTTGTGCATGACCTTTAAACAGAAAAACAGTGCATTTCCTTTATCAGCAATGATCTTTAAATCTAGTGTCCAAGAATTTACCAATCAGGAGATTCAGCAGTTGAGGTTCATTAACATTTGCCATTCCATACAAGCTATAAGGGAAAGTAACTGATATCTTCATTATGCACAAAAAAATGAATGGTTTCAAGCAGTTTTCATTAAAGGAAATATAACCTCTGGACAATACTTAAAACAGCAGGAACCATCCTAGTGTAAGCATATAAATCTATAAAGTTACAGCACTATTGCCAAAACAACTTGAATAGTACTGGATGTATATGCATTACTGCTCATTGGCAAAAAACGGCTGGAAATTTTCTTCATCTCTGCATATCATCTATGAAATGTTTGGTTAATGGAAAGAATTTTATTTTAAACAAAGAGGTTAATAACTATAAAGGTTTCTTTGAGAAATTATTGTAACAAGGAAGAAGTCTGAACAAGCAATGCACAGATACTTCAAGTGATGCAGGCTAGGAATGCTCCCTGAAACTACTGTTATTGCCATATTTTACTGAATGCCTATTAAAGCAAATATAACATACATAAACTAGTTTAAAACCGAAGAGATGTCGATTCTGACTGTCAATGTGTTAAATGTGTCAAATACGTGTGCCTGGACAGCGTGGCATATATTTCCCATAACTGGTACTCAACAGAATGCAGGTCTGGGCCGCAGCTCCAAATGCAGACACATTCAGCAATGTCTCAGCCATTTCCATAAACAATAGTGTGTCATAATGAAACATGTTTGTTTTTCCTGCCCCCCTCCCACTGGGAGGCTACTTCAGAATCCCTCTCAACTTATTTTCATAGTAAGATTAATTGAAGGCTGACCTGCCTGTTGGTGTGCTCACAGCATCTGTAATACTGCTGCTTTCCCCTTCTTGGCTCTTAATGAAGTCATGGACACCGATCATGTCACCAACGCTTTTTTTGCGATAGGATGAGAGGGAATGGCTTCAAGCTGCACCAGGGGAGATACAGGTTGGATGCTAGGAAAGATTTCTTCTCCAAAAGAGTGGTTAAAAGCTAGAATAGGCTGCCCATGGAGGTGGCTGAGTCGTAGTCCCTAGAGGTGTTCAAGAAACGTTTAAATGTTTTACTACGGGACATGGCTTAGTGGGAAATACTGGTGGTAGATGGACAGTTGGACAGGATGATCTTGGAGGTCTTTTCCAACCTTAGTGATTCTATGATTCTTCAGCAAGTATAAACCAAACCTGTTACATATGCTGTCCACTCACTAATAAGTTTTCTCTATACAATTTTTTTTTAAATGAATGTTTTCCATATCAGGGCTTCTAGGGAAGTGTCCTTTCAGCACAGGCAGTTATCCTCCTTTCCCATTCCTTATTTGTTTCCACGTTCACCAGCCTGCATCTCCTCTAAGTTAATTTCCAGTGTGGCAAATAGCTTTACCCAAGTCCAGGTTAATGAGATATTCTGTATTCCCACTTAAGGAAATAAAAGAAATGATCAAAGGAAGATATAAAATGAGTCCAGTTAGGTCAGACATATTTCAGACCAATACATTTTCTTCCATTTTCCCTTTACCTTCATTTTATTAATTATTCCTTCCTCAGAAAACATTCCAGAGCCTTGAACATTTAAGATCAGACAGATATGCTCAGAATTTCCGGGCTCTCTGTATTTCAGCACAACATCAGCTATTCCCTAGATACTTGGTACCACCCATGTTTTGATAGATTTGTTAAGAATTCCTGCTATCAGAGCCATGATTCCATGTGCAGATCTTTCGAAGTACTATACAGAATTTCTTATCAGATCCCCTCAGTTTGACCACATCAAAGCTCTGAGTTTTGCCACTTTCTTGAATTATAACAATAATTCCTGAAGAATAAATATCATACCATGGTAAAACTCCATTTATGGAGTTTTGGTTTACGTGATTGGTAGTCATGTTCCTTCGTTTAAATACCTATTCCTTAACTAACAAGAAAGCATTTTCACTTCAGATTGTCTACATAGCAGTGTGCAATAAATAAAAGAGGCATCCTTCTGGTTCTCAAACTAAAAAGTTTCATACCTAAAATATAATTATTGTAAAATCATATATGAGCTGGTCTTTAATAAGACTTTGACAATAACCACAGGTTTCTCCTAGAAAGTCTACAGCTGTTATAACATGATTACTAAATTTCAACCAAGAACCAAGCACATCCCTCATTTTCACTGAAAGTATTCCTCCAGCTAAGTCTACAGTATTTATGTAAACCAATATCTATCTACTCCATATGGTTTAACTTAATTTGCATCGTCTCTTACTGCACAGATAAGGAGGACATAGCAATCTTTGTCTGCAGTACAAGCAGAGGATCAGATCCCAAATACAAAAGCTTATGAAAACAAGTAGTAGTCTTGAAATTGTCAGAACTCTCCCCTCCTGTTCCCAGTCCCAGTGCTTCTTGCTTTTTTTTTTTTTTTTTTAAATCCAACCCTTCCCATTTAAACATAACAGATAGCAATATGAGAACAGGAAATATTACTGTAAAAAATAAACAAAAAAAAAGTCACACAAGACAGTGGTGTTGACATAGTGTTAGTCCTTAATGCGATATTTAGTTCAGGTGGCCACTCTGCAGTTCCAAACACACATTACAGTCTGGATATAATGGAATTTATCCTAGTGGAACAGTGATCTGAGACTGGGAAGACTCACTGCTGTACCTGAACACTGGGACCTGTTTATGAAAGCATAACACAGTCTATCTGGGCAGGGCAGCATAAGCATCAGAGGCAAAAACACACTCAAGGATTCATTAATTCTACAGCAACACTTTCACATCTGCTACAGAAAGAAGATAAATATAACATCACCTGTGATCCCACCCTTACCCTTTCTACTGTATCTCCTAAATGCACATGAGGAACAGGGTTTTATTAGCGGTTAAAACAAGGATAGAAAAAAAGAAAATGTTATAGCAATTTGCTAGTCAACAGTATGTGTGGTCAGATCACAGCCAGAATACTCTATGATGAAAGTAATGTGTTGTTTTATTTCCATAACAATTCCCAGCAGACAATGTAGAGCTAGAAGGAGGCAAAATATGAGATGGTAACTGCAGTAAGAAAGTGAACCAGTGCTGAGGAGCAGCCACCAGAATCTGACTGTTTTCTTAGGTACAGGTCATGGACAAGAATAGAAAGAACAGAGTTGGTTATGTTAAATGTAGGATAAATATTTTTCCAACCTGTGGATATTATTAAGCATCTATTACTGTGGAAAACATTTATTTATTAAATACATAAAAGTCTCTTATTGAAATAGAGGGAAAACCAGAACAATTGGGGAAAACAGGAGTTTGGGTGCCTTTACTTATACTGATAGACATGCAGATGTACATGTATGGATGTAGAGAGTGGTGATTAGTTACTTTTGACAATACATTCAAGAAAGATTGTGGCTCTGATTTAAGTTTGTTTTCAATCAAGAATTTTGAGTGAATTGGAATTAATGAGTAGATATTAACAGGGATTTTGCTGACTAGCCCCAAATTCACTGAGACAAACAGTACAGTGAAAAACAGTACAACTTTTTCTGAGTGCAAGCAAATAATCACAGGATTTGCAAGGTAAGCACTTTCCCCCCACTATTTTCCTACAAATAACTAAGTATTTTTATCTTAGTATCATGAAATCAATAGCTTTCACTGTTTTAGTTTCATATGATCTTATTACCTGAAGCTTCATTATTATTTACACATGTACCTGCACCAACACTCACAAGTGGATTACAAGCAGCATCAGTGATGCTACCTTGCAGACAAATCAGCTCTCTCCTTTAAGTTGCAGCCAGTGCAGATCTGGCCTTCCTACCTCCAAATCTGAACCACAACCAAAGCGCAGCTGCAAAAGCCATCTCTCCTCCCACTGCAGGTCCTTCTCCTAGATTCTGTTGGTTTCCTGCCAAATCATATTGAAGTAACTTGTCTTCACCTACAAGATCTTGCCTAGCAATAAATAATATAGAAATAACCACAATGTGCTGAGGAATTATCAAGTGAGTCCTTTAAAAAAAAACCTGGAGGAATAAGACCTTACATTAAACCTCTCTCCATCAATTACAGTCCTGTCACATTTCACACGCTACATCCTCCTCCTCCACTTCACACTCCCTGGCCACAGCCTGGGGCTTGCAAATTAACAGTACAATGACACAGGCTCCCTCCTGCTCCGGCATTCTACAGGAACAATGCAGATTTGGGAGGAGAGGTCCACAATGCTGCAAAATAAAGGGATCGCCCACTGCAAAGCAAAGCTCCCATTCCAAGGTGCTTCAGCAAACTCCCAGAAACAACTCTGCACCACGGCTGGCTCCAGTCCTGCAAGCTTGTTCATCTATCGCTCAACTAAACATGGAGGCTATAACGTAAGACTTACACAATGCTCAGGTTATAGTGGGACAAGGAAGACAGTACAAGGAGGAGGGAACTGCAAGCATACAAGCTGATGAGTGCGGTTAGAGGATGCAAATGCACAAAAATCACCTTCCATCTTTGGATGGGCTTTTTTTGACCTAGCATTACCCTGTTCAGAGCTGCTGTAAGCAGATACCTCTCCACTGAGCCCTGACTGCAGCTTTGCTGAGCTTGTCTAGCAACACATGTTAATTAGAGTTTGTAGATTAGGCAAGCAGAAGATTAACTAAACCCTAAGCAGAAAAAAACAGGCCTTATGAGACATAAATCTTGCAAGTATGGTTGCATATAGCACAAATCCAGATTCCTGAATGGTTTATGATTCTGTAAAATCTTCACTGTGCAAGGCTGCATATACTTAAAATTTGCAAAGGTAGCAGCTTAAGTTATTTCTAGTCAGCTCATAAAAATTTGTCTTTAGCACTTTTTTCCTAAAAAGAAAAAGAAAGAAAACCAGACATACTCTAAGCTCAGTGTAAAGATAAGATTCTGGACATAATACCAATATGACTTCACTCTTTATTTTGTAAAGGTTCAAAACAACATTAGATGAAAGTTTATACCTAAGCATAAGGAAACGGCCAAAATGAAAGTGAAAACCCAGCAAATTATACTTCAGACACCTTGACGTATTATGCACCATGCATGCTGTCAGCTTCACTGTCCCTTCCTTTGCTGTAGGCCGAATGCTTAAATACCAATCTTATTAAACTACAACTCTGAATTTCTCCACTATATATAACATTCCAGATGTCGTACCAGCTGGGAACAGGCCCTTAGGCCATCTTTGGTTGATCTCTTAGTCACTTTCCAGTTTTTGCCAGGCATTCATCCAAAAATATGAAGGAAAGTGCTAAAAACAGATGTCAGAGTTAATGGTTTTTTTCTTCATGGTAGGAAACACAGAAAACTTGCACCCTACACCTACTCTATGAAATATGAACGTTGTCAACAAACCGTAAGTTCATTTTAAATTAAATCATAATGTAGCAAAGTTAATTCATACACTGTTTCTCTGACAACAGGCCAGTCTCCATCAGCCTGTTCTTTGAGAATACCATGCAGACAATCGGATTTTGTCAATAAGTTCTGATGTCAGCAATCTGCAAAAATGGTTTCAAGTCCCTCATTTAAGAATAAAAAAGTTATGCTCACAATGTAAATTAGACTGATTGCAACTCATGGTAAGGTTTCTGACAGTGTTGGAGTACTAGGAGTTATTAAAGCCACACACTTCTAAGCTGTGAAGGAGGAAGACCTGTTGGCCCCATCTCATTGCACAAAGGATTTCAGCTTCCACTCACTGCAATACAAATGGGAGATGATCAGACCTTCCTGAGAGGTGCTTTCTCTTTGTGGTCCTTCAGGAGTTTAAGCGTGGAATTTCAAAGGACTGGGCTGGAAACAAGGCCCTGATCCTGCCAACACTTTTTCACATGTGCATCTTAACTTCCATGGGTTTTTCATTGACATAGATGGGAGCCCCCACATGAATAAAGTTATGCATGTGAATAAGTGTTTGGGCCCTAGACTGTAAGGCCTGCAGAAGAGAGGTCATCCATCCTATCTGCTCTAGACAGCTTTCCAGGTTCTTTCCACACCAAAATATTAACAAACATATGTAAAAACAATTCCCTAAAAGACTTGGTGCTGCCAGCAAAACCTCACTGCAGTATGCAAAAACTCAGTCGATCATATAGCAAACTACAGAAGTTCATTTCAGTTGCAATTACAGTTTATATACATGATTATTGTCTCTTTTGACATTCTGAAGACAACCATCCTGGGGGAAGGATTTCAAGAAAATAGTCTTCATTAAAAGGAAGTCACTGCATAGAAAAAGGAAAAATATTCAGCAGAAATATTTTTGTCTTAGTTTTCTTTTCCTCATGTTCCTTAGAGTGCAACACTGAAAATATGAGGAAAAAACAGACTGTCCTATAGCCTCAGTATTAAAGGAGCAGCAAAAGAATATTAATTGGCAAATATTATATAACAAATATTAATAAATATGTATAAAAATATCTGGAAAAAAAAATCTCTCCTTCAAGTAGGATGATAAAATATGCAGATCAAGTTTAAAACTTCGTCCTAGTACTTAAATTTGCAACACAGGACATCATTCTGATTCCTGCATTATAATGCAGTATTACTCTAATGCAAGTGGTTACCACTGAAGCCAGTGGTCAAACGTAGTAAAGTGTCATGACTTGCAGCCTGATATTCAAATATATTACGTATAATCTACTGTTAGCAAAATGAAAAATTCAAGACAATGCAGTATGCTTCTTGAACGTAAATTAGTGCATTATGAGTAACCTTTTAATTCCATCTTATCAAGTAGCAAAACAGATGTATTGTCACATATTACTGTTGTGATGCATTATAAAAGCTGTCTGAAAGAGCACAATTTTTTCATATTTATGTCATATAAAAGCATTTAGACAAAGACCACTGACCTCTGTACTGCACAGATAAGCAAATGTGTACATTTTTAGCAAAAATGGTTTGAGTACAGTAGCAAACTACACAGTGTCAATATTTTGTGATGTGATGGAAGTACAGCACTGAAGCAACAGATAACAGTATTCTGAAAAGAGAACTCATATCAACATTCATGGTGCATGAATCAGCTTGCTCGTATAAATGTCAAAATTCAGAGATCTTCATCAAATTTGCCAGCACTCAGTACAAATAAGGATTAGTATATATTACATCTTTCCATACCTTTCGATTCTAGATTTGAAAGAAAAATTGTGATTAAACACATCTTCTGAAGGAGTACTGAAGCTGCTGTAATGATGCTTGTGTTCTATGGCATGTGCCATTTTCTTTTTTTAATACATAAAAATCAAAGAAAAAAATCACTGAGCTGGCACAACATGGAATAATATGAATAATAAAAATTAAATTATTGTTTTAGTCCAAAATAGTCTTTCAGTTACTGCAAGCCTCTGTACCCTTAAATCAAACACTGATAAGCCTCCAAGGCTAGAACTAACAGCAGTAGTGCCAGGGATCTACACATGTAATTCAACATATAACACACTGAATCGGGCTTATATCTTATGCTATTTCTTCCACTTAGCCTTATTCTGATCCTGAAACTTAATCTTACTTGCCCATCCCATGACCTATCAAGTAAATCAGTTTTTTTCCATAAGAAAAAGTAACATTATTTCCCTCAGTTCAGTTATTTGACCTTCCTTTCCAACAATCACTGGCCCATCAGTCAAATAACCAGTTCAGAAGCGCATAACTCAACTCCTCAATGGAGACAGTTGTTTATAGAATCATACAAACACTGAGTATCAGGTCACCAAAGGGCAGGAGCTTGTGACATTCACGACCATACTGCATCCAGATCACTGGATTGCTGCGTGCAAACTTTTATTGACTGAGATATCAAGAAAGATGGCTGCTGAAGGCTAGGAAATAGAAAAGCCAACCCTCTCATTTTGTTGTAATACCAGTAGATAATTGTTTCATATTAGGAGTATTAAAATGCTCTAGATCTTACAGTACCAAAACCTGTAAGACTTTCTAAGCTCTGAAAATAATAAATACAGCTGTCAGTAGCGATCCTCTCAAGAGCCTACATTTACCATTTGTCTGTTACTGCCAAATTTGGTAATTAACATACATAATTTTCTTTCTCATGAGCAAATAGCTTTTGAAGTCTAACAGTCAGTAGGAATAAATCAGGTTTACTGGCAGTGCAGACAGTTATTTTGAAATAGCACGAGGTGATATAACTGCCTGAAGTGGTAAAGAGCTCGCTCCTTAGCTGTCCCAAGGCTCACTCATTGCACAAGAACTAATGATCTCAAGTACCATTTTAGGAAACAAAGCCAACACACGCAGATTTTTTCAAAAGAAAGCTTTCTACCACGCCTTCCACACTAGTGACATACAGATGGGGAACACTTGTAATTAAAGAGTGCCTTATCTCCACTAAAGTCATTGTGACACCCAACTTGTGCTATAAATCTATTTACAGGCCCGACAGGATGATATCCATACACTACAGGTGCATTGTACAGGCAGTGTCATTTCCATTTACATTAACCACTTCCTTGCAAAACAATACATCATAGCAAAAGCACCTTACATAAAATATTCATTTAACTACACATTTTACTTAGCATTATTTTAGAGCCAAGATAAATGTCCAGTTTCTTTTTATTTTATACTAAGTTTTTTCCATGTTTAACACGTTAACAAAGAAACTGCAATAAACACTTACAGACCTGTGAGACTTATCTGTGGCAAAAGAAGCACAGATGAAAAATGCAGTTCATCAAAACATTCTTCATGAAAAATTCATGAATCTTACCTCCTAATTTGTACAAAACTGCAAAAATTATGCACACTGAACGTTTAAGATTTTTATATTTTTATATTTCTGTTATTGAAAAACTAAAATCCTGATCTTGACTGAGACCAATGACAAGATGATATCTTAAAACACATTTGCTTCACTTGAATACATTCTATGAATAAATTATTTTACCATTGAGCTATGTCAGCCTAAAATGTCCTCTTCCATGCACAATCTAAAGAGCAGCTGCCCAGTTCCAAGCATTACATTTCCAGTGGTCTTTGTAACATATCTTTTTGATTTACAGTAACTTCTCTACTATATCTCAATGAACTCCTACTGCTAGGTGAAAGCAGTGGTGCATCAGAGCTGTTCAAGGACTGAATCACTTCTGCTACCACACGACCTTTCCAAGCCTTAATTTAGGAATCTGAGGTTAAGCCTTTATCAGTGTGAGTTCTCAGAAAGTCCACGTGCAAACTGCCAATTCATTTTGTCAGGTGTTTTGGTCCCAGTTGAATGAACATGGCAGAACTGATTTACATAAATTTTAAATGATAGAATATTTGCCTAAAAACACATCCTTGTCTGCTTCTAGAGGAAAAACTATCTATTGGTAGCAACTAAAAAATACATTTGGCACAATTCTATACTGAAAACTGCCGAACATGAAAAATAGAGCACTTTAATTATGTCCTTTATGAAAAACACACATGACGAAGATGCTATAATAAGTAAGGAACTTTAAAGTCTTGATATAGACCAATTTGATCAAAAATACAGAAGTGGCACCAACGATAAGTCAAAGGGAAAAAAAAAGTATATCAGAACTTGCATCTTCCTTTACCAGAAAAGATATGATCTTTGGCTCCAAGCTGCTCCCACCACCTCCCCGAACAGGGAGAGGGAGAAATCACAAAGCTGTGCCTACCTGTACAGCTTTTGTATCAGTGAGAGCAGCCCTGGGATCTGCCCAGCACCCAGGGGAAAAGGATAACAGAAGCACATGAAATAGTTCGCGTCCATTCCCACTGAGAAGTCATTTTGGGGAGGAACTTAGGAAAGGTTTATGTAGAGGCTGGGTTTTGCTAGCTGGGAGTCCTATGCCAGCTGGTATAGCCAGGATTATCACAGCCACAGAAGGACAAGGATCCATGAGTTTTACCACATTGTTTATTGGATTTCAATTTTCAACCCTACGTATGATTCACAGAAGGTATTTAATCCTAACTGAAATGATCTAAAATGTGTTTTCTGCTCGCTGTGTTATTACAGATTCCCTGTGAAGGCATTTATCCCACAGGAGGCAAAGACCTCAAACAACGATTTACACACAGAGGCACTTGGCAGGGATGGACTAAATGCAGTAATACATCAAAATAAGAAAGTTTGCTGTTTCCAGTGCACAGAAAGCCTTAATGTGCTGCATGCAGCATTTTCACTGCTTTCTCTGTACAACAAAACCTTGAATTTAGAATGTTAGTTGGTGCTTTAAGAAGTGATACTTCTTCAGGCTTCAACTTCCCAACAAATAAAAGTATGTTAAATAGTTTCTAGTTCGCTGAGCAATCTACCATACACAAGAATATATAATTATTGATATAATTATTTGTGCATATGCTAGTTACACGCTTCCGAGAAGCAATTAGGCTAAACAAAAGTATTTTTTTAATAGGATCATACCTACTGACTTATACAAATACCAGTCTGTAAGAGGAGTTTTGCCTGAAACTGTAAGAGTGGTTTTCAGTCGCACTTAATCCCTGCCTCCTTTGCTTCCTCTCTTATTCCAAATCAGAAACACATTTCACTTGATTACGGAGCTAAACTCCACATCCAAGTTATTCTAAAAGTAAAAATTCTTAGAAATAGAGATCCAAATTAAGCCTGCAAACATAAAGCAAACAAATAATAATAATTAATTACAGAACTAAAGATGTTAGAAAATCCCTAATATTACTTTCAGATAAATTTCTGCTACACGTACATTTTTACCTTCACACAACCTTACAAAGACTTGGCTCTGAAGTCTTTGAACATGATTTAGAACTCCTTAACACCTATAGCATAAGTATGGAGTACCACAAACCTTGCCTCATAATTTGTTGCTCACACAAGTGACCAACAGCTGAGAGTGGAATTACAGGATTCACATCAGTAGTGTTAGTGCTTAGTAACTCTAATAGCACTGCTTTGGTTAAATTAGGACTGCAAGGTCAGCACGTTATTCAGCCAAAGAGGAATATTTCTAACAATACTGAAAACTCAGGTAGCCAGGCATTAGCCATTACACCACTGGTGCATGAACAGAATTAGTTGTATCAGCTCACTCAGAGTACACAAATGAAATCACTGGGAGTGTTGTTTGGTGGAAGTTTTGCAGCATGGAAGAACACCTAAAATAGCTTGTGTCCACATCAGAACTGCTTGATTCATTCCAAAAGAATCTTTAAATGAAGAGCTAATGATCGAGATTCAAGATGTTAAGTCTTTTTAATAGCTCTGAATGCTCCTTCAGGATTTCAACAAAAATGTCACGTCACAGTGTAACACAGAAGTAGAACACTGGGACACTATGTACTTTGGTAGTAAGCATGCCACTAAATACAAATCTTCCTCCTTTGTCAGAATTTGAGCTTTTCTTCACTGATGTTTTAACTGCAAATAACTTGTCTCTTATACAACTCTATACAAGCCCAATAATTTCTAGCTCCATTTCCTCTGGGAGAAGAGCTCACTGGGAGCAGATCTACAGAGGACTTGGGTGCCCTGATGTATGGGAGGCGGGACATGAGCCAGCAGCATGCGCTTGCAGCCCAGAAGGCCAACAGTGTCCAGGGCTGCACCAACAGAGCGGTGGCAGCAGAGTGAGAGAGGGGGTCTGTCCCCATCTGCTCTGCCCTTGTGAAGTCTTACCTGGACTACTGTGCCCAGCCTAGGGCCCCCAGTACAGGAAGGATGTGAAGCTGTTGAGTGGGTCCAGAAGAGAACCACAAGGATGATCAAAGGGCTGGAGCACCCCTCTGATGAAAAAAGGTTGATGGAGTTGGGTTTGTTCAGCTTAGAGAACAGAAGACTCTGGGGAAACTTCATTGCAGTTTATAAGGATGCTTAGAAGCAGGTCAACTGTCTTTTTACATGCATAGATAGTGATAGGACAAGGGGGAATGGCTTTACATTAAAAGAGGGGATATTAAGCTTAGGTGTTAAGAAGAAATTCTTTACTCAGAGGGCAGTGAGGCCCCAGGCAGAAACTGCCCAGCAAAGATGTGGGTGCCCCATCTCTGGAGGTGCTCAAAGCCAGGTTGAATGGGGCCCTGAGCAGTCTGAGCTGGTGGGAGCATCTAGTTCATGGCAAGAGATTGGAACTAGATTGGCTTTAAGGTCCCTTCCAACCTAAGCCATTCTATGATTTCACTGATGATTTAAATGCAAGCTAGCTGGCCAAAGTGAGATAGAATAGAAGGGTACAGAAGGAGGACAGCTGATAGCAAAACCAGGCCATGATGCACATTTAGTTACACAGGCAGATCAGTGAGGATGGCAGTCAGCAAGCAGAGAGGGAAAAGGAGGTGGGATAGGCTGCTGGAGAAACATCAGCCCAGATGGATCCAAAATACAACTCTGTCTACATTTGTAATGTTTTATGCAACATGTAAAAGCCACAAAACCCAATGGAAAATGCAGAAATGACATTGGAGTATTTCCCCGTGTGCAGGACAAGGTATACAACAGGATATTCCATCTCCTAATTTTTGCCTTCACTTCGTAGCATATTTCTTTGGCAAGTCCAAAGAAACACTAGTTATAAAAAGAACTGTACCAGCCTCAGCCTGTGTATTATAACTTGCACATCTACTTGGAAACAGACTCACTGGCTTCTACCTCACCTCACATATCTAAACACACTCAAGTCTGAAAGCGCAGATTTTCATTATTTTAATTGCTTACTGGGTGGTTTTAAGATGCCAATATTTACCACTCTTCCTGACTGAATCTTTTTTAAAAAAAGATTTGTTTAGAAACACTACATTTCTTTGCCAAGATTGGACTACTTAGTGCCATATGTGTAATACCAGAATCAGAGTTTCCTTGTTATGAGTTTAAATTGGTAAACATCATAAAAATATAGAAGAAAAGTCAGACAGAAAGCTAAGTGATCAAGTAAAAAATTCTAGCATTTTTCTTCATTTTCTTTTATTTTTTCCCATCCCCTAGCTGTCTGTCTCAGCCAACCAAAGTGGAAAGGTACTTCAAACATTCAGCACAACCAAGCTTTCACTGCTGTCCTTGTTGGTGGTCCGTCATATGGAATGGTTTTAATACTTGGAAGCAATGCCTTAAGTGTCAGAAAACAAGAACATTTTATTTCTGTAAGAAATCTTTCCAGTACTACTAGAATTCTAGAAGAGAAAACAAAAATCTTGTAGTAGATTAGAAGTTAAAAAGCCAAAAGAAATCAGAAAGAAAACCAGGAAAGTTCCTTATGGCAAGGTATAACTTGTATCTTAAAGCTTGGGGGAGGACTATTATTTATATACTTATTAAAAAATTCATTGAGAATGATAGCAGAGGGGCATATTTTTTCAGTCTCAAATTTCTAATGGCAAGTGAAGCTTTGGCTACACATCAAAATCTGTCTGGTACTTTGTTAGATTTAAATTCCGTTGACTCAGTAGAATTTTAGAAATGAAGTATACAATGGACTGATGCAAGGCATAGCTTGCTGGACAATGCAAGAGCTATAACAAAGTGCTTATTATATATATATCTGTTTTTTTGGATGACCTCAAAAGCATTTGCTTTGAATAGCTGCTTTTATGTTTTCCTGAAGATAACAGAATAAATGTGTCAAAACTACTACGTAACATTCCATTTAGATGCCACAAAAGTACCTCAGTGAATAAAGACAGCAGTATCTGATCTCATCCTATAAGGCATTTTCTTCTACCATCGTAGTAAAGGGAGGTAAGAGACACATTAACTGAATTTAGAAACTACGTAGCCCAAAAATTTCATCTGCATGTAATTCTTAAGTGCACACATAGCAACCAAATATGCAAAGGAGTTAGTACAATCCTGTGCAAAAATGAGAGCACCCTCCTTGCCAGATTAAACCAGAACAAAATGTACTGTCTTACATGTACAACATGAATCCATATGTAACTTTGCTGGGCTAGAACACAGTACAGTGTGTTCCCCTTAACATTTACTCATCTTCCATTTCAAATTGTAAGCTTTGTCTTTTCAGATAGCAAATACTTCTGAATATTCAAGTAACAGCTAGTTCTTCTTTACCGAGATTACTTACTAACAAAGGAATGAATGATCCTGATTAAACTGGCTCCCTGCTTGAAAAATATCACACACAACAGCCAAAGAAAACCCCTCTGCAACATTCCTGTGTTTGGAGGTTGTAAGGAAACTAATCTTGGATCATGATGATGATGCTATATAGAAATAATACCCATCCATCTATCAAACTAGAAGTTTCATTGGAATAGTGTTATAGGAGAAGGACACCCTTGCAAACACATGGAATGATCACCTTTTCTGCAGGAGCCTTGCTGTCTGGTGGACTAGTCAAAAGGACGCAGAAGGTCACTGATCTTTTCCCACTCCTGCACTACAGTCTTAGGAACTTCTCACCAATGTTCATCTGTACTGTTCCTTCCCATGAACACAGATGAAGGGATGGTATTCACAATAGATTGGGTAAAACTTATTTTCTGATTTTTTGTAGTCAAATGCATGAGTTCATTTTACTGTTCCAATTTTCAAGTTAAAAATGTGCAGGAATACCAGGACTCCGCACGGACGCCCACAAGACAGCTCTAGCACACAGGGAAATGGAAATAATGTATATTCACACTTGCCAGCATCCCTTCACAGTGAAATAACACAGAAAATAAATTCCTGAAATTAAACTGAGTTACGGTGTGTAAGAATAAGCTATTGTGGTTTTTTGGATTAGGCAGCAGCATTTCTATACTGATTCCATTCTGGTATTGGCTACATTACATATTTATAAGTGGCCTTTCACTTCACATTAATTCCTCTTTATTCACTGGCACATCCTTTGAGACGCACCGTGCTTATCAGCTTTTCAAGGATTAAGAATGATTACAAGATGTCCAGTGGTAGTTTCATAAACAGATTATTTATCTGTAAGGTATTTGCCAGTAACACAACTAACCCCAGCAAAATGGAGTAAATCAAATGGCTCATAAGAACAACCTATTATTGTCCATGCCTGTCAATACCAATCTACAAAATTCAAGAAATCAGCCAGTGAAGGAGTTTCATCCTCCAGTTCAAGGCTTAATTTAATTCATAGACTGAATGTAGTAGAAAAGAGTACAGTGAAATTTTAAAAAACAACACAAGAAAATTCATGAGTATGTTAACATTTCAGCAAAAGAATAAATAATAACTGTACACTGTCATAATTCTACGATCAGTGTCCTAGACCAGTAATTGTTTTCAAGTTATAGAACAATTCTTGATTTACACCAAGGAAGGAAAACCAGACATAGATCAGTTCTTACCTGGTTTTCAATAGATTTTCATTTTTTAGTAAGTCTTGATCAATTTAACTTCAGAGAAACTAATAATAACAGTAATAGCATATTTGCCTTTATTTTCAACTTTCTGATGTTTCAGCATCATTGAGTTCCAAGAATTCAAACTTAAATTCATACCACTCATTATTCCTGCACTGATTTTCAAAGATCTGAGTTACATTTGTGAAAGAACAGAAGCTGGCTATAACCAAGATCTGATTCAGATCCCAAAGAAATTCATGGAAAAAACTTTCCATCAAATTCACTTGAGCTTGGAACAGGCTTCTGTATACATCTACACCAGTATTTGAGGTTTTGTGGGGAATGGGAATTGTTTCTTTTTTTAAAATCATCAATGCTATTCACATAGTCAGACTATTTGAATAGACTGTTTGTACTACCCCTCAGTTACATTTGATTTATTGTCTTGCCTAAGAAGCACTCCATTTAAGGGAAGCTGATTTGATCAGAAGTATATCCTTCACAGGATTTTTCTACTACTGTCATTAAATGCAGCCTGGGTCACAGCCGGATTATACTATACTGTAATTATTGCTTTGTGAGGTGTTTTTGTTATTCGGACATCTTACTTGTAACTTTTTCTGTAGATGAATCAAGATTCTCAAGAACTAATTATCATAAATTAAAATATATTCCACTAAATTACAGTAGCTTCACATGCTTTCTACTTCATCTTCTTCACTTCCTTTTGTCCCTAATAAACAGCTGATAAACAAACTTTCTCTGAATAGCTCCAGCAAGGAGTCCATCTTGCAAAAAAACCAACAAAAAAACAAAACCTGCTAACCACCAGATAGAATCACTCCTTGTGACTGCAAAGCAAGTTTAGCTCTTTCTGGGGATTGTTTCCTAAAAAATTCCCTCCTCTTCCACTATGTCTGTGTAATTCAGACTGTTTTGATGTGGAGTTTCAACTGACTTCTGGAACACATTGTGTTATGAGTAAATTTCCACAGCATGCCATGCATTTCCTAAGTTTACTTCAGATCTTTTGCCAAGATTAACAGCATTTCTTTCATGTTGCTTTCTTTACATTTTTATCTGTATTCCATGTTTAACAATGTTTCAGATGATCTGGAGAAATCATTTAACATTTAACTTTAAAATTCAGAATTTGTTGCTTTCTAAGTACTCTGCTTCATGCATTATTCCACTTGGCATTCGTTTATTTATAGTGCACCCAACCTGCTGAAAATTTCACAAACAGAATTTGTTGACATTTTAACAAGAAAGAAAACGTGATTAAATTTCCCCAAGAACTGTCAGCTTAGGATAGGTCAAACAACTCACAGAAATCACAGTAACCTCTAATTCCACACATTTTCACTACTATAAACATCTATTATTTCAATTAAAACATTCTTGCTTTCATCTCTATTACAACCCCTAAAGAATTTCCACAAGTTTTTTTGAGCTATCATTTTTACTTTTAAAACTATTTTTATTATTGGTGTTTTGTTTTGTTTTTTGTTTTTACTATTGATTTTAAGAGCCTTCATCTACATTTTGCTATAGTTTGTTGCACCTTATAAGGATATCATACACCATTTCTTAACTTAGAATAATCCATGTGTCAGAGTTAAATGAATGCAACTGTCATTTTCACATATAGCACACTGACCTGGTCATCATAACGGTAAGTGAGGAACTGTTCTCCTGTGGTATCCTCAAGAAAACTCCCCTGTGGAGAAAGGGCAAACTCAGGCAAGAAGTATGCACCTTGGGACTGCTCTGCTCTCGTCTGTAAGAGATTCAGAAACATCAGGTTACTGCTACTACAGACACAAAACAAGATTTAAAATAAGCATGCAGTGAAAGTGACCATCTCTGAACTTCTGAAATATAAAATAAATAAAAGTTGCATGTTCTTAAAGCATAGTATTTCAGGAGGAATATTTTACTCCTAAGGTCCGTGACAAGAAAATGCCAAATGCTTACAGAGGTTCAAAAGCAAATTATGTCTCAGTGGAAGAGATGGTATATTATTGATATAGGTGTTTCTAACTCATCAGCTACCACAGCTGAAAGACAGTGAAAAAGCACACAAAAAAAGCAACATCAAGCAATGCTTTCTTTTTTCTTACATCCTTCACTAGAAAGACTGCTGCAAAAAATACAGTATCTCTATTATTAGAAGACAGCAGAAGAGCAGAATCATAGCTTGGAAGACATCATCTACACCAGCACTCCCCAAAGTAGACTCACTTGCTGGACTGTGGCACTGAATTACTTTCTGGTCCTGCAGGAAAAGACTGTTGCGAGGAAGAAATTGGATGGTGAACTGAACACTGGGCAGTGGTCCATGCAAGCTCTCTAAGTCATTCGCAGTTGGTTAACTGCTTTTGAGAACAGAGCAGAAGAGCCTGTTCTGAGCTCCAGATGAGTTAATCCTGTCTGAATCAGCACCTCCAAGTTGGCTGTCTGACCTTTGGGCCTTTATTAGGCGAAGGTATTTCTCTTAAGTAATGTATGCACGTTCAGTAACCGTATCACATCTGGAAGATGCTAAGCATGCTGAACAAATCCTGGTTGAACGTGCTGTTATTGAATTGTAGGCTTAAGGCATCCCAGACACAGCAAGTGTACCACACTGACACTTACATCCTTAATGATACTTAAAGACAGGAGCTTTATCCTAGAAAGCTAATTGTTCTGTATGAAAGAGAAAAATGAGCAATCATGTTTTGAAAGCACAGTACTGGCTCCACCAAGGGCTGGTAAAGAGTGGGAAAGGACATAAGATTACCTTCTAAGAGTCTGAAAATTTTTCTAGGGAAGAAAAAAACATGAATCGTGCAAGTTACTGCTGGATGTTTCCCAACAAGTCAACTTAATAAATGGGGTTTAATTAAACTGTTTCTTATATTTTGACATACGTAATAATTTTACATTAACATTGCTATCAACCAGTTTCTAGACTGTTGGCTTGAACTGTACCGAGCAACAGAAGCATAATCTCAGAATCAGATAACTAGAGATTTCAAAAACCATCTATGTCATTCAACCAGTTTGTAGTGGAAAAAAAAGCAAGAGCTTCTGTAGTTCTTCTCTTGTGCAGAGAATTCACTTGCTGAAGCTCAAAACTTATCTCATGAAAAACAGATGACAGGGCATTCACAGTATGGGTCCAGAGAAGCTTACATTGCTGTTGCTTACTCTGTTCTGCAAAGAAGAAGCTGTCAGCTTCTCAGACTGCAAACCTCATCATTCGTGACAAGCATTAAATTAACATAGTTGTCCTAAATCAAGCAATCTTCATATAAACCAGAAATAACTAGGACATGTCTAGACTAAGGTAAAAGGTCACATGCTAGCATAGAAGCCTGAACAAGATTTTACAGAGGATTTTTTCCATCAGACCTGCGCAAGAGTAATTCACGTTCACATCATATTATCATGACATGTTCTCTAAAGCCTATTATACCAGCATTCTCACTTGCACGCTGCAGCCAACTGATTTTATTTATGCCAAAGTAAATTACAACACGCAAAGAATAAAACCTCCACTTGATAACAGTGCTTTCCCCATAAGGGGACAAAGAGAGGTCCACAGTTACAGCTTCATGCTGAATCCAAGCTGGCTGCAGCTCACACAGGCCTTGACATGTTCAGTGTAGCCCAGACATGAAGCTGGCTGACATAATCTGGCATTTTTCCCCACTGGTGTCAATGGAATATCGATAGATCTTATGTGAGGGAATATGGCAATGATGTAATCCTATGATTTCAGCACAGGGCTAATGGATAAATGGATAAGAGATATGCATTCTAAATCTCCAGTGGCCTGGCTTAAAGTACTTAACATTTCTACCTCAGTTTCCCTGCATGTAAAACGCAGTTACAACATCAAGTGACCTGTACTAACAGTGCATTTTAAAGTTAAGCTTATATTTGTAAAATACTTTGGAAAAGAATAGTGCTAAGTGTTAGCAATTTATAACAATATTTTGGAAAGAGCTGTCGAACTCAAGAACAGAAGAAATCCAAAATCACTTCACCACACTTTGCAGAAAAATGTATATATCATACTGCTGCTTAATTCCCCATAAACAAGTTTGCCAGTAGGATATGCAGTGATTAACTGGCTTGTGCTTCTCATCTTTATAAGATAAATATTTAAAAACAGAAAATCGTTGGACATTCATCAGTATTATGCTTTGAATATTAAAAAAAAAAGCCAACATTTGAAGCTGAAATGATGATGTAATAAATATTACAAGAGAAACAAGGGTTTATCCCACACACATTCAGTTTCTGTATCAAAAGTTAATGAAAGCCACTGGAGTAGCAGAAGAATAATTGCTAGATTATGGCAAGCAAGATCTGGCTTCCAAGCACAAAGATTCAGTGCAAAAGATGAACATTTTCTAAGGATACACATGAGGTTATAACTGGAGACTGATCTAACTGCAGCAGTAGGTACTGGTACCTTGTCAATGTAACTCAAGTAAAGGAGAAATGCAGCAAAGCCTTCACTTGAAAGCAAAAATCTACTAAGAATACAGAATGTTGTCATGGCAAGCTGTCAAGTGAAGCCAAGTAAATGCAGCCGATACACAACCTAAATCAAGAAGTTTGCTTTGAAAAAATAATAAAAATTCAAAATAATAAAATAACAGCTTTTAATTCTCAGAAATCTCTTGTGGATCAACTTAAAATATTTTTTCCCACCACAGGTATAGGCACCTCAAAATAAGCTGCACTGTTCCTGTCTGAACCTCTCCAATATATTCTCATTTATGCATTGTACTTAACTCAAAATGAACTGTTTCCATTTAGCCTACTTTAGTCCCCACTGAGGAGTCAGCCCGTGTGCCTTGTGGTCTTTTATATTTCTGTGGGCCCTTTTGCCTAAACGTAATTCAGATTGCAGCAGTCTGTAGGTTTACAGTGTATTAGGGATCGGCTTCAAGTTAAATGTGTCAAATTACAAGTACACCTATTATCTAGAACAGGCATTTTAAACCAGCTTTTATGATCTTAAACACAAAGTAGAAGACAACGCAGCTAAACCAGGTAATAAAAATCACTGTATAAAACCTATACAATTAATGCATCAGATAGCAAGGAAGTGTATACTGCTGCTGTGACAAATAAGAACATTTTAAATTTGGAAAGAAATAGGTGTCTGAATATCTTATCAGAACATACATCTTATTAGTCAAAAACTGAACGAAAAAAAGTTTTCCATCCTATATTACTCCACCTATGTAACCAAGGAGAAATATCCTGTGAAACAGATAATGTATTTAGGTTCTGGGAAGCGTAAAATGGCACCATGCCTATACAAAGCTTTGAGCACAGCTTTGATCTCAGGTTGTGATAGCTTCCTCACTCATCACTCCCCATCTGAGTGCTTGAAGATTAAATTACTCTTCCCCTTCCAATTGCAGAAGGCAAAATGTATAGCTGATATCCAAGCCTCTGGTTTTTAGATCTCCCTCCACTGAGACTTGCTTGTTGTCATTTTTACTGCTGCCTGATTTCATTGCTCTATATACTACTCTGAATGAATGCATATTTGCAAGTGGAAGTTGGTAGATCAGAGGATTTTATTTTTTATTGTTGCAGATAAGAGAGGGATGGTTGCTAAGTGCTTCCTCTAGCCATTAGTAAGTAGCACGGTGAAGTACCACAGAGTGACTGAAGATCGAAACAGTGCCCAGTACCAAAAACCCACTCAGGGCTATTTGGAGGAGAAGACTTAAACTAGACAGTCCAACAGGCAGACTGGAGCTATCAGCTATAAAAGTACATTAGGTATGCTGCTGGTGCACATCTTCTGACTAGTCCAGTTTCATCTGTGAAGATTCTTATTAGCATACTCTGAAGCCACTCAACAACATAAGCTACTTTAACTGTTTTTCCGAGTACCCAGGATTCCTATTAATTATTGCCATCCAACTCTCTTGTAATTGTCAAATCAGAGCAATAAAAAAGAGTATCCATGTCTAAGAAATTAAGTATTAATCACTGCTCATTCCCTCCAAGGTACAGATTAAGAACAGCATCCAAGGATTTAAACTGTTATTGTAATTTCAGATAAAATGAAAAATATAGTTTAGTCTACAACTATTGGAGATCATTTGACACAAAGGCTATTGCAAAGTTCAATTGAACATCATAATAACATGCCACAGCTCTGCTTAATCACAGCTACTAGAAGACTGGAAAGTAATTGTTCTGTATTTATATGTAAACAAGAGGAGCTTTAGAATCTGAGCTTTCTGCTCAGAGGAGTAAAGGTCGAAAAGATGAGAAAACAGACTGAATGTTTCTAAGAAATGACGTGAAGATAATTAGAAATGCACCAGAGATCTTTTAGGCACAATAGTTTTAATTTTTTTACTTTCCTGGCACTAAAAATTACATTAAAAGGCAAAACAAGAATTATGCTCACACATACACCTAATCCAAATCGACATGACAGACTTAAGTCAGTCCTTCCCTAAGTAAGCCTGTGTGCTTGCTAAAAATTGTGGAGCAAAAAATAGAATGAACTGCTTCACATGGCAGCGAAAACAAAATGAAAACTTCTAAATGATCAATTTTAAATGCAAAAGATGAAAAAAATCTCACACTGTTCCTGAAACTGCCTCAACATCTTGATTTTAGAGGGGGTAACAGATGAAAGATAATGCTCTGTCACATACAGGTTCACAGTTATGAAGCAATTGCAATGTCATGCCCAAGGTAAATTCTGAAGCAGACAGCATGGTGAATGCAATCAGCTCCCTTTACTTCCACGGCTCTTTTAGTAGTTCTTGTTGGAAGTGGAAAATTAGTCATGGTCTTGGAAGTATTCGTTTCCAAAAGCCTTGTTTTAGGGAAAAAAGATGGAAAAAAAGGTGAATGAGAAATTGCATCCGCATTCTGAGTAACTTGAAAGTACATGCTGGTCAGATTGATGCGCACAGTAAGTCCAATCTAATTTAATTCTTCATGTTAAGTATCTGCCTACTAAGCTGCTGTAGCACAATGTCTGCTCCAGGGAATATACAAGCTAAGTAGTTGTTCAAATTAATGGATTTTCCAAGGACTCCAGTACAAATAAAAAGTTAGATAGAGTACAGCATTCCAGCCTCACCGTTACATCAACTGCATCAGAATATAAATTCACATCAACAGATCTTGTCAGAGTAAGCAACGTTAATGAATAAGTATCTAGTAAGATTCATATGAGCTTTTGTTACGGTTAAGATTTACAAAAAATAAAAACAACCAACACCAACTTCCTAACGCTAGATAATCTGAAATATTTACAGGCCCTCAAAGTTAGCTGTGTTTACATAGAAGCTGCCAGAAGTTCAGCTTTTCTGTAGACCAAGACAATTATTTAAGACAGTAATTAATATTAAACTAAGATGCCAACACTTCAAACCAGAATTAAGATATTAAGCAGCCTTTTTTCTGAAAATAGACTCAAAATACACTTCATAAAGCAGCTGAGCTGATAAAAACCAAACAGTTCCTCATAGGAGAACCCCCCAGAATTCCGGATATGACAGCCATGTTCCATCAGGGAAATTATAGCTGAAGCCAGACAACCTGAAAGCTGAACCACAAGTACTTCTGAGTACTTCTGATGCCTAAGTCAAGCCCAACCTGCACCCATTCAGCATTAGGAGTTAGTCCCAACTAGGACACGATCACATTCTCACACAGAAAATAGTCCTCAGTCAAAACCTTTCCAGTGCTGTAAGTTTGTACTACTTAAAGCCAACACAAGAAGGATATTGGAGAATTGGGTGGGGTTTTTTTTGTTTCGTTTTTTGTTTTTTTTTACATTAAGGCACTATCTTTTAGTTCTTCCAGAAAGCTTTTTCAACCAAAATTTCTCTAGACTGACTGTAAGGATATCTTCTTCAGCATAACTTTGAATGCAGACTGAGAACACTGCATTTTGAAACCCTCTTTATTTACCTTCTTAATTTAGTACTAGCAATTAAGCTTTTGAATATCTATCAGCAACTACTTATGTTGCCTGTTGCTGTGGTCCAGACAAGAGATTACACTTCTCACTGAAAGGCTGCAGTAGTAGTTAGCCAAAGTCTCATTCACTTTCAAAACTCAGCTTAAATATCAACCTTGCTTCATATTTCTTCTGGAAACATGATCCCTAGAGTTTCCTTTCCTCCAACGAAGCTCCTTCTAAGCTGTGTTAGTCAGACTGTACTCCTTCTGAAGAACTGAAGCACCCAAAATTTGCTTCAGAAAGATTCACGCTTGGAGACTGAAGTTATTCCCAGTTGTATCAGCTCAAAGCTCCCACCGACAGCCTTACAGAACCAAGGCCTAAACATGCATATAATCTACAGCAGGACTGCACAACTTGTAATATTTCACCTACCATCAGGCCTATGAATAACGTTACTCAGTGCTACCTAGTTTCATGTGAAAGAAAAGCTATCATGAAAATACAGCACTTTTACACACGATGAACCTGACAGAGTTCATTTCCAATTATTGTCAGAAAGTCAGTGACTGTGGATCAGAATCTGCTTTCAAAATATGCAGTGCCTCATTATAACCTGAGCCTTTAATTTAGCCTTTGGGGGAATGGGTACAACAATATGTAGAGCCAGTTTGAAAACAATTTTATGGCATATGGATAAAACATATACCAAGAAGTCTGGATATTAAGAATACAATTACCAGTGAGAATAGAATTACACATACAAAAAGCATATGACAAGTCTGTTGTTAAGAACAAGAAAAAAGGCTTACAAATATATGAATTTACCACAAAGAAAGAGGAAATTAGGTACCAATGAAAATAATTTTTAACCCCTGTCCCCTGATTGCCACGGCAGTGACACAGTTTATAAGCCCAGCACAACATGACATCTTCTTTGTCTCCATAAAGATGCTGAGAAACTGAATTGAGTATGTCAAGGAGCATCACACTGAGAAGCTGCCAGCAGCGTGCTGAGCAGGGGCTGTACCCACTATGGAGGGAAGGCAATTCATCCTCGAGCTTGTACCTTCTGAACACACAGTCTGACTAATCTTATCAGTTGTTTTTTGTTTACTGGTTTTATATGAGTATCTTGCTTAGCAACTTATCTTGAAAGTGTTGGCTTATAACATAAAATACCAATAGTTTTGAATGGTAAAGAAAGAATCCACCTGTTCATTGGCTGGGGGCTGTTCCATGGAAGGCCAAGGGAGTGGATAAGCAAGTGCTATCATTTTGTTTTTTTATATTTTTCTTAGGTTGAAGCTATGAAAATCATTTTGATAGAACAGTTTTTTATGCCTAAAAATGGTGAAAGGGAAAGTATCTTGTGAAAAAAATCTGGAAGTGAGAAAACACTTCTATCAATTCATCTTTTTAAAGTTTTTCAAGCAAGACAGATGTAGTTAACTGAAGGCTCTAAAAACAGTTGCTATCCCTTCTTTTGCCATACGTTCAACTCTATCCAAACCCAGCCTACCTTTTATTCTTTGTTTATTAACCTAATAATTGGCAAAATTCTTGTCATAAATCAAATGCTTTCAGCTTTATTGGAGCACATTCATATGGAGCTCCCATTCATTCACTGGAAGTTTCTAATGGTCTTATGGTCTCCATAGGAAAAAAAATATGTTACAAAAATACTGTCAAGTGTTTATAGCAAGGAAATTACGATAACCTTATTATTTATAGTATTATATATACTATTTATAGTATTACTTTCACAAGTTTCGTTAAAACTTCCTTTATCATGACCACTACATCGTGAAAGAGTTTTTTTCTTGCTCAACTGAGATGTTGCTACCAAGGTAATGGGCTCCTTTGCAGGAAACAGAAAACCTTGTTTGTTTTTCTATGGATGTGACTGCACTCTGCCCATATGTCTCTTTCAGTGACATAACTGAAGGAGACTGGAACATAATCCTTGAGGAATAGGAGATTTATTTACAAAAGGAAAGAAAGGAACATAGTTTAGGTTATGTAGGATCACTGTCAGAGGCAGCAGAATTACAAAGCAACACATGCTGACGGAAGATAGTCATATTGCTTAAGGATTAAAGAATAAAATGAAATGAGAAATTATATAATGCAATCTCCTCACTGAGCAGCAGGAGCTTTTATCACAGAGGGCAAGAAAGACTGAATAGCTTTGGCAAACCACGCACTGCAGACATTAGGATATTTCAGTAGTAACATCAAAGAATAATGATCGTGGGCCATTTGTGCCAAATAGCCTATAGTAAGCTATAGGGTGTAAATACCTCATCCTCTACTAGTGAAATAAGTAGCACTAAACAATAGAGCAAGGGCAACATCACTCTTCTTCAACAGATTTTTTTCACCTCCTCATCCAGTATAACTACCCTAACGCTGAAGACGGGCTGTAAGAAAGGTGCAGACATTCAGGAATGTTCTAAACAGGAAAACAACATAAAGCAAGATTTTGGATCAGGTAAAACTTGATCATGCTTTTTGTGAGCAGCTCTGCACAGCACTTGCAAGATGTCTCCATGTTTTCATTTCACTACAGTGATACTCTCACAAATACAGTGTTCAGAATTTAGGGAACTGTCTCTGAGATAAACGTGGCCAACCTGTCTATGTGCAGGTTGAAGCATATTGAAGAAGGTAATGCAAGTGCCCAGCAATTCAACTTCTTAATATGCAGGCAAAATGGGACCCAGCACATTGTCTCACACTGGAATAAGGTAACTGTAATCAGATAGGCTAGTGGTGAGAGAAGGTAGGATAAAAAATTCACACAATACTTTGTTCCTATGCAGTATATTATACCTAGTGAGAAAATCTGCTTAGTTCCTCTATGCTCTGGTGTTATAAGAGATCTCATTACTCAAACTTGTCACTATCTGCCTTTTACAATGTCTGCTCTCAGGAGAGTCTGGCTAAGAATGACACCGGACCCCCGACTCAGATTTTCCTGATTCTTTAATTTAAATTATAACCTTAATGTTATTAATGTTATGTTATGTTGGTGTGATTATTTGTATTTAATTTCCTTTAGAGTTCTTTCTTTAATAGTGATATAATTTGAACTGACACGGTAACATGCTTTTCATATACTTCAGTTGAAATTGTGCCTAAGGGCAGCGAAATTCTCATCCATATGCTGTGTAAGGAAAAGAACTCTAGTACTCAGAAGCCAAACACCTGCTACAACTAGTGGCAGATCCAGATTTTTAAGAGAATTCCTGTTGCATAATGAAAGCACAAAGAAGGGAAATGTGTGGGGCAGTGGAATGGTATTAAAACCACAGCACTTAAGGGAAAAAAATCCTAAGCCACTATTTACTTCAGAGACTAAACATCTCAATATTAAATAAAGACACTCAAAGTGCAAATATAAAGAGAGTCTTTTGTAACGTGGGGCAGGCTGATCAGTTACTCCTTACCACGTGTCCCCAAGCTTTGCCACACCTTGCACAGCTAATGACAAGGAGCTCTCTCCCTGCCCTGTCTCAATACATCTGCTTCTGATTCAGGTGGCAGGGGAAAACTGGCAAGTAATCCAGACCAAAAATAGTCCTCCTTAGCTCCAGTAATTTTTCATCATTGCATACTGCTCATGCAGTGTTGTCATTAGCAACAGCATGGTGCTTGTCATGAATTAAACAGGGAGACGCAGCACATGAATTTGCTCTGCTACTGTAAATGATTGCAAATCCTCATAACAGAAACAGACCTGGAAAGCACAGGCAAACTCACAGCCACAAAGAACTGGAATATTTTGTGCATCTATGCTGAAAATCAAATAGTCCAAAACTGAAGTATAACTGAAACAGCAACAGCATGCAACTAAATAGTTTTGACAGATAAAGAAGATAGAAAGATTTCTAAAAATCAGCATCTATCATCACAGAACCTCCCAATGAATAAGACTCTCAGTCTCTTCAATAACATATAATTAGGTATAATCCAGATAACAAAGAAAACTAAACTTTATGAAGAATAAGATGGTGAAATTCCTCTTCAGAGTCAAGTCAAATCATTTTACTGTAGGATAAATGCACAAAATACATAAATACATAAAAAATCCTTCTAAGAACATACAAACTAGGCACACAACAAAGGTCACTCAGCTACACAAAAGTAACTGCAACTAAACGCAAGACATGAGAACAATCTTATTGATCAGCAGTGTTTGCTGACCTCCTTCAGCAACTTCCAAAAAATAAATACACATAGATAAGGCTGTGTAAGGGCTTATGCACGTCCAGATTAAAAGAGTGAAATCACTCAAGTAAACCCAGAAGAATCTCAGTGGCGCCAGAACTCCTCCAGTGCATTCCAAGTGCACCGACACAACCTCCTGCACCGCACTGCCACAGAGCTGGGTGGGAAGGAAATCTCTGCAGCAAGTTCATCACTTATTAAAAATATAGGAAACATTTTAGAGAAAGACTTAGTCACAGTTTAACAGGAACATATCAGTACGCTGGTTTCACATTTACTTAAACATATTGTTAAAATTCAGGATATTACTTCACCTAGTTCCCTCCCCAGACCTTCGGGCAAGGGCTGTTTAGTTTCCCTCTGTTTTCTTTTTTGTTGTTGTTTTTGCCTCCCTTTTTTTCAGTGAGGATGGGAAAAGACAGTTCATGAGGTGTGTAGTGATCTAACATCACCCATGTATGACCTAATAGTTATAAACACACCACTGGTACTGACAACTCATGGAAGAAGAGAGCCTTTGCTGATGCTGTTTTTTACCCACCTTTACTCAGAGCAGCACTGAGAGCCCTGCTGCCATCTTGCTAACAGATCTTCAAAGACATCCCAAAACTCCAGTGGCAGAGACAAACCACCCTGAATAAAAGTGTAAATAATCAAACTGTTTCTCCTATGTTACATCTAATAGATGAATCCTTTCTCGCCTGAAAGAAGTTAGACTGCAGAAAATGCCCCAGCCAGATGTTCACTTTCAGGCCAACTTATGATTTAGAGCAGCTAACCATATGAACGTGCCTAACGCACGGAGAGGAAAATGTGATTTTTCCACCATTAGTTTTCCACCACTGCTGATAATTTTGGTGATATTAACCCAATTCTTCATCTACCCTTCTTTCCCTGTTGCAATAAGTACCTTTGCAGGGTTTATGGACTAAGCAGCCCAGCACATTGACTCAGCCAGGCACATTTTCACAATAAGGAAGCAGTTAAATGGTCATGGCTTGGCTGTAGGAATGTTGGTTTAAGGCTATTAATAAGGCACGTGAGGTGAATGCCTTTCAGCCAAGCGCCTTCCACATGTGCACACCTGTTTCAGTAGGAATTTAAAGAGAAATTCCCAAAAGAAACTGCTCACAGCACGCAGTCTCTAAGTCTCAAATGCATTTTGCAAATACCCCAGAGCTTTTGAGCTTTTTGTTCTTACCATCAGTAAAGCACAATGACACATCAACCACCATGCAAAGCACGCTACTTCCTAGTAAAACTTCTGTAATCCCTAAGAAATTATTATCTTCATCTTACTAGAACTCTGTTCTTGTCATCTATCACTGAGTTTTTTACCATAGAATTCCAGGCTCTTGGTCAACCCCACCAAATCTTTTGCTGTTGAAATGCTTTCTCTGACTCTCACCCACTATTCAAAAGCTGCAGTTCATTTCTTCAACCACATTCCCATGCTGTTTTGTATTTAACTTACTTAGCTTTGCATTTACTTCTCAGCTGAACTCTGTCCCCTCAGTCCAGTGAGGCTAAGTGCTGTTACCCTGATCCATTCCCATTCTCATTTCCTCTTTATCATTTCGGGGATGGGAAGAAATTGTGCTCCAAGTGTACTCTGTCTTCTGTTTTCTCTTGCCAGTGAAAGCATCTCAAACAGGGCAAGGTTTTAATTGTGTTTTGTATTGAGCTATGCACACTGTCCAGCATTAACAAAGGAAAGGCAGACTGGAACAAAGTCCATGCATGAAGGGAAAGCAAACAGTGTAACAAAAGAAGCAGAAGCTCCCCATAAAAACAAAGTCTTCAAATATGAAAAGACTAAGAATGAAAGGAGACCTACCATTAAACTCAAGATTGTCCCCTTCTGGGTCACAATTCTGCTAACATTAACTGGCAGCATTTCATGTTTACACTTCCTAATAAGCCACTACTTTGATAACTGTGTTTTAATGCTAGAAAAAATAAAAACAAACATCAATTGAAAGCTCACATGACAGGCCCTGCAGTCATCCGTTCACAGACAAATGTTAAGACTAATGGTCATTAGTTCAACGATTCTTTTTTGTTCTTCTAAACGATGTGGACAGTAATTCTGCAGAACTGATATGGCAGAGGGGAAAGGGCTATTACTGAGGTGAGAAAAGATAAACAGATTCACTCCTGGGAGGAATGGAATAAATCCTCAGGATGCACTGGAATTGCTGAAATGTTAAAAGACACAGCTAAGAAAGCCAGACAAAATGAAAACACAAACAGTTAATTCAGAGTAGGATGTTTGCCTTGATCAGAATAGTTTTAACATTATGACTTTGTCACTCATCTTCCATGACAAGTAAATTTCATTAAGCAGTTTTAAAATAATCCAGAGGATTACAGAAAGATGTTCAATAAACATGGCAGCATAAAAATGAAGAATAGATAACTGAATAACATCTGTAATCCAAAGGCAACACAATGACTAATGTTTTGGAATTAAAAGAGAAGTATGAAGCCCTCTAATATGCACTGCATTTTGTTGCTTTGGTTTGGTTTTTTTTAATTAAATATTTTTAAGTACTATGCATCTTCACTACGACTTCTCACTAACAGCCTCTAACTGTCAGTTCCTCAATTTTGAGTGTAACCAGTAGCAAGAACAAGTGAAAAATACGTATCACATTGAAAGATAGGTCATGTGATTAAGCTCTTAGTCATCCATCTTGTATTCTCATTTGAGCAGCTGATGCTGAGTGAATTGCTTCACTATGCGTGCATTACTCTGGGAACTTGGCTACCATATCCACAATATGCGATTTGCCAATACATACCACCTGCATACTGAGGGGAACGGAAGACCTTCCTGTGGAGGAATATCTTCCCATCCTGTGTGGGTGTGCAGGAGCAGATGTGTACGTACAATGGATAGCTCCCAAGACAGATGAATTGAGACATGTCATAAGTCAAACATTGTTTTCCAATAACGATTATCTTTCTACGGGAAATTTAACAGAACAACTGTACTCCTTCAGAACACCACGCTGAAGTTTATGATGGCATAACAGATGGCTAGCAAGACAAACTTTTTCTAGCAGTTTGAAAAACCCAATTGCAGGAGTGATCAGTTTTCAGAGTGGGCTTAGTTACTGGCATTTCATTGGATCTACTAGCACCTCAAAAATTAGAGGCAACTGAACATTAAGTGAAAGCCCTAATCAAGCTGCTACCTTGACCAATTTCTGGAGGGATTGACCTTCACAGTTGCTGCTGGTACTATTTAGGTCTCTGTTAATGTATCTGTCTTGCACATAAAATGAGAAATTAGCTCTGGCATACACATCTGGTAGGCGGGTGCTTCAGCCTCCACTGTTTCAGCAATTCAGTTGTAAACAGTACTATTTTTCTCAGAAGTAGGAGCTCATGTGTAAACAGCTTTTCAAAAGCAGATTTATTGAATTTACCCGAGTACACATAATCTTCATTTGTCCACTTGACCTTGTCTTCTGAAAGGCTGCCATTCCTCTTATAGGACATGAGATATTCAGCTTGCTACTTCTAAAAACAGCAATGGCAAATGCAGAGTTCTTTGTACGTGCCTGATTTCTGTAACCAGTAGTGCAAACCCACCTATTATTACATATCCAGCAGCTTCTCTTTCACTGCCACCATGTACACATGAGGTTAAACTGAATTCTTGACATCATAGTTTAATTTTGAAGATTTACAGAAAAGCAGTGCTCCTATAAAATATTTTTCAGCTATTCCTGAGCAGTTTTAGATGTATCTGTGGCAATAACCTCCACTGAATTTTCTTATCCACAGTCAGCTCTTAGTTTGCCAGTACAAGCTAATGCGAGCTAAGAGGCCAGCCCTAACAGCTCAATATCTAAAGCTTTAGCATGGTTCCAGATTCTCATATGTTTGTCTTTAGCATTCTAAAACTTTTAAAAATACAGACAGAATCCAAGAACAATGGACTGTGCGAAGACAAGAAAATAAATTCTTCTGCCTTTATATTTAATTTGCAGAGGATTCCTTTTGCCTGTGTATCTATTACTTTTTCCTCAGGCTGAAGACATCCATAACTCTAAAAAGTACTTTAGTGAGAATCTGTACAACACAGTGAATTTGCAAACAACTGGGACGGAATACTGTGCACTTGAGTCAGTTGATGTGTTCTTATTCTGCAAATTTATACGTCTCTTTACATTCTCCATTGCTTTACGAATTGTAGACAGCGAGATAGCTCACTCAGAATTACACCATGCTCAAGTTAACTGTGGCAGTGATTCAGTTGTTTTCATTTGCAGTTTTTAAAAGGCCTGGTTTCCTCCACATTCTATACAGAGTAAAAATGTTATTATATGAAACTTAAACAAATAAGACCCAAACATAAATCTTAACCTGTGTAATTCTCTGAAACTTTGGCTGTACTTAGAATTATCAGTCCAGAACATCACTATTTCAGAGCCCAGTTGTTTTTGCCAAGATATTCTTTTATCCTGATTATAGTGAATAAAGACAGTGTGCTGGCCTGACTTGGGCTGTAATTATTCTGTGCCTTTATATAAGCTTATTATAGTTCCTAGAAGAAAGACTGAAGGGAATCCTACACATCCACACAAGGTCTGAAATTTGTTGCTGTCTTGTAGAAAACAGTACAAAAATGACTGAATCACTTTGTTTCTTCCCTCTGCTTTTCCTCTCTTAGTGATGAATGCAGCTATTTCCTTCGTGTTATATGCTACTCCATCTTTAATAGAAGAGCAAAGGTCTGACTGCAAATTGTTCTATTAAAAATAGAATCAATTTCTTAAAAAATAAATAAATAAACAATTCCCTCCTAAAGCAAATCCTCAACAATGACACTACATACATTAAAAGGAAGCATGGGGCAATAATAAAATCTAATAGTCAAAATGCCTATGCCAAGAAAATTTAATGTGGCCTCTGAATCTCAAAATACGCCCAAACTATTCATTACAGCTATTCAGAAACAATGAATTATTCTGATTTGTTTTAAAGCCATAAGAATCCAAACCAATCAGTAGCATTTCAGATCAGTCAAACACTTCATGCAGAGTGGGAAAATACAGGGCTGCACTGCTCCTATTTTTGCTCCTTCAGCGATGAGACAAAACTCGATACCTATTTTAAAGTGGCGTGTCCCATTCTGCTATTTCCCAGGAGGCAGTGAGCTAGGTTCTCTCTCCTGTGCTTTCTCCCAGTTCTTTACTAGATATAAATATCACATTAAAATTTTCCACTAATATAACAAGAAGCATTGCGCTTAAAACCTTGAGTCTGCTGCAAGAGGACAAATATAAAAACAGGGTACCCCACTTAAATAAATATTCACCTAGTACTACCGCTAATATTTTTTCTCCCCTCTCATACATGAAGAACAGCCAAAGTTGTACTATTTTCAGAATAACAGTCAAGGAACAAAGGAAGTTATGTACAACGCTTTTTAAGCATAGTAAAATTACAGAAACCAAACTCAACTTTGTTTGAGAAGTGTTTTAAAGAAATTAATAGAATAAACCCTTCTCTGTAAATCTCGTCTTATAATTTCCTTTAGTAAAAGATAACAACATATTGGATTTAAATCCATATATAACATATCAAATGCTCTTTTTTTTTAAACAGAGGATCTATTCATAGCAGCTTGTATTTGCAACATATGCAGCTAATTATATTATTAAACACTTAATCCTAATAAAGTTTAAATTTCACCCCTCACAATAAAGCTTACACAAAACTTGCTATACTTGAAATGGGATTCCAGGAATAAACATTAAAAGTTGTAGGTACCTAAAGTGACAGGAGTGATTCAACATTTGAGATGTGAAGTTAGATGTTTAGATTTAAGTGCTCTTATGAAATATGAAAAATAATTATCCAAAGGAAAAAAAAAGAGGGGGGGAGGAAAGAGGGAGCAGGGAGGAATGGGGAGCCCAATTAGCCAAGGTTTGAGATCTTCAATTTACAAAATATGGGAAAAATAACAGATGGTCTAAAGTCCTATGAGCCTGAACTTGTACATGCCCTCTGTATCAAGGCCAGGAATGGACTGGTCTCCCTGAGAGCTCTTCACTGCTTCAGCACCTCCTTCAAGAGCTGAGCACAGCCCCAGCCCATAATCAGAACGAAATGTCTACTGCAACAGAGATGCTCAGATATTAACAGCTCATGTCAGCAGCACAGGCTGCTATGGCAGCCTTGAAATAGAAGAATGGATGTAAATGAGCTACATGAATGCTGCAAAAGTCAGACAAGACATGAACCTCAGTAGAAATATGCCCACAAAGTGTTTTCAGAGTTCCTGAAGTTTCTGAAAGCGAGACCCATTAAATCACACATATCCACACCAACCTCGATTTCATATCCACTCTATCAGTCCTCATATCAGATTCCAGAGTGTCTGACCTCTCTAAAGTTAGTTATGCAGTTCTGAATAGGATTTTCTTCCATTTAAACTACTTTAAGCAACTAGTTCCAACACACAGAACAGATTGAGAAAGCAGCCACCCATTTTATGAGACCAATCATGTCACAGCGAGCCACATCTCAGAGCAAGTATTCAGCCCATGAAGCTGCATCATCCTTGAAGCATCATTCATCATTTTTCCTTAGCCACGCTCCCAATTAACCATCTAAGAACATCTGGTTGCATCCACTTTCTCAACTGAAAATAGCATCAACGTAAATCAGTCTGTTGTTTTATACAGCAGTCCTCTGACAGAGAACAATTCTCAGGATCCTGCAGTTCTGACTCAACCAAAAACCTCAACCAAACCCCATTTTGCCAGAGAACAACATTATAAGACTTTATTAGTGCTTTTACCTATTTTATGCATGCACATATTTCCAAATATACCTACAGAACAAGGTATATACCTGCTTTATAGCTGTAAGTTGAAGCTTGCAGCATTGTATACCACCACCTGAAAAGGGGAAACACCTTTTTACATGTTTAATTGCTCTTTTTAAAATATTCTAGTTAGGTTTTTTTTCCCCACAGACAAAGGCATTTATTATTTAACAGGTACCAGCTATAGTCCACTTTTGATTTACTGTAAAGATGCAGGTGTAATTCCTCATAATAATAAAGATGTCTAACTCTCAAATCCTTTGATCTTGGAAACTGAAAATATCACCTAGAGTTTTATACCTTCACACAAAGACAGACTGATGGAACAGGGCCTACTCCATATCATTTGAGGAATTGTATGATTGTAACACTTAGTAAGATGCTTCAGTAGCACAGAATGAGCCCACAACATTTGGAATGGTCTGATATCGGGTGGGGAAGAATCGGCAAGTGCGAGGATGTTGTACCAGGAAGCTCCACTCTGGAGGCTGGATAGACTTGATGACATGGGAAGCTTGGATTGCCAACATTCTACAGAGTAAGTAACCCGGAAACTTCAGGTATATGAGTTGAGTTCTGAAGATGGAAGAGAGGCCAACCCTTTACTGAAAGACAACCTCATTGAATGAGGTCTGTTTTGCGTAGGTGATTATTGTCAAGATAAAGGGTTAGTGCCATTTTTTTATTGCTGCCAGCCTGTCTTCTCTTTTTAGCTTCCTTCCTTCACAGACCCATGTGAAGCTAAGAAAGCACAGTAGTGAAAATCCCACTCAGGATCAGTTCTGTGCAACCAAGTATGCTTTCACCACACTTACGCAGTTACTTTTAAGAGTTCCTCTCAGTTTCTTTATTCTCACAGTAAGGTTCTCCTCAACCAAGGAAATGCTGAGTGGTAACAGCAGATCCTAAATCTTAGTTTCAACTATTCCAACCTAGGCACACACCCTAACTTAGTAAAGTTTGTATAATTCACTCATGTTTTGTGCAAAAGGAATCTCTAACTTCACAAGAGAAATTTTCTTCATAGTTGAAGTCTACATTCAAAATAAGACCAGGTTATTATGGAGGCAAAAATCTTATAAAAATTGAAAACTCCCTTTGAAACACATGCTTTCCAGTAAAAGCAGCTAGCAAAATGCAAAACATGGTCAACATTCCAACACCATGATGTCAATTTTCATATGCACAGGCAAAATGCCACATGCAGAAATCAACTCTCTATCATATCTTCCTTATTTATGATGTGCTTGTGTTTCTCTTTTTGTTCATTAGCAGACCTGCACCATGCAGTGGAAAGTGCAATCCCTTAACAGGTTCAAAGGAATCTCTCAAATATATTAAATCTGGCAAAATGCCACACTGAATTTCAAAAAGTGGATTTCCCTGTTCTGCTTCAATTCTTCTTGAAAAATAGTGTTTGCTCTAAGGAATAGTTTTGATGTTTCCCTCTGCAGTAGTTCAGAGAAATTCCTGCCAACAGGGATGGTCTGAAACCCCTAATAAAATGCTCTTCGATGACACAATAAAAACCTTACACACAAACAAAAAAAAAAAAAGGAAATCACCTTAAATTATGCAAGATTTATAAGCAAGAAGAAAATCGTTTTGATTCTCCTTTTCCTCCCACCAAAGGGACAAATACAGCCAATTTTCAAGAAAAGTAACAGCTGCAGACACAGCTTTAAATGCCAGCTGTCCTTTGCAGTCACATGAAGAGACAAAATGATTCACACCACACCACAGGAAGTATGATAACCAGCTCATGAGCACTAATGAAATACAGCCCCATTTTTCTTCCTATGGGCAGGACTTAATCAGGAAAAGCTCCCACTGATGTCTCAGGGAAAGTGCCTGCAGCCTTCACTGGCACTGTTACTCAAATGCAGAACGTCACACTGTTCAACTGGAAAGCCTTAGATAAGTTTTACAAAATCAGGTCTCAGTTGTGGCACAGTAACCTAATGAAGTCCACAGGGCTCCCCAGGATGGATTTCATTCCAGAACTGAGGTTTTAGGCAAGTCCTCATAGTACACCACTGAATAAATCAATGAGAATTTTTGGCAGACAAGGAATGATGGGACACTCACAATAGTGAAGCTGAAGATGACAAGGTCCTTCCTTCAGTGTCCTCATGGGAGGCTTAATGTTTGAAGTTATAAAGAAGCCTACAATTCTTACATTTTTCCAATTCCTAAATAGTAGTTTCTATGCGACACGATAGATAGCTCACAGAGGTCTAAATTCAGCAAGAAAAATAAGCAATTATAAACAAATACATCATTGATGTTTGCTAAGCATATAATTCAAGGAAGTTCAAAAGATCAGAACAAGGCCCACATGTCCTGTTATCCCAGCTAGGGCCCTTCTCAAGATGGTTATCTACAGGAAGAAGTTTCCTCCAAGAAAAGCTTACCATTCCCAGGACATCTCTGTTGCCTTTGCAGAAATCATGGAAGCTCTTTTTTAAAAAATAAGAATTCAGCTCACATACAAAAATTAAAAATATACAGAAATTTTCCATGTAACGCTGCTATCTATGACTACGTAAAGATTTAAAAGATTGCAAGCTAAGAACAGGTGATGCTAAAAGGATCTTTGAAAGGCCCCTGAGACTTGCAACATTAAATAAAATGTATGTGCCTACTGATCTAATTGCTTACTAATTTTCAAATCTATTCCCACTGGATAAGTAATGGCATTTTAAGCCTAGCCCCTGGCATTAAAAATTCATTTATAGTTTCCTCCTAGCAGAAGATAAACAGCTACATGGTAAGAAGCCATACATTAAGATGGCATTCTGTATGTTTTTGTATGGTTTTAACCAACCTATTGTGTTCCAAGTTTAACTGAAAGAGGGAGGAAGGGGAAATGAGAAATACATTTGGGTGCACAATTTCACACTGGGGTGAAGGCAAGTGCTCACTCATTTGGAGAAAATGCCTGGAATATTTGTGTCTAATGGAAGGACTTATCACATAATGAAAGCAGAATTCAAGCCAAGCCTTATTTAGTAAAGTATCAGAAGACATCGCTCTATTTATCTTGCTCAAGAAAATGCTAGTGTTTGTTTAAAAACAAGAAACTACTACAGCCATCAATTAAGATGATGTAAATTTAAGTTTTGGAACTTTTTTTTAAAGGAGAATTTTGAAGACATGCCAGAGACATTAAAATTTCATTACAAAAAAAAAAAAAAAAGTAAAGCCAAAATAAACTATATTCCAGCCAGATGCAGGAGAAGCTCAGAATGCAGCTACCTCCTTTTTTGTCAAGGCTATACCTTCAGATACACCTCAAGATGGAGAATATATTTATTTTCTAAATGACAATTCACAAGTGATGACAGCAGTGGGTTCTAGCTTCCAGTTCAGTGGCCTGCAAGCAGAACACCAAGGAACATCAAGATGGCATAAGAGCAGCTGGACTAGTTTGGACTAAGGATTCATACTAGACCATCCGCTTCCAACAGTCACTGTAAGCAGATACCAGAGAAAGGCACAGACACGGCAAGTACATATTATACTTCGCTGGAGTACTTCCCTGGAATTGGATCTCTTCTTTAGCCTGACACGGCTTGTCTATTCTTTAATACTGAGCAGCTCTTCCAAGTGCTTCCCTGTCTTCCTCTGAATTCCTGCTACTTAAGAAAATCCCTGCCAAACAGTACCAAAGACCATGACATAAAGGACAATCTCTCCCTGTTGTTTTGAACGTAGTTCCCGTTAATTTCCAGTTAACAGCACCCAGTTGTTATGCTGGAAGAAACAAGTCACCAGCTGATCCCTGCCTAGATGTTCAACCCTGTTCATAAAAGGATCAGAACTGTATACTGAGCTGAAACGTGTGCACACCAAGAATTAACACAATGAGAACATAACACTCTTTGCTTTCTTTTCCATCGTCCCCTCATAGCGTTTCCTAATGCAGAATTTACATTTTTGATTATTGACAAGCTCTGAGCTAGCAGTTCCATGAAGAGACATACCTGGGAATCACAGTTCTAGAGGAAAAGTAATGGTTCTTCACAGAAAGCACCTTACAATCATACAAACAGAGCCATAGAATCAGGTGCATAAAAGCAGAGTCCATTCAAACAGTCTCATCAGTTAGTGGCAGTAGTCAAATCCCTACATAGCACGCAGCGCATCTCTTCAAGGATGGATATATTCCCTCCTCAGCTTGCTAACAGAAGTTTTGATGAGATCAGTTGAAAAAGACCAGTTATTTGCTGGATGTACTGGCAGTTTCCAACCAGGACATCATTTAGTAAGCAGGCAATACTCAAGACACTACTACAGTATTGTTTTTTTCCAGCCAATGTTCACGTTATTCAACCAGGGAGCAGTTTAAAACTATTTGGAGACTCAAGAAAACAAAACACCAAATGAATAATGAGACTTTGAAAACATCTAATGAAAGGAGACTCTCAAGAGAGGAAGCCAAATCATATCTTAGCATATTTTATTTGTTATGTATCCACAGAGAGCAGTGAGCTTGTTTAGCCTTTTGCTTCCACACCACTGTTACACCATCAAGAGGCTGCAGTAGCTGGGACAAAAGGACAACTCCCACTGGAAGAGATTTATCTGAATGCATCAGAACCATGACTTGCATTACCCTTATTTCTCCAAAGCTGGGTTCTGCAGCCTTCTGAAGGAAGGAATTTCCTTCTGAAGGAACAAACTGAGCCTGCAAGAATGCAGTCACGTTCTCCTGGCATTCTGTGGCAGTGCAAGTGTGCCCACGTTACCTTCATTCTCAGACACCGAAAGGTAGTTCATTAAGCAAAGCTCTGTTCTCTGTATCTGCACGTTCAGAGAGAATCTCCTCAGTTTCTTCTGCATAAATTATAATGATACTCTGTTCTGCTTGCATGCACTGACAAAAGACTGTATCCTATAAATTTTAAGCAGCGTAGATTTTTGGCAAAAAAAAACCTGATGACAGAAAAAAGCATCGCATAAAAACAGAAATACATGTTTCCACATATAAACAAATGCTCCACTTGTTTATGCTATGAAGCAGCATCATTAACCAGTTGGGACCTCCCACCATGGCAACAGTCAGCATACAACAACAATCTAGTAATTGCAGTCATAAATGCATTTTTAATATTGTTTCACAATTTATTTGAGCTGACTGCATTTGCTGTGTTTCTAGTGGATCCAGAAGCATGACAAACTGACAATTCTTGGAAACCACATTTCTCAAAACAGACTGAGAATACTGTTTTCATTCCCTCTCCATAATGATGTTAAATCTAATAAATATAAAATTAGAAACAGAAATAACATTGTTCCTAAACAATTTATGTAATATGCTGTCTGAAAGGGATGTATTAAGCCAAAATTTCAGGAACTACACTCCGTTTAACAACACTTGATGCTTCTACTTATACCTCTAAAATTTTAATCAAGTATCTATACATCCAGGTACTAGAACTCACACACCAGAATCCTATTCTCTCAGAAACTGTTTTGAGGGTGAAAGTTTTGGTTTAATCGTTGAAATATGAAGACAGATGGTTAGCTAGATTTTCAGAAGCGCCTAAGGCACCTAAGTGCCTGGTTCTGATCAGGCTAATGGAAATTTAGCCTGTAACTTGCTTTGAAAATCCTGTTAAATACCTACCAATACAGCTAAGCACTTAACAATATTTGTGTTTGACTTAGGAAGGCTCAAAGCTTACTGAACGTCATCAAAATAAAGGTTCCACATCACACAGACCCTCTGAAAGAACTACCCCATTTGCAACTAATTTAGCACTCTCATGTAGTTGACGGTCACCATGGAGTGAGGCAGTTTTGAAAATACAACCCTTAAATCCAAGAGCACTCAACAGCCCACAAGTCTTCATTTGACATCAAGAAAAGTTCTCTTCGTGCAGGAAGGAAAGTTCTTTACAAACTTGCTTTCAAAATCTAAAGGAATTATTTATCAGTGACAAAGCGAGTATGGAGACCATATCAGAACGGCAATGCAACACAGTTCCCATGTGGGTCTTGATCATGACAGCAAGTTTTCCTTTTTTAATGTGCATGTACAAATTTGACAAGCTCTTCAAGAGATCCAGGAATGAGAGGAAGGGCATTCCAGATGTACCATAGCAGAAGTTGGGAAAGTGCATCTGAAATTAAGACAATACTGAAAAGTTTAGTCTATAAACATATTTCCCTTGTTTTAGAATGTTTTTCAGGATAAAAAGCCAGGCAGACAAATAAATACTGAGATTAAAGACTGGTGAAACTTCAACAGAAAGTTGATCTGATGTTCATCTGCACACAGAAATCAAACTAGGGCCAAATCTAGACTGATTAAAGCCTGAACTTTCTTTCCACAAGCTGTTTGCTTCTCTTCTTCCACTTCTGGCTGCACAACTCTTGTCTCCCTAGAGTTCTCACTAGCAAACTGCATTTCAAAAACACACCTACACTTTCACCACACAAAAATGGTTTGAGATCCTTCTTAATAAGAATTACACTGAGATCACTGAAGTATGGCAGTACATGGCAACAAGACTCTAATTAGCATAGGTTATTAAGTATCTCAACAACTCTCAACTATAAATCTGCTCCCACTATCACTGTAATGAATATACTTACTAGCCACACTATATTTGGTGTTCTCTAAAATCCCAGCTCCTGCATTCAGGTGAGCACACAGGATTTTAAGAAAAGTTTCAAGATTCTGAAGGCTTGAATGCAGATAAAGACAAACACATAGATCTTCCAGGTTCTAGAAGCAAATAAAAATGACTCCGATTTTAAATCAATATCGGTACATCCACCACGTACATTTTCAATGCTGTAAAGGCAGAAACAGAATTTGGTGCACTGAAAAACTGCTCCATCAGTGCAGTTTATGCCTCAGTGTGGTAAGGAATATGAAGGATCCAGATGCACCAAGCGGACCTGAATGAGTAATTATGAATGACTAAGTTTTCAAGTATCCGCTAAAACCAGAGATCATCCCAGAGCTATTCCTTCACTTTCTAACTACTTTTCCAAGGAAAATTCTAAGTTGCAGGCTGTCGTCAAACATTGTTCATACACTGAAGCTTTTAGAAAAGCGTTCAACTTCAAGAACTAGCAAGCTGTAGCTTTACATAAAACCAACTTGAGAATCTCAACCCAAATTTTACAGTGACTTCATCAGAAATTGTCATCAGCGAGCAACAACACTCATGTCTGAAGATGCAGATACAGAATTTAACTCTGTCTGGACACAGAAACTAAGCCACCCTGGTCTTATTGGAATGAATTATTTGAAGCTACGCTTTAGATGAATAACCAAAGCACGATTTTCTCAAGTTTCTCATACTGTATGCATCATTCATGTTCACAACAATAAAAAATAGTTACCAAAAATGAAAATAAAGAAATAAAATTGACTTTCACTGATATCATCTTGTTTTTTGGTCACATTTCATAGTAGTTGAAGCTTTTAACAGGAGCATATTCTTCAAAGTCAGTACTCAAACAATTATGATGATTTTGTCCTATGACTTGAGTCACAGAATAATTGTTTGCCAGTAGAACACTTGGACTGAAAGTAGGAATAATCACAGTTCAGACTCTATGACCACAGGCTGAGCAATCATTATTAGTCACAAAGTCAAAATGAGTTAAGGAACTTTTGTGTTTTCTGAGAACGCTGTCACTGAGTTACACTCTTGTCAATAAAAATATTGTCAGAATACTGCAGAGTCTCAGAAGTGTTATTTGCCTGCAATAGAGGTATTTCAGCCTTCCAACAAGGAGTAAAACCACAGACCTACCGAGATTGATAACAAAACTCCAAATGTGTGCAGAGTTGCAATAAAAAAAAAAAGAAAGAAAAAAGGAAACTTACTCAAATTTAACTCCAGATTTCCAAATCATGTCCTGATATATACATATATTTATTAAAGATACTGGAGATTTAAAAATACTTTCTATTGTATGGCATGTAAATTAATGTTTTCTGATGTTGATGTGTAACACATTAGTGACTGTAAAACAACATTCCAAAGGTTTTCTGCAACGACAGTCTCTAAGTCTACTATGTCATATAACAGACATCAGATTTTTGGCCTCAAAAATCTCAACCTTAAAGTCATTTGCTATGCTAGTAGTTTTTGGAAGATAGGCTATGGCAGAAATGTTTTTAATAAGATACTGATTTCAGCAGGTATATCTTCTACAGATCCAAAACATCATAGATAGTCAGAAAAAGAAAAACCAACGAACATAACAAGCAAGGATTGCGGACTCATGTGAGCAACCATCATTCTGTTGAATATGACCTATGAAACTTGCCCTTCCAGAGAAATCCAGAACTAATTCTTCATGAATACCCAGACACAGTCTATTATACCCTCCTCAGACCCTGGCAATCCCATGGTCTTTGGAGATGAGATGGACCAACACGTACAGGATTTAACTAGCAGCTCCAGGAACTTAAGTCCAAATTTAAAAATACGGGAGAGAACAAACGCAAAGTAAGCCCACGTGCAAAATCCTTGATGATATATATCTTGCCCATATCATTCTACTAGCAACCACTTCTTGCTGACATTAATTCATTAGTAAGAACATCAGACATGCAGGAATGTATTTCATAACATAAAACAGCATCTAACTGAATGGGGTAATAAAACAGAAGGGAGCAGGTACCAGGGTGAACACACTGTGTTTTCAATTACCAATCATTGCTCCTTGGAAGCAGTGAAACCACTTCCAATGAGTTCTTTACAACACCAAGCAAAGCATCATTAGGAGTATCAAAAATAACACACAGAAAAAGGTTGACTCACCCAGCTGGTGGTGAGGATCTCAAGGTATAGAACGCCCCTTCTCAGAAACTAGCCTTCATCCAGGAGATATTCTCCCTTCGGAGACTAGCCCTTAAATGAGCCCAAGGAGGGGTGAACCTTGGCACTGGTCGGGTGAGAAGAGCAGGTGTATTGCTTGCACCTGGGCTTCCTGGGCCAGCCCACCCCCTTCACCAGGTGCTCAATCATCAGGCCATTACACAGCTGTGCCCCCACACCAGTGTATAGCCTATCTTCTCAATAGATTACTTAACATTTTTGGGCTTAAATACTTCATTTATTATTTATTTCTGATAGCTCACCTGCTGTAAGAACAGTAAGTAGCCTCTTACACCAGATTTAGTAGTAAACAAACATGAACAGTTAAACCACAGAGCAAGGATACAGTTTGCTGATGTTCACAAATACATATAATCTGTGGAATATAATAACTGCCTTGGATGGATTCATCATTTAAATCTAGAGAAGCTGTGAATTGTTCTGTGTTGCTGATACTGCTGCCTTATATATTTTTTATTCTAAGACAGTCCCACAGACATCATTTGCATGGGTCACTATTGGCTTTAGGCTAATGTAGTTCCATTCATTTCACTTCTATGGCGAGGCCAGGAAAAGGAAGCCCTGCGTCTGCAGAAGATCACAACCAAGGCTAGCTTGTAAGTGATCTCTTCCTGAGTCAAATTTATGCCCCTGCTCTTGCTTTCAGAGTAGTTTTAACAAACTAGCAGCTGAGCAGGGCTCAACAGTAAACTGTTTGCTGGTTATCCTATGAAATCTGACTCACCTGCTGGTATAGCCACCCTTAAAAAAAGGTTTTGTCCTGAACTTGAGACACTGCATATCCATAAGTTCTGAGGTCAGACTGGAGCCCAGCTAAACACTGTGCTATGCATGTTACCACATTACTGAAGAATCAGAACGGATCGTACAACCAAAGTTCACTTCCACTTCTTCTCAGTAATAGCTACCTCTTTTTCACAACTTCTCATGTTAAAGTTTTCTTTGCATTACATTCATACCACATTTCCACCACATTCTTTTTAAATGGTTATTATTTTATTCTGTACCTGCCTTAAGCAGGATGAAATTAATCAATTGCACATAAGTGACATGACACAGACTTGTGACCTTGCCCAGCATCCAATTGTTCCTAATTGATTAGCTCCAGACATAAGCACTTTAATAGCCAAAAACAATACAAGTAGAAGCTATGGTACAACATTAGGGTAGGACAGCTGTGTGTGGTCCATATAGTATGGCCCCAAGCAACCAATTAAAGAATTACTGATTATTGAATACCAAAAATGTTATGTTTAAATAATATGAAATATCTTTAATGTAACTAAAATTGAGATGAGGAGAGGGGACTTCTGCGAGATTGCAGTTAAGTGCTAATGGCTCAAATATGCCAAATGCCTTAAAATAATTAAAGGGACTATCAAGACAAAATTATTTGACCTGGACTGAAATATTCATAAAATTACTCACAATGGTCTATTGATTACTACAGCGTGTTTGGGTAGTTTTTTTTATAAGGAGACAAGTGAAGCTATGCCAAACCGCTTATGGAGAGGAAGAAACTATGCCTCTACTGGTTCCAGTGCTGCAATAAGAAAAAATATGAAAGAAATGTATTATAAAAGAAAAACTGATCTCCTCAAAACCAAAAGGCCCAAACACAAAGCTGACATTTCCTTTCCCTGTATTTTCTATTCTCATCTTACACAGAACGGTTAAGTGAACTTCACACTACTTCATTTTATAGGGCTGGTTATTACAATATCATTCAACTTCTTGCGCACAAAAACACAAACAGAATAGGCACATAAAAACAGTAAATGTTTTGCATTTACAGAAGTGAGCGAAAAAAAGAGACCCCACTGTTCTCCTATCTACCTGGACACACACCGTGTGCACTCTTTAACTGTTCTGTTATTAAAGGACCCAATAGCTTTTCCTCTTATGACAAGTCCTTTACTCAAGTAAACCGGTTTACTTTCAAGGCTAGCTGTATTGTTCCTGTGGGCAACTACTGTGTGCTACAGGATGTGCTCATCAACAAGTAACTACCAAACAACTCTGCACACACTGCACTCGTGCTGCAAGTCAGTAGCACAGCTTATACCCACTGCCTTATACTTGAGTCCATCACACTTGCATCATAACTTACTGAGCTGGCCAGCATTACCCTCCTTATTTCATCATATTCCTTTTTAATTTTCTTTTGCCTGCTGTATCAGCCTTTGTTTCAGAATTATTTGGGATGTATATTTCAATACTGACCAGTGCACTATGTTCCAGTTTGAACCCTACATTTCTTAGTATTGCAATAGTACAAACAGTACACAATGATAAAATAGCATCAATGAATTTCTGCATAGCCAAGACTTATCTTGTAAAAACTATCATAATATTTCAAAGACTGATACTATTTATTTCAAAAATATCTCCAGTTTTTTTGTTGTTTTCTAAATATTTCTCGATTCTGGAGCACGTAAGACAGAATAATCCTTGAAATGTTTCGTACTGTGGGAACTATCACTATAGGGGATGACAGAGTAACAACATCTCTGCCACATGCCAGCACACCATATTTCTCGAAATACTCACTTCTTGGAACTGATTAGGCTCATATGCCAGGCAATAGATCAGTTGGCAGCTACAGCTTTCCTCCATGGTTCCTGTATTCATTGAACACTTGAAGGAAAGACCTTTCTGGACCTCCCTCCTCCCAAGATACTCACTGACTTCCAACTGCTTTACATGTTTCTTCTATACAGGTATTTATATAACCCTTGTCACTTACGGTATCTTAACGTTTATCAGGTGCTAAATCTCCCATGGGCCAAGGGCAGCTGTGTTGCCTTGAGAGACCCCAGGCATTATACATCTGGCAAGATCTCCCTTTGGTCCCCACATAGTTGGGTCAGGTACAGTATTACTACAAAGAGAGAAAATATGAATTTCCCATATGGATGTCTTTAAAATTAACTTTGGTGACAGGAAAGCCTTGATCCCATTTTCACTGGGAACTTTTCATTTACAACGCAGATACTTCAGCAGGAGGGTTTAAATGACATTATCTGAAGGTCTGTGGCAAGATCACCTAAAAAATACCAAGCACAGCAACAGCAACAGGTCATCACCTACCTGGAGATGAGCGTAGACAGCAATAGCAAGCCAAATGACCTCCCAGAAAAGCCCAGCACCTTTACGGCTGGCCATCCTCCTGCCCTGGAACTCTGCTGAGAGAAATTGTTTCAAGTTACAAACAAAACCGAGTGGGCTGCGCCAGGATTTCAATGACTAAAGCAAACTAGGTAAAGGGATGGAGCCAGCCTTTGGAAAAAACGGCAATACAAACACCGGCGTTTGTGCTGGCCAGCGGAGCAGACTAGCAGCGCATGCCATGAGCACAGCCTGCAGGGTGATGTAGTTCCAATTAGGGAACAGAAGCAGGGAGAAGACGAGGGAAGGTCTGGGGAAGCAGGCGACAGGGGGCGAGTTTGATCGACTCCCGCATGCAAGTCAATCTATCAAATCGGCCCCTCCCGCCTGGCCCTCTCACTTTCGCCCATTCAGAGCTGAGAGCACAGCCCTAGGGCCTCAGCAGTCATTTGTGCCGCCTTGAAAGCCCAGAGACAGAGGAGGAAATTACCAGTATAAGGAGCCTCACCACTTGCAGGGCCAACAATTAACTGCCAGGCACTCTTACTAAAAACTTCATTTTCAAACTTCTTACAAGAAAAAAATAAACATGCAACCATTCTGATAATTCTGGTAGTTCTCAGTGCATCTTCTTGCCTCAGCCTATTACTTACCACCATTACTGAACAGTGCAAGTTCCACACACCCCTAACACATGTACACAGACAGCCCTCCCCTCCCTCCCCTCCCTCCCCTCACCCTCCACTGCTATTTTTTTACAAGAACTCACAGTGAATACAGATATTTCCTTCAAAATCGAAATCATAGACATGTCCTTTCTAAAATATCATGTGTCCCAAAAGAAAAGCAGCTACCTGAACCACCCTTGCACCTGTCGGCTAAACATAATTAAGATTCCTTACAGAGGTAAAGTGGGAGAGGAGAGAGAAAAGACCCCCTTCCCACCCACCTACTTCCAACCTTCCATGCTCCTGGATGCTTTGGTCGTTCAAAAGTTTCAGCCTCCCATGTGTTAGAGAAGGAAGGTTTCTCCCCCCGCTAGGCACTGCCAAGATCCAGCCCAACACCCCGCACTCGGGTTCCCTGCAGGTGCCCGGGCTCTCCCGGGGCTCCCCGACCCGGCCGCGCTGCCCGCCCGGCTGCTCCCGCAGTGCCCGTGGTCCGGCAGCCGCCCGCTGCCCCCGGGCTCACCCACCAGAAGCGGCGCCGAGCGGAGCGCAGCGCTCACCGGGGCCGGGGTCGGAGGGGAGCGGCTGTGCCGGCGCCTCTTTCCCGCTCGCAGGTCGGGGGAGAGCCTTGCCCGTCACGGCACCGGGAGTACAGCATCCCGCATCGCGAGCGGCGGCCCCTCCCTCACTCCAGGCTCCAGCCCACCGCCGCCCGCTCACCGACGTCCTACAGTTGCTGGCAGCGGGCCGCCCCCGCCCGCCGCAGCCCGGCCCCGGCGAGAAGCGCCCGGGCGCCTCCACCTGCGGAGCGGGGCCGCTGCCCGCAGCCCTCCCGCCGCCGCCGCGCGCGGCCTCCCCGGGCAAGAGCGAGCGGGCGGGCGGCCAGCGGGGCCCGGCTCCCCCCGGCTGCGGAGACGCTGGTTCCGGCGGCTCAGAACCGGGAGATTCGTCCTCCCCCGAGGGGCGAAAGCTACCGTGAAGTCAGCCCCCGAAACTGAAGCGAAGCGGCTTCCAAAACCACAACCGTCCCGTGTCTCATCTCCGAGCAGCTCTGACAATACAGCTGCAAATCTGCTCGCACGCCGAGGAGGTCTTTAATCGCGCTGCCCTCCGCGATATTTTTAGGTTTCCTACTGTAAATCTGACAAGTCGTCTCATCCGACAGCTCCGCTCGCCTTCCCCCTCAGTCGCTAAGCAGTATCGGGGTAAAATCCTCTACCTTTGCTCTACGGCTTCCACTGACGTCCCGAGCTTTCGTCGAGTCTAAGAGCAACACGCAGTAAAAGGGCTATTATCCCTGCCACCGAAGTTAAAAATACGCTCCAGCGAACTAAACATAACCGATGAAGAGTTTGTTCAAATATGTTGCGCTGGAAACTTTTCCAGCGTGTTGAGGTTTCTCACCAGCGACGGGGAGCGCCTCCTCCATCGTTAGGAACAGAGTGCCCTCTGCTGAACGTCGGCTGCGAGGACGGCGGCCAAAGGGACGGCGCGGGCACGGAGCGGCCCCTGGGCACCGCACGACGCTGCCCCCGGGCCACCAGGACACGGACATTGCCCTCCCCACACCGGTGTTAGCCGCAGATCACATCAAAAAGTTTGGCCCTGCGATTCCAATAGAGTTTTCCTAATTTAAATGCTGATTCAGCGCTGCTCGCCTGCGTTTACTTTCTCCTAACTCTGATCGCTTCCTCATCACTTGCTCTGTATATCCCTAAACACAAAAGGTAATCTGACATCACGTTTACAAGTCCTAGAAACACTCGTTCATCTTCTGCGATCAGAGTGGAAAAGCAGTGGGGCTGCTGTTGTGTCCCTTACACACTCAATTCCACGCAAGACTGTGGGCTTAAGTTATAAGCTCAATGTCTGAATGTACAGAGCATATAAGAAAACAGAGGTAAATACCTGCAAGCATCCACACATTCCCCCTCATTCCCAAGGATGGTTTTCAGAAAGCATTAAAGTAATGTCATCCCTGGTACGGCAGTGACTGGCAGTATGCCTTGCCCAAAGCACACAGTGCCAGTCATTCTCCCTCACCCTCCATGGGTGGGGCTCTTGGAGGGGGGTTGGTTGGATGGTTTGGGGCTTTTTTGTGTGGCTATTTCTTATTTATTTATTTACTTTTGCTCTCATTACATAGAAATGATATTTGCGTGCGTGAGGAAGATGAGCACCGGACCTAATTAATAAGGTAAACTAATTAATTGTTAAAATAAATCATTGCTTCTAGGGGAACACTCAACTTCCCTTCTGCTCACTGTCCATAACCTGTACAGATAATGAACCCTTCAAGGAACAATTTCTTCTTTGTCTTTTGCACTGCTTGCAGAGCCCCTTGTCCAGCACCAAGTCCATCACACTTTTCTGATGGACATGTATGCCATCTTAGTCTGGCAGAGCTGGTATAAGGTTTTTGAAGAGGAAACTATAGTGAATCTCTTAAGAGTTCACATACGTAGTTCCAATTATCTGTCTCCTGCTATTAATAATGTCTTTTTTATTACATATTTCTTTCTTTTGCTGTTTTCTAAAACATACATCATTTAAATGACATTAAATATGACAGCTGTAAAGCTCTTACACTTCACAGAATTGTGAGATATGGACATTAGCACTTATTTCATTGAACACAATCATGATCTCATCCATCTGTACAGCTGGCGCAGCCTCACCAAGAACCTGCTTGGAAATACGAAGGCCTTATTCTGTTTTCTGTGTACTTAAGGCCATGGTTTAAGTACTGACCACAACCTGCTCAGTGCACTTCGTTGTTAATTGATTTACATTCAAGTGTGACAACAGAAACACCTTCATCTGCAAGCGGAAGAGGCAGGGAAATAAAACCCTGCCCATATCTGTATCCTGCAAAACTGAAGCAAATTCCACCTCCTGTAAATATAAAATGTTTGATCAGATGCTAATCATCAGATTCCACGCTTAGAAAACCTGAATGTAAAACCATCAGATCTAGAAAAATGCACGTCTGTTTCCCTTTGTCCTGAAACGCAGGTGTATGCCTTCAGCAGACCCCACTGAAATACAAACATTCTCTCAAAGCAGGTTCAGCTAAGCCAATCTGACGGTTGTGAAGGCCGTTTTTACATCATAACAAAAGTCCATACTACTCAGGGAAAATGTGTTTGGCTAAACTACAAATTCAAAATCCACTGAAACAGTGCAGAACAACATTTGGCTCATAAATCAGGATTAAGCCTAATGAATACCAAAGCTGGAAGTATCCTGCTGAGGCCCCATGCAGAAAGTGAATTTTGGTTGGAGGCCTCAAAGTTATCAGTAATAGAGCTGCACCTGATTGACTAATAAAAGAAAATGTTACATTTCCTGTGACTAGAGTCATGAGAACCCTGATACAGCAGGATCAGTTCTCTGAGCCCACATCGTGTTTGCACAGGGTGCCTCTGTACTCTGAAATAACAAGCACTCCGGGGTAGAGAGCAATCACGCACTGTCACACTTCACAAATGTTAAATGCTACAGAGAGTGAAGCCTCCAAAAAGGAAAGGCACAAAGTTCAGCTATGGTACTGTGCCTTTCATTCCTTAGCACGAGGGAACCGCTGTGTTCTGCACTGATTGTTGCCCTGGGCTTTGGAAACAGCTCCATCAGTACAGCAAGTAGAAAAAATTCTTGTGGCTTAATGAAAAAGAAAAGCATACTTATGTGTAGACCAAAACATTATAGTAACTTTCTGTTCTCCTCTCCGTTTCTGTTCAGCTGAATCCAATATTAACAAATACAATATATACAATTGGTGACTACTGTAAGCATTTGAATAAATATTTGTCCTTTCTTGTCTCTCAAATCCCGTTTTTTATCTTGAAGCAAAACAATGTGTGGTGCATTTGCATATTTATGATCCTGTACAGTAGCAGCAGATGCATTACATTTCATGACTTTCCAGAACGAACATCTTGTTTCAGATGGAATATACATAGTTTGTTTTTCAATCCGGTGTTCATAGCCCTAACAGAAATGCTAGGATAGACACTTTGAGATCTACTTATAATATACTCACATAATCACTCTGCAGTTTTGATGCCTATATTTTCACGTTATTATTGTGGGCATAACTGAGACATATAAAAAAGATTAAAATGTTTATACTAAAATATATAAAAATATAAATGTGTATACAAATAAGAAAATGAAAATTAATTGCAGGGTAAAATTTATTTGGTCTATTTGGACATTTTTTCCCCCTCAGTTTGCAAAACATATATATGAATAAATAGATGCGTGTATATGAATATATATATATATATATATATATATATATATATGCATCTATATAAAACTCCTCTTAGCACTGTGGGTATGCCAAATGTGAATTCTTGAACTTATCTGCCATTTTCTCCTCATGCAACAATGACAACACTGCCTTCCTCAGAAGCTTTGATGGCTGTTACTTCTGTGGTTGTTAAAAGTACAATGTTATTGAGTGCACTGTGAAATAGGCAACACTGATGACCAAGCAGAGCCTCTGAAGAGATGGGTTACGTTGCATGACGTGAATTTCCCACAGAGCTCAGCAGAACAGTTGGTTTCCCTCAGCAGATCATTGCAGGTAGGGTAGGGAGCAGAGCAAAGCAGATGACCCACATCCCATGCCAGCTATTACATGTCACTGTGTGCTCAGATACACACCAATATGAGAATGGAAGAAAAGAACATCAGCAAATGGTGAGATAGACTGAGGAAAAAAAATAAAAGGAAAAATTTGGAAGAAATCCCTTGCTGGGAGGAGTTCAAGTGACAAAAGCAATGTAGTTATAAAAGCAGTGGATGAATGATTAATGTAGGAAAATGCAGCAAGGCCAAAGGAAGTAATAAGTATGGGTAGGAGTTGAAACAGACTAAAAAAAGCAAAAAACAGAAATGAGGCCATCGGAAAATAGCTTCAGAAAATAAGTGACTCTGTGCATCAGGTGTTTGGCAATAACAAGAACAAAATTTGCACCATCTTGCATACGGCCTGCATGTCAAATTACAAACACAGGAAAGCTATAACAAAACCCACTACAAAATCATTGTACACTCCTCTTGGCTTGTGTGGGTGAGAACAAAGCAGCAAATAAAACATCACGCTCAAGAGAGGAAGCAGGAGGACGTATTACCTGTGGCCAGGGCCAATCCATACTTTAAAGTTCAAAGTAAATACAAGGATAGAAAACCAGTTTGAAATTAATTTCTGATTCTTCTATTCTCTTCTACTTGCCAACCCCTTCTGCTGTTTTGTTAGTTGCTCTAATTTCTCAAGTTGCACAACTACAGTCTTTGTTAAGAGACAGCACTGTGAATCACTACAGGAGGAAAAGCATCCTTTCCCCTCAGCACAGACGGGCTGCAGCCAAGAGCTTCATATTGAGGTAGGTCAAATACAATAAGGGCAGGTAGGCTCTCTGTAAAAAGCATACAGTTCAACTCAGCAGCGTTGCTTGGGAATAAATGAAGATTGTTTTGTTATTATATTCTACTAAAAGATGTGGAAGTGATTTCATTTTCACGAGGGACTCAGATTTGTCTTAGTTGTGGTGGATCAGAGGAGTTCCTGGCTGCAGTGGGAGCTACCAGATGTACTAGTTCTTATTCACATGCAGTGATGACATAATTGAATGCAATCTATTTGACAATGAATGAGGATAAAGAAAGGTTAGCAAAACTTGGTGGATGGAGGAAAATAAGTTTTCCAAAGCTCCACATTGACATTCTGGAGAAATATAGTTGCTGGAAAACAAACAGAAACAGACACACAACTTATTTCCCACTTTTCATCTTCTCCTTTGCTGGATGTCATCCTATACTAAGAGAATGTCACAATCTCTGAAGTTTCTTCAGTCTGCTACTGATACCAGTAAAACCTACAGACCAGGGTTATTATTGCAGACCTGTGCCTTAGCTATGAGCCCTTTTTTCTCATCTTGAGTAGACATCTCTTAGAGAAATTGAGATGCATTCTATGTAAGACTGGACAAGGGCAGATACATTCAGACAGATTCTGGTCAGTGCTGTACCAATATAAGACAAACATATGTATAGCTGCTTCTCTGAGAGGGTGGTCAGGCACTGGAATGAACTCTTCAGGGAAGAGGTCATGGCACCAAGCTGCCAGAGTTCAAGGAGTGGTTGGACAACACACTCAGGAATGTGGATTAAACTTTGGGAATTCCTGCGTGGAGCCAGGAGTTGGACTCAGTGCCCTGTCCCTGGAGACAATCAAAGGCTCTGAGCCCCTGATCAACTGTTCAGTGCAGGAGAGTTGGACCAGATTGCCTTTAAGGGTCCCTTCCAACTTAAACGATTCTATGATCCTTCTAACTCAGGATATTCTGGGATTCCATGATTCTCTGCATTTGTACACGAAGGTAGAATTTGTTCACTAGTGACTAGAAAATAGGACAGCCTAATGTTATCAGTTATTAACTACAAAACATTGCTAACAGATATATGATATGTTTCACCAAACAAGATCTGTTGTTTACTTTTGCATCTGACAACACTACAAAGTATTTCATGATATTTGAATTATATTTCTATTCCTTTGTTGTCTGCCAGCTGCTGGAAGGCTGTTACTCCAACACAGGCAAAAACCACTGTGAGCTGGCTGACTTGTCCTGCTTAATCTGTTAGATAAGTAGGAGCATAAGCTGAACTACTACACAGGAGGATGAAACTTGCAGATACATTGTCCAGAGAGCATCACCCTATATTTTATTGCTAATGATACAGAAACTCTAACTGCCCTTTTACCCTTCTGGTCAGCAAACAGCAATTTTCTCACAGAGCCTCCATATCCACTGTACTGCTGTCGACAATGGCCATCAACCATTTGCAGGCAAACAGGACTCAATCTGGCTTCATCAGCTCCAGGCATGTGTGAGTCAGTAACATCTGTCTGTAAATAAGCTGTTTGGCAAAGGGCTTACTCCTATGTTTTACACTTTAAATAGCACTACTGCTACATATGCAGACTCCTTGAATTGCCACAAAAGCTGAAGGCTGTCCAGTAACTCCTTGCTATGTTTCCAAAATATGCTTAGGAAGAGACACTCATGAATTAGATAGAATGACTGTCAGAAAAAGAACTGAAAAGATAGTTACTCAGAAGTATTTAAGACTTAAAAAGTAGACATAAATTCAAGCATTTTGTATAGGGGCATAAAGACATCTAAATAATGCTACTTCCGTCAACCAGTTTGGACTCACCCAGGACTACAGCAGTTGGTGCCTCAACAAACTGTCCTCCCAGGAGCAGCCAGAGCCAGCTGCTTCCTACCAGACACAGAGTCAGGTCAGAGAGCAAGGCCAGCAGGACACAGCTGCACCAGCTCCCAGGCAAGGTGAGCGGAGAGGCTGGAGAAAGCAACCACAACGAGCAAAGACTTCAGAAAGGGTTACAGTAACAAAAGAAACATAAATATAACCTGAAAATTAGTCCAGGGCTCAGCAAGCTCACAAAGAGGCAACCTTTGATTCTATGGATCTCCTGTGCCCAAGGACAGAGGTGGGAGGGTGTGTGACCCCAGCTGAAGCTAGTCAGGGCCATTAAGGCACATTAGTGCACTCAGAAGCCTGATAGCATTTTGGAACTAATTTAGCAGATTGCTGACACGTGGGTAGAATTGGCTAACAGATACGTATGGGAAAGGATAGCAAGAAATTTGCTACATGTTTTCTGGATTTTATCACGGTTTTTTTGTTGGTTTTTTTTTTTCTTTCTTTCTGAGTGATTTTTACCAACTTAAGATCTGAAAAAGATGCTGAAAAAGTCCACAGATATCTTTTTTTTTTCTAATTCCATCTTAGCACAATTTACAACATTGTACAGATCTCATATCTACATCTTCATGCAAATAAACTATTTGTAGAAAAGCTTTTACTATGCTTTAGCCTGATAAGCCTTCTCTTACAATTTTCCCTGCCGTGCTCTATGTCTCCTCTTAATCCTCACATACTTCTGACATCTTTATACTAGAAACAGTAGGAAAAGATGGCATAGGGTTATCTCTGTAGGAATTCCCCAGCTCAGTTTGTGGTCTAAGCAGCACAGACTACAGTCTTAAAAAAAGACAGAATGAAGAAGAGCTGGTAACTGGATTCCACTAACACACTGCTAAGATGCCTTCACACAATAGATAAAACTGGCTCAGGCTATTTTTGGACTATTTCTTCCAGCTGTTTTTGTTTGTACTACTACAAAGCCCTGGCAGGCAAGAAAAAATATTCTTGGAATAGCAGATTTCTAGCTTTGTTCTGCATCTGTTCCAAAAGCATACATTATATTTGAACAGCTGGCCAGTACATGCAACTGTCAAACGTGACAAGGACAGATGAGCACAGTGTTCCTTGTGGAGGACTGAGGTTTCAGGGCTGAAGTGTGCCCTCAGACATACACATCTTGGTCTTAGAGGTATGTATTCAGATTTAAATTGTACATTTTATTTTTCTTGACTCGAGTTTTCTACTGGCAGTGAAGAAGATACAAGTACTTGCTGTAGCAAAATTAAAAGACTGGAACTGCTTTGCAGAAAAGAATTTCCTGTTGCTTTTGCTAGGACAAGAACCAGAGAGCTCAGTCTGGCCTTGTAACATTACTGTGCTGCATACATTTGTAGCCTTGAAATTGTGTTTTACTTATTATGCAAACGTTTAAGTGATAAAATCTTGATGAACACCCATCCATATCTTCACCAGTTCCTTCCTCTACTTCATGTACCTTCATATCTAAGGCCACACATAGCCAAATTTTAAGATCCCTGGCTACTATCTTGGGGCCAACGTTGTTGTGCTCCCATTCATAAAATCCATCTTTTCTTTTCGTGAACTCTAAGAAGTCAAGGCTTCAAAGCTGTATTTTGGAGAGTGCAATTCATACAATTTAGACTGTGAGTGCAGGAGTTCACCTGGCTGTGTAGAATAAAGCTGTAAATGTCAAAAAGATGCAGAGGGTATAAGAGGTGAATTCAAGCAGCACAGCCTGAGATTGTGAATCAAGCATAGCAGCCTGAAACTGCAGCTTACTCTCTGACAACAGCACAGCTTTAGGAGAACAGCACACACTCAGATTGCAGTGAATAATGCGTTGCTAGTATACTGGAAGCAAGCAGCAACTGAACAAGAGATTCTTTTGGTGTAACAGTGCAGTGTCTAATGACTTTTTGGCATCTCTGGGACAGCAGCAGCAGAGACATGTTGCTTAGAAGGGAGCCAACCAAACCAACTAAAAATACCCCAGAATATAGACCTAGATCAGGCAAAAGGAAAAGAAATGAAGGGTGCCCAAAGAGCTTCTTGACTGCATAAACGGTGTAGATTTGGGCAAAGGCTATTTCTCTGGGCAGGAAATAGCATTAACCTAAGCTCTTAAGGGAACTTTCTTCTAACTGCTGCAACAAACCCCATAATTTACCTTTCAGACATTTATATTCATACTCACTGAGATCCACGTAGCACCTGCTCCCCAAAGCATAAATGAAACTGAAAAGGATCAATTAACTAACTATTGGAGAAAAGGGACAACTGTCACAGGACAGGTGCTGAAACAATTTTCTTGCTGTGCAGTGATTTTTTTTTTTTTTTTTGTAATGTGACTGGCATGAACCTTTGTGGGCCGGTTCACACGTTTCTCTTGATGTCCTCCCCTCTCCTTTTCACTCACTACATCACCTTTCATATAAAACATTGTAGCACCAACGTACCCCAGCCAGGCCTGAAGCCTGAAAACGCCAAAAAGCAAACAAAGATCGGGGACTGCTGCCGTCAGCTGAGCAAACTACAACACCCAGACAGAAAAAGCAGAGCGCAGAGCCGCGGTGCGCCCGAGCTTTGCTGCAGCTGTGCTGCATCCGTCCTCCCAAATGTGGGATCGGATGACCCGACCCCTGTTTAACAACGCGGACTGTTTAGCAACGCCGAGCTCCCGAGCAGCTCCTCCTCGGCCCCCTCCGATCGACGCCGCTGGACTGAGATACGGCAAAGCGTGTGTAGAAAATAGAGCGGACCCAAAACGAAGCGCAGAGATTATCCACCAGCAGCCGCGGCGCCCCGGGGCGCAGCCCTAGCCCTTTAAGCTGCCCACCTCCGGAGGCCGCGGCGGCAGCTGCCCGCTATTTATACGCGGCGGCGGTGCCGGGTGCCCTGCGCGGGGCGGTGCTGGGAGCGGTGGGACTCGGGCCCGAGCTGCCATGGCCACGCCGCTGTCGTCCACGCCGCTATTGTCCACGCCGGTGAGTGGGAGCCGCGGCCGCGGCGCCGCCGCTTCTCCGCTCAGCCCGACGCGGCTCAGCCGGCAGCAGGAGAAGGAGGAGCTGCGGCAGCTCAATGACCGCCTGGCCGCCTACATCGAGCGGGTGCGGGCGCTGGAGGCCGACAAGTCGGTGCTGCAGCAGCGGCTTGTCGAGCTGGAGGCGGGCAGCGGTCGGGAGCTGGGCTGCCTGCGGCTCCGCTACGAGGCGGAGCTGGCCGATGCCCGCCGTGCGTTGGACGACATCGCAATCGAGCGGGCCGCGCTGCAGGTGGAGCTGGGCAAGATCGGCGAGGAGCACCGGCAGCTGCACAGCAGGTCGGTGCCCGGCCCTCCTGCCCGGTGCGGGGCTCCCTAGGAGGCACCCCCTGCTTGGGGTGAGGAGAAGAGGGTGATGCTGTTTGCCAGGACCCGCGTGCCAGGGAGGGAGGGCTCTGTGCTGTCAGAGCAATGAGGTCTTGGTGATGGTGACGCCACGGATGTATGGATGGCAATGTGGGGTTAGAGTGATTTGGGTCTGGAGAAACCCCAACGTGATCTTTGAAGGGGCACTGTTGTGAACGCCTCTGCACCAGTGCTGCTGGGAGCCCTGTAGTGGGCATAGGGCTCCCCCAGACCTTGGGGAGCTGGGAGGCCTTGTGGGCGCAGTACTGCCTGAACACCCAATTGACTGCATTTAATACTGCACCTGTGATTGACAAACAGCCAACACACTGCTGTGCTGGAACGTATCTAGAAAGTTATGAGGGTAGGGGAAGTCTGCACACAGTCAAGTCACAGCATAGAGCCAGTTAACATCTCACTGGGGGTTATTCCCTCAGACATTGCCCAAGGGGAATACACAGAACTGCACAGAAGCTGTCCTGGAATGACCGGCCTGTCACTTCAGGCTTGGTGTTTTCATGAGCAGTGTATCTTGTCTGGAGTCCCCTGTTGTGTAGTCTCCTTAAGTGTGGAATAAGGGGTTGATCCAACGTAAGTGCACTCAAAGGAGGTAGACAGTGAAGAGGAGGGAACAAGTGTTAAATTGCAGAGAGCCTCTGGTTTTATACAGCCATGTATAGTATGCAGTTGTTTCAATGCCCTACTGTACTGCTAAATGAATGATGGACTTTCAGTAACTTGTGTCCACAGTCCCCTCCCTCCTTCCTCTAAATCTTGCTATAAGCTGTTTTCATAGCATTGTTAGGCAACAGCTTTTTCTTTTAATATTTATAGTATGGAGCAAGTTCTGCCTTCTGCTGGTTCAGTAGGACTTTAGTCGCTGTTCTACTTGGGAATGTTTTTGCTCTAAGCTCTGTTTTTCAGCTGCTTGGAAGTTATTGGGTTTGCTTCATTCATGCTGAGTTTTAGCTCATAAATTTGTTTCATAAATCTAACCAGCCACTTGATTGGATAGTGAGGAAAAGGCTAATGCCAGTTCTGAAATCTTTCTGCTGCTCTTTGTGTTTGTATAACTCAGTGGCTTTGTTTGTAAAAGCTTTAAGGCTTGGCAGGTATGTAATCCTCCAGACCAATTTACTTCTTCAGAGTAACTAGATTTTAAAGCGGTTAACTTTCCAACCCCTGGGGAATGAAACATTGTACACACTGCCTTCTGAAAGGCCTGGACTGAGGTCTTGATGTCAATGACTGTTTAACTGGACAGCCTAATATCTCAGCAGATATCTCAGATGATTTGGAACAAAATCCTTTGAGGGTATCATGCTCTTTATATATACTCCTTAAATAACCTGGAACTCTTAAGGGGTGGAATGTCACTAGATAATTTCCCAACAGCATTAACTCTTCTTAGTCACTAGTGAGGAGACTTAAACCTTCGGCAACAATCAAATGTCCTTGCACTCCACTTTTTTTCCTTAAACAGTGTAATTGGAAGTAGGCCAAAGATGTTTTGGAAGGAAGAGTTGTGGATAAGCATATCAGCTGGTTGAATTCAGAGCCTGAGGAAGGTCAAACAAGAACAGTAGCACTGCAGATAACAACACAGCATAGTTCTATTCTGAGTGAGTATAAATGTGTATTTTGCTACTGAACCTGACATATGTAGCAAGCAGAAGTTGTAAGTGAATTTGTCAAGACTTGACAAGCTGAAGTCTGTTTTAAACATACCTGAGCTCTTTTGGGGAAATTACTTAAATTCTCCTGGTCAAATATATGACACCTTGATGTATTGGAAATGTGATAGTCAATGCCTCACAGTTCTATCACTCTTCGTCACAGCCAAACATTGAAGTGTTGCAATTAGAGATTAAATTACCCACTTCAGAGTTTAATGGGGGGAGGAATCATTTTTGCACATTATTGCAAAAAAAAAAAAAAAAAATTAAAGATTAGAAAGTGTACTTTGATAACACTGAGAGTATGACTTTCATGTTAATATCATAAATAATACTTGCAACAAGCCAGTAGTAGTAGTCCCAGAAGGAAAGTGGTTAAAATTTCAGCTAGAAAAGAGAGAAAAGTGTAAATACAAGGGAAAAACTGAAATATGATCTTTTTTTAATTGCTACAATGCTTACTTTTTCATAGACTCTCTCAGAAAAGAGCAAATATCTTCTACTAGTGAAATATTTGCTTATGCATGATGGGGACAAGGTGCAGAGGCATCAACAAATGCCTTGAATAGCAGAGCTAGAAAAGGCCTTGGGCAAGAACCTGATCTAGCCCCATACCTCACAGCCTGTGGCAGAACCAGCTGTACCTGCATCACTTCTAGCAGATGTTTGTATGACCCATTTTAAATTCCAGGTAATGAAGATTCCAGAGTCTCCTCAGGCGTTGTGCTTTAGTTTTGAACTACCATTAGTTTCCTCTCCAACATCTAACCCAAATATTTCTCCTGCAATTTAAGCCTACAACTTCCTGCCTTTTCCACAACAGACATGGAAAACAGATTCCCTTCCCCTGTGCAGAGGGTCTTTACATACATAAAAGACTTCTGTCTCCTGTCACTTTTCTGTTCTCTAGACTAAACAATTCTTACTTTGTTCCAATCTTTCCTCATAGCCTATGCTTTCTAGAGCCCATCACTCCTGTGGAATGACTTTGGACTCTCTCCAGCTGGTCTGTTCCGTTATCAACTGGAAAACTCATTGTATAAATTATCACAACTTTGCCACTTGGCAGAACAGATCTTGCTAAAATAAATTGAATGCTTTACTCTTTATAATCTCAAACCTGTGTTTTGAGCAGGAAGGAACTCCTGGTCAGGGAGCTGCAGGGATATGAGAAGGCAGAGCAGTCTGGGGAATTACCACACCTGTCCCTCAAAGGCAGGAGCACAGTGTGGGCCCAGCGCTTGCCTGCTGTGGTGCCAAGTTTAAGGAATAAATCTGCAGACATTCAGATGTCTCTGCAAGTCAGTTTCACCTCTGTGCAAGGAAAGAGGTGAGTTGGACAAGGTGACTTTTTAAAGATCCCCTCCAACTTGGATGATTCAGTGCTAACTGGTTGATTGCAGAAGGTTCTGGAAAGAAAATGGCTTTCTGGAGGAAGCAGGGCTGTTCTTACCTCACAGCTCTCAGGTATGAAGAAGAGCTTGTGGTCTATCGTGAGGACAGAGGCCCTCTTGCCAAGGGTGCTCTGTACCGTGAAGTTGGGCAGCTCTGTGTGGGCACTGCTGTGTGGCAGGAGCCCGCCCAACCCAGCCCAGGCAGGGAGGCCGAGCGGGCATCTTGGAGCCACAGCAGCGCCAGTGCTGAGGAGGAGCTCTGTGTGGGGAGGAGCCCTCAGCAGCTGCCGGTGCTTTTGGCTTCAGGTGCAGAGGAGGAGTGCTCTGCCATGTGTGACCGGCACTGCCTGCCATCCTGCCTCAGGAGAGCAGGCCTTGAGTCCCATGCCTGTGGCCTTCCCGCCTTCAGGTAGTGGAGCATGACTGCTGTCATGGCTGCTCAGCCCTGGGTGGGGTGGCTGTGAGGGATCTGACATACAGTGCAGATGCCCTGAATGGCTGGCGCGCATCTCAGCTGCCTTCCTGCTGGAAGGGAGTTCTTGTTGCCACAGTTCAGTCAGTAGTGGCAGATGAGTGCAGTCCAATGAATGCCAGCTTTGAATGTGACTATCTGTTCCTGTGCCATCCCTCTCTCCCCTCCTGATGGCAGTGCTGTGGAGAATAGCTGGATCCTGTGCAGGATTCACATGCAATCAGCTGGAAAATGGGTCAGAAATCTTTCTGGTTAAACAAATGATACTTGTCTGAGGTTCTGTCTGCTTTGTTTCTTGGAGCCTGCCCAGGGCTCTCACCACAAGTCTCAACCTTTTTTCTGAAGTAGTTCAACCACAGACCCCCCCACCCCCTGCAAAAGTAAACATGCTGAAATCAAATATTCTCCCTTACAAGCTGCAACTTGAGTGTAAAACTTTCACTTGCAGGAATTCAAAAAAAGAAGCTGACTTGAACCTGGCACAGGCTCGGATGAGAGATCTTGATGCTCAGCTGAATGCTAAGGAAGCTGACCTGGCAACAGCTTTGAGTGAGAACCGGGCTTTGGAGAATGGCCTTCGTGAGTTAAAGGATCAAGTAGTCACTGTAAGGCTTGTTCCTGGAATTTCGACTTTGCTTTTGCTCCTGAAGCTTTTGCTTGTCTTATCCCAAACTAGTTAGGGATTTAAAAGTAAAATCAGGCAAAGGCTATTATCTGTGACAATTACAGGTGTACAGAAAGATTTCTCCAATCTTGCTGAAAGCAAATGCTGCTAATAGTTGGTCCATTAAAACTTCCTGCTGTTGTAAGTACCTTTAATACTATACTGTGATTGTAGTAGCTAATGAATTTTCATCTAATGACAAACTAAGATGAAACATGAACTGCTATAGGCCCTGTAGCAAAGGGAAGATTTGATGGACCCTGCTATATTATGCTTAAATCTCTTCAGAACACTTCTTCTGACTATTTTGACCTCTTGTTTTGTTTTATCAGTGTATTCCAACATAGTATCTTCATCCTTTAATGTGAGCTTTAAGCTTCTTTAGGGTCTTTGAGATGAAAATCAGAAAAATAGAAAACAACTTTGTGTCTTTTAGTTTGAGTAAAATAAGGCTATGTTTGGAGTATTTCCTGTTAAGAATCAATACAAGTGATGTGGGAAAGTAACAAAGAAGTTAGGAAAACTTAGTAACGTGAAAAGGAAGAATACATGTGGATGGTAAAACTTAAACGGTGGAAGCACTTTTTTTTTTGCATTTGAAATAAAACTTAGCTGGTGGGATGAAGGGCTGCATACATCATCTGTTGAAGATCTGGCCTACATAACAATTGATAGGATTTCATTGCAAATATGCTGGATCCCACACAAATAGACCTTAAACAGTAGAATAGTCAATGTCACTTAAGCAATGTGTTTTGATTGCTGTAGGAATTAAATTGAGTAACCTGTAATAAGCTGGCTGTCTTCATTTGGAAGAGTAACCACTTAATTTTGATTACCCTTATGTCTTTCTTTTCTAGCTGGAGCTGTCACTGGAAGATGCCAAAAAGCATCTCCACAGTGAAATGTTGAGAAGGGTGGACCTGGAAAATCATATGAAAACTTTACAGGAAAAAATGACATTCCAGAAGTGTCTTCATGAAGATGTATGTTTTAGCTTTTTAACAAAGGTTTTTTAGGTGTAGATGACCCTCAAATGTCCTTACAAGCAATGTTAAGTTGTGCCTTATCTTTAAAAAGATAACTTAGCTGAGTCAACCTATGGTAGTCCATCAGTCAATAAAATCTGCCTAACTAGGAAGGCTTCAAGAAAGTATACAAGCTCATGTTAACTGGCATAGTACCAATAGGTATCTGGAATATGAGAACTTCCTCAGGCTTCATGTCTGAAGGTGACTACAGTCAGTGTACTACTCTGTGTAACTGGAAGTGCATACATTACAGCTGAAGTTAAATGATTCCAGGTGCTTGCAAGAAGCCTAACATAACTGAAGTTGAACACTTCTTAATAAGCAACTTAGATTCCCTTCTTCCTTAAAGTTTACCAAACACCATTGATAAGTGTTGTATTAGGAGTCTGTACATAATATGGAACTTAAAAGAAGTGAATGCAAACCAAGTTCCTTCTGGAAGGAGCCTGCATATGATTTCAGTGATAAAACTCCAGTTTCTCTGATCCGGGTTTTGAATAAAACAAAAATAGGTAATGTTTCTTCAAGAAGCTGAAGTGTGTGTATCTAAAGAAAAGCAGAGAAATTAATCTGCATCAAAGAATTAATCTCCAAATTAGATGCAAGTTACTTTGCTCAGTAATTTTAGCAGTGTTGGCAGTGAAAAAGCAGAAGACTCCAGCACAGCTACTGAGGTGTGAGTACCTGCTCTAATGGAATGATGTGTAAGCTGTGAATTGAGGTATTACTGTGCACTCAAGGGTATATTTGCTATGGTGCTGTATCAGCTTGGCAAGGAATTCAGTAAGTCCACAGTCTCAAATCAAACTGTTTTGGCTTGCTTATTCTCAGAAACTTTCTCTCTTAGGAGCTCAAGGAGATTAAAAGAGTCCATGAGAGCAGAATAGCGGAAATGGAGTCTGGTCGTCGGAGAGAATTTGAGAGTAAGCTCTCAGATGCTCTGCAGGGGCTCAGAAAACAGCACGAAGAACAAATCCAAGGATACAAAGAGGAACTGGAGAGAACATTCAGTGCAAAAGTGAGTCTGTGAAGGATGCCAATAAAACAGTTCTCTGCACCTTGATATGATCTGTCATACTGGAGTAAGTGACTCCTCTGGGCATAAGTGTGAAGGGTAATTAATGACAGTAATGGGATTTCAAAACAGCACTGAGTTTGACAGCAGAACTTATTGCTACCAAACAAAACTGATTCAAATATAAATACTGTCTCTCTGGAGAGCAACTCCGAATGGCCAATATAATAGAGCTGATCATAATTCAGTCTTCTAATGAATAAGTGTCTGACAAATTCAGGACCAAGGTGTACTATGTTTACATTAAGAATTTTCATTATTGTTGAATAAAATTTCATTAACAATAATGCTAGTGAAATTCATAAAGTAGGTGTTATTACAGTTCAGTAAGCATTGTTCTAAATACAAGTACAAATGTCCCTTTTAAGTTGTAACCCTTAGGGAGGGTGGCTATGGAAGTACCTTTACAGGCTGTCTTCCAGAAATGCCTGCAATCTCTTTTCCTCACATGAGCCTTGTGTTCAGGTAGAAGTAATAATTCCTATTTACAGTGTTGTAGGAAAGATCCCAGGGTTTCCTGGGTTGAGTTCAGTGTGCAGTACTGATGTGCTGATAGTGCAGAATTGCATGATCTACTACCTTCAAGCAGATGTATTTTTCACTTAATGGCTCTTCTGGGTTTCTCCATTCTACAACTTCCTTTGTATAACAGCTTACTGAATTTGTTTGGATGTTTCTGTCCAGCTCTTCACTGGGAATCTGGAGTGTCTCTTGTAGCAGCATGACTGTACTTTTATCTTAGTGGATGTTTTTTCATTCTTGGAAAATATTGGGATAGACTTGCTCTAGAAATAGCTTAGTGCTGCTTGGAGTGATGCAGGAACTGTTTAGTAACAGAACCTTTGGGGAGGAACAATAAGCATTTCTAAGCATGCATTGTATCCTCTAGCATTATGTTTTGACAAGTAATTTTCAAGTGTTCTTCATTGCTTTTCTGGAGAATCCATTAACTTCACTTTTATACAATGTCTCCGTGCTTTTGTAACTGAAGCATCCTAGTCCAGCACCTCTTGCTACCTGAATATTGCTAATTCTTTTTCCCTGACATGAATGCTGAACTCACGTAAACCTCCTTGAAAAGCAGTAGAAAACCTTTCTGATTTGGATCTTATTGATATCTGCATACTTAAGTAAAACATAGCTGTTTCTGTGTGTAACAGCTGGAAATCACTTGATTCTTTCTTATTTAAAATAGATGATCACATGCAACTCATTACTAACAGTGACTCTAACCCATAGGTGGAGAATGCCCAGCTTTCTGCAGCAAGAAACAGTGACTTTGCCAATGCTGCTCGAGAGGAGTTAATGGAAACAAAGCTTAGAGTTGGTAACCTGACAGCTGAAATTAATCAATATCAAAGCCAGGTATTATCTTTTTTTTATTCTTAGTGTTAAATACCTGTTTCAAAATATTTCCTTTAATACATAATGTAATCTTGGTTTTTTTTCCCTCTTAATTTTAGAATGCTGCTTTGGAGAACAGAGTAAAGGAGCTACAGGAGATGCTGGATAAAGATCGTGATCTACATCGAAAGCGTATGGCTGAAAAAGAGAACGAAGTGGCACAAGCCCAGAAAAAGGTTCAAGAACAGTTGGAAGAATATGAGCATCTCTTAGATGTGAAACTGGCTCTAGATCTGGAGATAAATGCCTACAGAAAGATGCTGGAAGGAGAGGAACAGAGGTAAGCTATGATAGTCTTCATGTGAGGACTTGTTCCATCCATGGTCTCTGTTCTGACTGATGTATATTCTTCAATAATGTGACAGATGCTAGAAACAACTGCTGTTTGGAATTAGGATCATCACTTAGTGAAGTATAATCTTCTGTTTATAAATAGCATTTACATCCCGCATCCATCACATTATGAAGATAAAAATAACTTGACAAGTAGAACTGAAGGTTCAAATCCACTGGACATCCCTCCCTAGAACTGAATACTTTCAAAGTTTTGTACTAAAACCGAGAGTTGTTTCAAAGACTTAATGAAGTCTAAAACAGCCATCCTTTTTCCCCTTTATCCAACAGCATTAGGTGCTGAAGTCACTTCAAGATGGAGTAATTAGACAAAAATGTTAGGGCATGCAGCTTATAAGGGTATGGTCATTCTGTGCAGGTTCTGTTCTATACCTCGCTAGCTCAGAAGTCCATTTAGCAATCAGAACTTCAGCATTTTGGGCTTTGTGTGAATGAAAGGACATAACTGTACTAGCTCTCAACTAGCCAGACACTCCTTAGTGAGAACAGCATGAAAACTCCCTTAATGTTAAGGGTCAAGAATTTAAATAACTTCCATTAAAGAGTGGTGTAAGTTAAGACTTGAACTAAATACTTACTGCAACTGGGAATTTCTTATCAGTATAAGCTTGCTCTGAACTTTGGGTCTGGGGTTGTGTTCCAAACTAACAAGCTACTTACAGAGCTACTCTTGACAATAAAAATAGTCTTATGTTCAAGGTTTCTTGGAAAGCTTCAAGGTAAGAAGCTGTTAGGCCTGTTTATCCTTATAGTAGTGTTATCCTTATAGTAGTGAGAAGAAATAAGCGTTGTTAGACATTCAAGTGAATGTAATTTTGCTCCTTCCCAGGCTGAACATATCACCTAGTGCATCTTCACGTAGCACTGCAACTCAAGCAACGAGTGAAGGGCGACGGTTTCTGCATGGGAGAAAACGGAAAATGAGAGCTAAAAAGAGAGAGCAAAGTGCTGGATTTAAGACTGTTCAGCATGCTTCCACTTCTGGAAAAGTATCTATTGAAGAAATTGATGTAGATGGGAACTTTGTCAGGCTTAAAAACAACTCTGATGAGGTACTTCAATTTTGTTCTGCCTTCGTTGCAAAGTATGACTGCTTGAGAACTGATTTGTGATCTCTAAGCTGCAGTAGGGAAGGATGAAGAGATGAGGAAGATGTACCCCTAAATTAAATAAAAAGGGGAGCCTCCTGAAGGCTTCTTGAACTGACCTGGCTACTGCCAATGGATGAGGACCAACTGATACTCATGCTGCAAGTGTCTTCCTCTCAGGGCTTTTGGAGAAGGTGCACTGGCACCTGTGAAGCAGAAGCCTACCATCCTCAGTTGTTTCTCATTAGAATCAGGGTAGCAGTATTGGAAGCACTTCATATCCTTGAGAAACTAAAAAAGGATTAGTAAACTAGATGACAGCTTGTTAATTAGAAATACTTACAACTAAGAGATTGACTAACACTGACAGTATCTAATCAATGCAGAGGGCTTCATTAGTGAATTGGATAACTCAACTAGTTTAATCTGCAAATCCAGAACTGTTAGGATTATCAGATTTCCAAAACTTGCAGCTGGTAGCTTAGGTGTTCTAGCTTGAGGTGTCTTAAACCTTCAAAGACCACTGTAATATGTATTACAGCTCATGCCAGCATTTATAAACATATACATGCAGTCTGACTTAAGCTGGTCTTACACATCTATGGCTTATCATAATCTCTTTGGTAAGAATAACATGAACCTACTCTTCCTGGCTAGAATATTATCCCTATTGAACAGATGTATCTAAATTTCTGGGACTAAGATTAATCCTAAGAAAGTACTGGGAGACTTTTCAGGAAATTTAAGGCAGCTTTATAATGGATGACAGTCTTCCACCTTACAGAAGAGGGATGAAATGACCCTTGAGACTGGGAAGAATCTCGCATTGGTATGAATGATACAGTGTTGGTGTGTAGTACTGAGAAATTTCTTATCTTGCAGGATCAGCCGCTAAGTGGATGGGTGCTGAGAAGACATCTTGAGAGTGTGTCAGATGTAACATACAAATTCCCCTCACAGTTCACCCTTCAGGCAGGCCAAGTAGTTACGGTAGGTAGTTCTGTAACTCCTACTCAGTATTCTTGAATCTTCCTGAAAAGAAATACTAGCCTGCCAGGGATACGAGCAGCTCAGTTTGTTACTGGGCATCTTTGGAATTAGAGTACTTATATCTGAACTCATCCTATAAGATAAAACTCTAACTACAAATAAGAAGAATCAATGCAAGATCACTTCAAATTTTTTGCAGGTCTGGGGTGCAGCTGCTGGTGTAAGCCCAGGTCCTAGTGACCTGGTCTGGAAGTCTCAGAAGTCCTGGGGAGCTGGGTATGATATTGGTGTTACACTCATCACAGATGAAGGTGAGGTAAGTGAGCTGCAGCTTCTTCTGTCCTCTTGCTGAACTTGCTTGACGTGCTCTACTCTTGAGCTTTCTTGCTGGTGACTTAATTGTATTGTAGGAACTGGCAGAGAGGAAATTAATGCATGTACCCAGAGGAGAAGAAAGTGGTGAGCAAGATGATGAGTATGAAGAACTAATGGGAAGTGAAGCGGAGCTTCCATCTCAGGTAAGTTGCCTGAAACTTAAATACAAGCAGTTGAATCATTCTGACAGCCAATTTCTTTACGCTGTGTGAAAATACTTCCCCAAATACAATCCAAATTCAACTCTTACCATTTTTCTTGATGTCAGACCAAAAGAAGAAGAAAAAAGAAATGTTGTTTGGTTTCATGATAGTGATTCCTGTGAGCATCCTTAAGCAGGTGAGATCAGTGAGAATTGTGCTTGCCACCTCAGCTTGCTTTACTAATAATGCTTCAGTCTCTTGTCCCATGCATGCTGTAGCTTGCATGGCTTTGCATCAGAAATGGAATTGATGCTTTTCTTAATTGTTGGTTGAATATCATCAAATAATTAGAGGCCAAACAATTAACACTACTGCTGAAGAACACAAGCTTTTTATGTATTTCATTTAAACATCTATCTCACCATGAACATACTTGCAAGCTGTTGTTCCAAGAACAGAATACAAAGCAATATTTTCAGTCTGTGGGAATGAAGTGACTTAACTGATACTTAAAACAGTGTTCTGGACTTGTTCTGAAGTACCTGAATTGAATTCACACTGAGGAAATCCAGTTTGTAATGCTATAATGGGATGGAAAGTATCACTATAATAGTGGGGTGGCGAAGTCTTTGGCTACAGCAAATGAGAATGAGCCCAAATGTAGCAGACACAGAAATGATAGAGAGCTGCTTACCCTTGGAAGGCCTCAGGCATGCAGGGATCTCCAGCAAAGATCCACTTGCTTCCACTGCCAACCCTTAAACAATCCTTAAATGAGCTCTGGGAAGGGGTGGATCCTGGCTCCATCCCCTCTGCTTACTCAGCTACACTGCACTGCACACACCTGAGCTCCCCTGGGTTGGTCCTGCCTTCGTATCAGGTGCTCAGTCACTGGTTCAGGCTGTGACTTAGCCAGTGAATATACCATTGTAGCAGAACTGCTAAGTTTCTTTTAAATTTGAACATGAGTTTGAGTCAGCTTCGTTTCAGAAATTACTGTCTCATTTTGGTGTGTGAAATAAGTGTCTCAGTTGTGCTTTACTCTTAATATTCCCTGCAGTATTTCCCAAGTGGAAACAAAGTACAGATACAGGTTATGCTTAGAGCTAACACACATGAATAGAATGAACATGTTTTGAAATACCTGTTAGCTTTTGGGTGCAACTTGGATGTTGCAGTGTCCTCTGAAAGACTCTCCATGGCCTCTGAGTGGCTTCTATCTGATCATGTGTGTCCAAAGTAATTCATCTTGAGTTCTTCTAGTGTACTTTTACATACTAAAAGCTTTATCTTCTTTAGTTGCTTAAATATTCTCAAGAGTTACTGCAGAAGGGCCTAAAATTTTTCTTAGCTGAAAAATGATCAACTTTATTTTACTGAACTTTATGACTTGAAATAGCATTGTTTCCTTCCCTTAGTGCAGACTAAGGCCCCATGTACAAGGGGATACCTGATAAAAAATGTTATTCTTTCCTTCCTGCTGACAAAGCCTTTTGAGTTACTACGCTCATTTTGCTTAAAGTCTTCCCTACAGCTACAGAGAAAATGGGTACCTACTGCAGCAGGTCTTTGACACCAGTATTTCCTAGGTATCTCCTACTATCTGTCTTCATTCAAACCTGTCTAAAAACAGAACTTGGAAGTACCCTGGGGTACCATCTTCTTGAAGAAAACATGCCCCAGAACAGGCAGTTCTGCTGCTTAGTTCTTTCCTTGTCCTTCTTTGAAACTGAATCTATTCTTATACCATCTGGTTTAGAGTGTTTATCACAGTCTTAATCCTTGGAATATTTTCAGTCTCACAATGTAAAGGTTAAGACCTTGTTTAATGGGCTATTGAACACCGTTCTGTAATGCTGTTCTGGCTTCTGGTGCACAGCACACCCCCAATGGCTGAAGCTGTACCAGTGGGAACGTTAGGTTTTAGAGAGACTTACTGCTACAAGCTTCTTCGTTTGAAACAGGGCCTCTCCTCAGTATTTCAAAGGCTCTTTACTTCAATTGTCTGATAACAAGGCTTGTTCTGCAATAAGTGATGAAAAGCAATAGCAACTTCTTTACCTTCTTTTCATAATAAAAGTTATTGTTTTATCAGCAACTTTACAACAGTTATGTACCACCTCTCCACTCCAATATTCCTACTCAAATATTCACATCCTTCCCATCTGCTGAATTACTATTAAACTTTAAAATTGTGTCACTAGTACACCTACATTTCTGCAATGTAAGCAATACTGAGATAAGCTGTTTTTAACTAAGTTGTCAATTTCCCATAGAGAGTGAAATGATGGAAAGAATACAGTGCAGTGTGTTTTCCTGTTTGTGTTTTTTGCTTCTGCTCTTCTTCCAACATGAGTAGCATGAATGTGCATGCCAATTCAGTTTCCAGAACTCTGGAGTGCTGATAGCTTTTCTTTAATGAGCATTAAATAGTTCTAAGGCTTGTGCATATGAACTTTCTGATGTCATGGTGTTTTATTTCTGCAGCGAAATGAGGATCCCAGCTGTTCTATCATGTAAGACGGGCATGGAGATGATCACCTGAAGACACTTCTAAACCAAGTGATGTTTTGGACTTAAGTGTGTGGTGGTACCTTCTGCAATATCTGGAAATAACTGACATAATGCCTTCTGATCTTCAGTACTGTTGTACTGATCTTTGTATCAGTGTACAATACAAGCTGTGTATGGAGCTCTTTCTCTCTGCCACAAGGATTTGATTTCCACGACCTGCTGAAACAGTGTGTGCAGTTCACAAAGCTGTTAGATACATGTTTTAGAAGGATGATAAATACTGGAGACTAAGCATATGCTGTCTCAGCTTTCTCAATGTTGTGGTACAGTGTTTCTCCAAAGGCAACTTCTGTTTCAAGCCAGAGTGAGTAACTCCATGTGTCAGGTCATGTCACAGCTTGGATGGGCAGCAGTTCTGAACTTGGCTGAAGTAACATGTTACCCTGAGGAGTGCTATCTGAAACGTTTTCTGCTCATATCCTGATGCTGAGGTGTCTAGATCACTTGCTGAAGAACTTCCTAGAATAACAAAATTTCTCAAGTCAAAAGCAAGCTGTGATGTATTCCTCCTGTTCATTAAATGTACTGTTTCTGTATTCTAGCACATAGAAATTACCAACTTCAGTATTTGACATTTCTATATGCAACATAGCTTTTATTTCTGATTTGCTGGAATCTCAACATGGACAGCTATATCCTGAAAATGTGAAACATTCCACCAGAAGGTACTGTATCTAGCAATACTGGCACTCTGGTCCCAAAAAAACAGCCTTCTCAGGGGCTAGGAAATAATAAGCATCCAAGTGAGAAAAGTGCACTAAAAACACTTGCTCTTAGAGTGCCTGTGTCAGACCTTTAGTACATAAGGGCAGTCTGCAGTGCTGCTTTGTATGTGTAGCTGGGAAGTGGGGGAGGAGTACTATCTGCTGGCCAGTATTTGATTTAATAGCTTTGTTGCTGTCTGAAGGCTGACCCCAAACCCTTGGAAGCCATGTACTTAGCCTTCATAAGCTGCGTTTGTTCTCTTTCAGCCTGTTTACCAAAATGCTTACCTGAGGGTTATGTGGTAAGGAAAGAACCTTATGAGCCTTGCAAGTCCTCTTCTTTTTAAGAGTAGAGCAGCTGATGTTGCAGATCTCTCATCTCTCAGTTCTGGCTTTTGTCTGCATCTGTTACCTTACCAAAATATATAGTTCTGAGTTTTAAGATCGGTTCTGTATTTGGATGCAGTTATTGATGAGGATTTTCTTAAACTTCTTAAATTAAGCTGTTTAAGTCTCTAAAAAGATAAACTAATGTTGGTTTAACACATTTTATCAGTTTTGGACTCCTGTTATAACTTATGCCCCATAGAGAAATAAATGTTGCTGTATCTTTCTATATTTATCTTTATGTCAAACTTTTTATTATTAGAGATTTCTCATGAGCCAATATTAAAGTATAAAATATTTATAGGTAAAATAAATAAAAGTTGCTTTATCAACAGTTCTTTTTTTTAAGTTGCTGAAATGACTTGGAGCAATACAGCTCCCTGTATAGCTTTAAGAAACCTTTGACCCTATACTAAATTGTGCTGTTTACATCTATCACTCAATTCCTCAAATAAAGCTGAGTTGTGGCAAGTTCCATTTAAGAGCAGTACTCAGTACCTGACATGACACTTCCAGCATAAGGAAAACAAGGTATGAAGCAACAACCCCTTCTCTCACTGTATTGGTCTCCATATGGAAGGGATGTGGAACAGGATCTTGCCTCATACCACCATCAGTGGTTTAGGAAACAGAATGTTTTTCTATAGCTGAATACAACCATCTTCTGTGAGGTTTATGAAGCTTGTTCTTAGCACCCACTCTTGACAGGCACAAACCAAAGCATTTCTCTAATTTGCTGTGGCTCCTGTGGTGCAGATTCCCCCTAACAGTGAAGCTTGAACACAGCCGGCCTCCTCTGCCTTCCTCCATTCCTTGTTCCAGTCAGTAAGTACAGCTCTCCTGCTTCTTTCTTGCAGCTTAGTACTCTTGCACAGAGCTGCACTGACTGAGGCCTCTGCTGAATGCACACTGCCCATGGCAAAGCCTGGAATGGCTCCCATTCTCATTTATGTGCTTGTTTGTGCATAAGTATTCATTTCTTTCCCTCAGGGAACTCTGAGGGGAAAAAAAGGCACTTCTTGTCCTCTGTAGGAATACAGGACTGGTACCACCTCTGATACAGGGAGGAAAAGTGCAAAAGCTGAACACCTGATGGCACAGAACCAGCGCAGCATGGAAAGGCCAACACGGAAGCAATGTGTTAGAGAGCAGAGGACAAGCAGTAAGCTGTTCTGCCTGCCTAGCTACTTGCAAAAGCTTTGGATGTTAGCCTGTCTTCCACTGCTTGTACTCTGTAAAACAGAGGGCCAAGTTGCTTTCTGTACTGCTATAACTTCTAGCAACTTAACCATGAAGCTGGAAAGTACCTTACAGATGTCCTCCTTTGCAGAATTACCATGCCCTAATTAATTAGCCACCAGTAGCCAAAGCTTTAAGGACAGTCCTCTACTACTCCTGGCACAGGCCAGAGCTGGGAGACAGCTGGCTACAAGCTGTCCTCCTTTCTTACAGAGAGCAGTCACTGCACCTGTGGTACACGTGACATTCTTTCCTCTCTAGGGACCACTGTTCCTACTGGACTACAGAACCACATAGAGCTTGAAGCGATGAAGCTGAATTCCAGCCCTTTATTGTCCATAAACAGCTCACTTTCCTTCTCACCATTCCTCTATCTTGTCCATAGAGTAACTGGGAAAAGATTGAAGCGTTCGGCATCCTGTGACAAACACAGTCATTACTACATCCACATTTCCTGAGCAAAGCAGAAGTACAACACAATTATTAACTCTATATGCACTTTGTCAGTCCAGGTCTGTCTGTCTTTCATTCTGAGGCCTTTTTTGCATGTTTTAGTTACAGCATTTGCCTTTTTACCTCTATTTATTTACTCTCTCCTTCATTGTTCTCCATTCTTTAAATAATAAATACACAGACAGTAGTGGAAGTGTTACTAACTTTTCATCTGTTTGTAACCATGACCAGTGATACTCACCCATTCACCTCAGTGCAGGTCTATGCAAACAGTGGAGCTAGGATCAGTCCTTGCTTGGGTCAGATGAACTTTTCTCTAATTCTCCTGCTACAGTAAAGCTTTAATAGGTATTATGAATGTTTCACAGTGATAAGAGAGCGGGACTACTCTCTGCCGTGGTACTCACTGCCACGGCGTCACAGAACAGGTTGAGGTTTTTAAATGTAGCTTTTCTTTTTCCTCCACTGAAATCTGAGTGATCCTCCAGCACAAAAACCAACGCCAGAACTATAGGAATAGAAGTGGCAACCACTCTTATCCCACCGAAATATTTATTAAGTTTGGTCAGCAAATTATAGGAATCTGAACTCTGAGAGCTTGTACTTAGTACAACAACATCGTAATATTGACAACAATCACTTTGCCTTTTGTCAGTGTACAGTGTGAGACATGGATTAACTTGTCCACAATAAATTACAGTGTGATGATGAGAAGAGCTCAGTGGTATCAGTAACACAGGAACTCATTATGGTTAGCTTCACTTACACAATTTTTAAAAATGGCTTTCAATAGTAAAATCATTGCAACCAAAGATTAAAAAAGAAAAAAAAATAAAGTCATGTACAATAACAGCAAATAAATGCAACAGTGAGCTACCATACTTCATACAGTGGTCTTCAAGGCACAAAGCAAAAAAACTGGGGATGGGTTTTTTTGCAGGTCGATGGTGTCAGGGAAGGTAAAGTTTCTTTGAATATAAAATAAATACGTTTTAAAAAGACGCATACAAAAGTCAGTAAGTCAGTCAAACAGCAAGGCTTTCACAGAATGCCACACTGACAGAACATTTGTGAATCCATTTCAGTCATGAAATCATGTTCACAGCTTGAATGACACAATCACTGAGGCAAGGGTACCATCACTTCAACATAATTAACGGGGAAGAAGCCAGACTCTCCATTTAACATCCCTTCATACCAATTCTCATCGATCTGATTGGTCAAAGTGATGATGTCCCCTTCCTTAAACCCAAGCTCGCCTTCATTTTCTGGTTCAAAGTCATAGAGAGCTTGGCAGCAAGGCTGATCCACGTGCATTGAAGAACCTGCCCCCGTGACAGAAAAACAAACAGATATTAAAAAAGCTTCGTAGCATCTCCCTATCCACTGAACGTGCCAATAACAGGATGAGAATGCAGCTGCCACAGCTTCCAGCTGCTCCTGCATTGTGGTGCCCAACTTCACACTGCTGGGGAACTGCTCCCTGAGTTCACACATTCAATTTGCTATCCACGTCCTTAGCCTGAACTAAAGCAATGGTTACACAAGTAATGGTGGTGCCTTCAAAGTCCTACAGATGAAAGCAAGCAGCAGCTCTATCATCATACAGCTTAACTGTTCCTGTGACTTATAACAGGACACGAGCAAGCAGTATAATGACCTTCAGGAAACATTACTCTTAAAATGTTAACATTGCTGTATGGAAACACAGTGGTGAGTACATACATTTACAGAGAAAAAATATACACTTTAAGGTAGAAAACAGTCACCACTAGCAAAAGAAGTTAACTTCATAAATGCAGTCACCATCGTGAGGAGGTGGTTCATGGTTTTGGATCCATGGCATAGATACATACGTAGCACGTCCCATCATTCACACAACAGCCTGTTCTGACAGAACATAATCCAATGCTCAAACCGTAACGCTCAGCTCTGTGGGCAAGGACGAGTGAGAGGTTCAACCACGTTCAGCCATAACAGACTTCCAACAATATGCACAGAACACCCACACAAAACTTCCAATCTGAAATATACTTCTAAATGAAGGAGAAAACACCTCATGCTGCTGCCAGGTAAAGAGCAGTAAAACACTACAGCATGACAAACTCTTTACCACTCTATTACTAGGATTACAGCAGTTAAACCTTTTAAGTTATAGTGGTTGTCTCTCTTGCACCATTGCAATGGCTCTCAAACATTCCAGTGGCAGCTGCCTCCCTCAGCTATCACACGTGGTCACCATGCAATCAGCCCAAAGATTCACTTTCGATTCATTTTGTACAGCAATACAGGTAAAACAGCTACGGTGTTAGAAATGCCTGGCATGCTTTTTCATCTGCTCGTCGTGCTAACGTATGGAAAACTAGTGAAAAGGGACTTCTGATATTTTTTAAGAACAGGGAGCAGAAGACTTCTGGGACAGCAGGCAACATCTACTGTGGTGATCAGTAAATGAGAAATAACATTTGTGGTTAAAACTGGTAAAGGGGAATTAATTTGGTTTGGGAGATATATTCTATCCTTTATAAATAATGACTCTTTTCTACTGTGGTAACAATGCAAGAGAGCTGTCAACACAAAGACCTCCTTCAAGACAAAGCTGCACTCGTTCTCTGCCTGGGGAACGCATGGGGCAACAAGAAAGTTTTACAAGGACAAACTGAATTACAGCTTGTCTAACACAACGGCACAGGCCAGAGCTTGTCTGGGGACATATTTTTGCTGAAATAGTCCATTCACAGAAAAGATGAGCCACAGTTTTACAACAAAAATGGACTGACTGCATTCAAAAATAGCTGAGCAAATAGCTCAGTGAGGGAGAGCTGATACCAACTCACCAGAACTGTCAGCAGCAGAAGGCAGTGCTCACAATAACTGGCCATGTTCCTGGCCTTCACCAGCTGCTCCCATGGGGCTAATTTATCATTGCAAGTCAGTTAATTTCTGACAGCAAGGTACCTGACAGGAGATGGATCGCATTTGGTTCATTTTCAGCTCCAAAGAACTGAAAAGAAGTGTCTGGCAGCCTGGAAAGACTTTAAAATAATGGTCACAGCCAACACAACCAGTCTAAGCTGCTGGATCAGTCAAAGTCTTCATTAGAGTCAGGCAGCTGCTGCTACTGTATAATCCAATGAGACAAAGCTTCCCTGACAAAAGTAATGGGGGCAGCACGATCTCCAGCACACACTGTTTAACATCACAAATTGATGACACGACTCCAGTCTCTTCCCATCTATTAAATACTCGCTCATCTTCTGCTGTTGCAGAGACTTAAGCTAGAGAAATCACACCCTTTTTTTCCCTGCAGGCAGGTTTCAGGCCTGGTGCTGCAAATTAATGTATCTCCTCAGCTCCACCATTGTGGAGCTAAACTGCCACATTTCACTGTCACATATTCAAAGATGATGGTCGCAGTGCACAGACTGCTTCAACCTGGACAGGACAAATGGAGAAAACAGCCCAGGGCGGGTTAAGCAAGCAGCTGTCTGTGCTTCCTGAAGTGTCACAGGACAAAGCCAGAACACTGAGCACTGGCTTTTTGTCCTTTCTTTCCAGAAGGAGTTACTGCCTCGTACCCACACTTAACTCCTCTTCTATACCAAGATGTATATATGTGGTAGCAATTATACTTAATAACAAGCTGGAAGCTTATGAAGATAATTAGTCCCAGCCTCCCTCACAGCTGAAGTGTGTAAACATTCAGATGCCTATGTTAAAATCCAGCACATGGCAACCAGACCCAATCAGTTCATACCACAGTCAAACCTGACAAACAAAAAGAACCAAAAGCATGATGTAACTCAGCAGTTAAGAGTTGTAGAGCAGATGATGCTCACAGCCTCAGCTGATTAACGAGGGTAACAATGAATTAGAACAAAAATACAGATTTGTGGTCTGCCCTTAATCAAAGTAGCTAAATAATTGACAGCATTAAAAAGATGTTCCTGTGACTCCAGCGCTGCAAATGTGTACAAGTCATCTGTAGTAAATAATCCCCATATGTTAGGAGCTGTACAGAAGGAAAATACCACTTCTGCTCCAAGAAATTAATACTTAACCCAGAAAGCTATAGCGGAACACAGGAAAAGTCATCTCAACACTCACAACTGGACAGAGCTAGTTGTGCTGAATGTATCACAGCTTACTTTTAACTGCCCAGTTGAAATCCATGAGCTCACTGGACACTAAGATACTACTGCCTTTAATGGCAGCATCAGGGAAGTTAAAGGTCTACTTCTTGACAGAGCCGCTGTGTAAACAGGAAGTTAAGCACAGAAGTGCTTCCACTGGATGAAGCTTTCTAAGCAAAAGGATGATCAAGTGCTGTCCCTCTATCACATGGTGACCATAACACATCATGCAGTTTTCCTTAGAGCCACCTGGTTCACATTTCTAAGTCACAGACCACAAATCACATCAAATCTGTTTCACAATTGTAAGCAGCTAGAGGAAGGTTCCCCATTTACAAGCAGGGTATATTCACCCTGCTGTAACTCCCACAGAAATTCACATGGATAATTTTTGAGCACTGAGCAGGAAGAAAGACGACAATGAACAATGATTTCAGGAGGTAAACAGAGTCCACAGCTTCAGATTCTGATGGAGGAAAAAAAATACAGATGTTCTAGGCACCGAGTCTAAGTCTTTCTAATACTAAGTCAGACTAATCTAAGTCTTTCTGATACTATTAACAACACTAATTGCAGCAACTGATACTAAAGTTTTCCTCTACATCCTCTCTTTTATGACTACGTTTTCTTTTCCATTCTGATAGCTCTAAGTGAAAACCCATCATTAGAAGCAAGCAGCTGCTGTGGTATATGAAAAGAACCGATGAATGGAAGTGGCTCACTCCTTTCCCACCTTAGTGATCAGTGGCCATTCATTTTTCAGCTCTTTCACTGAATTTTAGCTCACTAAAACTGGATTTTTCTTCTTTAAGTTAACAAGCGGGCAGCAACCTTGAGAAGTCATCTAACTTACCCTTCTCCCAAGGGCTGGGCTGCTTACCTATAAAGTACATCTTCGATCTCTCTGTGATGACAATAAGCCACTGTAAGGTGTGCAGCTGTATCTCTGCTCTGACATACTACTTTATGCACAAATGCTGAATCTAAATCTCCTGTTTCCATGTACAGTGCAGAAAAAAGCCTATGCAACTTGTCGATGTATACAGGCCTAAAAATGTCATGCTAAATTTTCAATAAAGATTGTCAGCTTTTACTGCTTTTGTCCATATGTGCTGTGAAAATAACTAGAAAGTTAAGGATTTATACGTTGCTACACACATTCCTAGTGCTTTAAATGAAATGTGTCCTTCCATCATGTCTCAGGAACTAGTGGCCCGCATCAAAGAGCAGGTTATCTCCCTCAATCCCACATCCAACAGCAGTGCAGAACTGCTGCAGCACGGGGAGCCTCACTAACACATCCTCAGGTAGCTTGAAGCACAAACAAAATGAGGGACAGGATCGTGCTGGGGGGATTTATGCTGCCCAACTACTGCAAATCCCTTCTAGCACTGATTGTATAACAGCATCATCTTGTACCAGAGTGCAAGAAAATTCAAGAGACTCCAGAAAGAACATAAAGTTATAGCTCTTTTTTCTTCCACCTTTAGTTCCCTTGTTTCTGCCCCAGTGACCTTCAAGAAGGAAAAAGACTGTAGGAGAGAGGAAGCTGGAGTTACAAACAAGAAAAAAAGAAAAACACTTCAGAAAAAGATCCAAAATCTCATGCCAAGTACAGAAGGGAACCTTGGGCTCACTGACTCCTCTCTACTCTTCTTAAAAATAACACTGATAGAACAAAGTAGCTTTTTCATGCTCTTTTCTTTGCATGTTACTGTCTTCTGTGTCCTATTACCAATCTGCCATCACTCCCTATGGGCACAAAGGAGATAAAGCAAAAATATTTACTCATGGAAAGGTTACTTCAATGAGTAGTGGCAACCATATGAAAGCTGCGTAAGCTGCAATAATTCATAGGATTTCAATAGTCAGTCATTCCTTTTTTTTTTTTCCTTCTTTTTTTTTCTCAGCAGAATTAGGGCCTAACCTAAGAAGGGACCCTACTCCCACAGCAACTGGTAACTAAGTATTACAGAACCACAGAATGGCTTGGGGTGGAAGAGATCATCGACCTCCAACCCCTGCCATGTGCTGCTTGCCACCCACTAGATCAGGCTGCCCAGGGCTTCATCCAGCCTGGCCTTCAACACCTCCAGTAATTCAGTTTAAAAAAATGCAAGCATCAGTGCATATTTTAGGGGAATGAAAGGGCCATTAAAGTAAATTATATTAATAAAATTAGGCTGGGACTAGTCTCCCTGAATTTTATATGGCTAATAGTCAAGATCCTGTGCTGATAGCTTACAGCCTCAGAGTGCTGAGAGAAATTAGTAGCTGGAGATGTTCCAGAGAGTGATCTAACACACCCACATTAGGCATCTGTCTTTTCAAGAAATGAAATGCTTTCTGCAAGCAATTCTCTCCCCTCTCACCCCTAATGGCATTGCAAAGAACCTAAAAAACCCAGCAGGATGCCACACCTCAAATTCAGATGGTGAAAGGCTGTTGAGAAGAAACCTGCTTCACAATTCCATCCAGACTTAAGTAACAAACTGAAGTCAGATACCTGGATAGATGCCTCATGAATCCACCATTCTCACAACACAAGCTATGCAACAGGCAACAGCCTGATAAAATATCCATCAAAATGTTAATTCTGTAGCCACAGGCTTACCTGATGATTTTATAGAAGAACTATATGCAATCCCATTGTACTGCTGATTATCACCAGTTTCCAGAGTTGTAGTTACTACAGGTTTTGTCTTAAATTCATGTTTAGTCCGATTAGATGCTACATATATTCTGGAACACAGAAGAGTGGCAAGAGATTCACTTGAAGGAACAAATACAGAGTTTCCATCCAGGTTCAGTACTTTTGCACTTGAAAGGTGAAGAAAAACCTTTCTGCTGTGTGGTTTTGGATTTGTATTAGTTTTCTTAGAGGAGCAGGGTGATGGTGCGAGGAGCAGATGTTATTCACTAAATGCTGCTCAATTCTAATGCAATACTTGAGTTTCAGCAAGTACCTGCTTTATTTAATGCTATGGTCCTGCTGACAGAGGTAAAAAGCTTAACAGTCTGAGTCTGAGAAGTGCTGAGCATCCACAGCTGCCACTGAGTTCAGCAGAAGTTCCAGGAATGAGCTGTCTGGAAAGCTCAGCTGTAAATGACATATGTAGAAGCCCAGCCAGGACAGAGGCCCAGGGACTGCATCTCACATGGTGCGTTTTTATTAGGAAAAAAGAAATAAAAGGGGGGGAAATGATCATTTGTACAGCAAATCTGCCTCAATACCTCTTCCTATATGTGCATGTGGTCCTACTGAGACCACCTCATCACACTGGTCCTTCAGTTGGGACGTTGCAGGGTGTACAGGCACATACTCCTGTACAGTACTCACATCCATTACTTCCATTCTATTCTCAGGAAAGCCTCAAAGAAGTTTTCTGGACTCTGACTGTACTATTAGCCTATGCTATGGCAATGCTCAAGTCATTCAGACCTCCTGTTCTCTGTTGCTTTTCTGAGTGATGTACAACTAATTAATGACATCAGCTTTTTTTTCCCCTCTTAGTATGACACAAAATATCTGGCTTTTCACAAGTTCATTACATCACAGCTGTGTTCCCAGCCAACTGGCAACTTTTTATTTTGCTGCAGAGTTTTCTAGTGCCCCAAAATCTCAGTGAAAACACACCAACTGCCCAGCAAAGACAGCAAAACCATGTTCAGAAAGCATGCAAGTTTAAAACAAAAATCTACAAACAAATGGAGGCTGTCCTGCTTAACCTCTGCAGATGTGAGGAAGGGCTCCTGCACACTCTCAAAGCTTGCTGGGCAGATCCCATGGCACATTAAAGGCTCACAGTTCAGCAGTAAACTGTCAGGTTGCAATAGTTTAAAGCAATGAAGTGCAGTAAGGCACACAAGAGCACAGCAAGAGTGCATCTGTGAGATGGTGCTACAAGACCTGCTGCTACAAGATCCCGCTGCTGCTTCAGTGGCTTTCAAATTCAAGAATCTGAACTGCAAAAGAGGCTCAACATTTCCTGATGGGTTCAGTCTTACCGGTTTTGCAGCTTACTCTGCAGATCCTCCAATATTTCTGTAGATTGTTTGTGGTAATCTAGTGCTGCTTCTACAAACACAGCCAACTGGCTAACTTGTTCTACCTGAAAGACAGAGAGTGAATAGTTTTAAGGAGCCTGCAGTACATTCAGCTGAAGGATAAACAAACATCATTCAAAACAGATCTGGTATCTCAAAAGACCGTGACATCTTGTGGGACTACTGAAAAGGAACATATGTGATTCCATCAAAAAACCTGCCAGTTGGAACCTGAACAAAACTGAGGTGCAACTTCTAGTTCACTAACTCAGGTCTGGGTGCTTAAGTCATTTCCTTTCACAGTGTACAAATCCCTTCTGCATTCAACTTCCAAGCCAGCTGTCTGTCAACACCCAAGCCTGAAACAGTCACAATGCACAAGCCCTTAGCAGGTGAGAGTGGAGCTTTCCTGATCAGCAACAAGGACAAGCTACACTGATACAACTCTTAAGCACTAATGGGTCTGAGTCACATTAGCCATGTTTATAAACTACAGTTCTGAGACCATCTGGACTTACCTCACTAGATGGCAGCATTTTATATATAAAGCCATAAATGAAACATGATTTATCTACTATTATCCAAACCTACTTGGATTGAAGAAGTATCAGCCAATCATTCAAGTGTATGAATGCTGAGGAAAGGAAGCACATGAAGGAGAGAAAAAAAGGTAACAAATAGCCTCATACTTCTTCCCCTGATGCAACCTGAAAAGTTCAAGATGTACTACAATGGAACAATAACAAATACTTATTTGTTCTCTTCCTTTTGTGTTCTTTTCCTTTAAGACAAGGAGGAGAACAGAGCCCAAAACATTCCCATTCCACCATGTCTCCACATGTTGGATCACAAGAAGGTGTCTGTGAAAGCTTTCTGCAAATGTTTTATGGACCCAAGGCAATTTTAAGCTCTCTACTTTCTCTGCTTTTACTCAGTTGAAAATATTATTAGGAATTCTGCTGGGACTCCAAGAGAGCCAAACATTGTCACACAGCATACAGAAATTAAATGCACAGAACCAAATTAACAGCTGACACAATTCCATCAAAGTCAAAAGAGTAATGTAAACCAGCTGAGGATAATGCACAATGTGCCTGGGGTTGGATGGGGTGGCTGGAGAAAATAGACAGACAAGGACTGTCAAGAGAAGATGAGTGAGACAGAAGGAATAAGGAACTGGGGACTGGGAGAAAAAAGAGTGAGTAGGAAAGAGACAGAGAGACTTGTGGGACTAAAAGGCACTCAGCTTGAGGAGTCTGAGACTGGCTGAGTGGGAAAGGCAGGAAGATGGATCTGATAAGAAAGTGCATGCAAAAGTGTCAGTGTGGGAGGTCTGGAACTAGGAGTGCAAAAAGAGATTGAGAGAGAGAAACAAAGATGTGAATCAGAACTGAACCTGGGAGATGTACCTAGCAAGGTGGCTGGGAACCAGAGCACTGAGAACAGAGACTGCAGGGCAGCAGAAAGAATGGGAGACACCTGGAGAACACAGAAGGTAAGAAAGTGACTAACTAGCATCTCAGTGAACTCAATGAGAAACTATGGTTAGACAAGAAGGCTGGAGTGAGAAGTTTGATGGTGGGAGGCAGACTGGGTCAGCACAGAACATCAGAAGGAAAGAGCACAGTTTTCTTGAAATGTAAGCAAAAGAAAGTGGGGATGGAGCAAGACCTCACAGTGACATCCAGTTCAGCTCCCTCCCAAAGGCAGAATCAGTTATACTGGTAAGTCATTCTTGATCAGTTCTCTCATGGTTCAGATAACTCCCTTTAAATCCACACACTGCTTCATCTTTGGTTTGGTGCTGTGGCTAATGAGAAACACCTGAAACATTTCTCAGCTGCTTATGTAAAGAAGAACTATAAAATACATACAATGGCAACTTGGTAGAGCCTACACTGGGACAGCAGGAACAGTGTACTGAAATTATTTATAGAGGATGTTAAATTTTCACTGCCTTCATACAGCTTGTGCTGGTAAAATGGCAGGAGTTTTTGACTTAAACATTGCTGTAACAAATACAGCCCACTCACAAGCAGTTTGGGAGCTACATGCTAGTTTATATCTGGTTGTTACAGTGAGAGAAGCTGCTCGCATTGAAAGGATCTCACTTAACAGCTCTTCTTGTTGCTTTTCTTTCTTATTCCAGCCAAAAAAAAAAATGATGGAGACTTACTAGAAAAAAAAGGATATCCTGTATTCTACCTACAGATAATAAAATGGCCTCTAAAGCATCTACCCAGCTTTGTTTTTGTACAGTTCCATGATTAACACAGGAAGAGAGCACACTAATATTCCTCTGTATGTGCACAGAAGAGAAAATTATCCAAAAGACCACAGCTGCTAACTATTTAGACATAATTTCACTGTGGACTTGGAACCAGAGCCAAAGTTCAAGTACCTGAGCACAACCCACAGACTCTATGCAGGAGCTTTTAGAACCAAAACCCACATGTAGTTCCAATTCACAGAGTCCAAATGACCCAGATCAGTGACAGATTTTTCTGTATAAGCGAGCTGCTCCTGCAAATCAGTGCAGGGTACAAATCTCTTGCTCATGGTTTAAGCAGCAAGCTCTGCAACTGCTTTAGTTCTCCTCCTTCCTCCCACTCATCTCCCTGCGTTCTTCTTGCAGTCTGTTGCTCACAGATATACATGAAACCCCTGTGTCAGTCTTGTCTGACCTGTTGAATTATTGAGTTCTCTCATATATTGCTGTGCACAAAGCTCCTCTCCAAGAGGAGGAGAAAGGCACATTCTCTGCCTTCAGCCCTTGCCTTCTGTAAAGGGTGAGATGAGCTTATCCAAACCCACACGCATTTCCCATCTGGATATACTGCAGTAAACAAAATCAGAGGACAGACTTACATCATTTTCTAAGAAATTGAACATGCTTCTTTCAGCTAATTCCTTTGACTCCTCAAATTTTTCTACTGCTTGTTTAACTTCTTCATCTGGTATCTTTCCAAGACGTTTCTTTTTATAATCATAATCCAAACGCCGTCCTTCTAGTTTCTTCAAATGATGCTAAGTAAGACAGAACATTTAGGAAAAGGTTCAAATAGAATAGGTCCGTACAAACTCACTGTGATTCAAGGAAGTTTCAGTTGTGTGTGATTACAGACATATGCAGAATCAAAAGAAACATCAGGCTCAGAGATTATCCAGCCCATCCCTTTGATCTAAGGCAGCATCAGGTACGTCCAGGACTGCATACGTGAATGCAATTTTAATCTGTATATACTTGAAATAAACAGCCATCTGCTAAGACTTAGGGAACTGGTTACCTTGATTTGCTAAGCTTAGACATCCAGCTCTTGGTATGGACTTCACTAAAATGTACATCATCTCAGATTGGACCCTGCTTCTAATTTAGAACATCTGAACGTGCCACCCCCCAGCTCCCCTGTTCTATACTTAATTCAATTTTACCTCTTGTATTATATGCAATATGACAGCTAACAGTTAAAGAGTTATTTTCTGTTCTCATTCCCTAGGCAGTACTCCAACACATCTTATATTCTTGCTTTCTTCGTTAGGTGTCAACTTGACACTTCTAACTGAAATCACTATACAAGCCTTCTGTTGCCAAAAATCACAGCACTGACAGCCTACAGGATGGACTGACAGTGACAGTAAAAAATGCTCATTAAAGCTAACATCAAACAATTTCTATCAGCTCAGAATAACTACAACTGAAAACAGTTATGTATCGTTAAGAGACAGCTACAGACATCAAGGCACAATTGTTACCTTTTGCTGTGCTTTTTACCTCCATTTATGTGCTAACAAATAAACCAGCTTTTATTTCTGCATTTCATCAGGGTTTCAACTTATTACCAAAGTCTATTGGAATCAACAGACCCAGACAAGACTGCCTGGCTTTCTTCTCAATTGTCATTTTGTAAACAAAACCTTACTTAAAAGGTTAAAAAGTTCCTCAGCATCCTATATTTTTTCCTTATAGTGGGATATGGCATTCAGCAATTCATGGCACTTTTCAGATCATTCTGTGATGCTCTGAATAGCCTTCTTTAACAGTCATATTCAGTCTCTATAATAAACACCTTTAGGTGACTGAGGCAGCAAGACAGGATAATCAGTTCCAGTAAATTGCAGCCTACTCATGTGTTCAGAACAATTAATAACAAATGTTGGTTAAAACAAAACAGTAGAAAAGTAAGGAATATAATTTTCTTCACTACCTTCTTGTACTGAATGTATAGACACTATATCAAATTGAGCAAGCTAGACTAGGTGAAAAACAGCCAGTGATTTTAAGCAGATTTCAATGCTACTTTGCTAGAGACATAAGCTCAAATGCAATGACATTCATTTACCCTTAGGCATCCAAGAAAACCTCTCAGAGAACTAGAGCCTGATTGACTCCAATTACTGATAAGTGAAGCTTTACTCTGGACGAACTTACCCCAATCTCTCTTAAATCTTTGTCCTGCAATAACTGTAGGGGATCAATGAAATTCTGTTTGACATTAATATCGAGTGAGTCCTTCACCTCTGCCATTTGCTTCATGCTTTCACCAGCATCCAGCAGTGCAAGGCCTGTGGTAAAGGATATGCTACTTATATCTCAATATATATGAAACAACAAATATAACAAAACTCAAGTGGGCATCATTGCATATGCCACAGATCCTTGAAAAGTAAAAGATAACACACTTGCTTTTCTACAGAAAATTAATACTAGAAAATTCTGCTCCAAAGCATATTCTACGTTTGTCTCCCCATCTCCCCTTAAGTCCTGCAGAAAAAAAAGCAACAAAAACCATATCTTATAATACAGTTCTCTCAAGGAGGCATATTTTGTGTCTGCTGTTGGCCTCTGAAAAGTAACTGTCTTTCCCTCTCCCTCCTCCACCTCCTCAAGAAAATCTTTACTTCTCAGATACTGGAGAACCATTTTTTTTTAAAGGTTAAAAAAAATACATTGCATCTACAGATTGCTCTAAATTATTTAGCTTTGGCAACTTAGAAACTAAATAATTATCTTAATATCAACCATGAAACAGAATTAGTCAGTTTCAATCCATCTGCAATAGAGGTAGACAAATACATGGAAGCATACACGGAAGCGTTACGTATTATTATATCAGTCATTTCCTAATCACTGTACTTTCTCTCTTACCTGGATTATCTATTTACATGGGTTATATCACTGTGTAATATTCTGTGAATAACTTTATATGGAAATATTTTCAAAGGAGGTACACAAACTCACCAAACATAGAATCATCGCCAAGCTCTCTGCCATACCGTATCATGCAGTCTCCCAGCAGTCCTTCTGTCTGAGGATAGCCTGTGGTTTTAACTTGTCCTCTGATCTTTGACATAGTGTTCAGCATTCCCAGCTTGGCCCTGTATGCTAAAAGTAAGCGAACAAAACAACAAAAGTGATAAGAACAATTTTTAAATTAATTATATTTAAAGTAATAAATCAATTAAAGCAATCTCACAAAGCAAGTCACTAAGCTGGTTTGTAGACCCATAAGCCTTTTGTTGTCAGTATTTCAGTCAAAAGTTGAAGAAAGATTCTATTCATCAGTCACATGAAACTGCTTTATTCCCAGCCAGATGGGCAACATTTCTCCAGACAGATACAGAGTGGGAATGCTTGCCACCTTTTATGGACATTCACCAATGTTCACATTCCCTTAGGTATTTCTGTTCGTGAACTCCATTAAAAACACTGCAAAAAGCAAACACAGAATGTGCTCCTATAAGCACAGCCAACACCAATTTCATGCTCTGCTTATGATAACTTTGTAGTACTTTTCCCACTTTCTTATTGGTTCCATTACTCAATGACAGTAATTTTTTATTTTTGCATAAAGGACAGATATATGTAAATTAATTTATTTGGGGGCTGCTCATATCACAACAAAACCATACAGTTATTCTTGTAACGTTTTCCAGTCTACTCCTATTATCACTCAACAGCTTCTTCAGTACAGTAATAGCCAAGAGTAGGGCTTTAGCTTAGAAACATCAGCCACGGATGGTGACTAACTGCATTTTGAATACCCTACCTGGGCCTTGCTAAAGTGCTGAATACTCTCATCCTGTTATAGGCACAACCCATTAGTTGCTTCTTCTACAGACATCAGCAACATAGGGAACTTCTCTGGAGATCTGAACCTTATAAGGAACCCAGAACAAACAGCTCTCTCTGAAGTCATCACATTCAGCTGACTAAATGTGAGTTCAGCCACACAGCTCCCACCCCCCCAAAAAATAAAGATGCCTCTTCCAACAGTTGGTTTGGACAGTAAATTAAGCTCTTAACAGATAATCTTCGTAATCAACAGTAAACATAAATGTGCCTTTTTTCTTCCTCAAATCAAAATTTTAGAAACTTCTGTTAACTGATTACTGAAATTGCACTAAACCTTATGGTGTCTAGAAAAAAGCAAAGCTTCACTCAGACAAGGGGTAGGGAAGTAACAGCCCCATTCCCTACGGCTACATAACCAGCAGCATCCTTGATGGCAACAGTGCATGAGCTAACTTCAGTGGCATTCTCTTCACTTTTGGGATCCAAACCCCACTGTAGGAAATCCAGCACAAATGGGAACAGCAGTGCTGTATTACCATCCCAGGTCACCCAACACATCATGCACATACAGCTGACATGAGCCCAGTGAGCCCAACACACTGTGCATCCCAACCTGAATGCAGGTTGCATGCATATTTTGTAGTTCCACTGCGCAGTACTGTTCTCTGTACTTACAGGTGAGATTCTCTAGGACATCCAGAAGCCTCACAATAATGACCTAATCACCTTTTATCCACTTAAGATGAAAACTGGAGTAAGAAGATAATTTTCAGCAAACTCTGACCCCTATTGTTACTACTCTACCTGGATTTGGCTGAAGATACTCCGTGGATTTCGACAGAAGCTCTGCTACAACTTTATTTGTAACATCAATTTTCTGAAAAAAGGAAAGTAACGAAGTTAGGAAAAGCAAATTTATCACTAGAAATGTTATAACTTGATTAGATATCCTATTCTAGCTGCCTGTGAAAATACATGTAAAATAAAGCAAATATGGTAGCTTAAAATAAATGGTTATGTGTATTTGAGCCAAGATTGCACCAAAAATATATGAATAGGCAGTTAGCACTCAGAAGGAGGAAAGGGAGGAAAGTTGCTATTAAAATGGGGGGGGGGGAAACAACTTATCTTTAAGGATCATCAGTCCTGAATACTGACCATGCTTTCTGGACTACAGTTCTCCCAACAGTTGTTACTGTGACTGTTTTTCTCACCAGGTGAAAAAATCAAAAATATCCTAGCTGACAGTCTTGGTGTCAGGGTCATTTAGACCAGGAGTTTGCACTGTCTTCCCATTTACGTTTCTAAAATGCTATAAAAGTCCTGTATCTGCACTGTTTCTCTTTTTGCACAGCGGCAGAACGTTAAAAAACATGTTGTTTTCTTTACCCTTTCCATCTCTTGAAACTCTTCATCTAATTTTGTTCCTTCAGCTCCACTGATCTTTTCACTGAACAGCTGCAAAAGACAAATTAAAACAACAAAAAATTGCATTATTATTTGTAGAGAATAAACATCTCTGAGGGTCACAAGAATTCACCCCACATTGGAAAATATGCAGCAAACATTTGTAACTGTACAAGAAAAGAGAAGCCCTTCTTTGGAAACAAAACAGATTCCAATAGAAATCAAGAGGCTTGATATGAATTTAGAAAAACTTCACTGAAGTGACACCGCTAAACAAATAATGACTTCTCACACTTAACAGTTTGTACCCCACTGCCACAGAGAATCCAGTGTGTTCCAGACACTGTGACCAGAGCGTGACAGCAACACTTTGGGGTGCTTTTTTCCAGCTCTACCTCTGACTGCATTCTGGTCCTGTATGCCGTTAAGTCCAGAGATAAACTCCCATTCCTCCCAATGGGAATTACTCACTATACAGCTCTGTGGATGGAACAGACTTATGAAAGCTGCTGCACTGTGACCACCTGCGTGACTGAGCACGTTTGTGACCCTGAAAACAAAAATCCACACATTCTTCAGAAAATCCGAGCAATAGTTTTAAACAGAGGATTTCAATAAACCCTTTTCAGACAACTACAGTGTTATCCAACTTCTGTATGAAAAAGCTTCAGGCCATCACACAGCAGTTTGGCCCCAAGTCATGGCTGGGAATCAGCACTCCAGCAGCACTCTGTTATCTGCTCCCTGCAGTGCACGGCACCGATATGGCAACAAAATGAAGAAAAAACACCAAAACAGCAGGCAGACCTGTGTGAAACAGCCTTTGAAGCATCACTCCACTATAAGACAAGTGGTAGAACACACACTCACCAAATATCAATCACGAAGTCTTATTTTTGCAGGAATTGCTTGGTAGATGTTAGATTTAATGGACTCTTTGCACTGACCATTTGCAGCATGAAGTAAAATCCAGACCTAATTCTTCAGCTGCTGGCATTCCCAAAATCTGACTGCAGTAAAGTGTTTAGCCCACCCTCAGCACCTTCTAGAAGTGAATTTATCTCACCAAATCGACCTCAGGGACTTGCATAATGTGAAAATAGGTCATGGCTTCTTGCAGCATAGTGCGTCTCTTCTGCATGGCAGCCTGCACTGCTCAGGTGTGCTGAGAGCAAACTGCCTGGCCAAAACCCAGCAATGAGCTGATGAAGCAGAGCTGGGAACTGACCTTGCACCAGTATCACCCTACCACACAGCCCAAAATTGTATCTGCTCAAGGGAAAACGTGAGTTCAGAGAGAACCACAGTGCTAATTACTTCCATAGGATTCATGACTTTTATGCTTAATATACCAGAACGTCCAGAAACTTTAAGAGATTACTTATTTTTCAGAGCCCTGACAGAACAAGCACAAAAGCGGACCAGAGACGAAGCAGCTTGGGTAGCAGCGAGTCCTTAGAGCCACCACCACTGCAGAGCAGTGACCCGAGGTCATGCATGGAGGGGACACTGCCCAGATCTCTGCAGATGCATCTGAGGATACGGGATGAGATGGACAAAGGTGCCCTTACGGAAGGTGAAAAGCAGCCCAGCACAAACTGGGCAACTTCTCAGTGCTGGCAGTGCACCTCTTTTCTGTATTATGTAAACTCCTAAAATTACCAGCACTATTTTCCACAGTCTCACACATCTTGCTTCCCCAGAAGACTCTGAGCAGATCTGTGGTTTCCTGAGATCCCCTCCAGCAGATCAGAGGCAGTGGGGGAATTATCCCTCTTCAGCTGAATTTGAGAAATCCACATTCAGTATTAACCCATAACTGCCTCATTGCAAATAATCCATCTCTGTGTTGGCAAAGGATAAATGCAGTGAGGTAGCACGACTGCTTGACTGTGGAAGGATAATTAATAATAAATTACTGCTCCAAATGACTACAACAATGAAGTGCTCCACTCCTGGGAAGAGCTGGACATTTCAACAGGAAGCACAGTGAAGGGGCAGAAAGTTCAGCCACTAATGGTATTGACAGGGAGAAAACAAACAAACAAAATCCAAATGACTCCCTTTAATCACTGGAAAACCACTGTTTTCCTGTGCTGCTGCTGCTGCTGTTTTTACCAGGACCACAGCTGCTGTGCTAAGGCACCCACTGGGAGCAGGGCCATGCTGCCAGACAGGCCACAGCAGCAGGCAGCACTGCCCGTCCCCTGCCTTCGACCTGCACACATACTGCCCTGCATGGGTGCTGCTGATTTCTCTTCTGAAACGCTGTTTTTGAAATGGGTTACATTTAGCATCACCCACATGGAGAGAAACTATTTGCAGCAGCCCTGAGTCACTCCTTGCAAGAGGTTCATACTGATCATACTGAATTCAGGAGTTGTGAAACTTGTACTACTATTCTTCCAATCAAAAATCATAGGATAACAAATTAATTTTTGAAAGTAGATGCGTAATGGAGACAGCTGCTGAACTTTAGTTCTCTATCTGCATCATTTACATGAACTGTATCAAGCTGCAGCTTTGAACTTAAGTAGAAGCATGCCAACTACAGAGAGGTGTAATTACAAGGGAATATCTGTCAGTTTTTGTGTGACAACTTATCAAAGACAAAAGTGCTGCTGCCACAAAGTACATACTTGGTGGGAACTTGAAATTATCTGCATAGGAAGAATCCTGATCTTCACCTCCAAAGTAGGGAACCAGGTGGAAGGTGCTGAACCCCTGGACAGGGACAGAGCCAAAACACTGGGCCTCTGAAAAACCCAGATCATACTACAGTGTCCACCATTACCTTACTGCTCCATCACTAGGCATGAAGCTAATGCCATTCATCAGCCATGTTTCTGGTGAAGCTCATTCAGGTTCCTCCAGATCAACATGTGTGCCCAGAGAATGGCTCCACACCTATGAAATAAACATTTCTCCCCCTAAGGCATTGGTACAACTCCCTCCATTGCACTTAACTTGCTAAGACTTGGTGAAGTTGGACTAAAACATTACCTTTGAATACAAACACAAAACCAGTTTTAAATCTCCCAACTGAACTTACATATATACACAACAGTGAATTGCCATAAGTAATTCCCTACAAAACATGTAAGCTCTGTAAGACAGGAGACCTTTCCCAGTACAGATACAGTACAGTTTGTACACAAATGATCCTTGGCTATAACTTCTTGCTAGATCCTACTGCTCTTTGTAGTAATGAAAAATTGAATAGGATATTGTGTCAGAGAACCTAAAAGTCGCTTATGGGCTCTTTGTGGTACTCTCTGGGAAGGCAAATCTGGAAAAAAGAAGGGGGAGGGGGGTGGTGGAAAAAAACACTTCAGCTATTATGATTTCTATATCTGTATATCCAACTCTTGTTCAAAATGCAAATTGCAGTTTTGTTATACAGTCTTAAAAACCTGCAAATATTTACCCAAGGAATTTATAATCCAAGGAATTCTCTGATAAAACATTTTTTTCCATAAAGGTAGTATCCAGATTTTATTCTCACATCTCCTAGTTAATTTCTTTCAGATGATGTAATTTTCTTCTCTCATCTCATAATGAAACAAGGGTCTATCACACAAACTATCTTCTGTTTAAAATAAAGTCTATGCCTCAACAACACTGAATGAAAAAGGTCTCAAGGTTCCACACAATTTTTAAATGCTTTCTGTTTGAAGTATGTTAAGATTTATAGTTCCAACTGCACAAGAATGGGGAACGTCGCCGTTCTCACATGGGCTGTGAAAACACGCTTCAGAAAATATGCTGTCATTTCCAATGCTTTGTATATTGCATCCACTAAATTTAAATCACTATTCTCTTTCGTATTTCACTAAGGAAGGTTACTGTATGCCAGAAACTTGCAGAAATATTGCAGACCAACAGAGAGCTGATAAAACTCTCAAAACAATTACCCTATTTTTTTATATATCCACTGGGTATTTTGTAATACGAGTTAATACTATTCTTGCTGAGCCAATAAATACCTGCACACATGCTCTGACCTTCTTTTTCACTTGCTTTGCTTTTGTTTTGCAACAGATGATCGATCCATCACAGGGTTATTTTTTGGTCTTGAACTCCACTTGTTTTAACAGTAGCCAAGTAAGTCCTTAATTACCCAGCGATTGTCTTGTCCATAACTGGCCAAGAAATCATAAAAAACTATTTAATGACCGAATGAAAAGTATTGTATCCTATTAAAGACCTGAGAGTTTCTAATGACCCTTCACCGAGTAACAGCATTTATTTTGTTCTGAATCAGCTGTTGAAATTATCTGTTGAAACTTTAATGGGATGGAAAATTCCTTCGTTTGTCATAAATATGCACAGTATCAAGGCCTGAGGCAAAAGCCAGATTTTAAGGCAGAAAAATCTTTTAATGAAAAAGCCAAAGCTATGAAAATACTTTATAAAAACGGAAATAAGCAATCAATTGGAAAAAATAGGAGATTCATCCCAAAGTTAATACAGAGAAAGCCAGGAAATACTTTAACTATATGGCTGCATTTCCCACAGAAATGTATTACCAGGCCAAAGTGCACAAATACATTAAGGCACATCTTTAAATACAGTGCTCAGTACAAAACACTACATTCCAGTATGGTTAACACATAACAGCTACACTTCTCTTAATAAATCATTAAAACTTTCAGCTCTTGCCCTGAAGCCACGTAATTGTTTTGTTTGGTGTTAAGCTGTTACGCACAGAAGATTTAATGCAACGTGACAATACTAATGGCCTTCTGAAGAACCTTATTAAATGATATGCCCGTCATAAACAATGGTAAGAGTAAGGGGGCTGGCAGGATTTCTTCTGGCTGAAGTAGAATCTCCTTGCAGTGCTTGCCCTCCTGAGAGGAGATTTTTCTTTCTTTTCCTTTTCCACAAAGCTCATTCAGACTGCAGAACCAAGATGACAGATATTTCAAGTCAAACCGCTTTTGATCTGGAGTCTGGTGTTCTGTTTCGTGCTTCCAGGCTCCTCTACAATGCAACATACGTTCACTGTTTTTCTTCCTTCCCATTGCCCCGTGCTGAGAAGATACATTAAGATGCACATTTCCAACAGAGAGCTAAACAAAGAGCATGAGAGACAGTGGAACAGCACCAGGGGATGTTAAACCCAGCAGGTATGAGAACAACGGCCTCTACAGATGTCTTGTCCTGCACAAGGAGTGTCCCAGGACAGGGCCAGCAGCCACACAACACGGAGGATCAGCTCCAAATCAAAATGGATACTCAACACCTAAACAAATGTTTTCTGAGGCTCTTGGAAAAATACAACAGGCAAAAAAAAAATCAGATTACAAAAATGTACCTGAGGACATTCCTTCAGCTATATTGACATAGCTCACGGTATCCAAATGCTTTGGAGAAAATCCAACCACCTCTTATTTCAGGGGCCGAGCACTGAACAACCTGCAACAACTCTTTTGTTGCCTTGGTACGTTGTGTTTTCAATGAAAACAGGAATATCATTGCTCTGACAGACTTGAAAGAAAAAGAGACCACCCCCCAGAATAAATAAGGGGTCCTCCACAAAGTGCATATGCTTCAGTTTTGCAAATACAAAACACTCCAGCTTACCTCCAGCAATCACTTACACTTGCACTTAAATCAGCACTTCAGTGTACTGTAGGACAGTGCTCAGTATCTCACTGAATCAGCTCAAAAGGCCAACAACTTTTCAAGGAATACTTCACAGCTTTTTCTTCTAAATTTCAGGCAACACCAGCACAGATTTCTCCAAAGCACTCGGGGAATAGGTTCATAGGTTCATAAGGTTGGAAAGGACCTACAAGATCATCTAGTCCAACCATCCTCCTATCACTATCCCTACCCAACTACTAAATCAAATCCCTTAGCACCTCATCTAAACACTTCTTGAACATCGCTAGGGATGGTGCCTCAACCACCTCCCTAGGCAGGCCGTTCCAGTGCCTGACCACTCTTTCAGAAAAAAAAAATCAGTCACAATGATTTCTGACAGCAACAGAGATAAATGTATTTTCAAAAATAATAACCAAGAAGCTATCAGGGTCCTACTGCTGCCAAATCCAAATGACAGAGGGCAGGAAGCTGCCCCTGAAAATCAAATGCTTGCTATTGCTCCCATGGCCACATCAGCGGTATAAAAAAAAGTCTCTGAAATCAACAGTGCTTGTACATGGATGTTTAAGGAGTGAGGGTAACAGTTCATATACAATTCTAAATTGTAATATAATGTTTCTGAATGTGTGAGATGTTAACATTAAAAATTATAACTGTATTTGCAAACAAAGATTAAAAACATTATTGTAATATCTACTACAGAGTACATTTTTATATGAAAGCAAGGAGACAGATAAGAAAGGTTACATCCAATGGAATGATTCTCTCGTACCTCTCCATCCATCACAAACAGTTTAACCAGAGCATCAGAGGAGAACATCCATGCCCATAGGAATTCACATCCCAGCATTTCACCACAGAACTCTATTCCCAGATATTCCAAGTAGAAATATAAAGTCTGAGCTAGTACATGTCCATAGTTCAAGGAAAGCTCATGGCTATGCTCACAGCCTTGAGGGCATCTGAGCTTCATTTAGGGATTTGTGATAGATCCACCAGCAAATCCTGTCCCAGTAACAAACAAAAATCAAAATACCAAGCAGGTGTGAAGGCTTTAAATACATATATAGTTGAGGCATTAAAAAAAAATATAGAGATGTGCTATGTTTGAGTACTTGCTAAGATAAGTTTCATTGAAACATTTCTTCAATACTCTAAAAAAAAAAAATACAATTCATAAACACAAAAGAATTGAGCTCTGCTTCATTTTCAGAGCACAGACTTCTGGAGGAATTCCATCTTATATCAAAAACAAACAAGCAGCCAGACCTTCTATAAGGACATCAAAAATCTCAAGGAACTGTTTCCCAAGAAAAACATACCTTCTCTACAAAGGGATCTCTGAAACAGGCACACAAAGATCAACAAACAAAAAGTACCAGCAAAGCTTTTGTACTCACAAGGAACACTCTTATCCTCACTAATACATACAAACCCCTGATTTCATTATTTGTAGCTTCTGACACAAACAGGATCCACAAGGTTGCAATAGATTATTTTGAAGACAAATGAATGGAGGTACAAAAGCATAGGACAAGCAAAGGATAGAAGGGAATTCTGTTTGTGCACAACTGGCTGGGAACAGGGTCCTGCAGATCTCCTGCACAGTAACATTCTGGTGTGACATCAAGTCCAACGCAAGCACTTTGCCCTTAACAGGCTCCATGCTGAGCCTATCTTCTACAGCCACATATGACCCAAGGCATGGGGAAAGGGCATGCAGCAGCAACCACTACGTGCAGCCCTACAGCTGCCAGCATCAGCAAGAAGGGACTCAGTCCATCAGTACTCCATACGCTCAAAGAAAAAGTATCCCAGTTGACAACATGGAACACAAGGCCTGCAGTTACCATGCTGAGTCAACCAAAGCCACAGCAGCTGAGCTGCAACAGCACAATTCTGGCAATAGTTCAAAAGTGGCAGCTCAGCTTTATTTAGAAAGGAAGCTCAAATTGTGCTAGCCTCGTACTCTGGGATCAAGAAAGCCCTGGCAAGCACTCATACCTGCAGGACCATTTGAGCAATTACATCCTTGCTGATGCAGGAGTCTAGGCAGGCAAACTAGATGCCCCTCACAGAGATAATCCACATCTCTTTCAGCAAAAAAACAAACAAACAAAAAAAAAAACTCTAATCAACTGATTAATTGGATGTTCTGCTGGAAAATTAATGGTGCTAGAAACTCACAGCCATGCAATAAGAATTCCTGCTGACTTTAATTCTTTTACATACAGTTCTCCTGTAGCACTTAGTGTGATCTCCCCTAATTTAAATCGATTCACATGAACAAGAACTACTGAAGACACCTAGGTACATCTTAAAACATACTTAATCCAAGATTTATTTGCTTAGGACACCACAGCGAAGAATTAAAATGCACTGAACACAAGAACATTACATAAATGAGGTTACTGGGTGAGCAGTGCCACCTTCTCTTCAGGAAGGATTTACTCAAGTGAAAAAAAAAGATGAGAAGGAGTTAAGAGTGTGATGAGCTGAAAAACCAACAAGATTCTGCACAGTTGAAGCAAAAGGTTCTGCCACCTGGAAGTATTATCACTACAGAAATTTTTCAAAAGAGAAGGGCATGCTGCTTTGACAAAACTAACAAATGCTTTACATAAAGACCTGCGGGTACCATGCAAATGAAAGGGCCATTTCTCCAAGTTCCTGGCATCTTTGCCATTCTTTCTGCTGTCATAACTGAAATGCATGAAATATTCTTGTTCTTTCAATCAACATAAAAAGGAAAGAGATAAAGGAATAGCAAAGGTTTGAACAGACCCCTATCAAACCGAGTGTGCTTTTGTTTCAAAAGGAGTAGAATGAATGAACAGCTTTCACACTTGCGCATGAAACCCAGGAGGCATTAGGGACCTGGATGCTTCTGAAAATCTCACCATGTGCTTATCTGAATCTCAAGGTGTTTAAATACTTCTAAGAAGCCCAGATCATGAGACTCAGAAGCACACCCAACTCAAAACACTGCCAAAATATGAGCTCTATTTAATTTCAGATTCAAGTCATAAAAAGCTGACAGAGGCTAAACTAACTACTTCAGTATTAACATCACTTAATGCCTTCCTTTAAAACAGTATCTTCTACTCACATTTCTTCTATTAAAGCACAGCAGAGGGTTCCCTTGTTTATGAACATAAATAATGGCTGCACAAGTGGCGGGTGCTTTCTTTTAAATAAGCTATGCAGACACAACTTAGCAGAACCAGAAGTAATAGAGGATGCGAAGTAATAATTTTGACAATCTGAAAATATATTTCCATAAAAGTAAACTACATGTTTAAAAATTAGGCCATAGAAGAAGGACGACTTGTACAACAGAATTCTGATCAATGTCTTGTGGCTCATAAGCACTCTTCTTTTCAAAAAATGCCTGTTCATTTGAGCTAGCAACACTCTGATTTGATGGCAATCCTACTACACAAGAGACATGTGTAACAATACTAAATCATAACAAGAGCTTCCCTCTTCTATTCTATTCTTTTCCTGCAATTGATTCAGTAAATTTCTTATGGGAGTCTCATGTCCCTCCTCCTTTTGTTACCTCTCAAATCCCAGTTATCTGCACTAATAAAATTAGCTCAGCTTGGCATTCATATCACCAGTGCCACAGTTAGAATAAAGCTTTACACAAAACTGTGGCAGAAATTAAAACTCTGGAAAGGATTAAACATTTAGCACTTCAAAGTCAATTCATTTGAAATCCTATTTATAATATTAGCACTTAATTTTGTATTTCAATTGTGAATCTGTAAGAATTTAGTTCTCCTTTAACCAAGTTTTGCTGCAAATCCCCCTTTAAGCTGGAGGATCCCATCCTCCAAGTCTTGGCAAGAGGAGGCCCATGGCTGTGCCGACCATCCTTGGACAGCCAGCACAGCTCTGATGCTGGAAAAAGAGGCACAGGAATGAAACGTGACCCTGGCAAGAAGGGATGCAAGCAGTCCAGTACATTCCCTAGGCAGTCTCTACCAGCTGGGTTCCCATACAGCCTCCATGACAATTGAAAGCTTGCTGAATCTTCCAGTGAAGGACCAAGTAAAAGAACGAGGGAAAGAAGCAAAACTGATGCCTCTCTGTACCACCAAGGTTAAATCAGTGCCACAAACTGCTCAAAAACTGAAACAAGAAGCAGGGAAAGGGTGAGCAAGAAAATCACTTTACCACAGACAGCGATTGTGTTACACACAGCTCTGTGCCAGGGGCACTCAGTCCTGTTAAGGTACTAAACTGTGTCAGGTTTTCCTGGCAGCCCTATTTTCACACTCTCCTCACATCACAGTACATAATTGCAGGGCTGTCACTTTCCCTCATCTCTTGAGCATTTATTATAAGCTTTGTAGATTTTTCTCTCTCTGAGAAACATTAAGCAAGCCAAGCACTGATCACTGGTAGCTCTGCACATTTTTCTCCCATCACCATCTAAGTGAGGAGAATTCAAGTACCCTTTATCACAGTTTTCATACATTCTTGGTACATTTTAGGGCTAGTAATAAAAATACTCATCCCTTAAAGTCACCTTTTTGCCTTTCAGGTTAGTCTCTTTCCACCAGTACTGTTTTTCCATTTAGTCTGTCCTCCTCATGCCTCATCCCTCTATATGACTTCTTTCTCTTTGTCATAGGTTTCTTTGAGTTTCCTTTCTATTATGGCACATGCTTCTCCCCATGCATGGTATGTGTAAGCCTCTGCTCCAACCCCAAACAAGTCACATGCACACCAAAAATATAAAATAAATATTTCCTATTAACTTTCTTCCACAAATGGCTCTTCAAATAGGTGACTTCATGAAATGGATACCAGGATTCTGTAAGTTTCGTGTTACAGCCATCTAGGGACCATTCTCCATTGATGCTTAAGCACAGTTCACACACAAAATATTGACACTGCTGAACCACAAATTTCAAAAGAAAAGATTTTTCATTGAAATCAGTGGGACTGGAATGGGACAAAGAGGCAATGGTGTAAAATATGAAAGCTGACTTTGATCACAGCAAGTTTTTGTTCTTATTACCATTTATTATCTCCATCTCGCAAAGTGCAAAAATCAAGTCACTGGCATAGCCGTGTCCAAACTACCTGTCACACTGCTCCAACAACAGTCCCTGCTGCGTGACCCGAGGGTTCAGACGTGAGCCAAAAGCAACTCCAGCATGAAAGCCTGGATGTTAAGTAAAGCACTTCATTCCAGCTTCAGAGCAAGACTCAAAACATGCTTAAACAAACAACACTGCTTTTCCTCCTTGTAGACAAATGGGGAAAGCCTGCTTACTGCATATGGCTTATACTTTTGCGTGGTTAATAATCCTCATTTACCTTCCAAAAGCAGCTGGAGATTAGAGACATTGCAGCAAGATTTGTTTTCCCTTTTTCTAATTGGTTCCATTTCATTTTGGGATACACATGTATTCACAATGAACTGAAACCAAACCAAGTATTGCTGAGCTACCACAGTCTCTAAGCAAAATTTAGAAACAGTGATTGGTGTGTTTATTTTACAGTTACATTTCCTGCACCCTCATCCCACTGTGTACTGCCACTGCAAATACAGCAGTATCGTTTCCTATGACTGCAGGTCACAGTCAGGAGCACTAAACTGCAGCCATACAGACAGGGCAGGAAGGTACGTGCTTTGCTTCTTGTTATGCTGTTGTTATTACACAGTTTCTAATATTTTCACAGTGTATCTTGTTTGGCACAGCAGAGTGCCCATTCATTTCCTTCTTAGGAATAAAGAATTGCTCCAGATGCATGAGCGTCCCCTCTGGCCTTGCCATCAGTATCTATTCATCCTGTGAAACTATTTATAATTAAATCACATAAAAGGAAGATTTGCCAGAAAGGCAAATCTTCTGAAGACCAACTCAGAGGACCAAAGAACCGTCTAGCTAATGTTGCTATTTGTTGCACAAGTGTGAAGAAAAATAATATTCCTTCAGCTACAAGTAGTGGTGTGATAAACCATCCAGGGAATTTATGCTTAGGCAGGAAATAAAACCTTTGGAATAAGCAGTTATTTTGCATGTGCATCCATGAAGAAAACTCATCTCTCCTCTCCCAGGCGTTCTTTCACCAGCCTTTCCCAGAGAGAGCTGCACATACTTCAGCTCTCTTCAGTACTCCGCTCAGGTTTGCTCTCGTGTTCTTTTATCGAAGTGAAAGACCGATTTACGCTACTAATTTGTACAGCCTCTAACTCAAGGTCGAAGGAATGAAGAGTCCCAGGACAACAAATACTGTAATGAACGTCCCCAAGAAGACCACGTTTTTGCTGATATTTTGAGAAACGGATAATAATGAAAAACTGCTAGGAAGCTGTCTTTGCTTTCAAGGAGGGTTGCAATCAACCCTTCCTCAAAAAGTTACTACTTATCAGCTTTTGTTTCTATTACAGTGATATACACTGTTTATGATCATTTAATTAACTTTGCAGAAGCGCTTTCCCACAGACTCACAGATGCTTGAACTTAAGGACACAACAGATAAGTGCCACGAGTTATATTAACTGCCAGCAGCTACTGCCAGACGGTTTATAAAGTGCTGTAATGCCAGGTTCCAGAAAGCAAAATACAGCCTGCATCTAAATCGTCTGCAGGAGCAAAGGAACTCAATCAGAGGTCTGTCACCAGGACAAAACGTTCTCATCATGCATTAAATTCTTCAGTTTTGAAGTGGAACTTGAGTCTCTTCCCACCTTCAGATCTGTCAGCAAAACACATTTTGATTTAAGCTTCAAGTCAGACCCTGGAGCAACATGAGTTAAGATTACTAGACAAATACATGAGCTAGAAGCATACATCATGATTAATATTCTAGCAGAAATGTTTAAAGGAATATATTTCACCACTTCCACAAGGCTACAAGGTTTTTTTCCTCTTAAAATGCATACAGTACTCATTTAATTCCACTTTCTTTACTAAGCTTTGACAGAAAATGTTAAACAATCAGTGACTACATGCAGATAATTTTGGCAAGACCCTCAACTGTAATTGTGGGAAAGAAAAGGCAGCTCTGTTACAACATGTAGTAGTTCTCTCAGCTTCCTAATTACATGTGTTTTGTTATTCTTTTTAAACATTAGCATGGAGCTGAAGCACTAGATACTGAATAATATGAAAAGAAATGTGTTACATGTTTAAAGGAAGAAAAAAAGAGCAGCTGTCACCAAGCAGTGGCTTGATTACAGCAACAGAGCACTAGCACAACACAACTGCAGAGGCCTGCCATTTACTTTTCCAAAGAGCTCTGGCCAAAGGAATTGAGCTCCAATAAAGAGCTATTCAAGCACGGGAGGTTTTCTGCCCACACTAGACCCCACAAATGAGCTGGACCACCCAAAGATTACCAGAACTTGCTAGTTATGTCCCCAGATTATCTGGGGGAGCACAACTGTTCTGAAGACGGACCTTTATCTTTGGGTTCCGCCACCTTTTAAATCAGATCAATCTGGGCAAAGGCCCAACGTCTATCTCCACAGTTGTGACATGCAATCACATCTAAAGTCTTTCCTCCAGATGTGGTGAACCATCATCCCAAGTGCTTCAAACCTGATGTCTGTATGAGCCTCAACACCCTCCCCAGGCAGCTGGGCTGGGGAGGTGTGCTCAGGGCCTTCCACCAGCTCTGTAACTTCAACTGTTTGAGCACATCAGTGCAAAAACAAAAAACAACAAAAAAGCAAGCAACACAGGCTCCATGTAGGAATTCCTAAACCGCAGTGGTTTTCCCCTCTATGGCCTTAGAAACTACTGCACTTTAGGGCAGCAAAATCACTGAGAAGTACATTCCAAACCGGAGTCCATCCTGTTTTAAAGTCAGATTTTTCAGATTTCTGTGTCTCCTACTCGTTTCCACTGGAAAGTCCAACTTACATGTACCAAAATATACACCAGAGAGCAATACCCTATTCCTAATTAAAGCCTTCACCTCCACGTCACTGCACAAAGCTGCAGTAAGCACCAGGCATGCTTTCCCCAGGCCTGTCCTTCAGCTCTGCACAGAAAGGCTGCCTGCATGCATGTGGCCTTTTGATGACTTCTTGGTATGCTCCTCCAAAGCAGCATCAAATAACCTTTTCCACTCATTACAGCTCACAGAACGTGAGAAATAACACTGGACAAGCCCAAATTAATGCAGCTCTGAGGGCTGTATTTTAATTTTTACACATTACAAAACACCCATGATAGTTTGACGACCATAGCTCACCTTCAATCACTGAAAGAAAGTGGAAAAGAACAGGAAAATATCAAACCTACAGAAAACAGAGGAAAACTTTACTAATTAAGCATAAGATCTGCATGAGATGATGCATACAGCAAGACTCAGCATGGTGTCAGTGGGAATGAATTAAATGCATACAGATATTGAAGAAAAGCATAGTGTTTTGGACAATGGAAATTCTTGTCTATATACAAATAAAGTATAAGTCTCTGGACTCTATAATGCGATTTTACATTTCTATGGAGAGTGAGTCACTTCGCACCAGGCACTGACACGTCACGGCATTACTGGGTGTTTTAGTCAAACTTGTCTGCTAAAGCTATTCTTTAGCACACACATTGTACAACAAAACCCACTTTGTGTTCCCAAACCTTGAACACTTCCCTGACAAATCTCCACTGTGCTTCCCAAAGAATTCAGTGCTGCTGCCAGCACATGCATTTATAAATCAGTTAATTGAAAATGATCACTGCGCAGATCTCAAAATGAAAACATCTGTGAGAATTCACATACACTGACATAAACCAACCTATCTGAATCTTTATAGGTAGAGATATTATTCCATATCAGTGCCTTCTTCAGACTAAGACAATAAAGTGCAAGATTTGAGATTGACAGCTTTTCAAAAGATGAGATACAAATGTGCTTCATGAGTTTACAATTAATTCTGACAAAAAATCATGTTCATTGATCTGAGACTTCACATGGGCAAGAATAATGACATACACGGAATCATAACGCTCCACACAGACAGAAACATACTTTTACTTTAGTATTTCATTCTGGAAATCTAAAATTGTGTTCCTTAATCTGCTTAAAATCTTGCTCCATATAGAGCTGAGCACATCCTAAAGAAGCACATATAAAGGCACCAAAGGGATAGCAAAAAGTCCTTAGTGAGTACTCCTCCTCCCTTCCCCAATTTTACTGATTCCTTGCTCAATTCCAAACTTCTGTTAAAAAAAAAAAAAGTTTATTTGAAATCTAAAAGTTGTCCCTTTGGATTGCAAACGATGACCTGCTTCGGGCTCACTTATCCCACCAGAACACAGCACAGGGACAGCCCTCCTGCGGGGGGAGGAAGGCCAAGCAGCAGAACCCAGCGGTGGGTGTGAAGCCACAGCGCTTCCTGCCCCCTTCGGGTGCCTTGCTACAAGATTTCATCCCCTTTCCTCTTCAGGCAGGGCAGCTAGAGCTCTGAATGACAAGCTGCTTGCAGAGAGAGTTCCTCTGGGTGTTAGCACATTAACACTTCTGCCTCCCTCCAAAAATTCACTTGGCAACAATGCCTCGAAACAATCCCTCTTCCTAAAGATATCCTTCGTGCCTGCAGCTAAGGAGCAGCTTCCTCCTGACAGACCCCTGCGTGCCCGCAGGGAAGATGAGAAAACATGTTTATGCTATAAAACAGAGTACTGAAAGTTGGAGACTTAAATAACTCCATTGCATGCTCCCTCTCTGAGTAATATAAGGACCCTTCATGTCATCGTTGACATTACTCCAACCCCTGCTCCGTTTGAGATGTTTCCATATTAGATGTCTCTCTTGACTACACTTAAAGACTGCTTTTACAGATGCTAACAAGTAATTGTCCGAGTGGCCCCATGTGACTTTGTTTTACCCAAAGGGCATTGGAGGAACATGAAAAACTACACCACACATTTTTCACTGGTCAGATTGCCTCTTGGTACAGCAAAGTCCCTTTACAATCTCAGCCCAACTCACACCTCAGTTCTGCCTCATTTGCCACACTAGTCCTTATCTAATCGTGCAGAACTCCTTCCCCTGGTACTCCTCACAGTTGAAACAAGCTTATTGTACTCTGAGTGTGAAGAAAACATTGGAAAATTCATTCAGGTGGCTTGCCAAAGCTGCTTAGGCTTCTCTAACTCCCCACTAAGCCCCCGTGCCCTGCAGTGTGACCACAACGAGCTGCTCCAGGCAGGGGACCCATCTAAAAGCTGCTGCAAGCTGCTGTGCCATCCCCGGATGGAATCCCACGGCTGGAGCTGCTTCCACACAGGACCTGCCCATGCAATGGGGAGGGATGTGTGTACCAAAGCAGTCCAATCATTTGCTTAGCAGTCAGATGTTTGAGACCAAGAGGTTATTAAGGACAAAATACACTTTGCACATCTACACCTTGTAGATGCAATATCTCTGTTCTCATCGCATGATATCTAGCAAGTGTCACTCACTCTAGAGAAAATCTATGCTTTGTCTTATTCCAGAACATGCTGGCACACCGTCAGCCATATCCTGCAGAGTGCACCGCTCTGATTCATAGTTCTTTAAAGGAGGTTATTGCACTTCATGTTCCCAGAACATCATCTGACCAGTTCCAGCACAATGCCCTGGAAATAACCCCAGAAAATGGATCCTTCATTCTTTTCTCAGGCTAAACTACCCCAGCTTGCTCATGTAAAATGGCTCCCACTGGCTCTTGTAAAAGCTAGCATTAAATGCTGCAGTGATGATAGTACAGCCTGCTCTCAGGAAAGGCCCACCCAGCTCTCAAGCAGCCCACATCCAGCCTGTGCTGAAAACCCCGGTTTGATTTCAAAGGAGAGAGATCAGTCAGCACATAAATCACAGCTTGCATGCGCATAATGGGCAATTAAAACCCATAAATCGTGTAAGTTGCTGTTTATTCTCGAAAACACTTAACTACATTGCGAAACTCATAAATATCCAGTTGCCCTACTGCATTTTCCATGACCAAAGATCTCTGCTTTTTAAGCAGTTATATTGAAAACTCATGGAAATGATAATAAAGACTGATATTAATTTCAAGGCTCGGTAGATTAGGCCTCGTTATCACAACGTGGAGCATCAACCATCTCTTCCTAAGGCCATGCCTTGAGCACACCCTCAACACCAACACGAGGCCAAATCACTTATTCATAGCTGGAGTCAGAGAGCCCTGCCCAAGCAAATGCTCGGGAAGGGTCAGTTTTTACTCAGTTTGGGGGCTGATCTAATTCTGCTTTTGTAAAGTCAGAATATACTTAGATCACCTTCACTGAGTCCAACAGTCTCATTATATACCTAACACCACAAACAGTAAACTTGAGTCTTAGAAATAAATCTGCAAACATTTTTAGCACCGATACAATTATTTTGCTGAGATCAACAATAGAAGTAACACAGACACGATGCAGGCACTTTTAGTCATGATTTACCACTCAAAGGATTTGGAAAAGTATTCTTAAATCCATCTGAGCTGCACTACTGCAAACAGATACTTCACCTTATAAGTTACTAAACAACCGTGTTTTTAGGTAAAGCAAAGATTTAAAAGATTCATTCAAAGTGACAGTTTTAGTGAACCTATTACGAGTAAATAACATGGTCATCATCCACTGCTGAGCTCCCTCATGAGCTGTACAGAGGAAGGAGAGCAACAGGACTGACAACAGAAGTTTTATGGCCAGATATACTGATGGACAAAATCAATATATATATATATAAATACATATATGTATTTTTCTCTCCAGCTTGGAATTAACTTCTCACATTACCATACTATTGCTGCTTCAGAACAATGCTTATTAGCAAGCATACCCTTCGTACATGAACAGTGACAAATCAGATCTATTTATTGCTCTTCCAGGAGCTACTTCTCTCCCTTCAGGCAATAATTCTTATCAAATTCCATTCCCACATAATCAACTTACGATTTGTCCTTCAATGTTATTAAACCACTGCTTACATTTTTAGCCTTTATGCTAACCCTGTGGGTTTTATTAAGCCACTATAAAATTGATTGATAATTCCATCATCTACCCTTGCACATTATTTTGATTTAAGTGCCATCATTTCTACCTTTAGAGCAGCCAGTCCCACAGAGTACACTGGTTTTAGCATACTGTGGAACACCCATATCATTCTGCCATGCAGTCAGCCGCTGTTATTTCCTACCTGTTCCTGCTGTACGGGGACTGCATACCTTCCCTTTGACTCAGCAGTATCTTTGTGTGCTCAGCTTGAGAGCTTTTTGTTAGCTTGGTTTTTTTATAGCCATTTTGGTCAATGGTTTCCACAGGTCGTTAAGTTCACGTTCAGCATTAGAGCACTGTAAGCAACATGCTCTTCCTGGTCTTGGGTCCACTGCAAGGACAAGTGAGTTTTTAATGGGGTTATAGTCTCACCACTCAAATTTATTTTGAAAATTTCAAAAAATACACAGCCAGCAGCTTTGCAGTTTTTACTCCATGTGAGGCTGCTAGCAGCAATACCCAAGGGAGGAATGAAAGGACTTCAGGTATCTTGTCCTCTTGGTTGAAGCAACCTGTGCTTGGGATGAGTTGCAAAATCTAAATGGAACAGACAAGTCTCAGACTCTCTTGTGTAACTACAAGTTTTTAATAAACCATGCCCCATTCATTCACGTATTAGAAAAATTCTGAGTATCAAAGTTTGAAAAAAAAAATTATATATATATATATATATATATACATATACACATACACACACATCTTCTCATCTCCAAGATGAGGTCACCATTTATTTTTGCCTCATTTTCACAACTCTATTTCAAAACACTCTGGTGGTTTCAGACAGCAGCATTTTTTTTACCACGCAATACCACAAAATAAAATGCAACTGGGGACAATTGAGTTTCACAGCACATATACTGAAGAAAGACACGCATCATCCTGAACCTCCACAAGACAATTCTTTTTAGTGGAATAGGAACAAAACAGAAATGCACTCTGGACTTCATCCATAGGACAGAGAAGAACTTCCCTCATCATACAGAAATTTACCTGCATTTCATTGTTATCAAACTTCATAGAATTCCATCTTTTCACAGAAAACAAGGAAAGCCAAAGAAAGATTTCTACAGAGAGCAACACAAACCCTTACAGGAATTCCCAAGTAGCTCAGAAGCACTGCTGCAAAGGAGGCCAAAAGGCACTGTCCTCCTCCATACTGGCACATGCATTTGTAGCAAGAATTCCCTAACAAAATATGCCATCAGTGACCAAACACACTAAGCCCCAGGAGAAAGGATCCTTTAACCACAGCTTATGAGATCACTGATGAGCAGATCTCAATCATTTACAAAGTCACTTGGAACAGAAGTGTCACAACTCTTGTATTCTTCTTGCTAAGTAAAATGGTGTATGTGGCCCTTTCCATCTCAATCAAAAATATATGAAAATATACATAGTGTAATGTGCTAAATATTAATAATGCAACTCTAAATTACCTAGTATACAGAATCAAGGACAGTTTTCCAAAATGTGAAGTTTCTTCTTGGGGAGGTAAACACAAAGAACAGAACTGCTGTTCTCCCATCCCTTTAAGACATGCCACGTAGAATGATGAGTAAATGAATGCCTCAATCAGCATCAGGTTAGAGATCTCCCACATTTTATAAATTTGAATAAAGGAGCATAAAGACTGACAAAACTTTGCAAGACAAGTTCATAGAACTTCACCATTGCAAAATCATTTCCTTATTTTCTTAACGCAATTTTCACATTAAAAAAAAAAGCAATTCCCAGAAGCACTGCTGCTTTTGCACAAGAGCAACTATATTTATGTGCATCTTTTCCCGTTGTATCAACAAACTTCTTGTTCATCAGATAAGAGATCTGTACTAGTCTTCTGGCTGCTTCTCAAGCATGCAGACAAAGAGATGCTAAGTGCAAAGTCGCAAATCTGTTATGCAAGCTTTCCTTAGCACAAGGCTGCTCGAGCTGAACTTGCTATTCCTTCTCTGCAGCAGGCTGCAGCACAACTCACAGAGCCTTCATTTCTGCAACCCCACACTCACCTGACTAAACTCAGCAGAATGACAATAACATACAGCCTTGAAAGAGTTTCCACAAACCCAGTGTCAAAAAAGCAAAACAAGAAGCAATGAATACTTCTGATAAAGCAAGCAGGCTGCAGTTCAGCCTGGACCTTTGGCAGAAAGTCAGCCACAGAGCAGCACTGCTCAGGGCCAATGTCATTCCACACAGCAAATTTCAGATCTTCTCTAAGTAGTGCTGGCTCAGAAATACTCCTCTGGAGACAGAAGGGCAAACTGTTTACTTTCTAAGTAATGACTAGCAGATATATTTTGGGCAGAGGCCATCTGTGGGGAATGTTTCTATCTAAAGGCTTAAAGACAGTGGAGGAAGAAATAAAGGTTATAAATACAACACAGTTGTACAAAGTAATGGAAGTGCTGTCATCAATTTCCATTTACCCACAGCAAAACTGGGGCTTGGAGCTTTCAGAGGCATAGATAAGCCAGTTCACACTCATAAACTTTAGGGATTTCCAGATTTCAATGTGTTTCAAGATTTCACTGTCAATACCTTATAAAAAAGCACCTCAAAAAACGGATGGCCTTTGTTCCAACTTTGGAAAGAACTAGGAAAAAAAATAAAAGAAATATATTCTTCTACTACTAGAAAGTCACATCCAAAGAAGTTGTTGAAGCCTAATAACCTTGCTCTTAACCACAAATAGGAACAGCACACTGCAAAATGAGGCACAGAAGCCCCCAGCTCAAATATAAGGGAGAGGTTCAATTTCAGCTTGCCTGTTACAGGTGTGCAGTGGATGGAAACACCTCCTGCCCCTCTCCAGCAAATACTGCACACACACCGAGCAGCCACTCACTGTGCTGCCAGTGCAGCAGCTCATGGTGTTAACAGTGCCTTCAGTCTCTCTGTCAGCAGTGCTACTGTACCTTGCCCTGTCCACACACATGAAAGCATCAGCATGGGAAATGATCATCAGTGAACAGAAATTCAGATGATCACAAAACAGGCTGGGTTAGAAGGAACCCTAAAGCCCCCCCCCCCCCCAGCCCAACCACTGCTGGGGGCTGGCTGCCAGGATGACCTTGGGCACCTACAGCTCTGGACAGCAGTGCCCAGGCCTCACCACCCTCTGAGGGAAGAATCTCTTCCTGACATCTAACCTCCATCTCCCCTCTTTTAGTGTAAAACCATTTCCCCTTCACAGGGACAGAGGAGAGTATGTTCAGTGTGACTAAGCTTAGAAACAAGCAACCAAGTGTAGAACTTGAAGAAAAACCCATGGAGCATAACTGCTGACTAGTGCAAGTACCAGCAAATACATTTCAATGTAATTGAAGTCTCTTTTGCAACATATTTCCTTGAATACGAAGCTATTTCTGCAAGTAACTCTTCCTGCTTAAGCTTACAGTTCACTTGTGTTTGTGTGTCTCCCTTCTACTCTTCACTACAGAAATTTTCCTCCCACTAAATTTGCTTTGAACATTAGAAGGGAGGTAGAAATAGTTTCTTCCACTGAGAAACAACACAAACGGTCTTTGAGCACCAGGAGAGCTGCAGGACAGATCAGGGACATGAAGAGGTTTGGTTTGCTGCTCCTCCTCCCTCCCCCAAAGAAAGCAAAATTAAAAAATAAAAAGCCCACATCCAACATCAAAGAATGTTCTTTAAGTTACTACAATTAACACAGGAAAAACAGGTAGAGAGTGTTCAGATGTTAAAGCCATAAAACGACAAACAGCTAATCTTCAAGGTGAGCAGTGCTTGCCATGTTCAGTGCCTCCAGGCAGACACCCAAGCAGCTTACACCAAGAGGTGTAAGCTCAGTCTGCTGTCTTAAGAAATCTTATCATTATTTTCTTTGGAAGGAATTTCTAGAGAGCAGAACTGGAATTACTGGTTCTGATCTGATGAAAAGACAGTGGCTTTTTTTTAATAATTCACTCTCATGGGGCTTCATTCCCCCATCGTGCACACAGCTTCCAGAAGCCAGGCCAACAGGTGCTACATTCTCTGTGGGAAAGAGTAAGTGCTCCCATCACTGTGGATTCTCTGGTCTTAGAGACGGCACAGGTGACAGATCTCACTTCCCAGCTGCCTCAGTAGGACTGCAAAAGGCAAGTTCACAGTTCTGAATCATAACAATGAGTCTCTCACCTCCAATCACACACATGCTGCACTAATGTTACTTTTCCATCTGTTCTCTGCTGGGGAGATATTGTTTAGAAACTCACATTTGCAGATAGCCATTGTTTGCTAGTCCCAGAGGGACATTAAAACCCGAGATGTTAGATGAAAATACTGAGCCTTTAGTTCATAGAATCATAGGGGTTGGAAGGGACCTCAAGAGATCATCGAGTCCAACCCCCCTGCCAAAGCAGGTTCCCTACAGCAGGTAGTTCTGCTGACCTTTCTCTGAGTCAATGGAATGATCCCATTTCTGAGGGCTGGACATTGCATCTGTAGCCCAGAAACACAGAACCTAACTTTGGTTCTCACACTGGCTTTCTCCTTAACCCCAAAGTCATGTCACCCTCAAGTACCACATTTATCTGCACCTCCTTGAAAAAGCAATGGGAACACTGAGAACTATGCCACCGCAAAGTGCTCCGAAGGGATGAGGGGCACTCCTATCAAGTCTGTTTATATTGGCTTTATTATTGGTCCTTCCTTCCAAGAAAAAATAAGGTTTTCCACTTTTTGTCACCTTAAACCTATAACCAGAATGCACGAGGCCAGAAAAATCAAACAATCACAGAATTTGAAGAGCTCTCAATTCTTATAATCATGTACAATTCCCAACCAGGCTAATGTCCCTGCAGCCTCTGCAGCTCGTTACACCCAGGTACAACACCAAAAACAGAATTTAATTAGAAACAGAGCTAACACTCAGCAGAAGCTTGGCATTGTCCTTTGAATAGAAAACATGCAAGGCTGAGTAATTGTCGTGTTCTGCATACACAGCTGCTGATATCTGAGATGTTGTAGGAAGTTAAAGGGTATATTCTCCCATCAATATGTATAACTTAATAACATTAATAATAGAAACACATCCAATGATAGGACACTAGAAGTCTACCAAACAGAATTTGAGGTGTAACCTAACATTTGTTGAGTCCTTCCCTAACTGGATGTGTTAAAAACACTGTTAAAACCCACACCTTCAGCTCTCAACTGTCATAAAACTGCAGCTTCCTTCCCAAACAGCAAGGAGCCCAACAATGGGAATACAGCACAGAATCAGATGAGCACAATACACCAGAGTGAAAGCAGCATTACATAAATAACAGCAGACTCATCTTAATAATATCATTATAAGCAAAAGCTTCAGTGTTATAGGGTTGTTGCAGAAAGTATAAAGAATGGGACATACTCTAAAACTGGAACCACACCAGTGTTAACAGAAAGTGTTGGTGTTTGTGTGGCAACACAGACAAAACATTATAGTAAAAACACTTCCATTCTGCAGCAATTCTTGGCTCTGGAACTGCAGCTATATCACACCCCTGAATCCACACAGCTTTCTTATACCAGTAGGTATAATAGGGCAAGTGTTTGGGCTGTTTTGCTGTTGTACAGTTATGCTGCATTTGCCTATATAGGAGGCACTGCAGAGTCAGCCCAGATTTCTATCAGCATAATTAAGCAGAATTTGTCCCTCTGTATATGCATTACAGAGTCTGTCCCAAATTCCATACCGGAGTACAACCTCATGGTAGAAATGTATCTGCTTAGGATACTTAAGCAATCCCAAGTAACACTTAGCAAATGATACTAAAGAAAATCCCAAAGCTTTGCCTGCCTGTTTGCTTTGCAGCACTGCAGGATTCTCAGGTGTCTGCGCTGCAATGCATTACCCAGCATGTGCCGCAGTGACTCAGGCAACAACAGCATGAGCTGGGCTCCAGCTCCAACTTGCAGGATGCCTGTATAACACCCTGCAGTAAAGCCAAGAATCTATAAAAGGAGACGTTCAAGGAAAAGTTCATCTTCCATAGCATCATGCTGTACTATTTTCTACTGCAATGCTATTCTGATTTTTACACATACATATGCTACGCATAACCTCCAAATGGAAGCTGTATCACTGCTGCATTCCCAGCTTGCAGCACAGATGATCCCACTCCTGCAAGCTTTGAGAGCTGCATCGCTAAAGGTCGTAGAGGCACACAAGTGTTGTGTTTGCTATCTTGTATGCTGGCTGAAATATTCAGCATTTCTTGCTCCTACAGTTACGCCTCACTGCTAGGCTGCTTAGCAAGCTACACAAATAATGTTAATATGATCATAAATATAAGTCCATACCTTCAGAGTTAGCTTCCCTCTCCTCTCAACTGCACCAGACAATTATTTTAATATGGAAAAGCACATTTGTGCCACAAGCATCTGTCTTTATATTTTGTACCCATTAGCCCCATACTCTGGTCCTGGAAAATCAATCTACAACAAAAAACCAACAGCCCAGCAAGATCTCCATCCTCCAACAAGACTCCTGAAATCTACATAAATCCTCAACCTATCCTCTCATCATTTTAGGAACATAAGATGTGCAGTGTATTATCACCTGCAGTACAGTTTTGTAACTACCAGATTGAATAACAGGAGCCTCCAGCCACAACACAGGTAAAGATGAGCAGAAGTGCCCAGTGTGATATCTTCATGCACATACAGGATAGAACAACATCATTTTCTTGTCCTTGCCATTGGCTGAGGATTTACTCTGCTTTATAGCCACGTAGAGGAATTACAATTATCCAATTCAAAGCATCTTATACAATAAACTGAACGTCTTTCCTCCATTGACCCACCCCAATTATTATAACAAATTTGTAACAGAATATCTAAACTGATATAATAAAAGCTAGGAACAGGACAGAAGGTCTCCCTGCTTTGGTCCTGGATTCATTGTGACCAGTTCAGGTTGGAAGTGAAGGAACAGTATCTCTCACAGGTTGGGTGATAACAGCTTCCAGTCCTAGGATGGAAATAGATCTGCATGTACCAGTCTGTAATAATTTTTGTGTCTCAATAGCAACTTCAGGTTTTCTTTGTGCAAAGACTCTCTCTTTCAGTTTACTGAAGTACTTAAAGTTTGTTTGTAAACACTCGGGTAACCAAAGATTTTGTGTATTAAGGCAAAGTCAACATGCACATGAAAAACACTTAAACATTATGTCTGGGCTAGTTATTCAACTACAGAAAGGAAAGAAGAGGAAAACAAATTAGAATGCTGCAATCCAATGGAACATATAGCAGTAATAGAGGGGATGCAAAGTCCTGGGCAGCAACAAACAAGGACAAGCCCAAATGCAGTAGCTGTGGATACAGAAACAAAGGAAGAAAAATTGCACTCCCTTAGAAGCCCTCAGGCACGCAGGGATCTCCAGCAAGATCCCCTTTACCCCACTGCCAACCCTTAAATGAGGTCTGGGAAGGGATGGAGCCAGAATCTTTGTTTCTTCCAGTCACTCAAGTGTACACACCTGAGCTCCCCTGGGTTGGCTCTGCCCTCCCACCAGGTGCTCAAATCACTGTTTCATGCCATGACTTAGCTTTTATTTTTTTTTTTTATTTTTTTTTACTTTATTTTGTCAGGAAAGCAAATCAAACAAAACCCAATCAGGAAGATTTATTCTGCCAGGGTAACAAGGTCTCCATTCTGAGCTGATTTTCAATCCAGCAGATTGGATCAACATGCCACATAAATCAACGGAGTAACACCAGAAATCTGGGAGAGAACAAGCATCCTTGTAACTGCTGGCGAGAGCCAAAAGCCAGGGAACAAAAACCAAGCACACACAATAGAAAAAGGCCTTCAAAAACATTGCTACAAACAGATGACAGATGCCCTACTTGAAAAGACAAACGCCATTCAGGACAATTCTAGAGGAACACCCAGAGCATATAAGCTAAACCACTATCAGAAGTTAAAAGTGTTGTACCAAATAAGCTTTGCTTAAAAACCTGTTCACCTTTACGCTCATCTACAGACAGCAGAGTCAATGCCTGAATAACACTGTTCTTTCTTTCTTCACTGGCAGTTAGAAAGGGTTTAAGGAGCCAGTCTTCATTCACTAACAATCACTGTTCACGCTTACATTGCAAATAGACATTCACAATAACTGCAGTGATGTGTTTCTCAAAAAAAGTATTGATTTCTACTGCTGAGGAGCCAAGCTTAAGAAACACACTATGAATAAGCTGCTGATACTGAGACTGCTGCTATTGACAGACTTCTGACACAACTTAAAACAAAAACAAAACAAACAAAAAAAAAACCAAAAAAAAACCAACACACAAATTGAAGGTCACCAGCAGATCTCTTACAGCAGCATCATGGCTGAGTGCTCAGAACACACAGACTCCTGCTTTGAAAAGGTCCCACATCACAGCACTGAGGTGCCAGCCTGGCTGCACTGATAGAACACAGCAGAAGATACAGCAGCACCTGCTGATGAGGAAGCCCATCCTATCCCCGTACTTACAGCTTTCTAAACAGAGCAGCACCCTAAAAACACTTCCAATGAGCATCAGAAGGTGCAGCCCTCCCACTGTCTGCACTGTGCCACGTGTGCAGCTGAACGAGGACAAGGCCTGCAGGAGCAGCAGGCAGAGATCCACCCACCTGCATCAAAGGCTGCACATCAACAACAGGAAAATGGGTACGTCAGCATCTGAAAGTGACAGGAGGCAAATTTGCCCTTGAGAACAACACTCCCTGGAGACTAATTAAAAAAAAAAATCTATTTGAAAATACATCGACTTGAATATTTCAATTCAAACTCATAGTCTACATAGTAAGCACAGTAAAGCTATTTGTAGCATTCCTGAAAGCTATTATCTGTCACAACAGACACACAGTTTGATCACTTCTGCATCTCCTCATGAAGCAATTGTTAGAGCAGAGATGCTGGAGAGCAACTGCCCCTTCAGCATTGCAATGCACAAACAGACCAAACATCACTGCAGCGATGCAAACAGTCATCCACAACTCAGAGCTGCTTTCCAAACCGTGCCACCAAACAAGTGAAAACCTACGCACACACAGTGCTCAGGAGTGAAAGAAGCACAGCTGGGTACGGAAATCCAGGAGAAAACCATTAAGCACTCTTATTGTGAGTTTATGCACTGCAAACATGGAAACACAAGGACTTTTTATGGCACCAAGGACGTGACAGCATGTTACGTCTGAGTTTGGGTGAGGGCTTAAGGAGCCATAAAAAGTTGACTGCTGAACTTTTCTTCAAGTGAACACCTATTTACTCAGCAGTAACTTCAGATAAAGCACATTGGCATGCGTCAAACAAACACCCCAGAAGGAATAAATTAATGAACCTGTACTGTACACATAAAATCAGAAGTATTGGTTCCTTTTCTACCCTGAAGTCTGAAGCAATACATGCAGAAAATATACTTCTCCTGAAAAAAAAAAAAAAAAAAAAAAAAAAAAAGCAGATCTGCAACACACGAGTGGCTGTTAGAAATGCTATCCTAAGTCATGTGTTAGAATCTCTTCTATAACTGTGTGGTCTATAGATCTACATCAGTCTGTGTGTCTATTGGAACAGTGGGTTATTCCAGTTGAATAAAAGACCATTGTAGCATGGAAATATCTTATGAAAATACAGAGCTCTTGTCATTTCTTTCATATTTTTTAATTAACTTGTTAAATACAGACAGTCTTAACCCACTTGCTTCATCCTCCAGATTTTTTTTTCCTGTCTCCAGGTTCTGCCAACCTTCAAATATTCTCCTTCAATCACATACCCTGGCATAATTCTCATTCCCCTCTGTATTCCTCAGTGTACTCTGGGAAATTTGCCAGTTTTGTCATCTGCCCCCATTCTCCTTGGGGAGCACTAACGCAGGGAATTAATTCCATTCTCTTCCCAAGCCATGCCTGTGTCTGCTGTTAGCAGTTACCCTTGGCATCTTTCAGCCTTCCAATACACAAAGGTATATACTTCCTTAAGTGATCCTACAGTACTTCAGAGGTTTATAAAACATCCTGCTGAAAGATCTCTCCATTTGCTTGTTTTAGAATCATGCAAAAGAATTAAGTTAAAGGATGGAGTATCAATATTCCCATTTTGCATGCCCTTACCATCCCATTTTCTGATACTTTCCACAATTGTTTTCTACGTATTTTTACACATTTTCAAACTATGTTGCCCATCGTCTTATCTGAAGTCTTCCAGAACGAACAATTAAGAAGTGCATTGTGTTTTCTTAAGCACCAAAAAAATCCAGTTCCAATATCATCTTTTTTCCTACACAAGCATTTCCTACTAAGGAACATCTCCTTCTCAGAAGAGAGGCTATTCCAGTCTGCTTCCTTTAAGCTGCATGCTCACTTCTTCATTTGACAACGAATGGAAACTTTACATTTGACCTAAGAAGAAGAACATCATCTAATATTAGAGTTATGCATCCCAGTTTCCTATTGTAATGAACACTGGAGAATGTACCACAGCATCTTGGGAAATACCTGGGCAAGTTCAATATATACCTCTGTTCCATTCTGCCACTGATGCTACCTTCCCTGGCTTCCCCCTCGGTTTATTTAGTTCTCTGCTATGCGTACGTGCCCAGATTAAGCAATCAGCCACACTGCTGGCAGCTGTCAGACTGGAAGCGTTTGTTATGGTTACCTCTTTAACTTCCGCACTTAAATACCATCTGTGTTACCAACTTGGCACAGCAAAGCCTGCACCACTTACAGTACGGTGGGTGCAGAACAAACCAAAGCCTTTGCTAAGCCATCCTTGGGTTTGTTTACCCAGAGAGCCCACGTTTCTGCCAAGAGGCATGGCATTCTTGAGATCAACACTTAACACAGAAGAAATAACACTACTGATGATAAATGCTAGATATGATATGACTATTCAGTGTGTCAAAATCCGACCAAAGCCACACTGGGCTATACAGACCCCAGGTACCTGCAGGAGGAGCTGCAGAATATCAGCTCAGCGGCTCTGAGCCTTTATTTCTGTGCTCCAAGCAGAAGCAGCTGTCAGCTCGGCGGAACGGGTTACAGAACTCATGTCAGTACTGCCATCATCATTACCGACAGGAGGACAGATCTCGGGGGAACTCACAAACTCCTGCGCTGGAGGATCCCACTGCGCAGCACTGCGGGAGGGGAAAGGGGGAGAGCTGCACAGGGGAAACTGAGAGAGCATGAAGGCTCGGGAAAAGATTTGAGTACAGCACCCAGAGAAGGAGGGAAAACTCTAGAAACGCAGGGTACCCTCTATAGGACAGATGCACGGTATGCCAGGTAGGGAAACAAGGGGAGTTGATGCGAGAGGACAACCACGAACTCTGCGGCTACAGCTGGTACCCTGCAAGCCCCGACTTCAACCGAGGCCCCGCGGCACAAACACAGAACCAGCACGAAAGAAACACCAGTACCAAACTGAGCAGCTGGAAGCGAACAGCCGGGCCCCAGGAGAACGGAGGAGAGGGACCGCCCGCATCGCACGGCCGCGGGCAGCCAGCGAGGGGGAAGCGGCACTGCAGCAGCAACCCGCAGCCCAACCACGCGCCCCAGGGCGGCGAAGGCATTACCCACGCAGAGGGAGAACCCGAGCCGCTCCGAGCCCATCCCGCCGCCGCTCCCTTACCTGCGTGGCTTTGTGAAACTGCTTCTTGAGCCCCGCCACCGACATCCTCCCGCCGCGGGCGGCTCCGCGCGGAGCCCGCTCCCTGGGCCGGCTGCCTGCGGCCTCTCGCTGTGTCAGCCGCACCGCCGGGCCCGGCGCCCCGCGCGGGTGGAAACATCGCGTTCCGAACGGGCTCGGCGGTGCCACCTCATTGGTCGCCGCTCGTGCCCATGCAAATGACACAGCCGGAGTCGCCCTCTCATTGGCCGCGAGCGGGGAGCTATGCAAATAGAGCGCTCGAAGACGCCCACGCCGCGGTGTTGCGTGGAGACAGTAGGCCCGGCGGGCACGGCCCGCACTGCGCTGCCGGTTGGGCACGGCGCGGCACGGCACGGCACGGCACGGCGGTGCCTGGCAGGGGCCCGCTTTCCTCCTTGTCTCCTCGTTGCTATACGGCATCTTAATGAAATGGATGCTCATAGTGCGTGAAAGCGATCGCAGCAGTTCAGAGCATGACCGCTTGGGGCTGTGCGTCGGAATAAACCTATTCTGCGGCTTGGCTTTTTATTTTTAAAGGAGGCCAGCAGAGCCGCGCAGGTGGGGTGGCTCAGCTGTGCCACTGCAGGACAAAGCGATTGCGTGCTTACATGCGGTTGTGGGTCCGCAGTGCACCCATAGGTAGGAGTGGTTATGCCCTCAGCATCGCACTGGGCATTGGTTGTGAGGTCACGCGTGCCTGGAGCTGGGAAGTGCTGAGAGAGAACCTCGGGCACTTGCAGGGCAGCAGTGTTCCTGCTGGCAGCACACAGGTGCTGCTGGCTTGGGAGAGCAAGGTGTTTCCAGAGCATGTTACAATTACTTCATAGACTTATAGAATCATTAAGGTTGGAAAAGACCTCTAAGGTCATCTAGTCCAACCATCAACCCCTCACACCATGCCTGCTAACCCACGTCCCTCAATGCCACAGTCAGTCTTCCCTTGAAAACCTCAGGGACCACCTTATAATAACAATGAGGACAAGGAAATTAAAAAAAAAGAGAGAATCAGAGCATTTGTCCTATTATAAATTAGGAGAAAGGAATCACTGTCCTACCTGCAACAATTACATACCTGAGAACAAGTGTCAAGACACATTTGTCCATGAGTTAAGGAACCATTCCTACTGGCTGCCATTTCACTAATTTTGTAAGGCACTTTGTAGTGGAGAGGCAAAAGCAACAGAAGAGAAAGCAATGAGGATAACCAGTTAATGGAATAAAGATAGTAAGAAAAAGTCTGTTCAGGTTTTTGGGCTGAGTAATGCTTGCAAGAAATCCGCAGCCATCATGCTGCCTGATGGCACTATTGGGGAGGGAAGGAACACTTTCAGCCTCATTACATGGTAACATGATGGCACCACAGAAACCTGATTTCAGCACCTACTTTTCTTCAGCTGGCAGAAATGAAATGAGCTATTCTGAGAGAGCTGGAGGTGCTGAGAAGAGAGAAAACAAGGCCTGAACTGAGAAATTGGAGCTTTGAGTATTGTATTAAAGCATAGAATCAGGAGAAAGCTTTGCCTAATCTTCAGCTAGAAGAAAGGGGTGACCAGAAGGAAGGAACCCATAACAACTCACCATGCAGGAGGGTTGATGGATTATAGACACTGCAGCTGTTAGCTGTAAAATTGGATTAGGTAAAGAACTTGAGTAAGGAAATATGTCCTCAGCTCCCTCTTTTCATCTGGAGTTACCCAAAGGGTAGATCTGCTGTCTCTGATGAAGTGATACAAGGATCTGCAAGTGGGAAATGCCCTGTGGAAATCCAGGTCACAGGCTAATTGCAAGACAATACAGACAAGGTGAAAACCTAATTAAGAGCCAGCTTGAGTGGCCCAGGTGTTAATGATTTGGCAGGGATACTGAAAAAGGCTTTTATTCAGTTCAGATATAAGCAGAAGTTATAGCTTGTGGCTAGTAATACATACTGGCTAAGTGATGCCCAAGAGCTTTTTAACCACAGACAGCTATACATCACAGAAAAAGAGAGTGTGATTTGCTGGATAACATTGTTTATGTTTTTGGAAAAGATGCTATAATCCAATCTGTAAAATGAGGAAAATCAGAAATAGAATAAAAACTCCAGGAAGTGGTACAGCTAAGTGCTGACGTGGTAGAAAATAAACTTCTATTAAAAAGAACTGTTAAATGCAGAAGGCAGGCCAGGGTATAGTACTATACTGGTATTGTAAAAAAAATACCTTGCAGAGTCTAGGAAATAGGGGGCCTTTGGGGGAAGAGTTCTAGATATGTAGGTATTTAAACAACTGTAGTCCCACCACTCCGGAAATTTCAGAGTACTTGAGAACTACAGATGATGCTCCAACACATTGTTTTAAAAAGGATGGTGAACTTTGTACAAACCAAGAACTGGATTCAAATCACAGTGCTGACTGGAAAATATGCACTGGCTGTGTATGTGGTAGAATTGAGCTTAGAAATTGGTACTGTGAAGTTCAAGCAAGATAGGTATCTGGATAAGTGGATACGTTCATAATTCACTTGGATTTCAGTGTGACTATTACTTTGTAAAAAAATAAAATAAAACAGCCTGCAGAAATTCCTTCTGAAAATGGTTCCGGTAAAAGCAAACAACCTTACAGGCATTTGGTTTCCAATGGAGAAATTACCATACTTTTAAGAGTTGAAACTGCAATAGTAGCTGTGTTGCGTTTTCAGTAAAATAAGAAGTGATGGTATTTTAAAAAAAGATCCAGAGGCAGCTTGGCAGATGATATTACTCGGAACCTGAAGCCAACCACTCCACATTTATGTGAATGTCTCCTAAAAAAATATGAGAAGTCTGATAGTGAAATTTGGTCTGGGCCTTCAATAGTTACTGCCACGAAATCAAAAAAGGGAGAAGGATGAGTGTATGATGAATCTGTGTGGGATTTGATTCCAGCCCACGATGACTGTAAGTAAAACACTTATTATATTAAATATTAAATATTCAAAATAAGTTGAATAAATATTCAAAATAAGACTTAAATATTCAAAATAAGCTACTCTGCATTCACTTACCTGGCTTTTTTTTTTTTACAAGTAGCTTTGGAAGGACACTTTGGATGTGCCCATCTGATACAGGACAAGAATAGCTTCAGGGGGAAACAGCCTATCGATAGTAATGTAATCAAATGTAATCAGTGACCACGTTATTGATTACGAAAACCAGGGTCATCGACAGAAACCTGTGAAAAACCCACAAAGGAGGCTTCATTTATAATGTAAGTAGAAATTAGCAACCCTAATTCCTGTATTTATAATAGGAAAATAAATTAGAATTATGTATGAATTATCTGCATGTTGAAGAAGTCTAACTTTCCATACTATATCTTCAAAATACTGGCATTGGAGTAGGAGAGAAAATAAATTAATTAATTTAAAAAAAATGCTAGTTTGTATTGCAAATGTGGATTTCCCCAAGTCTAAGTAGCAGGTATGGCATTAGTGAAATTCACTGGCATGGTTGAGCAAGTCTGGTTTCCATGGAATGGTACATAGGAAGTGTATCTGACTGATGGGGCTGTGATTGTGTCTGGGGTTTTATTCAATGCATTTTTCACCAAGTTATAAACTTCAGTAGAACATGTAGGAGAATTTTTTTTATCCAAAATATTTTGGTAACTCTGTTACAGTACCAAAATTATTTGTGGGCTCCTCCTTCCTTACCTACCTAGCACCTGATAGGAAAGTAGAAGACAGAAAGTAAACATGGCGTCTCTTGGAATCAGCACCAAGCAAAGTAACACCGAGCTAGTGTTCCCATGAAGGAAAAGCAAGGAGAGTGCAAAGCAAACAGTATCTGTTTGCTCAAGGCAAAGATCAGTCTCTGAACTTGGGTAGGAGTGAGACAATCTAAAATATTTTGTATGAAATACCTTAAGGCAATGGGATTACAAACACTTGGACCAAGTGGAATTTGATACTTGGAAGAAAAAACTCTGTTAGAGGGGACTTGCAGAAAGTTTTGAAAATTAGTTAGGCTTGAGCATAAGATTGTGTCCTATTCTGAACATGAGAGAACTTTATTTGGTTTCACAATTGTAGAAAGAGGGGAATCTAGGACTGAACTGACCCTCCTGAAGAATGTTGATAATTAAATGGAATAATACATAGCATAGTGTTCTAAAGTGAAATCCAAACGACTACAACACTTAAGGAAATTGTTCCCATCTATCTCTTCGGTGACAAGTCCTGCAACAGCAAACCTGGGAGGTGACACTAGAAAAATAATGCCAACAGCAAATTATGCCAACAATGAAGTTAGAAGATAATTCCTCTGTTAAAATGCCAAAGACAGTAAGGATGCTTCACAAGCCTGTTTTAATGCACTTCTTCTATGTACTTAGATGAAAAAAAAAATTTAAAATATCAACAAAAAGGTTAAGAAAATGTGTTCATGTGCAGGTATGGGAGGAGCAGACTAATGCTTATGGCTTCCAGACCATAAGCAATTCTGCATATCATAGCACTTGCAGTGCAGATACACTGACTCAGGAATTCCTGACATGGTTTGCACTGCAGTGTACACTTCACAGAAAAGTGAAAAAAAAAACTGTCATTCTTCTCTATGCAGCCTCTGGCCAGAATTTGGAAAGCACCCTGTTCCACACTGACACTGCTGGCAGGTGGAGTAGGGCTATGTGCCTCTGGGGCTGTTAGACACTCTGGCTAACCTACTTCGTTTGTTTTGGATGCTTATGTTTGCTCTCCAGATCTTCTAACTAACTGTAGCTGGTGAATTATTTTTGGCATTTGTGTTTGTTCTTCTCAATCAGATTTTTTATATGTATTGTCTTACCGTTATTCACATCTTTGCTTTTCATCTCATCCCTTTCCTGTGTTTGTTTTCTACTTGCATCTCCATGATTCTGTGGATACATTCTAACCTCACTTTCTTAAATTTCTTGTTCTGCAAGTATCTACAAAAAATGAAAACATGTTATGTCTTACTCCATTAGTTAATAAATATGGTTTGACTTGAATGTTTCTTTCTAAAAGGCATATACACACCTTAGATGAACTTAAAATCTAGACAGATATTTTTAAAGTTACATATGTGTATAGTATAAATAGTTATTCTAATTATTGAGAGAGCACAACAGCTTCTTCTGTGCATGCTGCTCAGTTATGCTGCAGCTTGTAAAAAGTTTTGCAATCCTGATCTTGCAGAATACACAATATGGATACCTGAACAGATCTGGGTTGGAGATCCTGTGACTTTTAGATGCCTATACTGTTTCTGATAGAAGTTAATAATAATAATAATAATAATAATAATAATAACAGTTACTATTAAAATACATCTAGGAAGTCAGCGCTCACAGACAACTCTACACTGTTTAAAAGAATGAGTTACCTGTGTAATTTAGAAGAAAGGCATGAATGTCCAGACTCCACTTTTTTTACTGGCTTTTCTAAAGTAGTTGTGTCTTCCTACAGAAGAATGAGACAAAAAACCAAAAAACAAAAAACAAACAAACAAAAAAAAACAGCTCTGAAACTAAAAATGGATTGATGTGATAATGTGCAGAAATGCTGCTCTACCTTCAGAAAATTGCATCTGTGTTCTGTGCTGCTGCTTCACAGGTACCAAAATACAGCTACGCACTTTTGTACAGAGCTGCCTCTGTTCATTAGAAAATACAGACATTCTTGTTGACAATGCCACAGCCAGGGAGAAATCTGAAACTGCAGTGTCACCAGGGGACTAACGCCAGCTTCTGGTTGTGTCAAGGACTCTCATCTTCATGTTGAAAGTACTGGATCGTATCTGCTGAGATATCTATCTCAAATGTCCTTTGAAGCAAAACATTGTAGCACTGTGTTGTGAGCTGGATCACATGTACTCTTTGAAATCCAATTTAGAATTTCATGTAGCTGCATTTCAGCTACAGGACAAAACTTTCAGTATCATCACCACCAGTTCTGGTCTTCACAATGAAGAAAATAAAACTTTTCAATGGAAAAAGAATGTGCTAAAGAGCAACACGTGCTACCTTGCCTTGCCCAGAGGATATGATGTGCTAGTTTCTTTCATAATGATTTTTTCAGCTTTAGCAGGTAAAAACATAATCAGTGAGAAGGTTGTGCAGAAGTCTAAAAAATACATATCTGTATTGTATGTAAAAAAGGGTAACAAAAACAGCAAATAAGCCTGGTGGTTTAACTTCTTCCTGTATAAATATATGCCCAATTCTAAAGTGACAGAGCAGAAAGTCATATCCACTCTTGTTACAATGATTCCTCAACACAGTGAGGACATTTCAAAGGATGTGACCGATGGTTAAAGGCAATTTGAATATCAATAAGTAGGTACCTTGTAGCAAGCTTGTGAATATTCAGACATACCTAGTTTTAACAAAACTTTTCTAGCAAGGATATTGTTTTGTTTTCAGTGTAATTTAATAGGTCTTTTGGGATCTGCCATGTTTGAACATCTGGGAATCATCACATGTTGTCGATAAATGAGGCAACAGGAAAGGCATGATGTGTCACAGATGTTAAATATGGCAATACTCCACGGACCAACTGGATCACAAATGGGAATGGTCAGACTTTGAAAAATCTGATTAAAATTCATTTTTTTTCTTGAATTTCCCAACCATTCTGATAACAGGGGCATTATGGTGGTAAAAAAAAAAAGTGTATATATTGGAAACTGGTTTCGTTTGAAGAACAAAATGATGGAGCTGGTGACAAGGACTCTTACTATCAAACACTTCATAGGAAGATGAATATAGCTTGCCAGGCCCCTGTTGTCTCATCATGAAGATTAATGGCTACTGCTGGATAACTCTACCACTCCTTATAAAAAAATGAACGCATAAATCAAATTTATTGCGTTAATTTAAGCATTGTGGTTAATTGAGTAACTGCTGCTGTACTAAGAAATCCTTTTCTCTCCCCTTATGTGCAAAGAGAAAGTATTCTGTTTTCTGTAACTGTTAGCCATGAATGCCATCTTCTGGCCATGTATAGGAATAGGGAAAATGGCCCAACTTTAATACAGCAGATAGCAGATAACCATTTACGTTGAATAGATGTTAAAAAATATGTGAAATACAGACATGACTGCTGGCAGACTTCCTAGATTGCTTGTGGAAATTTAAAGGCACGTTGATATATACTTTCATAAAGAAATTGCATAGTTCAAAATAAAATAAAATAAAATAAACACACTTGACATTGAATTTCTGTAGAAACAACCTGGAAACTGGTGTATTTAAAGGCAGCAGCTGAATCAATACCATGAATGAAATCCTGACCTCACTGAAGCCAACAGGACTTCTGCCACTGATTTCAATGGGGCCCAGAATTTCAGCCCATGCTTTATGAAAGCTGCCCTTGCATGCCAGCATTAGAGTTTGTGGAAGATTTTAACAAAGTTGGGCATGTGCATTCTTTTGCAAATACAGTGGAAATAAGATTTTAACAAAAACCCTAAGAAGGTCTGGATCCACAAAACAATGAAGTGTACTTCAGGGTCGTAGAAGGGATCATTTGTTCCCTGTGCTCAGAAAAGAATAGCTGCTGCTTCCCCAGCAATAGGCTCACTGCTGCTAGTGCCACTAGTACAGGTAAAAGTATGTTGTACGTATCAGAACATGTTCCTTGAAGCAATCTTGTTATCAAGGTGTAATGGACTCCCAAATCAAAGCAAACTTCTTCTCTGTCTGCTAGGAGGATATAGAGACAGCAGGAGAAAACAAGCCAGGGAATTTCTCTCACCTGGGGACGCAAATAAGAAACATTTCTCCAGTGCACGAAGATGAAAATTTGGGCAGACAGTAGCTGAAATCCCCTGAAGCATCAGGTTGTGTTATAACTAACTGCATTTAACTCACTCTTGGCTTTTTTTGCCTAGCTCTTCCTGCCGTGTGATCTCTTCCAGACTTGAATTTTCAAGTCATAGTTAATAGCAGTTTCAGTGTTCTCAGTCCCGCACACTGATACATTGGTGCACTGGTGGGCAATCTGTCACCTCTTGTTAGGTTCTTTTGTTGATGTTGTTGTTTGTTTTCTAATGATTTCTTTACTGTGTCCAGTATAACACAGTAGAAATTGCACGTAAAAAGGCAAATCACTTCATGTACACAGTAGACAACTTTCAATTTGCCTAATATTAAGTGATTCTAATGCATCATAATGTCAGATACAAAGTCATTTCAAGGACTCAGTGACACACTGTACATTGGAAGAGATTAAAAAGTAACGAGAGCTATTGTATATTGGTGACTGGTGCACTCAGAAATAATTTGTCTGATAGATTTGCAGTTTCTAACATTCTTAAAGTATGGCACTTTTCCCTTAATGAGGGTGATTAGGATCTGTGTGCCACAGAGGCAGTAGGGTGTGTTGGGTTGTTTTTGTGTTTGTTTTGTGTGTGTATAGTTTGTTTGTTTTTAATATAGGGAGGGACTGAGGAGAGAAGTGGTCAAGGCAAAGAGAGAAAAATGAGGTAGAAATCGTTCAGTCATCCAGTACCAGTGATACTATCTGCAATCTGTAGATGGCAGTGATCTCCCACGACCTGCTGCAGGAGGGACGGGTGGTGGGGAAATGCTTAAATTAAAACCGCTACACAAAGCAGACAAGGGAAAATTAGTGGCGAGGTTAACTTAATGTTATATACCGATCTCCTTTTTACAGTAGGACTTACTTAAAGAATATCAGAAAGTCTATCACTCACTTCCTTAATGTAATGAGAAAATATTTAATGCCTCTTTTAATCTAAATTTATGTATTGAAGGATTTTGATGACAAATTCCAGAATCCTTTTGGAATTTATCTGTGTTCAAATCCCAGCATTGGCATTCCAGACTCTTGTACATACATTAGATGTATTTCATTATTTTAGATATTTATTTAAATAATGCCTGGATTTTTCCTCCCAAACCCCTCTAGGTACTCAGCCACCTCCCTCACCTGTTGCTCAGCAGGTCTATGCCACCTGGGTAACTTTCATCTGCTCTTCCCTGACACTCACATTAGTTTTCAATTTCACTCAAATAAAAGATGTAAGGATGTTGGAGAATGCTTTAACATAGGGTGTGATGTGTGCTGAAATCAAAGAGGATAATTTCAATGGACTTGGAATTTTGCCTCCCAAAATCTACCTTGCTTGGCGACTGTCAGAGAGAATTCTCAAAGTATAACATGAACACTGATCTTTCCCTTCTGTCTATGTTTTCATTCGTGGGTTTTGTGCTTTTCGTCTTAATGAAAGGATTCTGTCTATGGGACCTTAAAGTACACCTTTTCACAAAGACCAGTCTGGCAAAGCTACACCATTTGTGAACCTCTGTTGTGTCACATAGGTTTTTATCGTCAGGTTTTAAAAGATACCTAGGCATGCTAGTGAGGTGCCCAGAAAGACTGCAAACAGCATATTTTATGTAGCATTTATTTTATTTTATTTTATTTTTGGAGATCTTAACTATCAGTGAGATTTGGAGTTTTGTGGGGAGGAAGGTGTTCACAGTGAATGCATTTGCAAAACGAAATGCAGAGAAATCCCTAATCCAGTTAACAGCTTAAGACCCATTGGTTCCAGTAGGAAGTGTAGAACTGCAAAGAGCAAAAGTAGAAAACTATTCCTTTGCTTCTGAGTCAGCCTGGGCTCCTTTAGTGGCATGAGCATTGGATACCTCACAGTGACTGCAAATGGAGATATTCCTCAGCAAACCACGAGGAATGATCTGTGTCAGTTCTCCATTTAACATGGTGCCATTTGGTTACTTGCTGCAGAAAAGACTTTTTGCAACATTGGTACGCCTAATTTGCATTTACTTCTGTTTCACTGCAGTTGAGTGGAGTCTTGTTATTGATATTTGCAGTGGCAATTTTGACAACTTCTAGAGCATATTAAGTCTTTTTTGGAAAGCCTAACTGCGACTTATCTCCTTTTGCACAAGTTGGATGCTCACTAATTCTTGTAGACTACTTGCCACCAAACATCACTGTGTTAAGAGCTTTCTCTAAAGCAACCTAGCTTTGCTCCTCTACATTTTATTACTTATTCAATTATGCTAAATAGATTTCCTTTTCCTTATAGATCACAATTAGCCTGCAGTTATAAAAAAAGATTTACTTTTTAATGAGTGAGTGTTTAATCCCTTATATTGCATTGTCAGAAAATAATCCATTGATCTATTCATAGTCTATGGCACTGAATTCATAGTATGCACTCTTGCCACTAAAAAAACAAAAGAATGGGAAAAGGTAGCTAAGGAAGTCTGTACAGCTTTCTTCCCTGTTTGTTTACGCATGAGCCTGTGTATGTAGCCAGCTGTGCTCTCTCTCATGCTACAGACAGAGAAAATAGGACACAGTATGGAAAATTTAATTTTTAAATCTGTTCATACTTCCCCCCCTTGGAGAAGACTATAGTGAGACATTAAATAAAACTAAGTTTTAATACACCTACTCATGTTCTAGATACACAGAGTGAGGAACCCTTCCTTGGGAATTATTGGCCACTCTGTGAAGAAGTCAAAAAGAGAATTATGGAAAGAAAATAGTTCAGTAAGCTGTTGGCTCAGTTTTCCTTAGATATCAGTTTATCTGTGCAGCATGAACTCAGGGTGTCCTAAGACTCTCCATAACTGTCCCATAGCTCCTAGTCATGCTGCCTGACTTGCACTGTTACTGTCTTTCCTCCCTCCTGCTCCTTCCCATTCCCTTTCTTCTGCTCTGTCTCTTCATCTTGCTAATTCATTCCACATGCTCTTGAATATGTACCATGTAAGCTGCTGTTTTGCATTCAACATTTGTTTATCCTGGGACTTATCACAGTATCTGAGAATCTCATAACTTTCACAGATTTTTATCCCCATGAAGCCTTTGTGAAACAAGGAAGTATGTCAACTTACAGATGGGGAGTGGTCATGCAGCAGATTAAGTGAGGTGCTCAGAGCCCTGTTTAGTCGTGGGAGCATTATTCAAGTATTTCTTGGCTCCTGATTTCCTCTATAGATTGAAGATTCTTGTCAAGCTGTATCTCCTGCAATGCACCTCAGTCTCCTTTCCCAGTGAGAACAGGGCATCGCTCCATCTTTTTGGCCTTAGTGGCTTCTTGGAGATGCACACTGTCCAGGGAGATTTCTTACAGCAGAACAGGGATGTGACAGACACAAACTCAAAAATTTCAGAAAGCCCCATTGTGACTTTTCAAAATCCAAAGTATGGATAAGTAGAAAAGCAAATCTGCGAGGAAGGGGTTCAAGTATCTGACAAACATTTTTATTCCTCTACAAAAAAACAAAAAAAAACAAAAAAAACCCAAAGCATCCAAGTATATACATATATATATATTTTAATCCTATTTATGTAAAGTATCTACTTTACTCAAAAACAGTTAAGGAATGAAAAATGCTGACTTCTGAGGAAAATTCTGGCTTGGCCCTGGCTGTATCATAATATGGAAGAACGAGCACATAACTAATAAGGATTGCATTATGGCTAATCCTTCCTCCTTGTTTGAGAGTATCTGCTGTAAGGAAAGTACACTTTTCTGCAATAAAAATCGCTTATCTGTAACATCAACACTGTTAGAACAATATTTTAGTGTTGGTTTTATATTCATTTTTCAGATTGCTAAACATAGGAACATGCACCCATGTTTTACAATTCAAAGGTAGCTTCCAAAGTAGCAGAGAGAAGGCTCACATAAGGACTGAAGCTGGCAGCGTGTGCAATTTGAGTGCCAGTTCATTAGGTATTCCAATTCAGCCATGATGTGAAACTGCATAGCAAGCACTACACACAGCTCTGCTGGTGTGGGGTGGTGACCTCGGAGCTCTCATGTGACTGGGCTGCCAAGGGGCTGTCTGGTCCACCAGGGTGCCACTTGCCTTTGATTTATCTTTGAGTTTGAGGAATTTTTTTTTGCAGTGTAGTAAGAAAATCCTACTTTGAATATATTATCAGAGCTATCTATGCAGTCTGGCCCCAGTGGATAATTCCTGCTAACTAGATACTCATTTTCTATGGACATATGCACTGATGTTAAAACAACACTCATGTAGACAGATGTTTGATTTTCCTTAAAAGTAAGGTAAATGAGCAAAAAAAGAGAAAGCGGAATATAGAATAGTTCTCTTTCCTAAGAAAACTGTTGTATAAGTAAATATGCCTCTAATCATAGCACTCTTTACCTTTAAAAAAAAAAAAAAGTTTGGTTTATAGCAAATATTTTTATAAAAACCTAGTGATAAAATAAATATTTCAACTACTCTGAACTTTAATTCAGACCAAATGAAGTTATCACACAGGCACAAACAAGAAGGCAGCTGAATGTACTGTTTGTATTTGTAAAAACCACCCTGGTAGTAAGGCAGTGTCGCCTTCTCTCAGGGCTGCTTAGCCTCATGGAAAGGATTCAGAACTGGCAGACAGAAAGAGTCTGCATTCTGCTGCAGGAGTAACTTCCACTGAAATGTGTAAAAATAAGGCAGGATACAATTTCTACACTGAGCAGAAAAGGTAATATTATAAACAGTTATATTACAGTTGTATTACATGTCACCTTGGTTGATATTGCCTAGGAAAGGCTTTTTTAGTAGATAGGTTTTGCTTTATTAACAAACATCCTAAGTTTCTCCAGATATCTGATCAGAGGACTCCATCTGTATGCTGAAGTATGTATGAAATCATAACTTCCAAAACTATAACTATAACCTAGTCCCTACTCACCATTTTGCACAAGTGTAGTCCTCCTGCTTTCAAGAAGAGTTTTTAATGCTAAGAGCTAACAAAGAAACAGCACCAGCTGATCTGACTCTGAGTATGACACAAAGAACATTGCTCCTTACCGGATTTTCCTCAGTAACTTCCAAAAAAATCTACATTTGGCACAGAGAAAATTTGGAAGACTGAAGTGCAATTGAAATTTTTCTTAAGGCTGTGAGTCTACCACACATGGCTAGACATGATATAATGACATATATTTTCATTATTGGGTTTTCCTTACTTTTTCTTTCTCTGAGGGAATCTATTTCTCAACATCAGTGTTGTCTATTTTTGCTCTGTATTTTTGGATACAAAAGTATGTGGAAGCATTTTACAAGAGTTTCAAAGCTTCCTCCAAAGCAATTCTTGGATTATATGCAGTTACTTGAAATTTCTCTTCTTTGCATGTTTTCTCTAAACACTGAGAAAACGTATATGTCAAACAGAAGTTTACTCACATCCAGGTATGTGAGTAAACATAAGAGAACACTTGAGAGAAGAATGCAAAAGGGTTATTTAAAAGAGAATGAAAAACTGAAACATCAATTATAAAGTGCCAAATATATGCTTGGTTACCTGTTCTTGCAAGCAGTACTTTGTTCATATATGGAAGAAGCAATGAGAAACCACAGCAGCTGAGTTACAGGACTTTTGATATACTGACAAGGAAAAATGCCAACGAAGTACCTTTCATGTGTGTATTAAACTCAGCTTTGGTTGACAATGTGCCCACTGCAAAACACACATAATGCCTACAGGAATGATAAACACAATCTTCCCCAAATAATATTTCATTCAATTCTGTATGTCAGTTAATAACTTATTGCATAACACTCTATCAATTCCTTATCTATAAAACTGATGCATCAGGCCTTCCGTGAGTCTTGTGCAGATGCATTTGAGCAGGAGGTATCTTGCTAAGTGCACTACATCACACCTGCAGCCACCAAGCTTCTATCAAGACTGGGGCCTCAAGCTACAACTGCTGTAACCAATATAATATGAAACAGTAATTTTCTTACTGTAGCTGCAGCCTTTAAGGCTTTGAAGATGGAGCTGAAAAATGCTTTTGTAAGAAAAATAAAGAATTCCAAGGAAAGAGTTTTGAATATCTTTTAAAATCTTTTCGTAATATTTTCCAGTTCTCTAGACACACTTGCTATGATCACATCTCTTTTTAAGTCTTGTAATCTAAGACTGTCTTATTAACTTTTAATATATGAAAAGTATGCACTATAGGAACGTAATATTACTAATGAGGCAAAGATCTTTCCCTCACTGTTATTTCCTGTCCATCTCTGTGGTAAGTAACCATGTATCTTTGTATATGGACATGTACAAGCTAAGTGGAATAACTACTTACCCATCTTCAGTCCCTGTGGACCTCTATTAGCTAGTAAAAAGGCAGAGGCCACATCAAACCAATGCTCAACAGAAGAAACCCAAATAAAGGCATTAAGATTCTGCCCTTGTAGTGCCAGTCAGTGAAGTTTTCACACATGGGGAATACAGAGTAGGGTCTTCTAAAATTAAAAGGTTTTGCAAATCAGTTTTGTCCTATCAGCTAGTAGCCGTCAATAAGATAAATAGAAAGAAATTTGCAATAATACAAAAGATAAATAATCTTTTTCCGGAAAATAAATCAGACCATTAATTTAACAGCAATATTCCTACCGTTATAAAAGTGGATGAAGTGTATTTGCTTGTTAAACATAACATACAAAAGTGGGAGGACTGCACACATCTTCCAGCTACTTATCTGCAAGCCACATACAGGCATAAATTTTTCTAGTACAAAATGCAACTCTTCCACAGTCTAATCAGAAGTTAGACTGTCAGTCACCAAAAGACACCAAGAAAGGTCACATTAAGTTTCTCAGGGTTATTATTAAAAACATGTGAAACGTTCCCTCTAGTAACTTTGGATGTTAATTACACTGCCTGTACACTCAGTGTTCCTCATAGACAAGGAACAAAGAATGTTGATGCTTGAGGCCACGCTAAAAGCATGCCCTTGCCCCCCCCTCCCTTCACACCTCTTGTTGTCCCTTGCCCTTGCTGGCCAAAGACCAAGGACAAAAAGCACAAGAAATACTGAGACCATCTAAGGGCTGCTGGGGAGCCCTGTTTAACAATGAGCAGACAATGTCAGCCATGCCATAGTTAGCAAGAACAGAAGAGTGCATTGCAGGCCAGGCTGGGAGTATGGACATCTGGTAAAGACTGGGAAGGAATTCTGCCTGCTGGAAGGCCAGGAAGAGCAAAGAATGCCCTCTCTGTGCTCCAGCCTGGTGAACGAGGAGGTAGTGCAAGGCTAGAGATTCCACATCACTCATTCCAGTGGTCTCAACTCAGTTCTGAAAATCATCCAGTTGCCATGTGCTCCCAGTTCTCCTGACATTCCCATTCAGTTGGAGAGGGCTTTGTAGCATTAGCAGTGCAGCAGCACACTTGTCAGTCATTATCTGTCAGTTATCTAATTGTAAAATCAGACTCTACATCTTGTATATAATTCCAATTTATTTTCTTTTAGATGGAAGAATTTAAGGCAAAAGACATGGCTCAGAGAGCCTGAAACAAAGGTGGTATGTCATGCTTTGCAACAAGTTATGTCTCTGCTAAACAGGTAAAAGGCGCCTATTAATCATGATTAAAGGGCCTGGAGATCACTGATCAATCTGACAGGCAGAATAGCAGATCATAACATTCCTTTGTTACAAAAGATTTGAAAATTTTCATACTCCTGAAAACCACTGGAGGAAATGAACCTGTACATGTGGCTCAGCCAATCCACAAGGGGTAAGGGATGTCTCTAGGCAAGAAAATGAACTGCTGTCCAGATACTCCTGCAACAGAGACTGCAGGTGTTGGGGGAAAAAAAATAAAAAGAGAAGGATTTCAGAAGATGTGAGATCTGCATGTAATTAAGCTAAGAAGCCCTTACAAGAAACAAACTCTGTGTTAGAAAAATAACGCCTTTCAAAATCATTGTTACTTTCCTGGTTAGCAATTTTTTAGCTAGGATAACCACTGTAAGAGAAATTATATATGTCACAGAGGAGAATACTTGAAGGATAAATGCAGTCAACATGGACCAGGGATATAGAGAAGTGTTGTTTCTGAAGTTGACTTCTATCCCTACGATCCAATGGCAAAAGAACATAAGAAAGAAATACAGCGCCAGAGTTGGACATCATAGTGTCCATTGTCAGAATTTCCATTCTTATAAAAGTAGATTAAATAGGTTAAATATTTGCATTGTTGTACAGGTGGATGAAATGTATTTGCTTGTTAAACATTGCATACAAAAATGAGTTCAATATCAGTAAGACAATGTTAAGTCTGAAGGCAAAAGCATCCATCCTATTTGTTTCAGAAAAGCTTCTGTTAGTATCATTTATGCAAGAGCTCATTAATCATCAAGCAATTGCTTCACATTTTAAATATGGATAATCTCACATCTTTTTCTGAGCCTGAGAAAAAACTGTCTTAGGCCACTGGTCAAAATTTAAACAAAAAGAAACAAATCAAACAATCCACCAAACCATGAAGAGCAGACCAAACTCTGAACTAAAGCCAACTCATGTGAATTTCAGGTCAGCTAATGGCTAATAGCAACTCCACAGGGATTAGAAACACTGTCTGCTACTAAACTGAGCAACCATAAATGTAAACTCACTCATCCATTGAAGTCATGTTGAACACTTACTGAAGCATGACTTAAATCAATACGCAGAATTTCAGATAAACTGGTGAAAATTTGTTCAGCAAACAAATAGAATACAATATGATTTTAAAAAGGCTATTCAAATCCCCCTGACAGCACCTACTGTTTCAACTTTTCTTAAAAGGTTGATTCAATACAAACTACTTTGCAGTACTTCCATGAGATTTAGATCTCCTGGCATCCAGTGAGATGGAGGCTAACTGCAACTTTCCTGGATGTCTGAATGTATCTTCTTTGGCTTGGCACTTTTTGTCAGGCATTTTGTCACTATGTGAAGAGCAGTCCTGCCTGTGCTGAAAATTATGTTCCATAAATTAAATAACATTTGGTAAGTGGCAAGAATATCAGGTAATCTCTGTCAGTGTAATGTTAAGGTATCCTTGCTCTTGTTGACATGCAGATTCCTAAGATGAGCCTGTTGGAGCTATCTAGAAGGATGAGAGAATTATTTATGAGATCTAGTTTACCTGCTCATAATTTATTTATAATCTTTATAATATTTTATTTTATAAATCAATTAGCTTTCACTGATAACCTTCCAATTTACAGATTTAAATATCTTCTGCCTATTTAAGTTGGGTAAATATTTTTTAAAACTATTTCTTACGCTTGGGGATGTTATTCTGAGATTTCATTTTTAAATTAAAAAAATAAATAAAATAGAAAGAATATATAACCAATCAGATGAAAATACCTTCCTTAAGGAAGATCAGAAAGAGAGAGCTAGCACAAATACAGACTGCTCTGTGACACTGTTTCTGAACCTAGGGAAACTCACTGGAATCTGGGTCATTCAGTTAGAAAGAATGGAGTTAGTGAAAGCAGGACAGCTGTCTAGTATAGCAGAGAACAGTAAAACTTGATTTCAACAAAATATTCCCTTCATTATTTACTATAAAGTAGCCTTATGCAAACTGCAGATAAAAACAAGCTGATGAAATTCTTAACCAAATTAAGAATGGGGGAAGATATTAAGTATTAGCAACTTAAATACTACATAAAGGGGACATTACAAATTATGTCAATGACTTTCAAAAACATAAATCCATCTTCTGTGTCCCACTTTTTCTCCCCATGTACCAACACAGTTGTAAGTCTGGAAGAAAACAGTATGCAAAATGTAAATATCTATGCTCTGCTGTGGTCCTGCAAGATCTCCATGTAGAAATAATAAATTAAAAATCAATTACACACAAAATCTATTTCTCTTGTTTAAAAAAAAGAAAAAGGGGAGGGAAGGTTGAAGACTGTTAAAAACAGTATAACCACCACATCTCCAAGAAACACCAGCTTACTATGTAAGACTGTCAGTAAAACTTAGAAATACGTAGCTAGAAGACATTAGCTATTTTACTACCCAGTATAAGACAACAGCAGCAAACAGATGCTACTGCCTTAACTGCAAATCATGTAAAATAAATCTTTGCCATGAATGCCAGACTGTGTTAAAATATAAAAAACCATTAGATTCCTTCTGAAGATGAGTCTTTTTAGCACCAGACTACTAGCCCATAAGTTAGCAGCACCTTAATTAACTTGAGATAGCGCTGCATTAGGAGTCCCTGTATATTTAAAATTGCCTGGAATGAAAATTTGGTTCCAAATGCATCATATTTGGTCTTCTTAGTACTTCATAAGCAACATTTCCTCTTACTCACATCTACACCTTTTTTTCGTAGAACCAAAAGCAATACTATACAGAGCAACAGGAATTTCTTTTTCTCTCTGTATGAAATCACCTCTATACGGTTATTTAGATGCAATTGTTAGATATCAGAAGGCCTAAACAAAGCTACTGACAGAGTTCAAACAAACTGGTAGAATTATCTGAATATGAATTGCGTAGAAGTGACAACCAGACGCACAGGCAGCTCCTGTGCTCACTACCCATGAAGGTTGGATACCAAACAGGGATGTGTTTTAATTTTACTGAGATAATTTGGAAAACAGAGAAGAAAAAAAAAAAAAGTTTTTAGTAGTCACCAGATCAAGCCCGGGATGAAATTGAGCCCTAAGTGACTTCAGTAAAGCTGCAGGGGTATGTAATCACTAATTAACTGGTTCATCTGGGACTGTTGGAAGTTTTGCAAGAGCTGACATTTTCTATCTGGTTTATCTCTCTCCTTTTGTAAGGTCCCCATAACATTAACCTTACATATTTTGATATCAATCCAATCCTCTACTCATCAGACTGATTTCTGAATCAGCCCCTGGAAGAAGGCAGTGCTGGCAGCATGTACTGCAGGCAGGAAAATCTCAGTTCTCTGCCATATGCCCCATGTGGTATTTAAAAAAAAAAAAAGACTGATTGCTGCATGATTGTTCTGCATTTCCCTGTAGCTCTCGGGCTGACTAAAGATCTTCGGGTGTGTTAAAGTATAATGCCAGACTGAAATCTGCATTATTAAACAAACTCCCAATAGCTCTGATATCACTTTTAATTTATATTATAATTTCTAAATTCTGATTATTCCCTGGTGACTTTTTTTCACAAATACATCTGTAGCTGAGAAATGGTTCTGCGCAGGAAGCAGCCCTGTGTCATAAAGACACTCGGCTATTTCTCTTGTGTCTTGGTGCCATCTGACCTCTCTCACCAGAGTAGCCAGTTGAGCCCCACAAACTTCTGGGCAGTTTGTAAAGCAAAAAATTCCTGGGAGCGTCCACAAATCTTTAGCAGCATCTGTTCCTTTCCTGTTTTTTCTTCTTTGAAAATGTAAACAGAATGTTAATTATCTTGCCCTGATTTTATCCCACTGCTCAGTTTGCTTCCTTTTAACTTCTGAATCTATTACTACCTGCCAATTTGTCTAATCCTATGTGCTGGCAGACATTAAGGTTTTAGCTGAGATATCTGCAGTGATCATGGAGGAAAATGAGCTCTATTCTGCTAGGTCATCAAGACCCAGTAACCCAAATCTATTTGATAAAATATAACTTTGTCATTTGCACAATTTGGAATCTAGTCACATAAACTTATTTCAGAAACGTGTTCACAGATTCATTCTGGGGACTTTGAAGATCTCTCACATTGAATTAAACCAGTCAAAGGCTTTGAAGATGAGTTCTTCCAGCGCTTCCAGACCTCACTGCCTTTTTCTTGGCCACGTTTTGTTCTTAAATGAAGAATAAAATGAAAATCTAAGTAATCAGAAGATTCCTCACGCTTTCTCAGCGCACAGAGAAAAAAAGGCTGATTCAGCACTTTCACACGTGCTCAACCATAATTGTGCATGGCACTAAATTGAAGAGTTATGCTCAGGTTTCATATTTCAAGGTCTACTTTAATTTTATACAGGCAAAAAAAAAAGGAATATTTTATACTATATTTTAATAAATAATTAATATTAAACTGCATCTATTAAATAAAGGTTCAAACTTGCACAGTGCCCTAAGCTCCCACTGGATGGTGTTTATCGACATGCAAAATCAGGATCTGGTACAATGATATTTGAAATGCTCTTCTGTTTCATACTGTGCCAGTTCAATATTGCTAACTACAGGTGTTTAAAAAGCATAAAGTGGTCCATCAAATATCAAAAGATTAGTTTGATCCTTGCCAGATCTCTTAAAAGTAAATAAATAAATTTGGGGTTCTGCTCATTTGCCTTCTGATTTTTGAAACTCCAAGGTTCCGTTGGCTCATGTTTTCATGTTTTTCCTCTCACAATTTCTTCTTTTTTTTTTTTTTTTTTTTTTTGATGGAAGCTGCAGTTTGCATCTACTTACTAGCCTACAGGAGCAGACTAAGACAACATCAAATGTCATTAAGGCTCATGGGAAAACTGAAGAAATGGGCCATGCTGCTTGATAACTTTCTAATTTACAAATGTTGGTAACAGACATTAGCGCTTTGAACCACTGATGTGAATTGGCCAGGTTCTACTGCTTACTTAATAGTTCTTTGGCATTGAAATTACTCTGCAGCTCTGAAACCTCCCCTACAACTGAACACAACATTGCTTGTCATATGAGTTGAGAGCAGTGAGTTTTCTATATTTTCTGTTGGAACTGCAATAGTGTTTTAGGGCTAGATGTTACTTCAATTGTTATAATGATGAAAGTGTTGTTTTTCCTCTCCCATTTCAGTTCTGTGACTCCACAGTGAAGCTCTTCAAAGTCCCATGTGACACCATGGATTTTCATCGTTGATTATTTGTTGGGAAATATAGAGTGATAACTGTTTTTTTGGGCCAATTTTAAGAAGCAACTTAAAACCTCTGACCACCTACATGCTTTGGTTTACCTTAAATAGAGGAGCTAATGAATCAAGAGACACAGAGTGTTTTTTAATAAACAATCCTGTACACAAGAATTAATAGATGCAAAAGCCCCACTGCTGTACAAGGGCTGCTCTGAAAGTAATGCTTCCTATTTTATTATGCTGGCCCACAGTGTCAGAGGTTCATATTGGTAGTATGGTAGCAGAGGAAGAACCTTCCCACCAATATTCCATTACATGTTGTTGCCATGTAACAGACAGAAGCAGAGAGGCAGTCTGACAGAACGGCGTCTGATGCACTGTGTATGTGAAGCAAAGGTGTGACATTGAATTCCTCCATGAATTAAAAATGGCACCCACTGATATTCCTTGACACTTGCTGAGTGCTTATGGAAACCAGTGAGGTGATGAGTGGTCCATTTCAGCGGTACCAACAGCAACAATGGGTCACCTCCACTGGTGTAGATGGTTGTGAGTCCAGAATGCAGGCTCTTCTCTTATTCATCACTGGCATAAATACACAGCTCATGGTGGTGACATGTTGAAATATAGTGTTTTGTAACTATCAAGCAGTGTTATTGTGCTCTTTATAGCTATTGTAGTCTCCATGGAAATAAATAGGAGGCATTACTTTTGGAGCAACATATAATTTCCAGCATAAAAAAGTTTCTGAGCATAAAAAAGTTCAATTTTAATGCTCATTCCCATGTCAATTTTTTGTTTTCATCTGGCTAGTTTAATCATCCTCAAGAGTTAAAAATATATATACCTAAAACTTCTGGACCACTTTGTACTGTGAGTAACAATTCATTTTTTTCATTAGTTTAGTGCTTTAATTGGCAGTCATGTGAGGTAGAACACATAAAACCTCATTCTACCTATCATTCTTTACAACCAGTGCATGCTTCCTAGCTTATATGAATGAGATTGCAATGGGTCTTTTAAAAATCTCTCTTATGTTGCTAAGTCGGTACAGTAACTATAGAATTACACATAAACCCACCTCATGTAAACACGTTCTGTTTATAAATAATAACCAAAAATATTTCAAATTATGAGATAATTAAATGCCTAGATTTGCTTTTACTAATCCATTCAGTTTCACTTTATTTTAGGCTTAACAGCCCCCCCATGCCTCTAAGCACTCCTTAAGTACTCCTCCAGCTGTGACAGTGTGCTGTAAGGCAACCCCAGTCTGAGTATTCCTGTGCTGCTGTTTTCTATGGTTGTTTCTGGGAATAAGTAATTATGATTAATAGCTGAATATGCAAAAAACCATTCACTCACTTAATAGTCTTTGATACTTAATATCCTAAATATGAAGAATTAAGTGTCTCAGGTATCAGTGGTATATTCTGTTCATGTGGAATTGTTCTACGTCAGACCCAAGTAAGGAATAAATAACCTTGCCTTTACCCTGCCTGATGCCTGCTGCAGAACTCAGTAGCTGTGCAGCCACTTTTCTTCAGCAGAATCAACCAAAGTCCAACACTGAAATCATATTTTGATTTCCGTTAACAGTCACAACCTATTCTTAAATATTTCATACTACCCACGGTAACACAAATAGTAACTTTATGTAGGTGTTTTATTAGTAAGGTTCCTGCTTCCTTATATTGTTGCAAACTATACAATCATTTTTATTAGAAGATTGGACATTTTTAGAGCACTTAAGCTTGTATGAAATTAGTGGCTGTTTGGAATGGACAGAGAAAGATTGGGCTTTTGCTTTAGCAAGCATTAATTACACAGGTATTTCCTTTAGAAGGAATGAATCTCAGAAATGCAGAGCTGTGCTGCCATCATCAGTACTTTAAGTAATGTTTTTGGTTACCAAGGTGTTTTGCTTTCTAAAGGGATATTTTTCTCACAAGTCATTCGCTGTTTGATTTGCTTACTTTTGTTTTACCCCCAAAAGGGGATCTGATATTGTTCTGAGTTCAGGATTTCCAGAGGAGTTGTGAGCAGCTTCCTAGAGAAGGAAGGCTTGCAGGACAGAGCATGGGTATGTTCTGAGGTATTTCTGGTTGTATTAGCATCTCACCTATAAAAAAAATGCACTCTCAGCTGTTCCCACAGCAGTGCTTGGTGTGTTTGGAGAATGCTGATACCTGTATTGGGTGTAATGTAGCTGTGCTTCAAGCAGAAATTCCTTAAGAATGAGCAAAGAGAGCACCAAACAAAACAGTTTGAAGTTTTAAAAAAGGGTTCAACTTTTCCTCTGAAGGGACAGGAATAATTCATATGAACAAAATGTAGAACAATGCAGCTCCATTTTAATCATTTTGATTTGGGTCCAGTATCTGATTTTCCTTTTATTGCACCATGACTCCAGCTGTACATCTAGAGCGGGCAATTATCTTAAGTAAATGCTATAACACAAGAATTTTATCACACACTTTTTGATATGATTCTTATTTCAGTTTTTCATAATTCTCATGAATATCAGGCTGTCAATTGTTCACACTACAAGTGTAGGAATGCAGCCAAAATCAGATCTTCTAGGGGCTCAGAGAATGTAACCTGCATCTCTACTTCCCCAGTCTGCTCCTCTACTTTTCACTTGCCCGATCTGAAAGGAGAGCACCTGTACTTCTGTATAAATGTGTTCTGCCAGAAAACATCCAGACCCGACAGTAACCTTCTCTGTGTCTGACCAGCAGTCCACCAAGCCCAGCAGCCTTTTGTCTAATCAAAGCCAGTATCGACTGAAACCACGCAATTGATTTCAGCCCGTGAAGACCTCATGAACTAAAGCTGGCAGTTTGCAGCTTAGAATAGCTTGTTTCAGACATTTTGTATTTAAGATTTCAGGGCTAGTGCAGATAAGTTTATTAATACCTATATGCAAACAGAAGCAAACCTTTCAAGTTGAATTTGTTGTTAATTTTTGTTTGTTTGGTGCCTGCAAAGTGTATTTTGAAGAAAGCATGACTGCCACGACTGACCACTGGCACTAATTACGAACTTCCAGTGCAACATGCATCAAACATTGCAGATGAAGAATACCTTCTGTTTTATCTGCTTCTCTTTAAGGAAGAACAAGTTTAAAATAACTGCATCCTGCAAATGAAATAAAATTATAAATTAAGATAAAATATCTCTCTTTCTCTTTTCCTCTCTAGCCTCATGCATTCCTTTCAAACATGAAATAACTTTTGAAGGAGGGATAGCTGTGGTGAAAATCAATATTTTTCCTCTAGCTGAGCCTACTTCAGAGAAAAGTCAGATCCTGCCTATGCCCTCTGCTTGCATCTAAAAATTTTAGGTTTCATTCCCTGTGGTAACTATCATAACTATACGGCTACTTCATACAGTATATATTGACTTTGTAAACTGCGGTTGTTCTCTAGTGCAGGGATCAGTATTCTGGACTGAGCATTCAAGTGTGGAAACAGGAAAATTCTGACATGTTATTAGATGCGTCCTTACTCATGCTCTTTGTAAGATTTCCTACATATCCCTGGATAGAAAATCAATGGTTACGTATGAAGTATCTGTGGTTACCTATTGGAAAGCAGCAAGATGCTTACTCTATTTGTGATAGAAGCTTGATTTTCTTGCTTAGCAATGGAGGACTGTAAAAGATAAAAATATAGTTGCTACATGATAAGTCTTAGTTTTGCCAAGTTCATTGTGAGAAATACCAAAAGACACAATGAACAGGAAGTGAAGAGATACATACAAACAATACCCTGCTAACTATAGCATAAAGATTTGCCTTTGAGCACAGCAGAACCTACTGCTTCTGCAGAGCAAGATGAAGTAAATGAGGTAATACAACTGAAGCTTAAAGTCACTACAAACCCAAAATGGGAAGGCAGAAAAGAATTAAAGTAGAAAAGTAAATTTTTATCAGAAGTATTAGGAATCCTCAAAATCTAAAATAAAGTACTTAAGGTATTTGAACTATTCTAAGTATTAAAAATAAAATTAAGCAATATAATAATTATTTTTAGGGTATTATATAATTATCAAATAAAAGATGATTTTCTGCTCCAAAGAACTTTCCATCTAAGTACTAGTCAGAAGCAACAGTCAGACAAGAATACATGGTTAAGCTCTCAGTTTTTGCATCTGTGAGTTACTGTGTATTAGCACTGAGTTTGCATATGTTTGTGCTAGACAGCTCTGCAAGGCAAGTTCTACCCTCTCACATTGCAAATGTGAAAGCAAAGTAGAATATGTGCCCTTACTTGGTTGCAGTGCCTCTAGCTGAGGAAGTATACCCTACCCAGTATTACATTCCACCATAGTCTGCCTCTGGTTACATGCTTTTGCCAACCCAGTGACAATATTAACTACAAAGTAATATAAAGTGACACAGCAATTTAGCATTTGTATAGCTTAGAAAGTAGCAAGCTCACCTAAGAACATACAGACATTCTAGGCTTAACTAGTTGTATCTTGCAGCTGCTAAATGTTCTTACTGCACAGAGTATACGTATTACATGGCACGCAGGTGGCAGTCACATCCTATCACTATTGCAAAAACAGTGTATTAAGCATACACAGTGTGACAGGGAAGTGGAAGACAGCCAGGAATTTCATCTTACCTGGTGCTCTATGCTGCTGCTTCACGGTCTCTTACCATGCTCAGAAGTCCTATGCTTTGTATTTGCTTCAGGCCTAGAGCGTCAAAGTGTATCAGTTCTTTTACAAAGCCACACAGCATCAGTATGACATGTGAAACTAGCCAGTTCTACAGCTCCTTACACTTCGAATGCTTCATGATGTTGAGCCTTACAATAAAAATGTCATCCCAGGCTGATCTTTAAGCCTTTCTTCATTGAATCAACTAATGAATGTCACAGATGTTTAACAGTAACTGCAGAGATGGGTGAACCAGTTCTCAGAAAATCCTGACCCAACACTTGTTTGCTCCAAAAGCCTTCCCAGCCTTCTCTAAAGTTTATATCACATCAGTGGGGATCTCCTGATTTCCTTGATTCTCCTTGCTAATTTCCTGGTTGTCGCGTTGCTTGTTGATGGTGTAGAAAAGCTGCCACACATCACTGTACCCAACCCTTCAGCTTAGTCAGCCTTACAGAAGACTTGGGAAGCTTCCCTCTGGTAAGGCAGATAGGCAAACACTCTGCAAGGGATAGCAGACACCCTGCTGAAATGGGCAGGATGTCTCACACACTGAAAGTGTAATGTGCACTTAAATGCTTGGCTGAAATTTTCTTCTTATCTAATAAGCCATCTTTTTTTTTTCACAGGAAATAAATCAAACTGGGGTTGGAAGGAAACATACAGAAAGCATGGGCCAGCAGTGTGTTTGCTCCATTAGTTATATTTCTCTATCTTCTCTGTTCTACCATTTCATTCGTTCCCTTCTCTACTACTTTTCTTTCTAGGTTTTCTTGCCCTTCATTTTCTGTTCATCTCCTTTTTGCTGACAGATTCCATGTCTGTGAGGACTTAGTTTCATATCTTTGTCTTTTAAAAGATGTGTTTAGCACTTATTCATTATTTTGCCCTAGATGTGTAGTTACCACTGTCCATGCAGGAGCAAATGCCCTGTGTCAACACTGGTGCATACCTTGCTCTCTGTTGCTCCTAATTGCCACCACAGATGACCTTTCAGCCTGAGTTTTGAAATTCAGTCATGAGATGTATGGTATTTTCCAAGCTATTTGCACATGTTTTAACTGAAGGCTGTGTGTATGTGTATGCAGCCACGGGTCATTACACAAAGTGAAACCACCAGCTGGTATGTCGTAGGCCACCAAACAGTCACCAGCTGATAATGACTCTCCATTATTTCTAACCAGGGTCAAATTCATGCCAGTGACCTAGAAGGAAAGGGCTCCATATCTCATTACCAACATTCTAAGCTCTCTCGTTCTACCGTCCACTGCATTTTGGTCTTTAAGGAAAAGTTTAAGACACAAAATGAAATTCAGGAAACTAAACTCAGGAAGCTAAAAGACATGCATTGTATCTTGCCACAATTATAGCCATTCAGTGCACATGAAACCTTTCTTTTCATAATCTGATAATGCATTCACAGCATACAAATATCTTCTTACATAAAACAGCTGCATAACCTATGGACAGAGGTCTCAAGGTATGTAGTATGATATAGAAACTGTTGAGAGAATAAAAGACATTTATAGGAATCCCTAAATACTTCTTTATTTGACAGTCCTTAACTTTTCCTCTGTCTGTCACTCTGTTGTGTTCAATACATAATAAGATTCATAGAACCCCACAGAGAGCATCTTAACTGAATAGATATTTTGAAATATTCTTTAATTCATATCAAGTTAAACTGATTAACAAAATTTAACCCTTAATAATCCCAAGTCATTAGTGAACTGTGCTTGCAAATGTCAAAGTAGGATCTCATAATTCAGAAACAGGATTTTTAAGTCTTCTCTCAATTCAAGCTCTTCTGGGATTAAAAATGAGTGTTTGTCTGTTTCAGGATATTTAGTTATAAGGGACTGAGAGCTGCAGGATAACTCCAATGTTACATTTATTCAGCAAAAAACTGCAGATGTGTGGACTGCTTCATTTAAACTACTGATTGCCAGAACACTTAACATTTAAGGATTCAGTCTTAAAGGGTGTGGGAATATAGGAACTTTACAGCCAAACTAATCTAACTGAATGTATATGCTCAACTTTTTACCCTCCTTCACCGATTAACAGCATACAGTCCTGAACTGCAAGTTCTTTCCTATATTGTCTATACTAACATATAAAACCTTTCTAATGTAAACAATCCTAACATCATCAAGGCACTTACCAAAGTAGGAAAGTTGATAGTTCCTAGAATAGCAGTTATGCCATCATCATGTCTGTTGAAATACTGAATCCTAAACTTGGGCAAGTAAGTAGAGGAATTAATCTTAAATATTTTTTGTATATACTTCAGATCATTCTGTTTGTGAAGAGTACTTCATTTGGCTGCTTACTTGGGCTCTTAGAGATTTTATTTCTCCTCTCAGTAAGTTATTAGCCATCTTCAATGCAAAAAAAATGTTTTGAAATATTGTGTCCAGATCAGTTCAGTTGCCTGAAAGGGGGTGGGAGGGGAACAGTGAGAAAATTCTTTGGCTGAATTATGCTAGACATGATAGTAGCCTGCCAAAGCCAGGTGTTCAAAAACCAGAAGACAGTTCCCCAAAACACAAAATTGGATCGAACATCACAAGATTAATTTCTATCTGTTTTTCTTTTGATTTACCTAATGGTTTCTGAGAGTTAATTTTTAAATGAAAGCTGAGATTCTTGCCTAACCACAGCAGTTTGGAAGCTGAGAGTTTAAGAGAATAATTATGCTGAAAATTTCACCTGCCCCTGCTTTTGCCCACCTCTCTGTTGCTCACAGTATTCTGCACTGAATGAAGGAGCCCAGACAAGTCACTTCACTGGAGCTGCATTGCCTGGCTTCTCTAACAGTCTGTGAACCACTGCTAACAATGGAAAGGAGCATTAGGTCTTCTCTGTGTTCATGAAGTGATGCAAAATAACGCTAATGGCCCGGCGAATCTGGTCTTTCACAGGAGCCCAGTTGCAATATCACCTCTAATTAGTTGCTCTAAATAGAATTAGATCTTCTGCATCTTACAAATATCATGGTGACTTCCAAGCACTGCTTAACTTCTCTCTGGAAACTGCTGTAAAAGAAACGCCTCTGGTGGTTGTAAAACACTGTTCAGTTTCAGTGTTGCTTTTTCTTAGCCATTCAAGAGCACTCATGCTGAAGCTCTCTCTCTGTAACATGGAATTCCATTAGACACATTTGCAGATTTGATCTCAGAAATCAATTACTGTGAAGGCTGACAGTGTGACACAGGTTAGGCAAACAAACCATAGAGGAAGCATTCCTAGGCTAGTAGCCTTCTATCCGCAATATAAATCACATCCCTAAACTACCTGCTAACTTCTTCAGTTAAATTCAAAATATCAACAAATAAATGTGACTAGTTGGGTTAATCGGAAATTATGCATTTTTTCTTCTATGAAGGACAATGTGAAGTCTGAATCTAAATTTCACATATATGACTTATTTTGCCTCTCTAAAACTGAGTTGAATAAAGAGATGTGTTTTGATTCAGAGCTATCATGTGTGTTCAAAATATGCACCTTCAAGAGAATATATGCTTATGATTATCTCTTCAAAAAAAAGGAAAACAATTAAAAGAAAAAATGGAAATGGTGAAATATTTTAGCACAAACAGAGGTCACAAAACTGTATTTTGGTGGGGTTTTTTTTTCTACAGAAGAAAAGCAGACAAACAGACACATCTGGTATCTGCAAGAGAAAGATGGATTTCTTTCTGACATTTTTGTACTACATAATGCTGACTTTGCAAACTGCATTATGATTTCAGACTTCAAAAATGATTTCTGTTTATAATCATGTTAATTAACTGCTGTGTAAAGTAAACAGAAGTCTATCACTTCTACAAAAAAAAATTTCAATTTAAAAGACAAGTCAATTGAATTCATGAACAAATCCTATGTGACTTCTAGTTGATTCAATAAATTAATCTATTTGAAAATAATGCATTAAAGATAGTAATTTTGAGTGAGCTACCCATAGTTACCTGCTGCTACATGAACAGTACTGTGTCTGTGTCTGTGTTTGTGTTGTTTCAAATCACCAATACGAAATATATCAATAACATTGAATTCAGAGCAATTCAATTGCCTGTACCTTAAAGTCTATTGGGGTAACAGGATCATTGGTAAGGTCTCCTATTTTGAGGAAAAGTCGTGCTTATTTAATGAAAAACTTTATATATACAGAAATTAAGATTACAAAAGCATTAGAAATTTTGAGTTGAAGAACTTCAGACTTCTTACAATTAGAACATAGACATGTCAACCTCAAAACTTGATTCTACTGTTAACAGATGTGTTCTGATATCCAGTCAAAGTATACATACAAATTAATATGTATGTGTGTATGTATGCATGTATATATGTGTGTCTGCATGTAGAGCAACTATTATTTTTAAACCCGAATATCAGAAATAAAAAAACCCAGAAAGCTCTGAAAAAAACCTGACATATCAACTGGTAGTCCTTACACTGGTGAAACAATGCAGCAAATACTAGAATCTTTATGTGAATTTACTTACATAAAGAAAATTCAAACACCGTATGTCATCTTACTGTGTTGATAGGGAGTTAAAGTTTGAAGACTTTTCAAAATAAGAGTTTAAAATATGACTATGACCAAAAAAAAAAAAAAAGAAAGAAAGAAAGAAAACACCTGTGGATTAAATTTGTAACCACCTTCAAGTCCATTGATTTCAGTGGATTAACAGCTATAATTCGTTTATAGCACTTTGCTCCAATGGACTGGCCTGTGCTTTTGGTATAACAGAGGCCATCCCAAGATGTTTATCTTTCACAGAGCAAATAGCTGGGAGCTCCTGAACATCACATTAAATACAGCCTACTTGAATCCTACATATTCAGCCTAGAAGAATAAATATGTACCACTTGTATTACCAGAGCTCTATGGCTAGTTCTCACACAACAAAGAACAAAATGAAATATCTGATGTTATTACAGTTTCTTCAAAATTCATTTCCAAAATGAATGTGCAATGTGGGGATTCTGTTGCACATTTCCACAGTGCCATAGCTTTTCCCTAGCTGTCAGCATTATGAGCCTTAGAGACTGTCCTTGTTTCCAAGTTATTTCCGTGATACAGAATGTGGAAGGAGAGGCAATGAGAGCATGCTGACATGGGCAAGTCTACTTGGAGCCACTCCTGGGGTAGTGTTATTTACAGCGTTTAGGAACTTATATCTGATCTCTGAATCTGTTTGTCTAGTTTAGTCTAGTGAGTACACACCTAAGAGGCTCACCAGCCTAGTCTAGTATTCAGAAAGCATTGCTGTTTTTCTAACCTGATCATCCCAAGCTTATGCAACTCTGTTTTCTGTCTTTCCCATTGCTTTCTGAATCTGTTGGCCAATCTCAAAAATTTGATAAAAGAGCAGTGACCTCAAAGATATTAAATTATATCCAGCTACATGAAAACTGATGACTAGATAGATGACTGGTCTCATTAAGGGAAAAACTGCAACATGAACTCAAAAGTTCTGTTTTGTCTGGCCTACCAGCCGGACAATCAACACACATAGAGCTCATAAGCAGCCACAGGACATGCTGCTTCATGCCCAGCTAGTAATTAGGGATAGCAAAGAGACCTCAGGATACTGTGGGCAATGAGAGAGGACAAGAAGGCACAGATGGAAGATCTGAGGTACTGAATGGAAGAATCATAAGGTATGTGAGAGGAGGGAACTGATATCACTATTGTGTAGCCACACAGAGACATAAGATTACAAGGCAGAAGAGTAGGTGTTGAGTGTTATGAGAACATTCTTTGTCACAGGGCTAGTTTGTAGTTGATGGTTATCAGTAATGTGCAATCCTTTCTTTTTGGAATCTATCTTTGCAAGTCTGACATCTGGGGGAGAACCTCAGCCTGAATTTCACAGGTCTGTACTTAGTTATAGAAACCAAAGATAACAAGAGAGAGAGCTAAGACAATATTCTTCATTGCAAAAAATACTTATAGCTTAAATAAACTTTCCAGTGCACTGCAAACTCTGCACCGACCATGCTACATCAACCCTACAAACTGTACCATTGCATGGATGTCCACAAGAAGAGGGTTTGGGTCTTAGTAACGTTGGGAGTTTTCACTGACATTCACTGTTGGTGAAAATCACATATATAACAGGTGGCATAGATTGCTTTCTAGGATTTGCAGATGCTTGAAGTGATGGTGCTTGAAATATCAGAGTATGCTAACAGAATAAAATAGGAACTACTGTGTCACTTGCAACTATGCTCTGTGATAATACATTGAAATATTTCAGGACTTAAAAACTCTTCATCAGTATATGAATATATTGAAGACAGCATAACTACAGTGGTCACAAATAACTGAATTTCACACCCTCAGCTACCACAGCACTGTACATTTTCATGTTATGCTTTACTCTCTCATATTGGTGTGTACTGTCATTGCGACTTTCAGATGTCAGTTTTCAGTGTGCTGAACAAAGCTAATGAAAATATGCTAAGAGCACAAAGGTGGGGCAACACTTTCAGTAGTTACAAGCTTTTGATACAGAACTTCTGTAAAATGATTACTAATGAAATAAAGTTAAAAAAAAAGAAAACATAATTATTTTCTTTACTTAAAGGTCCCACAGAGCAGATGAACTGCATGGTATGGAGCGCTGCAGTAAAATGGTACTGATCTCACACTGGGCTTCTTCTGAAAACAATTCTATTGATTTTGAGTGGGGCACCTGAGTACAAAATTGGGTGCTGACATCTCAGAGGGCTCTTGGAAGATTTTTTTCATAGTAAGTTCATGCTTTGACAGACCCATTAGGTTATATGACTAAACACTTGGGATGCTTTTTTAAGATGCCTTAAAAAATCTTTTGTTCTATTGTCTGTAAGTAAAAGGAAAGCTGTGACTGTACAAATGTTTCAGTATACAATAAGAGAATAAAGGTAAGAGTTTTGATCTGCATTTCTGACTCATATTCATGAATTCATGACTCAGTGGATTCATTCACCTCCATCCAAGAGTAACAACTATTCTCAGTGGAAAAATAAGCTGCCAATTGTAGTATTTCCTCAAACTCACTGCTGACAAAAGCCATTGCATTGTCTACTGTGTGTCAGAGCACCATAGAGTTTTTGTGAATTCTATCCCTCCATGTATAGTAATCAAAGGACTGATTTTTCAGCTGGAGGCCAACAGACATACATACTAGTGACACTGCTGGAAATGCAGTGTGTGAGTAGTTCTCACTCAAGGGGAATCAACATGTGGAGATACCCAGTACCTTTCTGGTTCCTTTGTATCTCCAGAACAATTAATCTCAATCAGCACTCTTGAGCAGGACTCAGTATTTCTGTTGGACTCATCAAAATGAAAATTTGTTAAGATGTGCTTACCTGCTTATTCCACAGAGCATTATTGTTGCCATTAGCACTTCTTGTGGATCTTTCAGTGAATTTACAATTAACCAGCGCATAGCCTGAATCCATAAATTCTTGGCATCTGGCAGTAGCAATGGAGGGATGGGATTCTTCAGCTCATATTTAAAAGCAGTAAATAAATATCACTATAATACAGGCAAATATCTATTTTCACAGAGCAGAAAAAGAAAGTGTCACCTAGCATTTTCTTTTTACAGTCCACAAAATCATGTCTACTATACCCTCCTATAGCAAAGTAAAAAAATCTGGTAATACCTCCTCCAACACAGAGTAGTGCCATGAGTATTCTTTTCCACCGTATCTTTGATGTCTGTAATGAATTTAAGAAAACATATCATGATACAGCTTAAGCACTAGTGGGATGAGACACGTACGACTGACTTTGCAAGACATCTTAGAAAGTACAGAGCACTGCAACTCACACTGATGCTCAATAAGACTGATAATGTTTTAAGATGAAAACAGATGTTATTTGTGATGCCATTTACATAATTTCTGTGTTTTGTGCTTGCATTAATGAAATCTGTTTGAAGCAATCACCTGCGATTGTGTATTTTGCTTTTCAACATTTTATAGATTAGTAACATGAAATGAAAAGTATTTACACAAAACTAGTAATGTCATAAAGCAAAATTGTAAAACTGAGTTACAGAGCCATTTTTTCCTTTCCCTGTAACTGTAAATGCCTGTTGCTTTCTAGATTGTGGCTCTCTAGGCTTGTCAAGTCTATCATATGGATAAAAATATTTGTGTGGGTCTTATGCCAGCTGATAGTTAAAACCAACACAACTCGTTGTGAAAACATTCTGCCTGGGTTTTAAAATCAGAGCTAGGGTTAAACTAAAGATTGTACCAACTGTATGTCTTAAATCCATTCATTCCATCTGACCTGCAAGTACACATCTGCTGCATGTTAGTCTTACCCTGCTGTCTGACAGTGGCACACATTTGAATCCTCATCATTTTGATTAAAGACTTGGTTTTGTTAGGATGTCATGTACAGTATATCAAAGGAGATCAGTAACTGGTCTGAAAGTCAGATGACAAAGAAAACAATCAGCACATGCACAGTTAAGCAGAGTTTCATGAAAAGAAGGCTTAATATAATGAGTTGTAATTTGGAAAACTGTCTTAAGTGGTCTCAGTACTCAAAACTCGTGGTGGACATTTTCAGATTTTAGAAACAGGAACTAAGTTTTGATCAAATAAAAGTGTTGTCATAGGCTCTGTGCTGCTCTGAGTACAAATTGGTTATCTCGGGTAATCCAATTGTAAAGCATTCAGACGGAATACTTAGAACAGGCAAAGTACGGTATATTTCAAAACATTTGGTAATAAATTTTTGAAGTTATCAGGATTTGTCCAGCTGTTCAGTAAATGAATGGAGATTAGGAAATTGTCTTTCCTTTAACCAATGGATAATGAGCATTTGTTTCAGACTCATAAGACTATCCAAAATACTAACTCTACCTTTGTGTGGTAGAAATACTTTTTTTTTTTTTTTTTTTTTTTTTTGCCTTACCACATTAAAAAAATGCTGTTTTCTGCATTTCTGATTGATTTCTGGTTTTAACATCTCTGCCTATTATGTTTTCTATGTGTGTTTATTAGTGTGCGTGTGAATACATCTTTGCCCATGTGTCAAGACCATTGTTAATTATAGTAGTGGCAGAAAAAGAAAAATTCTAGGCCACTGGAAGAGCGATAGCATTCAGTAAGTTCAAGGCCTGCTAGGATTAAGGTTTGGCTGATCTGAGCCACCTGTTTTTCAATTCAGCGCAGGAAGATGTGAATACTGCTCTTGAAGAAGAAAGCAAGGATTAGTCAGTCCTGGGAAAAGACGTATCCAGTTCTTTGCAGTGTTGGCTGACAGTCATATCAAAACGAAGTCCCAAAACAAAGCCCATTGTTCGTAACAGTTTCCTTCTATGTGTCTTCTTGTGATGTTTAAATAGTAACAGTTCTTAAGGAAAACCTTTGTATATGTATTTGGTCCCCAAGGTATACAGGAACATTTAAAATCTTTCAGTCAACCTTAAAACTCCATAACTAAATTAAAAGAGAAATCAGCATTTTCATGATCAGCCAGTCCTTTAGGTTATATTATTTCAGGATTTCACAAGTGGTAACTCATAATCACTTGAGCTAACCATTGAAGGATCAGGCTTCCGTCCAGTATGCATATGGCACTTGTGCCTTAAGGCTTTGGGCTTTAGAGTCAGTAAAGAAATGCAGTCATGCATAAAGCGGACTGCCTGTGACCACAGAACACACGTTCACTGAAGAACACCTCTGCAAGAGGGAAGTAGGTGGTAAAGCTGCATCAGGGTGGATTTGATTAGGTAACTACGTTAAATGCATTTGGAAGAATAAAGAGCAGCTTCTTGGACACTAAGAAAGACAACACGTGAACACTCCTACTAACAGGCAGTTCTGATCTTGAACATATGATTAATGCATTTCCCAGGTTTCCTTTAAAATCATCTGTGTTGTTTTAATGCAGTTAAGGGAATTCTGTGTTGTATCTTCTGCACTAACATCAGCAGAGAATCTTCCATGGTATGCACTATTTATGCATGATCTTCAGCAGGAAGCTATTCTTTGGTCCTATAAGTCATGTGCTATCCATTATAGAACAAGGATAGGAGATGATATTTTCACAAGCAAGTACGTCAATGGAGACCACAAGCCCTTTTGACTTTCAGTAAAACCCACCTAAAACATTCAGGTACTTCAAATGTTTTAGCAACTGAGTTTGGAAAGTTTTTGAAAGAGCCTGGTATAATCCTGTAGTTCATCTTTTTGAAAGAAGTCTTTCCTTTGGATATTCATTCCCACTGTATCTTTAGACCAGCCTATAAGTAAGGATAACATTTTCCTACTGATCTGAGTTCACAAGGCTTTGTAAATGTTAATTTATTGGTAGAGTAGAGCAATAGTGGGATTTCTTTGCAAATATAGGTTTCAGTCTTTAATTGTAATTAATTAATGTAGTCTCTCTAATTGTAAGAAAAAGTAGATTGCTGTACAGGTGAATTGTCATATCATAACTGACTTCTAACTTGTCGTCATTTTCTAGGATTCACCTCTCCCCAAAATGTTCGAGTTATTAGACTGGAATCCACGGATTAATAGGATGGTAGCAGTAAGTTTTTTGTTTTTTTTTGTGCTTTTTTAAGCTGTTAAATTATTCTCTCTGTCTTGAGTCACTGGAGTAAACTTTTTTATCTAGCAAAGCTCCCTTTGCTGTATATTGCAAAAGAATTAAGGTGATCTTTATTGCAATAGACAGCATCAGAAATTATAATGCAGTTTAGAACTCTGTTATTGACTGTAGCAAAGGTACATGCATTAATCCTTTTCCCTCTCAACTTATTTTTCTTTAGAGTGACTAGGATCAGAGGTTTGCATCCTGGGACATCCCTTCAGCAAACATCTCCCAGCACTTTTTTCCATGTTACCTCTTCCTTTCCCAGGCCATTGGGCAGGTTTATATATATAAGATTTTTTTCCAGCTATTCATGTACTTTAGTATTAATACATGGATAAATCACAGATTGCTTGTAAGAATTTCTGAATACCTACAAGTGCAATACCAGATCTGTAGTGGTTTTGCAATTTCACTTTCACTGGTCAACAAAAGACATCTTTTTACTTCATAGCCATCCAATAAGCAGCTCCTTTATAACCATGTTGAAAATGTGGTAGCACAGCTGTACAATGTAACATCAGAAGCTCTCACTCAAAAAGAGTTTGGTGTAGTTCCATGTAAAGAACGAGAAAATGAATCAAACCTTCATCATTATTTCATTGCAGATTTTTGGCATTCGTTCCCAAGCAAAAGGGTATTAGAACAGAAAAATGATCCCACTGAGTCACACAAAAGTCTTTGCTGCCCAGTATCTTATCTTCAACACAAGTGGGTGCTTAGAGAAGTGTAGGAGTGAGAAGAATTCTGCAGAACCCAATAGTCTCAATACTACTAATACAAAGCATCAGAAAGCAAATCGTTGCTTAGTTCCTCTTGCAGTGAGTATTGCCCCTTACATTCAATCCAATGTTCTCTTTTGGTTTTTATGGTTTAATGTCTTCTTTAGAAAGTTGTAAAATATTTTAGGAAATTAAGATCCTGCAACAACATGCTGTTTATCATTAACAAAGTGATCAACGCTGAAAGAAAGTGAAAACAGAAACCAAAGACTTTATGAGATCTGTCTATTAGTTTTTTATTTGTTTCTCTTTTGCGTCAGGAAAAACAGTACTATTTCAGTAGCAATTTCGTGGAAGGCCTTCGAAGGTATGTGCTAGTTCCCTTATCTGGTGCTTAGCCAGTAGATGGGGCTAGTAAAGTCACATGAATGAAGGAGAGAAAGAGCGTAATTTGAAAAACAAATGAAAGACTCTAAGTAGCAAATGATAGAATAAAGTTTACTTTAGAAGACATTTGGAAGCATTTAAAAATACACTAATCTATTGTATTTTTTAAAACTAATGTGCACGTGGAGAGAGAACTAAAGGCACAGAACATATTGGTTTCTTTTGTAAGGGGCTCATCTTTCCAATTTTATTGTCTGGAAATAAATCTCTCCCAGACAATTAGTCTCATTTATGTCAGCTTCATACTTTAAAAGTAAAATCTACTAGGAAAAAAAGAAAGAAAAAGAAAGAAAAAGAAAGAAAAAATAAAGGTATTGTGATTGGATACTCAGCACTAAATCAGTATAATTTCACTGTTTTGAATTGCCATGAGAATAAATGAGTTCCCATCAAGTTAAGTCTTGCATAGATAGCAGTCGTGCCTCTCATTTCCTAATGGTGTTGCCATCACTCCCTTCCCTGTTGACTATTGTTCAGGTGTAATTAGAATATGCCTGCAGATATTCCATTAAATTTCTAGCTAGTTTGTAAATTATATGCATTGTAAGGCTTCTGAACTGATTGTGTGTTAAAAATTCATAGAAGAATTCTGAGGCATGACAATATTATTTTTCAATAAATAAAAAAAGCAAAGATAGCTATCATTTTGGTTACTTAAAATGGAGATTTGGGCTCTTTTCTCCAGCTCAGACGAACCTGCCTTTCAAACAAAGGAGTATTGCCTGAAGGCTGTCAGTTTGCATGCAACACAGCCAGTGAGCAATTTATTTGTTAAGGGCACAGGAGGCAAGTCATTCAGCTGCACATTTGGCTCAGGCACAAATCCCAAAGAATGCTGTTAAGGACCTCAAGTTTTCTTGAATTGCTCCAGACCTTATCCAAACTATACTGCTAGAGTAGTTTTGTTGCTGAAGTTATTTGACAAGTGATACAAGCAAAGATGTTTCTTGCTCTACAAAAACAACAAATTTCATCTGCCCTCAGATATGAAATTGCATAGGACATTGAAGAAAATGTATTTAAAAAGTTGAAGAAGAAACGTGAGGTCATCCTGCTCTTTTAGCAATCTTGTCTCTTCAACACTGAGCTTGTTTATTAGTCTTCCATGTAGCTTATGCCTGGAAGGTTAGGGTTAATACCAGCTGAGGGCTATATTGCCCACTAAGCATTCAGACTGCTCAGCTGAGCAACAGCCTGCAGCTGAAATTTGTCCATTTATGCGATTTAATCTATCAAAAATTTTATGTGAATTCTAAAATGTGTAAATTCTCTAATGTTTTTCCCTAACTTCCAAATAGTTGGCTTTCATACCTCAAGTAGTTTTTATATATTTAGATGGGCTGGGAATTTAATCCAATAAATCTGGAAATATCAAACTATCAGACATAAGACCAAACCGTAACTTTTCAATAGTGTACTAATTTTTGCTTCACTCTAGAGCTGAGAAACATGGAAATGTTGGTACTGGTACATCAAAGCATTGGAAAAATTTAATCAACGGCACCTTCAAGCTATTATGCATATCAAGTGGCAAGATAAAATCATGAATAACAAAGTTCTGCAAAGTGGTTGCACAAACACTGTTGAAGCAATCTTATAAAAGCGCAGTTTGCTGGACTGGACATGTCCTCTGCACAGAGGACACCAAGCTCCCAAAGGAAAAAACGTGTAGTTAACTTTTAATGTGTGAAAGATCAAGAGACCGACTGAGGCAGAAGTAAAAAGATGCCCTGGAAAAAAAGAAAAAAGAACCTCACCCATTGTGACACAGGTAGCAACACATGTGGCAAACAAAACATGTTGGCTGTTGGCGAGGCCTATTAACATCTGCTGCAGAAAGCCTGGAAGAAACACATGCAAGCCAAGAGGAGAATAGGGTAACTGGCAAGCAGAGAGAATGTGAGAGTGAGAGCACGTGCAGAGAAGCTGCAGAAGCGGCCAGCAAAAGTGATCCCAATGAACGAACATTGATGTCACACAAACTTTGCTTCTTCACCTCCGGAACAACCGGCGTCAACTGACGATGACAACTTCACGTTTGGACCTCCATGCCAACCCTTAATCTGTAGTGCAGCAGCTAATGTTATTCTTGGAGCTGGATAGTCTTGCCTACAGAGGAGCAACCTAAAAAAGTCAGCTCCGTTAAAAAATGTGGGTGGGGTGGAGTACATGGGAAAGAGGCAATCATGAAAATGATCCATAAGGAAGCTTGTTTCATGCTTCTAAAAAAGACTTGGCAATAAGCAATTGGGGATTTTCTGATTAGGGAAAGGTCCTTGTGCTAAAAAAAATAATAATAATAGTCAGAGAGAGAGCATATACTCAGCAGATTTGAAAGAGAAAAGGTTCAAAACAATCCATTTTTATAAAAGATGTGATTCATTTTTTATGTTTTCTCCTTCTTTGTCTGGCAGTGATGGCTACTTTTCTTTGTTATTGAGCTTCAGAGACTTTTACTTGCAAAGGAGGCATGACATTAAGTTCACGTCATATCCATGAACATGTTGCCATGTCAACAGGCAATACTTTGTGGCTTAATTATTGATTGACTCATGTTCCTTTAGGACATATCACCAGCAATAACAGCACACTGAGCAGCTTTTCTAGCTTAGATACCTATTTATACCATACAAGAGGTGTGTCATTTCAAACCTAAGTATGGTTAATGCCTATATCGGAGTCATATTATAAAAGACCCTACTACAGTCATCTTGCAGGAAGAAAGTGATGGCCTCACACATAATTACATTAATCACGTTGATGAAGAACTCAGATTAGAGTTGTTGTCTTCAAGATCAAAATCTCTAGCCTGCAAAATTCAAGCTAAAGAAGGGCTCTTTTAGGTAATGAGTGGATTAGTTCCTGCAGTCAGTCATTCAACACGTTAAACATAGCAACCAGAACAATTTATTTCCAGGCTCTAACTGTGAGGTAAGGAAAGGTATGAACTTGCAGCATGTAAACTAATCTGTGTTAATTATTCACATGTATATTGTTCTTTTGCGCTGGGTATGGGCTTTCTTATTTTCATTGAGCAGCAAGCTACCTAAAATTACACTATGTTTACCAAGATGTAAGAGCATGTACAGTTAAATCACACAGTTTCAAGTACTACAAGTTCAGCACCCTCACAGGTATTGATTCCTACATCTATGAGCCCATTATGCGTCTACATGCACAAAGTAAGCAGAGTACAATCAGGGAGAGAGGAACACTGAAAAGTTCCACAATGTCTTGGTGAAGTGTGTGGAAGAGAAGTACAATTTGAAGAGAAAGGCAATATTTTCAGTGATGAATCCAAATCCAATTCATTTCACAGCACAGTGGACTAGGATTATTTGTACAGAATTTGTATGGAGTCTCCTTTGCAAGAGTCATTTCAGATCCCATATTAGATGTGTGGTCAGGAGGGATTCTTAGTCACTCAAAAACAAAGCAAAAGGGTAGGAAACCTTCAACAAAGCGAAAGGCAGGTGGGAATGCAAAATGGATCTCTAGTCTAAAACTAATCTCTGTATTTCTTTTATCTCTTTTTTTTTTTTTAACAGTCATAAGCAGTGCCTTTGAAAATTTTACCTACCACTTAAGATTTTAAACTTAGTATGCTGAGAAGTAGATGAGCAGAATGAGTCAGTCAGCATCTTGGAACATCCTTTTGATGTGTGTGGTCATACTCACATCTTTCAAAGTTTAGTATTTCAAACCCAGGTTGTACACATAGTGGTTCTCACACTCAATTTATCACTGCTGTACTGTTATCTCTATGCTACAGGTCCAAAAAAAGCACTCTTTGCCACTTGTTTCTTTTACTGTAAAATATAGGAACACTTAAGATGTGGTTGTATGCACCATTTTTTTGCAAGATCTTTTTATATCATGGAAAGCTAACTGTTCTAAACATATGCTAAGTGGTTTCTTACAACTGCATATCAAATTTATGTTGCAATACGCACTTGTACAATAAACTTTACATCTCTATTTTGGTTAAAATGTGTATTATTTGGAAATACACTCCACATTTGTTGGCAATATTTGCTTGGTACATGGTTTCATTATTTGTAATTTACTGTTTCCTGTGAAGTATCATCTCTACTTCAGAAAGCTGATCTAATGACTAAGAAAATGTGTTTACTCATCCGATCTACTGATTTTACTCTGTTGCTAAGTTTGCCAAGACCTCAGAACCTCCTCTACATAATCAGAAGAATACTTCCCTTCCACTTGTGTTCTATACTGTCTACCTGGCTGCACCAACAGTCTTCTGACATACACAGTATATCTCACACTGAGACTACAAATCCTGTTAGGACTTCTTAGCACTACAAATGAATGATAATGAGCCATTTATTGTCTCAAAAGAGTAGGTCTATCCAAGCAAGTTATCCTGATACACAAAAGTGCTGCAGCCTTATAAATTCAGTTTCCTAGTCCATAAAGATGATATTTTAGCTCCTAATTGTTCTTGCTTCAAACTACTTTTCAATTTAATGAGCAAACTTTTCTCCTGCCCCTTCACTCCCCTCTCTTTAAGCATTAATCTCTGGGGTGAAGCATTGTCAAATGACTCCTGAAAATCTAAAAATGTAATGTCCACTCTATGCCCTATCTTGGCTGTGTTATCTTCAAAGAGCTTTAGAAGACTAGCAAAACATGCCTTCTTTTTTCCTAAACCATGTGTGTACAACTAATCAAACTGAAGGATGCTTTTACTAGATACTGCTGCTAATCTGTAAAAATTCTTTCAAACATCTTCCCTGCAGATGAAATTAACCTAACTAGTCTGTAAATCCATGTGCTAAAATCTTTATTAAACGAAGTTCAAAGTTAAAGAAAATAACTGTGCAAAAGATCATACAACTTGTGAGGACTTGACATACACAAGTGTAGCTGTAATAGAGTCAGAAAAGTCTTTGTTTGCCTCAGAATACATTACCTGAATCACTACATCATAGTGACTGTAGTGACTATGACACTTCTAGGTGCTGGAATTACAATGACCATTGGTTGGTTTAGAGGGAGTTCTCTCACTGTCTGGAATTTATCTGCATGGATACAAAGGAGCACACAAGGAGTCTCATTCATAATCTGTATAGCCTGAAGAAAGCACAATTCCAAACTGCTCTTCTCTTGCTAATTTAGTTACAGACATTGTCAGTGGAAAGGAAAAGAGCCAAAGACCTGGTCCTCTCAGAACTGATCGGGATAATCAGTTGTACAGAGCAGTGGACATGTGAAATGCTTTTTGCCATATTCTCTGTATTGATACAGCTTGACATTAACCCCCCAAAAAATATACTTGAAAAGAATATGCATAGATTTATACACCTTAATGAAAAGTAGTGTTAATACTTTCTTTGTCATGCCACCTTTTCTCCATCTTCTACAAGGACCAGTGTATGAAGTAACAATGCTATTGCCAGCCATAGTATAACAAACCAACCATTTGCTGTTTCATGAAGTTCTCAGTTTCACCATTGTCACTCATATTTACAGTCCCACCGAGTGCAGAACCTCTCTGCTGGCTGACAACAAAGACTCTGTAGCTGGGGTGGCATTAGTAACCCACGGTTTAGCTGAATGACAACACAACTTCACCCATTTGCTCCACAGTGAAGTTATGAAAGGAAGCAATATGAACCAGAAGTTAAACAGAATGGTATCACTTACAACTTAGACTGCTTATTTCTTTACACTTGGTCACACATCCGTCTTACCTGCTAGGTGTGGTGAGCCAAAATGCCAGAAAAGCAAAACTGTATGAGGTTACCTTAGCATGAGTCAAATCTTCTACTTGGGGGAGACCTCATTGCAGCTTTTCAGTGTTTAAAGGGACTTTTGAGACTCTTCTTCCATGATCTGATACTGATAGGACAAGGAGGAATGATTTTAAACTAAGGAGGGGTGATTAAAATTAGAAGTTTGGAGGAAATTCTTTACTCAGAGGGTAGTGAGGCACTGGCACAGGCTGCCCAGAGAAGTTATGGATGCCACATCCCAGCAGGTGTTGAAGGCTGAGTTGAATAGGGCCCAGGGCAGCCTGAGCTGGTGATGGGAAACCATGGAACCATGTCCATCATACAGGGATTGGAACTAAATGATCTTCATGGACTCTTTCAACCCAAACCATTTTATGAATCTGTGTTCCATGATTTTGACACATTTACTCATTCTACTGAATTTATTTGCTGATTTACATTTAAAAAAAACTATCTTAAATTTTCCTCTACCAAAGTTACATGTAAGAAACATTATGATTACAGTGGTTTAACAAAAATGTGCAGCTGGCATGGATCACACAATATTTTTTCCCTAGTGGTTAGAGCAGTGATTACTCTTAGGTGCATTTTAGTAGGGTTTTAAAATATACATAACTTCCCAGGTTTGTTTATCAAATGCTATCACTGGTGTTTATTATATAGTTAAAAAGTATAGTAATTATTACTACATGACAAGGCTGACCCATTACAGAGTTAATACTATACCCTGAGAAGAGCAAATATTTTTCTTTTTATGTAGTTCTAAATGAAGTTTGGGCAAACGTTGCCTCTGTAGTCTATAACAGCATCTGAGTGGCTATGACTGAGCAAAGTTGTCACAGCTTCAGAACAGAAAATTACTAGAGTGTGAAAGGAGTCAGAAGATAATCTGATGTCTCCATGCCTGCCTGGGTCTACAGTGGCGATGTATTAATGAATGAATAACAAAAGTGAGAATGAAACGTAGTCATTTCTGCTTTTAAGAAGTTAGATGATATGCATTAACAAAGACTTAAGTTATATAAGTCCATGTATTTTCACTTTAAAGATATATTTAGTTATGACTTAAATTTGAAGAGCAAGAAGATTAATATATATATATTTGAGTTTCTATTTAGCATTTTATAATACAAATTTCTACGTGATTGACAAACCTGTTCCAAATGATTCTTGATAGAACCTTACAGATGTGTGGTTCCTCATTTCTTCCTCTGCAAAACAGAAAAATTAAGTGAGTATCAGGTACCTATTTGAAAGCCTGTGGATGTAGGAATATATCATGCCATGCAGCTGTAACTGTTGCCCACAGAGATTTCTTGGACAGAGTGGGTGACTTGCTGCCTCTTCTTGTTACTAAAATTTGAGATGAAATAGCCCATATCAGTATGATTCTTACAGAAGGAGTAATCTCATATGATAAAAGAATAACTCCCATGATGTTGTTGCTCCTTCTGACAGTTCTTCTGTACATTCTCAGTATTCATAATGTCCTACACCATTTACTTCTGACCAAGAACAGCAACTAGGAACCAATCTTTCAGAAACACAACTTACAATTTTTCTTAGGAAAAAAATCTCCCACTGAGCTTTGTTCCTCCCTCTCAGTATCCTAGTGTGAACTCCTTCAAGGAAGAAATGCTTGCCTGCTTTTCCAGCTGCCCTATATGGGGTACTGAAGACATGTAAATGTCCCATTCCTTGGGCATTCCTGCTCTGAGCAGTCAACAGTGAGCAACAGGAATACAAAAGACATACAACTTTTCTGAAAGCCTCTTAAAAGCAGAGTTTTCAAAATCATCTGGAACTCTGAATCTCCTCTGCTAGTTTCTGCTGGCTAGCCTAGTTTGTGGAAGCAGATCTATTTGTTTTGCCTTCACTCTGTCTCTTCTTTCTGCTCATGTGTCCTTTGAAAAGTAGAAAGAACAGACGGGGTTTGCAAGTCTGACTGCGCTCCAAGCTCTCTGGTGAGGAGACTGTGCTTGCTAGCACACACACCTCTCCACTTTAATAAATGCGTGTTTTGAAGTAAACAGAAGTGCTCATTATATATTTGCATTCCCAAATATTTATGTTTATATCAAAGTAGCTGAAACCAGTATTCAACAAATACAAAAATGGACAAAATATGCAAGTAAGCATCTCAAACATCCCGTTTTGATTTACTTCTCATGGAACATCTGTAGCTGCTCTCTCTGTTCTCTTGGCTAGCTCTTTATGCCGTGGTTTAACACAATGGTGTACTATGAAGGAAACACTAATTCACATTGCAGTCCTTTCACTACATGGATTAAAAACTGTACACACTCATTCCAGGTATAAAATTAATCTCTTCCTAGGGCTCACTGGACTATTAGCTTCATGATGATTATGACATAAAACAGGAGAGTTGTGTTTTTCATTTAGACCAGAATGAGTCACCTATAAGATCTCTATTATTCACATGCATTTTGAAAGGACCAATTTACTAGGAAAAGTAACATCATGGCTTATTAAACTCCACTATTTCAGTGACTGTGTGATGAACACTTATAAAAGATTAATATTAAGAAAATCTTTTCTGTTGTGAAATTCCTACATTTCTAACACAATACTAAATATTAATAAAGAGTAGAAGTAACTTCACTTGCAAGATTAAATCAATATGACATTTTCCCCCCGAAACTGTTTGTTTTCTGAAGTTGAAACAACATATGGAATTCAAGAATTTCAGTGTGGGTATTATACATATATATATATATATAATTTTATTTTATTTTATTAAAAAAATAACCTGATTTAAGGAAAGGCCTCATACTACCTCCTCAGTTTGCCTGCTGTAACATGCTTTAAGTAACATTTATGTCTTAGTAGGTTGAATCTGCAAATATTTTCTCCTGTGGTTAACTGTGTGTATTTAGTTGGTGTATTTAGTTAGCATTTTAACTGAGACTCAATGAAGTTGCAAAGGGCATCAAGTGATAAAAAGGTTCCAGTTTTACACAGTTTATGAGTATACAATTATGTATGTCTGTTGCTACGTGAAATAATACACAGCAATACTTTTTAAGTACACATTATTTAACAAATAATAAAATTGTTAAGGTGTAACTATGTCCGTGTAAACTGACCTTCCTGACCTAGAGCCTCTAGGGTCGTTGAAAAGCGCTGGTTACTTTTGCAAGGTGTTTTTGCCTTAGGGAATGTGCATGTGTACCTTGTGTAAAAATGTGTCTATAAGAGACTTTTTCACACACAGTGATCCACACCATCCATACCTTGAAGCCAACTCTTCCACACAAGCAGAAGCTATCTTGGGATAAGTGTTTGCCCTGAAGGGAAACACTTGTCCCTCACCACGAGGACAGCCCTCAGAGCTGCAGAAGCCCCTGAAAGAAGAAGAGGGAACAGTTGATGATCCTTTCACTCGCCCATGTTCTACTCTAAGTTCAGGTAACGAGGCAGGTTCTTTGGGGACACACCATCCGACAGGACGGGCCACCTCCCCTCGAAGTCTCCTCGCGGCCTCCCCCTCATCACGGCGTTCCGGATCACTCCAAGCCCCGCTCTGAGACAGTGGAACCCGCGGGGACAGCCCACTGCTGGCGGCCGCTGGGGCGGGAGGCGGCCCCGCTGCCAGGTGAGCGGGGTGGAGCGGGCCGGCACAGCGCGGGGCACGACCACCTGTCACCGTCACCTGGCCCGGGGAGCAGGCGTTAAATCACAACGGCCTGAGCCGCTCCCTCGTGGCGGGGAGCGCGTGGGTGCTGCTGGTGACTCCAGTCGAGTGGACTCGAAGCCGGGTACCTCGCGTTCCGCCGGCCATGGAGAACGTGAGTACCGCGCCGGGTGCTGAGGGGAAGGGCATCGTACAGGGCCGGGCGGGGTGCGCGGCGGAGCGGTTGCACTCAGCGGTGTCACCCGGCTCACGGCAGTGCAGCGCTGTGGCTCAGCTCGCCACGTGCTCTTGCTACCAGCGAAGGTGCAAGGAACAGCCAGAGCTGGGCCTGAGTGTCCAGCTCTGCTTTCTGCAGCTGAGAATGTACAGTGTTGCTTTTGGTCTCCGTTTTTTGACTTCTAACTTCTTTATTATTATTATTATTTTAACTTATGGAGGGTTTTTTTTTTTTGTCCTTCCTGTTAGTGTTATGTGCGTAGCTGCTGGTGGATTGCTACCTTGTGAAGGTGCTGACAGCAGTAAGAAAATGGTTCTGTGGTGGGAGAAAGGTACTGATGGTACAGTGTTGGATGATGGTGCCGGGTGGTCCTCGGCTTTGGTTTGACTGCTTCTGTTATTTAAGGTTATAAGCTCAGATTTGGCTCTCAGGCTGTAATGGATTATGTGAAAACGCTGTGCTCTGAGTTAATGTTTCAGGCTTCTTTCCTCCTGTTGTATTTAGGCGTTCCCTGTGGTGCTGGAGGAGTGCTCTCCTCATTGTCTGAGCCTGGTGGAGCTTGTTCATGAGGAAACACTCTGGTGATGGCCATTACCCATAGGTTAATGCAACTTCTTCACATGCAATCGTTTCCACAAATCAAAAAGGCAAAAAATGGAAGCATTAAAATGCCTTCATCTTTTTTTTTTTTCCCTCCCTTTTTCATCCCAATGCATTTTCTCTCAGAACCTCTATGGCATTTCTTCTTGTAGCCAAACCAGCACGTGTTACCTTCAAAAGGCGGTGCCTCCAAAGTGTGAAACAGGCTATCTTGGTCACAGTATTTCAATAGAGGTGTGCTCCAGCTGGTCACTGCTTCGGTTTCTTTACACTGCTTTGAAGGGTAGTACTGAATAATCCAATTGTGGTTTTTGTTTTTATCTTTCAATGATGCTTCTATTAACAACAGTAACAACAAAAAGTAATAATTCTAGCTTTTTCTGCCTTCTTCTTTATTTTAAGTCATTGCAATTAGAAAAATATCATAGGTATTAATTCTTGTCGGAGTAAGCCAAAAGTACAAAAGCGTGCAGGTTTTAATGTCAGCTGTATGTGTGCAGACATCCAGGGATGGGAATCCATGACAGATAAATCACAAAGCACTGTTGTTCAGAGTCACACAGCAAAGGTAGCTTTGGAAGTCCACAATGGAGTTAATTCTTAGGTGGGAAAGCAGACTCCTTGTAAGTTTTGACCATTTATGTCTGCTGATCGCAAACATGTCGCCACCTTGCTAATGCAGAAATCTGTTCTTGAGGGAACAGAAGAGAAAAAGTAAGGCTGCAAAACCAGATTTCTGATTTAGGAGTCATGTTTGGACAGTCTTAATTCAGCCTCCTGCATTACAGTGCTCACTTCATTATTTATCATTATGTGTCAGCTAACGGACAGCGCTCATGCTAAGCAAAAAATAATGCTGACTTGTTGGGGATCTTTGTTGTGCCTTTTGTCCCTTCTAAAGGAATAATTAGATTATCACATTATAAGACAAAGTTAAACTGTGGCATATACATATGGGCAATTATTTGGTCTTTCTTTACTGGGGAAGCTTCAGCTTTGCAGTCTGTTATTTTTGTTGTTTTTTTTCCCCCAACATGTACTTTAATGTTGTTTTTCCCTTAAACTAAATAAGTACATAAATAAACCCCAGCAACTTGGTCCATAGAGCTGAGCTTGCTGGCCTGTAGAAGGAGCTTCACATATCAGGTCTTTGCCAATAAGACTACTGAGGTAAAAACGACCAGGCTGTTAATTAAGCTAATGGGTGAGAGGTCAAGCTTCTGTTCTCTGGGTGGATTTCAGAGCTGTTTGCTGACAGTATTTCTCTGAGAAATCTGTGTTCCTAGGCTTGATACAATTCTGTGTGGGCCTTACTGTTCCTATCTCTCCTGTCTTCCCTAAGGTCTGTTGCTAAAGTGTGCTTTTTGACCAGTGTTCTCCAAAGCAGGAGCAATTCCTTAATTTTTTCAATTTTTTTTTTCAAAAAAAAATTTTTTAGTTCCTCTGTGCTGTTGGGATGTTTTGAGTGTGATGCCTTTTGGAAAGATATCCTCTCTGTTCTGGTACTTGTTGTTATACTGGCCGCTTCCTTCATCTACTAGAGGTATTTTGATTAAAATTCATGTTCCGTCCCTTCCTTCCTTGCAGTCCAGAGAATGTGCAGTCTCAATCATTTATGAATTAACCCTTGCAGTAGCTCTATGGTAGAGAATCATTCATTTTTCCATGCCCAGGAGAGGAAGGGAAGGTGTGCTGATTGATGCAGAGGTGTACAGCAATGGCAAAGCAGTGGGAGTTCCATGTGAAACCCCTGGTGCCTTATCATCAGTTTGCCTAAGGAGCAGATCGTGCTCCCCAGAGCAGTGCTTTCCCCACCTGTTCCTCTTTCCTCAGTGGCCAGACCTCATCTTCTGAATTTTTCATTGCTTTCTTTAGTACTCCATTGTAGAAGCATCAGATGCATAGTTAATGAAAGGAGCCGCCCTCCACGAAGGAGAAGCAACAGTTCCAGACCTGTTCACCTGAACTTAGTCTTTGTAGCTTGAAGTGTTTTACAGGGGGAACACTTACATCCTGAAAAACACGTGTTGAACAGTAAGCAGTATGCTGCAAGATTAAATTAATCGTATCCATAAGATGTTGTTTTGCTAGGAGAAAGAGAATAAGAGGCTATTTTAAAATTAAGAGAAAACAAATATTAATACTTTAAACTCAATTTCTGCCTAATAAAATCTTTAAACCTTTCTTGATTATACAATATCAGCCTGCTGTCTCATGTTATTTGAAAAGCTTTGTAAAACACACTGAAGTGTCTAAATATTTCAGTTCACGAAGGTAATACCTTTGGATGGTGTGATTTTTTTGTAGGCATTTTTCCCCAAAATTATGAGTTTCACATTTGAAAAGCCTGAAAGAGCACTGGCAATTAGATCTTATTTGTTTTCCCTTGTACCCTTCAGCAGATGTTAACACTTATAAGTGATGACACATCTGGAGCTGTATTTTAAATAAATATTTCAAATACATATTATATTTTTTGATTGAAAAAGAGCCATCAATTTCTAATGAAAACCTATCTTTTGCTTTTGTTTTCCTGCTGTTGTTACAAGCAGGTGTTGTATTTTCTTTCCTTCACAGAATACATTGGAGAAAAGATCAATACTGCACCTTTATGTTGAACACGTCAGTTTCTGCTGAAGAATGACTGAGCCATTCCTACCTTAATTTTTTTTTTAATTACACTAAAGCATTGTATACAGATACTTTTTAAGTGTTTCTAAAATGCTTCTAGTGCTGGGCCCTCAATAATATTTACATTTATTTCATCCTGGAAAGTGGCTTGTCATTCTGGGTATTGATTCACACAGTTGTACTTCTCTTCATTTTAGTAGGTAGAAGATATTGCTTCAGACACTTCTGTTTTGTTGTTATTTTTTTAAGTGTAGACCTGCATATCACTACATTATTATGAATGTACAGACTACTTAGCAGATAATGTCTTGTTTATTTTATTTTTTGGGGTCTATACCATATTGCTTCATACATCCAAAGTCAGCTCTTACCCCATGACTGGAACCAAATGTTACTTCCTAGCAAAAAGTAATGTCTGATACATGAAGTGTCAGGCAATTCATCAGGAGTAAGGAGGAGATGGCCCTAAGGCAAACAGTTTGCTCTTTAGAATATAATGGTTGCTTAACCCTTTAACTTGTATTTCACATGTATATAGAATAAGCTTGGGGAAAAAATTGTTCTCAGGATATTCATGTGAGCCACACAAGTAGATATTAATTCTGCATCCTGAATTGTCAGAAAATTACAGCAAGTATGCAGCATCAGTATATACAAGCAGTTTAAATAATAAAAACTGAATCTGAGTTAGTTTCCTGTGTACTCCAGATACCTTAAAAGTTGTAATGTTATCAAAAAGATAAATTAACAAGTCTTACAGTCATCTTTGGTTTTTATTATCAAAGTCCAGCGCTGTTATGTTGTTTTTAAACAGTGTGCACGGAAGTTATTGTACATGCTTCCACAAATGACATAGAATTGAAGTCTGCTATTTCTAATTGTGTAAAGGAAAACTGATATTTAACCTGGATCTTTTTGGAAAGCAAATGAGTAGTTGTTCCAGGAAGTAAAATACTTGTATGTTGGTCTGTAGTAGTAGCCTTGTACTCTCCATATTTGTGTTTTTCTTGTGTGTTTTAATGGAAAAAGACACAAAGAAACTGAGAGATGTGCACATTTTGTTTAGGACAGACCACAGAATAGCCTAGATAACTGTTTTCAAAGCCATGCGATAGATGGAGTGAGGTCTGGGGGTCACTCTTGGAGCTGTGACCTCCTGCCTGCTATTTGTGGCCACAGGTCCTGTTATCCACAACGTTACATCAAGATCTTTGAGCATAGTTCAAATTATGTATACGTACGCTTGATTCTGCCTTTCTATGTGTAGGGGTGTGCATTCATGACTGATGGTTTTTTAGTTACAGCTTAACTACTGTTTGGTCACTGGGTACTTTTAGGAACCAGTATGTGTATCCTTCTATATATATTTTTTTCCTTTGGAACAGAATTTCAGGAGGAAAATTGTTTTTAACAGTGTTGTTCTTTATATGGCTTCTGTTTGCGTTTGTAAGTAGCTGTTTTAGACCCTGAGTGAACAAAGTACTTAAGCACATGTGCAACTTTACGCCAAGGGACTGCTCACAAACTCAGAAGTTGCATGCAAATTTATGTCCTTGGGACCAGATCAAACCCAAGGAGGCAGTTGTAGAGTTTATGGTACGGCTTTTGGGTTAGAAATCCTGTTGATTTAAGGCCTGAAGAGTCTGTTTGGCTGAAGTCTGTTTGTTCATGGACATTTTGATTCCAAGCTTAAGTGGTGTGCTAGGTCTGAAAAAGTGAATGTAACCAGCAGAAGTTTTAGAACAGTTTTATTTTTTGATAAATGCGTCGGACCACATCATGGTATGAAAGAAGGAACACTGTGTAGTGCTAAGTCTTCACTTCTAATTCTCAAGGAAATACAAGTGCTGATGTACTAATTATCACTGCTAGCAGCCTCTTAGTTATCCAAGCTTTATTAGGCTGGATCAAGGTATTTTCCCCCTTGTTTTTAAAACACAAATAGAAAAGGCAGTTCCCTGGCAAGGCACAGCACAAAGCCCAGGCAGTCCTGAAGGGGTTAATGCTGCAGAACTGGAGACATCTGGCAGAAGCTGTGGGTGTCGGGCGTGGCAGATCCCAGAGCCGTACCAGTCTCTACAAGGGAGCTGTCATGCTGCTGATTTATCCTTCCCTAATGTCACGGGGTATGGATGTTGAAACTGCGGCTAGAATGTGAAATACGAAAAACATGAAGATTATGATTTAGTGTCTGGGGAGGCTCGCTGTTGGCCTCTGTTCACAAGCTGTAAGCACTGGAGGTAGCTTGACACAGGTTACAAAATCTGGTATGTGGTGCAGGAGGGGGAAAAAAAGAGGAATATTTTTGGCGTTTGGAACTTCTACATATGTTAGAGCACAAAAATGAATGACAGCAACAATGAAATCAAAGGCTGTGCTGATGATATATTATGTTAGAGGCACATTGAAGCTGCTTGTAAATATTTATTTAAATGTATGTGCTGGGCCTTCGTTTGCAAACAGATATAACAGAAAAAGTGGGGAATTACTCAGCATAGTAAGTAAAGTTAGTAAATAAAGGTTAGTTAGTAAATAATTAGAAAATAAAGTTAATTAATGATACTTCAGCAGTACTCAAATGCAAAAGTATTATGTTCGTTGTCCGACATCTTTTTGCAGCTGAAAAATTTCAGCACAGACTCACATTGTATGTTTTATAAGAAGACGTCCTTTATCCTTTAGTTTTCTTCTGTCCTGACACAGTGAAATACCCAATAGTAACAACAGCTGGAACAAAATTCCCATGTACTGAATAAGTTACCTGGTAGCTAAGTGAAATGAGCTGATTGTTTCTTTGATGGGGTGAATTCTTTTTGTCTCTTGAAGCAATATATTTTATCCGTACTGGAAGGAACACACTGAATGTTGTTTCCTTGATGTTCTTAACTATCTTTCAAAAATTGAGACACAACCCTCAACTTGGCAGATGTGTAATAAAAATAACAATGTTCACATCTATAGCATAGAATTGATTTCCTGCTTCATAATCCTACAGCAAAGTGGTGAATATAACTGTTCTTTCATGATTGGAGAACACAGGTGTTGTTACAGAACCTGATTTTATTATTGCTGAAGTCTCAGTATCATATACGTATCTACAACTTTTTATGTAGCATCATGTTAATACAATGACATGGGTTAAGATGTATTATTTTGGACATCCTTTTATATTTTTTATGACATTTCTAGCATTTTCAACAGAAGCTCTGTATTTTTGAAGCAGATTAACTCTGTCTAAAATCCAACTTTGTAAAATATTGTTTGTTTCATAAATAAGCTCAGAACTCAATGTTACTTGTTGAATAACATCTAACTTATCCAGTTGCTACTGAAATTGGAGTCTGCTTCATGCATAATACCAAGCTGAGAATTCTAGTGGAGCTGGGTACAAAGTACATTCTTGGGAATAAAGAACTATTGGGATGAAGTCAGGGATGCTGGCTCCTTGCTCTTTGTTATGACAAATGCTGTAAGGGGACCTGAGGAACCAGCCCTGGTTTTCTTACATTTATAGTAAAACAGACTGCAGAGCAGCAGCCATGATAAATCCTTATTTAGGAAATAAGGTAATTAAGGCTTCAAAATATTTATATAAAATTTTTAATCCAGTTTTATTTTGTAGTTATTAAAACAAAAATGTGTTTGTTTTTTTGTTAGATATTCTAGAATTTTCTACACAAGGTTACGCATGCTGACAGCTGAGCAGTTCTTCTCATCACATGCACTAGAATGTATGATTGGAAATGCTACCTATCAGTTTATATACATGGCAGCATCTGTGAAACTACTATTCATAGGGACTTCATCAAATGCGTTTAGAAATTTACACTGGTTTGTGAAAAATAGGGTAGGGGTTGTGTTTTGAAGCACTGGTGTCATTATTGCACTTCCTAAGATATTCTGCATCTAAGATTATGTGGGTACTGCACTTTAACCTGCTTTAAGTTGGCTAAGGAGCTGCTTTTCTGATACCTCTCTTTGTACACTGAAGTCCTTCTTAAGTATAGTTTTATAATAACTTCACACTACGTATATTTGATGCAATGGAAGCTGAAGAGCAATGAAGGATTGGGTATCAAATATGTATGACTCACTGGATTATCTTTCTGATTATCGTTGCAGTCTGAATCTTGTTTGGATCACTTGGTCATTTGATTTCAGTTATACTTGTTAGGATCTGGGCATAATCTTATCTTCCTCTTGTTTTCATATAGTACCATCTGAGCTCATCCACTGTAATTGTCTGGAGTAGTCTGGAGTAGTGGAATATGGAGCCAATAAGACTTTATTAAAACACTATCTCAGTAGTTTTTATGTTGGTTTCTGTTTTATTTTAAATCACGATATCATAGGCATTCCATTTCCAAATTATGTAGATTTGGACTTGTTAGAATATCTGGAGAGAGCCTGAGCCCAGAGAAAATGGCTCTGTATGTAACACCTAATAAAGAGAAAAATAAGATACATAATTCATTATATGCGCATAAAAGAGGGAATGAGTGAAATGATGATGTATAAGTTCATATCATGATGTGCTAGTAAATAATGCCAGTGTACCCAGGGTCTTTGGGGAATCGTTGTTTTTTCATAAACATGAAATTAACACTTCCTGAAAAGTGTACCATTGACTTTGACATTGTGCTTCTCTGCTGTGTGTGAGAACAAGAGGTTTGAGAAGGCTCCTAGCAGTTCTGCTGCTTTCCTACTTTCACAGCTGTGTGTGTCACTGGAAATACATGCATTATTATGCTTACAACTGATGTTAGATCTGATCTTGTCATGGTCAGAGGCCCTATAAAATGTCTAAAGCGTGTTTTCCCAGTAAGTGCAGGTATGGGTGGTGAACACACAGGCTGCTCTGCTGTTCTGCTTCACCTGCCTGCAAAAAGTGAGATCAGCTCTTTCATTTATGGATGTCTTCATTTAGGGGATGTGTTGGAACAAGCTGAAAGTTGTCTTGGAGTGGAAGGATCATCTCTACAAGCTGCAGAAAGCCCATGGGCTTGTGGTGTGAAAGGCTTTTTTTAGTAAAGGACCTAGGTTGAAGATTGGCTTTCTAAAAAATCATCTCCCCTTTCACAGAGAGGGAATCCTGAAACTGGGCCCTCAAACAGAAGGTGTGCAGCACAGAAAAGGTATCTGTAAAAGGCTCCTCATCTGACAAAACACAGCAGTGTTTAAAAATCAATAGAACAGCACTGATAATCTTTCTGCTTTGGCCACTGCCATTTTTCATGGACAGAATTTTGATTTGTTCTCTGTGACAAATTAGGGGACACGAAGCGTTGGCTAGGAAAAATAACATTAAGAGCATTCAGCCTGCAGCATGCTTCAGTGTTGGTGTCGGGTGTATGTTAGAAATAAAGGAGCCTGTGGCATCATAACCAATCTACTGCTTCACCTAAACTGTTGTTTTCCTGAAGGTTAAGAGCTCAGGGAAACAAAGCTGGGGGCTGGGGCTCACAGTGATTAATTTGTACTAATGGAGGTAGGATGTTATTGGTTTCTTAGTATCTATCAGGGTTTTGTTTTTAGCATAAGACTTGGTGAACATAAAGACTTGACAGTAAGTGTAACAAAAGTTGAAATTTAAGTTATGTCTACTACAAGATTTTTTTTTTTTTCCTGAATATCCAATTATCTTTCGGTGTCCATATAGCCACAAAACTGTTCTGGAATATATAATCAAAGCTGTTTATAATCCCCCAAAATTATCAATGATAATTTGATGGCAAAAAGAGTACATTATAGCTAGGCACACAACTGAACTGTAAAAAATAGTTGCAGAAAAGTCAGGGCAGAGCTTGTGGAAATTTAACATAATTCTGAAGAGCTCCGTTTTAGATGGGGTAAATAGTTAGAAATACTTTTTAATACAATTTTAGTAGGTTGCTTTTGTTACTTATCTGCTTGTGAGGTAGACAACAGACTAATAGGAGACATAAACTGAGGATGTATTAATTATTTTTACACCATAAGAGGAGTGTTATTTTTAAAATAGTGATGTACAACTGGAGAATTCAGTAGAATGCAAGCAGAAAAAAGATGTGTGGCAAAGCTATTGCATGCCTTTCTGAATCTTGTTCTATATAGCAAATCAGCTTTATTTGTTCAAGGAAAGGTAAAGATTATTTTGGAATGTGAGTTTGTCTTATGCAAATCCCATGTGAGGCCATGTATGTTTTTGTTAACTCTTCGGTCATTTGAGTCTTAATACATTAATCCAGTGTGGTTTATTCATCCTTTATGAAAAATGTTTCAATCACATGCTTAATTTGGAATATCCATTTATTATTTTTTCATAACAATGCTAAAAACAACTTTTGTTGTTGTTTAGATTATGTCTGTGGGAAAATACACAGGAAAGTATAGTATATAGCCTATTTCAAGTCCCAACATGATTGCTAACATATATACAACGAAATGAGACAACAAGATTTGAATCTAGACTGTCAGTTAGTTGCCACATTACAGTAGCTTATAATCCATAGCCCCCTCCTTGGGACAATTGCTATTAATAATCCAGATTCTGAAGTGCAATTAAGCTTAGTATGTCTATATATATATATATTTTTTTTTTTTATCGTACGATTCAAATTTATCATTACTGAGAATCCACATATTTTCAAGGAATAACATTTCTGACTGGAGTGTGAACTTTTGGGAACTTCTGGTGAGCACTGTGATAAATAAGATAAATAAGATTCAGGTTGGAAACTACTTACTCAAACTGGAACTATTCCTTCATTAAATCAGTAATATTAGTCCTTGGAGTAGCTGCTCAGGAGTGTGGATAAGAGATTCACAATCTGACTGCAAAACCACATGCGTATTTTCCAAGAGTGTTATGCATTAGCTTCTGTTTGGTCAAGCAGTTGCTTTCTGTGTAGCTGTCTCTTCTGCAGTCTAAGGCAAATATGAGATTCTTCACTTTCTGCCCTGAATGTTACGTAGGAGTTCTGTCTGCTGTTCAATAGATTTCATTCTCCACCCAGATGTAGCTGTATTTCAACAAATAGTGAAATGATCCTTGTATGTCTCTTTCCTCACTTGCCATGCACACAGGAGAGGGGGAGCTTTAACAATTTGGTTGTAAAAGAGTTTGCAGCGCTTGCACAGAGCATTCTGCTATAGATGTATGAAGTTATTTACTTTCAGGATGAATAGCTCTTTAGAAACGGCTTAAACATTCTGGCTAATATACAAGACATTAAGTCTCTAAAAAGTCATTGTACCTATCATTTGAAACAGCATAAAACCTTCCCTCCATCTTAGGTTTGTAGCAATAATAAGCTTTGCAGATCCTTTTCCTGGGAATTAAGGACCAGCTGGGGTAAACAGACCTCAAACTATCCTCTTAGCCAGTCATTAATCTTCAGGGAAAGCCTCTACTTTGATCATTATTGCTAAAATATGCCTGTGTAGCCTGGCCTCGCATGCCAGTAAAAGCAAAATAGTCTTTTGCCAAAACATGAACGTTGCTTTGTTTTCCAAGTAGCCCTGTGTCTTGGACTTGCCTTTGGAGCGTGTGAGCACCCTTGTGTGTATGTGCACACATGCAAACAGACGAAGGGATGAGTTTGCAATTTGATTTATTCATTCTGCATTAGTACCACTGTGAGTTCCATCTCCACACTTGGGTGCCAATCAACCTTTAACTCCGCTTGGATTTGCCTTGCAAGTCGTGTCTTGGTTTGGATACCTCCACTTTTGAAAATATAGGAAATATTGTATCCAGTAATGATGTTCTGAAGACCTGCTTTAAGTTACACCAGTGGCTTTCACTGAAAAACATCAGGAAGTGTGCGGCATGTTACACCCCAGCCCGCACTTTCCTGCTGCAAACTGCTGAGAAGTGTGTGGTGGTGATGTACTGTGTGTTAAGAAGCTGACATTTCCTGAAAGCGTCTTAATACTTTTTTTTTTTTGTTGGAAGGGACTTGTTGCTGTAAAGTGTATCTAATAAATAATTATAGATTTCTTTGGATGTCAGATATGCTACAATATTTCTGTGTAAATGTCCCTGAAGCTGAAAGTACAGATTCTTAAACTTCTGGACTTCAGTTTTCCTAAAGCTGTACAGATACAGAGCTCCTTGAGACAGGAGAACAGCCCTGTTTTCCTGAGTTTGCTTGCCATGTGTTATATATTATGCAACGAATGTTGTCTGGTCAAGAACAACTGAAAACAGTGTGCTCTTCAGCTATTTGCTGCTTTTTGCAAGCATACCTATGTTTTTGAGTTTCACTGCATGCAGTGTTTCTCAGTGTATTTGTACAAAGATCTGTGAATTTCAGACTGTATTGGCTATATTTTCTCCTCAAAGGAAGAAAACTCTCAACTGTGTGTATGTGAGGAAAGAAAGCTATTTCTTATTTTGTATTGTCTATCAAAAGAAAAGGCCTTGCATGAAGAATTGGACCCTGTAGGAACATAAAAGAAGGCACAGTCAGGTTTGGAGAGTTTAGAATGGAATTCTGTTGAATAGATCCAGAAGAAGGGAGCTGTTGCACAACCTGTGTCCTTTGCCCTGAAAGAGACTTTGGGATCTTCCCCACTGCCTCTGGAGAGGACTGTCTTTGTTCCATGTCCCCCAAGGGGAATCATCAAAGTATCAAGAGAAGGAAGTCATTCCTATATATTCTTGCCAACAGCGTTTTCCCAATTTTACTATAAATGAGCACTGTGGAGGAAGTAGAAAGAGCAGGGGGGAAATCCTGCAGCTCCTTAAGCACCCCAAGCAAACTGCTGTTGAGGAGAGCAAAAGCTGTGCTTGCCTTGGAGAGTCCCATGGAGCTGCTTGCAAGCAATGGGGCAGCTAGAATGAGAATGGCTCCCAACAGCAGGCAGCAGAGTACTGGCCACTTGCTGCAGTGCTATCAGAGATAGAAGTATACTGTGTATGGATTACAAATCCAGATATTTTTTTTTGTGTAAATCAAATATTTTGAAAGGAAAGGATTCACCACTGCAGTGCATTGCCATTGGTTTCAATAGCTAGCCTCCAGTTGTAATTCATTTGCTAACGAATGCAGTTGTGTTTTTTTATTTTATTTTTCTCATTGTTGTATGAAAAGGACTTTTGAGGGAACTGCAGTCTAGATGCAGTTATGTCTTTGTATCAGAGTTTTTTGTTATGTGGGTTTTTTTTGTTTGTTTCCACAACACCTCTCTCCCAGACATACAAAATCATAGATGGCCAGGCTTGGTGCACTATATAAAGAAGTTTCTGACCATTCTGTTTCTTGCTCTACCCTTAAACTTCCAGGTTTCCAGCCATCCTTCTGCCTGATGCTATTTTTGTATGAGATAGAAGAAAAGCTGCTGCTCAGCTGTGGCAGCAGTGCAGTGTTGAGCTGCTTTCTGACCAGTTCTTGGTCTATTGCTTGTGCATCAAGGGACTGTGTAATTGGCACTACCAGTTGCTATCTTTCTCTTTGTAATTCAGCTCTGGTTGATTATTTCTCATTTTAAAAACTTGTCTACCCTGTGTAGTGACACTGTGCATACTAGTATCTGTTGAATTTCTTTACCCCGTAGAAACTTCATCATTAGTAGGAAAGCAAATTGAGGTGAGCAATGCAAAGTCATTACAAAAGCTGCATGGTTGTTTAGCCCATTCCCCTCATCCTCTTGCAGTTACTTTGTGTTTCCTTCTTAGTGGACACCTCTGGGCCTGGAAAGTCATTTGAAAATTCCTGTGTGTTTCCTGTGCTACAGGAACACTGTTACATGTTCCCCAGCTCCACAGAACCATTGCCAGCCTTTTTCATTTGCTTCCTAGCAACTGCCAATTTGGCAAAACGAATGTGTGGGACCTGGAACGCTCTAAGCTGAAAGAGATGCAGAAACAAGGGTCTGTTTGTATTGCAAGGCTAAGTTTTATAGTCTCCTCAATAGCAAAGAGGTGTCAGTGTCACCAGCCTGCCAACAGGAGAGATCAAGGAATAAATTTTCAGGGCAAAAGATATCCCCTCCTCTGTAAGAATAGTGTTTGCAGAAGTGGGCAAAGAGAGCATGAAGAAACCACCAGTATGAAGTGTGCAGTAGCATTCCTGTTTGACTGATTATGTTCAGGTGTGGATAGTATGCCCACACTGCAGTCAGGAGTGTGAAAGCAAATTTAACTGAGATGGTTTTAAAGAGCTCCGTTATTCACATACTGTGTTTTCAGAGAAGAGCTCATAACAAGAGAATCATGTGAGCATCAAACTGCCTGCTTTGAGTTCTACACCCTGCAATGAGCTTCATGTTGCTTCTGCTGCATTATTTTTTATTTAAAGGCAGACTGAAGCATGTTGGCTGCTGACAGCATTGGCTCCAGCACGCACGTGTAGAGCTGCCACCTCTCACATGTCCCTGGCCCAGGTGAGAGATGCCTGCACTGTCCATACAGTCTTTGTCCTGCTTTTTGCAGTAAAAAGAGGTCTTCTGTTCCTCTCTCCCTGAAATTGCTGGATAACTTTTTAATCTAGCCAGTCCCAGTTAGAAAATTGCCTGACCTTTGTCAAAAAAAAAAAAAAATTTATTTTCCTTATTTCTGCTCTGTACTTGCAGTCTGAAGTTGTGCTTATCCATATTATTTCTGATGCCAACCAGGAAGCAACTTGTTTTGCACTCAGAATTTATAACTAAATAGTCCATTTTTTTTCTATGTTTTGTCTCTATAAGCACATTTAAATTCTGATGTTTAAAACGCCCAGTTCAGTTTTCTTTCAGGATGTTGGAAGCAAGGCATCCCCTGGCTGAGATCTTGTACAAAACATTTCAGCCTGCAGCAAGCTTTTCTTTTTAAGTTGGAGTTTTAGTAAACCCTCAAAAAATTGAGTTTATAATTGAAATGACAGCACAGCCCTAATTGTAGCACTACTGGCACACCTTCATAACCAGAAGCATACATTACAGCACTTTAAGAATAAAGTTAATCCTTAGTATGCTGAGCGATGGACTTTATGCTTCCTGCTGTTTTGCTAAATTTGGTGTTTTTTGTAAAAATCTGAAAATGGTATAACTTGTAGTGCTGAGGCTGGACTGTCTCTGCAGTTGGCATAAATCAGTGTGATTCCACTGGAGGCAGTGATGTTGTGCAGATTAGCCTGAAGTGATAGCAGCATAATAAATTTTAAAAGTGTAAGTTTGTAACATGAAGGAGTTTGTGTTTTCTCAGATGGAGTAGGTGGGTATATCTGATTAAATTGTTGCATACAAAAATACTGAAAGCAGCTGAGATTTCCAAGTCCCATTTAGAGAGTTGAACTGAAACCTCTCTGCTCTGGAAGTACTAGGAAATGCTCTCTTTGTAGTTGGAAGCATCACCTTTAATAAATAAACTTAAGTAGCTTCCTTAACCCTACTAACTTTTCTGTGACTTGTTGAATTTGACAAAAGTAAAACTGCTTTTTAAGAATTTGGGTCATGATCTTGCACTGGAGCTAGGTAGCCTGAGCTGTTGAGTGATCTCCATAGCACAGCATCCTGCCAGAAGATTTCATTTCGAATAGTAATGGATATGGGGTAAAAAATTGATCAGTATAATCTTCTTGTTAACTTCTTGTGATATTTACCAATATTACAAAAATCCAACTCCTTATAACATCACCTGTGATTCTCTGTGGTGTAACATCTGCCCTTGGGACTCTGGGTCAGGAACATAATAGCATAATGTGTAGACCTAGTTCTTCTCAGTTGTCAGAAATGACAAGACCACAACAAGACAAAAGCCAAGGACTTTGACATGGGGTTTGGTGGGACAGCCAGAAGGCACTGTTTTGGAGGCAGCTTGGGGATCTCTGCTAACAGCTCTCAGCTGGCTCGGAGCCCAGCCAGGCTAGAAGAATTGACAGTCATTTGCACCTTGCCAGGACTGCTAATGTTTGCCTCTGTCACTTGCTGTGGGCCTACTCCAAAGCACATGCAGCCACTGCTTGCAATGTGAGGCACCATGTGCAGGCACCCGAGCTCAGCCCTACGTGGGGCCACCATCAGCGAGATCATCAGAGAGCTGTCTCATTTAGGGCCATACATGACCCTGTGGGATGGCCCTTCACTGATCTGCATGTCATGGCTGTCCCCAACCTGTTCTTGAGAGATGCACAGTAACAGGACTGTACAACAACTTGGTAGCAGTTGAGTGTCCCTTCTGACTGCAACAGAGAAGGGGAAGGAGGGCTGAGTGCTGCTGGGAGATAAATGGTTGTTCTGCCTTAGGCAAATCTCCTTTGGCCCAGGCTGAGGCCAGCCTGTGCAGAGAGATGCTGAAACTATTGCTTGTCCTGCCTTGGGTGTATGGATCAATGCTCATTTTGTCATTCAATGGCTGGTAATCTGGAATACCTCACAAGTATCCCCCTAAAAATGCACATAAATGGCAGCCTATATTAATGTGCTTAGAACATTTAAGTCAAGCCTACACATAGTTAATAGTTTAACAGCAGAGTTATCAAAGAATGTTAAGCAATATTAAATTTATAGCTTTTGCTTCAGTGGGAATCCTGCCCCTCAGATCAAATAGCAAATGATTCTTCCCTGAAGAGTAAAATGAAAGGGGAGGAAGGAATTGCTCTAAGCACACTAGGCTGCATCGCTCCCCCCAGCCATTCTTACTGGTGTTATCTCTGACACGTTGGAAAGCTTTTTGCAACCATCACACAACGTCATGCGTAGTAATCTGTTGCTAACACACTGTCCATCAGAAGTGTTTACTCAGGGTGACAGCTAACACATCTGGAGGACATACTGTGTTTGATCTGAAATACCAGGCTCTGTCTTCTATAACAATGACAAAACCATGCTGTGGTTGTGCAGTTCAAAGCATAATATTTAAAGACCATATTGATGTCCAACTTAAAGTATTCATGTAAATTCTATTGATTATTATGAAATATAGATTAGCAAATTGTGTAAGAGGAAAAAATCACACTTTGTATGTCATGTTTTGTATAGAAGGAAAAATAGAGTAAGTAAACAAAAAAGTCTCTAGCAATGTGTACCTTTAAAGCATAATTGGTAATGCTTTGAAGTTATAAAAATTGCTCTTGGAAATACATTTTATAAATATGATGTTTAGTGAATGCATAAAACCTGTACAGTATAAACCATACGCGGTCTCTCTTACTAATTCTGTTAAACTGCTCAATTTTGCCAAGCAATCTCTGTTGTCATCACAGCTGTATGTTCATGTCAAATAAGAAGGGAGAGTTGTCAAGTCACACATTTTTCATAGAATCCTTTGAGTTGGAAGGCACTTTTTAAAGGCCATCTGGTCCAACTCCCCTGCAAAGAACAGGGGCATGCACAGCTAAATCAGGTTCCCATTACCTGATCTAGCCTCACCTTCAAAGTCTCCCATGCTTGTTTTGTGGCAAAGGCTTTTCAAGCAGGGGCTGTATATTTTGCATACTGGAAGGAAGTCTCTGGACGTTCTCTCACCACCTGGGAGTTTCGTGTGAAGCTTTCTGTGGCCCTGGGTAGCTCTGAGGGATGGTGCTCCATCAGCTTCTGCTGCCTGTCTGCCACTGTGTCTTTAGAAATTGTGATACCTACAGGATACTAGCACAGATGGGTACTATACTTTCATTTGTATAGAACAAAACTTTAAAACCAGTAAAGTAGTTATTAGAAGAAATGCTACCATTTTATGGAAAATATTCAAGATTCTCTTTTACTTGCAGTAGATAATTTAATAACCCTAAGAAGTGGATATCTACTTTTTATTATTATTATTATTATTATTATTATTTTATTTTTTGGAATGTAAGTGGAGATGACAGCAGGAAATGGGGATAACCAGAATGAGACAGAGGAGATACAAGACAGGAAGTAATGACTTCTGCTGATTTCTTGGCTTGTGTTTAGCAGATTACAGTCTAATGAGGTTTTCTGTGGGGTGAAGAAGTCTGAGATACATGCATCTCTTCCTTTTTTTTTTTTTTTTTTTAAGGTGAAGAAAATCAAAAAGTGCTGAATGGTTCATTTAGGATGGTGCTGTAAGGCAAGAAAAAGCATTCTCACATGTCTTATGAAAAAATGATCAAATAGACATTTCATGACTGGGAAGATGAGTAATAAAGGGGCCTATAGGACAGAAGACATAATTATGCAGAGTTCTCTCAATTCTGCCTTTAATAACCATCCTCTTTTCTAGAGGAGCTCCACCTTTAGACAAAACGATCACAAAAAGACTGTAATTTATATAATTTTATCCTTTGAAACTGCTGCTCTTCATAAGCTTAAGAGTGTCCTTATGCAATAATTATTCGTTCTAAGAGGTAAGGATATATAAAAGCTATTTTGTTAGGCTTTTTTTTTTTTCTTCCCCTTTGGTCTTTTACAACCTTGGGGAAGAGTTTTCTTGTTTTGTTTTCTTTTTAGCACCAGGTGATATACAGGGTGTGCGGGAAAGATTGGGTTAAAGAGGAAAATGTAAAGGTAGTTCTGGCATTTAATAGAAATTAGAACCTTATTTTCAAAGGTGACACTGTACTATAAAGTAGAGTTGACATGAAAGATGCTGGGGGAAGGGAAAAAAAAAGACAGAAATGCTATGTAGGTATTCCCTGAAAGAACTTGTTTTAGCCTGACATATGAACCAAGAGATCTTTAGAAAATTAGGGAAATGTCTCTCACTTCTCCTCCCTTCAGGGACCTGTAGGATGCCATGGGCTTCCTATCCGTGGTCATGATCAGCTCACTGGCAGCAGCTTTCAAGCAGCATGCCTCTTTATGGCCGATAAAATGGAAGATCTATAGTGGGAAACCAATTTGACTTGTAGATCCTTGCGTATCAGATGAGTGGTTGTGCTCTGTTGTCTACAAGTGAATTGTTTGTGGAAGCTAGTGCCCTTCATGAAATTCCTTGCCATCTTTTAGCTCTAAAGCTGGGGTTTGCTACATGTCTTGTACTATATCTGGCTTCTGCTAGTGAGTATCACTGAGGAAAGCAGAAATAAAGCAATTCTTCTGACCTCGAAGACCTTGATTCAGGATTTATGAAATGAACACGGAGCATTGACACAGTATTCTGATGCTCCCTTTCCCTGATTTGTTCAGGTTACAGTGATTAAATTAATGAAGAAGCTTATACTGTTATTTCTATTCTTTCACAGAAATTACTCTTCTACTCAGATGTTCACTTTATAAATAGAACTACATATGCATTAAAGGTACATATTTGATAAACATAAAATTAAAACTAGCACTGAGAAAATGACCGAGTTCCCACTCAACTAACAAGAGTCTCCTTGTTTATGTTTTCATATATTTTATTGGACAGTTTTTTATTTTAAAGCCAGCTGTCACAACCTGATGTTTCACAGCCTTCTCTGTTGGAACTTGCATGTGTTCTGGCATCAGTCTATGTGGAATATCTGTTTGAACAAATGCAGTATCAGGACATGCCAGCTATGGCCATTTGTGTTTAGTTATAGCAGTTGTTGAACATACCTGAAGGGTTGACATTCAGCAGTGAATGAAGTCAATTTTGGCATCTCACTAATAATACTTCAAAATCTGTACTTCAGTGTGTTAAAGGAGGAGGGGTAAATGACTTTTGTTTTAAAAGTGGGATAGCTTGCTTGGCTGCTGGACCAGCATAGCTGTGAGGTCTCAGTTAGCAGTTGGGTCATGAAAGACGTTGCAAAAGCTTAAATGAAATACAAGTCTTAAGTCTGATTCCTAAGACAGTTGTAAAACCCACAAAACCATTAGCTGCCCCCAGACCACCTCCTCCAGCAGATCCTTTCTAGAGCATTTCTAAGGAAGTGTCCTGCTCCCATGAACAACCCAAAGGTAGCATCTGTGCCTTTTGTTGGACGGTCACATCACCAGATTTTATGAGGTTCTGTAGGAGTGGTGTGTATCCAAGGATGCAAAAATTCTCACAGAAACAGTAGAAGGCCTAACTAGGCCCAATTATACCCTTAGCGTGCAAGCATCTAGAAAACTTTCCTAATATATCCCAGTGAAGTCTCGGCTTCATTTACGGGAATAAGTGTTATTTATGCTCTATGCACTAAATGGTCCTTTCTAAAATATGTACTGTTTTCATCTTCATTGTACTTTGGAGTAAAGAAGTCCAATGATCTCTATTGGACTAGTGATACACAAATAAGTAGGAACTGACTTAATGTTCAGTCTTAATGAAGTAATGGATCACACATTTTGTTTGGGGGATTATTCAGTGCTGGGAACAATGTGGAACAAATCCACCTAAGGGTGGTTCTGATGAGCATTTCTGGAACTCTCGGGGAGCACAAGGTTTGCTCCATCTTATGTCCGCTCTTGTGAGCCAGATGGGATGGGAAAAGGAGAATTCTTTCTATCTGGTTGTAGCAGTTCTCTTAAGGTGCAAAGAAAGGAGTTGGTTTGTGTCCTTTGAAGGGAAACAAGGGCAAGAAACTCCAACTGGTTCATCAGTTTTAGAAGAAATTCTTACTGGTTTCCTTCAGTTAAACGAAAAAGAGCCTGGATCCCAGCATGTTGGATGTGCTGAATCATGACCAGTGTCAAATTGCTGCAAGGAAAAAAGCTGAAGCTTCAAAGTAAATCCCAGGATTGCGTACTGTAGGCACTGGTGTATAATCCAATGATGCCAAATCTATTTTATATTTTGGCGTGGAGAAGGACCACTTACAGTAAAGTTACTAAGTTCAGCACAGTAACGTACAGATAAAATCTAAATTTGAATACCAATATACTGCTCCTGATAGTTGGCACTGTCTGAACCAGTTTGGGGCTAATTGGCTTGGAGAAGTGGCATAGCTACCCATGCATAGTGTTTCTTCCAAGCTAAAACCCCTACCAGGAAGGTTCAATGCAAATGTTGACTGTACAGCTTCCAGGCTTGAACTGGTACCTCCAGACAGGTCTGCAGAGCTTCAAGAAATCTTAGGGTGTGAGTCAGCACTCTGCCCCATGCGCTGCTATGCAATTTAGATGTGATCCAGCATTTGTGGGAGTCCACAGGCCAGGAGGTGTTCTGCAGGTTGGGTAAACTCACCAGCTGCCTTGAACTCAAGCTATAATGCCACTTTCAGAAAGTCTTTTATTTACTTGAGTACAGGCCTCCATGATATACCTCGTGAGAGAAAACGTTACTTACAGAATAAAAGGCTTTGCAAGGTCAAGGCTAAAGAAAGGAAAATATGATGTGGTTGCATATACAGAATACATTGTATATGTACATTATATTAAAGTTTCATTGAAAAAGATACTATAAAAGGAAAACTCTGGAAAACAGCAAAAATGCCCAGGTTCTAACACTGGCCATGGACTGATTTCATTTTGTCTTTAAACTCCTTTTATGCATTTATTTCACTGCAAAGTAGAAGTACTACTTGATATCCGTATGTGAGACAGACTCTTAAAAATATTTATTTAGGATATTTCAGAGCCATCATAAATAATCTCAGCCTGTGTACATACATTAATGTGTTTTGACTGAGGTGGCAGGGGACCAAATTTCAGATGTATTTTTATCCTAGCAAGCTGGAGAGAGATTTGTCTTAAGTGCAAAGCCAGAGGATTTTGGTGGTATATGTGGCCATTCTGTAGCACTATAGAATGCTTATTCCAGAGGATCAGGAAAAGGAAAACTGTGGCTAATTATTATTATTTTTTAGTATGGATATGTGTAAATTCATGTATATATGTCGCAGTCAGACTTTGATGGGAAAGTGGTTCTGGTTTCTATGGGCAGCCATGTATTTTCAGTATTCCAAATGTCAATGCTTTGTCCAAGGAAAAGCCTTTACTTTTCTATCTGGCACAAGTGATTTGCATACAAAGGCTTTCTACAGCAAAAATGAAAAACCAAACACTTAAACATTGGTATTTTTATTGGTTTAAAAAGAGTTGCATCTGCACCCTTCATTTCAGAAGATCAACATCTCTCCTAAGATCTGTGTATAGATAGCAATTACAGAAAGCAGTTCGCCCACATGTATGATGGCTTAACTCTTTAATAACAGTTTATTTTTGCAAAAAAAGCATAAACATCTCAATCACACAATGCATTTGTTATTCTGCAAAGTTTCTTACTTCCCGTGATTCTTCAGGAGCATGAGCTGCTAGCAGTGCTGCAGTTGTGCTCAGTCCATATACATGGGGGAAAAGCAGTGAGCCTGCAGAGCTTTGAAATTGTTTTCTCTGTCAGTCCCAAAACAGAGATGAACAAAGAATGCTTTTACAGCATATGGTACAGCAAATTGATGGATATCACTAAATGAATACAAATTTAATTTTACCCTGGCTAATACTAAGGCAACATATATACAGCCCTGGAAACGAGTGCCATAATGTGAGATTTTGATGGCATTCAGTGCAATGCCTTGTTTTATCTTAGAGTGTTTTAAAAAATTAATAATCATATCTACTGGTGTTTTGGGACTTTTTTTTTTAATTGCTATCCTTCCCATGTCTGTTGACACATGTGATACCTTGCACAAATGTTAATGCTGTTGTTTCACCTCCTGAATTCAGTCATGCCACAACAGTCCGAGATGCAGTCTTCAGGAACCACAGGCAATGTGTTGAGGATACTTTCATTCTTATTCCTCTGCTAACCTCCAGTTATTCTTCCACTGGAGTCGCAGTACATTCTTTATCAGCAAGAGGAACAAAAGATCTTGGGGTAGGGAAGGTAGTACTCAGCAATTCCTTCAGAAAAGGCAGGAGAGAATTTGTGGAAAAATCACAGTTGTGAGGCTATACTTATTTTTTATTAATTTCCTTTTGTAAAATGCTTTCCTGTCCTATTTTTTCTTATTGCATTAATGCTCTAGCAGTAGTATCAAAGAATTTGCTCTGAAACTACTTGTGGCAGAAAAAAGCCTCAGAAGCTGTGGGAATGGTGGATGGGTGCTATTGGGGTGAAAGAGAAATTTGCTAATGGAAGCTATGGATGATGCAAACATCGTATTCCTGACGCATGAAAGCCATTTGGCATAATGGGCCTCAGTAACATAGCAATGGCAATATGTGGTGCTTTTAACTGGAGAAACTGGGGCCAAGCAGGTGGACTTCAGATGCACTGTGGGTGATGGTAGAAGAGTTACCATTTAAATGACCAAAAACCTCTTCTCCCCCTCCCCTGCCAAGTGGATGGGGCTCCTCTTCAGGCAGAGGAACTGTTTGTTGTTTGAATATATTGTTTGAAGTTATTTTTTTGGCCTCTTGGGCATAAATGGAACAGGTGTGTTTGCCACAGGCCACAGCTTGGGAAAGCGATGTCAAAGCACAATGAAGTCATTGTGAAACATCAGTATCTTCCTGAGTCCTGGCTATGGCAGGCAGGAATACTGAAGAAAGCTCTGTGAACTGGATTCCAGGTGATAGACAGAAAAGCCTTGAAGAAAAAAAAAGCTTTGCATCTGCCTAATTATGTTTGCCCGGTGAGAACTACATCTTATCACCGATGCCTAAACAAGCTGTTTGAAACAACTCCTGTCATCAGCCAAGTGGGTTTGCACATGCCTGGTGTCGGGCTGATCGTGGAGCGCTAAGGAGATCCAATTTCTGTAAACAAATCGTTCTCTATGTGGACAAGGTGAATATTTTTCCTGTAAAGTGTGCTTTGACTTTGAGTGTGTCAGGAAGTACTGTACCCACTAAGCGATTATTAAATGGATGGGAGGGAGGAGTTCCCAGGCACTGCGGAGCCAGCTTCTGCTGCTGGCCTCTGAGCTGCCACTGCCAGCCCTCTGCCAGGAGTGAAAGAATATGTTGTATAACTCACTGCCTCTACCAAGTACATAGTGGTACTCTGCAAATAAACTTTATATCCAGGTATTTTTGGACCTCTGCCTCAAACCAAGTGGTTAAGGAGCATTTATGGCTCTAGCAATAAAAGTGTGCAGATGTTCTTTCTTACATGTGCAGTACTAAAAAGGAAAGCCATGTTATGCTTTTATCAGATCAACTTGAAATCAGTACAGGGGTAGCTCAGGGTCAGGATTTAGGCTTTCACGGCAACATATCTTTTGACTCCAAGAAAGCTTTCAGTGTTTGTGCTTAAAGTCCCACATTAAGCCCCCCAAAGTGACAACAGTATGGTTTTCTTTGTGAGATCTGAATGTCTGGATTAGGTCACTTCACTCTTTTATAGCTTTAACCAGCTTCAACTTGCACCGTGGTGACACACATCTGCTGACTCGATGGATCAGTGCATTAAGCTTCAGGCTGACTGGTGGGCCATGCTTGAAAGACTTTTGGCATGTGCTGGTGCCTGCATTTTTCACCCTTGACTGAAAGCATATGCTTCATACAATTGAGACAGTGTTAGCATGTGGGTCTCAGGCAGCCTCCTACACATCTGGCAGAGCCTGGCCCTCCTTCCAGGTGAATCATCTCTCCTGGGAGGGTGGCTTGCAGCACTGTGGCATCTGCAGAGTGGCAGGAAGTGTCTGAATTCATCTGAGAGTGATTTTTATCTTCGCATGCTTTTCCAATTTCATCAGGCCCCTCGTGCTACATTCCAAGTGACATGATTAAACCTGCCAAAGACAAAGGGAGGCTGATTGATAAAAATTATCTTTGACCCTTCACAATCTGTCATAGCTTAAGATAGTGGTAATAATAGTAGTAATGATGGAATGAAATAAGTGTTATGCGAAGGAAGCTATTGTTGTTTGAATAATATTCTGTAAAACAGGATTACTTCCTTGCTTTTTGTTTCCATTTTATCACCCAAATTAGCTTGTCATCAGCATAATAGAGGAATGGACTACAAAGGATTATAAACTTTGTATGGGCTTCAAGTACCACTTCACTTTGATTTCCATTGTCTTGGTTTTATTTTAACACATAAGTTTGAAGGCAAAATAAAGATGCAGACCAGCAGTGAAGGATCAGTTTTTACAAAGGAGGTTAGACATTTAGGCAGGGGTGAGTTGTTTTGTTTTATTTTGTTGCTTTTTTTTTTTTTTTAGCAAGAAGTATATGGATCTATTTTTCAGAGTATGAAAAGAAAATCATTGAAGGAAGGCTCTAAACATAACTTGTGCTGCACAGCAAATAGAATATTTTATAAGCACAGTATAGAAGTATTTTTATTCTTTAGTCTGCTGCACTAGTCCAGGCACTTGGGTTATATTTCATCCCGACCGAGCATCTGGACTGATACAGATGATCTGCAAGAAAGGAGATTAACTCTTTGCACCCTGAGATGTGTTGCAGATCTGTTGCATGTTCTGGCATTTCAGTAATGCCAGTGACAAAGATTTGGCAAAAATATATTCAGTCTCTTGCTTTCTTTATAATCTACATTTGATTTTTGCCAAAGGAAAACAAAGAATTGTTGGGCCATGAAGCATATAGTTGATCTGAAGTATTAAGAAGTGCATCTGCGTAAGTTGGAATGAAAAGCAAATGGTGTAAATGTAGCTCTTGGTTAGTATAGTGTTAATGAAGGATAATTCTTTTGATTTCCTTTCAGTTATTCTGAACAAATGCATGTAGTGGGGGCAGAATCTGACCCACTCTGCTTTGATGTGTGCTCTGCTCTGTCAGGAGCTGCTAGGTTCTTTTGAACAGATGCCTCTATTCTCCTGATATGCAAGGTCATTAAAAAGATCAAGATGACCAAGGCTGAGCCGTTTGGAGATCTGCAGACTTTTGTGTGCTGCCCTTGCAGTCTACACGGGGGTGGATTCACCATGAATTTTCCCTGTGAGGTTAGAGGTGTGTGGGAGCACTTTGCATGCTGACCACTGCCAAGCCTCACCCCGACGGCTAGATGTATGAAGGCAAAGATTGCAAGGCACGGCTCTCTGAGAAAGCAGTGGGTTCCCATGTATCATGTAGGAGGAAATCCAAGCAGAGCTTTTTCTAAGCAGTGCTCTTGAGAGACTTGCAGGGCTTTTCCCAGAGAGACTAGGCAGCAAAAGAATAGTTGCTGAGTGAGCTGTTTCTGTACTTAGCAAAGTTTGGTGTTCTGTAAGTGCGGGACTTTGAGCTTCCTGCTCCTGCAGCAAAGCAGCTGAGTCAATGCTAGGTGGCCTGGAAGGCTTCCTTCCAGGTAGTGCATAGAGCAGTTACATTGCACCTGGTGCTAAGATAACCTCAAGTGAGTGCAAGGAACACCAGCTATCAACTTCATCAGGAAATAATACCTCAAATGTTGCCAGCCTGCTAACAAAAAACTTCTCTGGGGTTCTGGCTAGCAGTTGAACCTCATCAAAAACCAAACATTTAATTCTACATGTTTGATTCTGAGTTCGCATCTTTTTCTCTCTTACTGCAGCTAGAATGTGCCTTCTAGCCCACTTCAGCACCAGCATATGTGGGTTCACTGGGTCTGTGTTTGTTTTTAAACTTTAGGTCTATTGGAGATAGAGTAGTATATGAATACATATTACTGACCAAAATAGATAAGCAGAATAGAGTCATAAAATAAGGTAGGAAAAGATCAACTAGTCCAACCATAACATAAAATAGCATTATTTAGCATGGTTAACGTTTTTTGTTCAATGCAAATGAAGTTCTTCAGATGAATTTAGCTCAAAATGTATAATACTTTAAATGATAGCAGAATAAACCATACTTCACTGCTCAGAAAATGAAGCATGAGCTGCATTTAAAAATAATAATAAAGTCAACCTATTGCACAGTTAGGATGTTTCTCAGCCATATTTCCTGATCCAGAAACCCGTCGGGCTCAGCAGCAGCTGAGGCTGTGGGGAGCAGGGCTGGGTGCAGCACTGGGCTGTGGCTGGCCCAGGCATCCTGCTGCTGCTTCCCACCTGACTCCAGCTGCAGACAGAACACGTGCTGTGCTAAAAGAGCTGTGGGAGCGTCCTGTGGGATGGCAGCTCAGTAGCTGTTCTCATTTGGACCTACCCAGTTTAGCAGAAGAGAAGGAAGTGAGCGAAGTAGGCTGACACTTGATCCTTCTGTTGGCAAGCCTCTTTCATTAAGTAGCTGCTGATAGGAAGTGTCATTCAACAACTGTAAAGTCTGACAGTTGCAGATCCGTCTCTGGGAAGACTGTAGACAAAGTGAATGTGAGGAATAAAGATTTGAGGACGGAATGCAGGTCTGGGAACACTGGGGTATAACCTTGTTGGACTGCACCCCTCAGTCTGACTGGCAGGTTGCTTCCAGACCTTCTGCAGCCAGGCAGGGAGAACTGCTCTTAGTAACCTTATAGTAACTTTACATCTTTAGGAAATAGCACTGTCTTCTTTTTTCCCTTTTCCTCACTTGCTAAGGTGTGGGAGTGGCAAGTGTTTCTTGCCGTTCATCATTTGGCACCTCCTACACGCTCCGTGCTGCTTACGTGCAGCAGTTATTCTATTTGAAGATAATTGTAGCAAGGAGTAAAGGTATACTCAGTTGTAAGGGATTTATCCTTTATCGCTAATGAAAGAAATGGTGTTGCCAGTTGGTTTTGGTTTTTGGTGGGTGGGTGTTTGTTTTCTGGTGTTTGGGTTTTTTGCTATTTTTCCTGAAAACAAATACAGCAATAGTTTTCTCACAAATACAGTAGTAGTTTTCTTCTTTCCACTGTTCCTGCCCCCGTTTCTTTGGTTTTATTCTCTTATTTGAGAACTCTCTTGTGTTCAGTGCAGTTTTCCTTCTTTTCATGCGTGCTTAATAATTGCTAAGATAGTGCAATCTAGAACAGGAGAAGTTAAATCACGTACAGTTGTACATATATGTTCATGTGTGTAGAACTTTGCATGCTACATATTAACAATTTATCTTTTTTTTTTCTCCTTTGTATTTCCTTGGAAAATTGGTGTTTATGGAGTGATGCTACATATCTGATTGTTACTTTCAGTGTGAGTGAGCTGAGGGAGCAATTTATTTGCTGTATTTTCTTCACCCTTACCTATTTGAACTCACAGCAGTGTATAATGAACAGATTCATGTAATCTACTGAGTGCAGGGACTGCACTGAAAGTGCCTCTTCCCCCTGCCCCCGCCCCAAGTGCCCTTGGCACAAGGCACCAGTCCTTCTCCAGCCTGTGTTCTCTGGTTAAAAAATAAAATAAAATAAGGGCTGACAAATAGGCGCTGGGTGTGGGTGTGCGTGCATGCACATGTGCATGTGTTTGTTTTACTTTCATTTAAAGTCATTAAGAACTTGATCCCACAAGGTTCTGAGCATTTTTGTTTCCTGCTGGCTTTTCGGGGAGAACACCTTGCAGAAATAACCTTGATCATAGCAGCCACTGGGGATAGAGAAGGGGGGTAGAGGGAAGGGAATGGGACAGGGGAAAGAGGGGAGATGAGAGCAATCAAGCAGAGGAAGGTGACCAAAAGCACTGAATCCTTCATGATTGTTCCTGCCTGCCCAGTGTGTTTGCTACCTTTAGATTTGTGAGAGCCAGCCAGTTTGGAGATGGAACTTTAAATATCGGTTGTTAATAGGTGTGTGTGGCTTTTATCTACCACTGCCCTCTACTGAATAGAATATGAGATATGGTATTTCAGCTACCAATTTGTAATAATTCCAGTCTTAAGGTATTGGAGACTCCATTAGCTCAGACAGGAGAGGTCACATACCTCTGAACATCTTTAATTTTGTACGGGAAGTGATGTACAGCCTTCTGTAATCTAATGGGAAGGCACGGTGCTTGAAGAAAATGCTCCTACCAATGTTAACTCACAACTCTATTCTCTGTTTATAGATTTAGTAGGTCTCAAGTCAATGTATGAAATATATTCTTAGCATTAGGGAAAAATACAATCATAACTGACTCTTGTCTCACACACATACACACACACACACACACACTCACACACAAAAAAAAAAACAACACAGTTGAGTTTTCAAGTAATCTTCCTTTCTGTAATAAGTCATTTCAGAGTAAAATAGTGACGGTTGTAGCTTAGAATTTCTTTTTGTTAAACAATTTGTAGCAAAAAATTTGTTTGCATTGCTTTTTAACTTCTGTCATGGAATAAAATAGTGGCAGGAGCTAGAGGTGATCTGGCTTTTGCTCAGTTGCAGGAGAAAAACTCTTTGAGGCTGTCTCACTGTTTCAACAGCTTTCCCTTGAAATAAAGCAAGGGACATGGTTTTGTGTTGAAACAACAGTGAGCAGTAAGAGCTTAACAGGGCCCTCCAGGGAACATGAAAGAGTGCCTCAGTCATTTTCTGTCTTGTTACTCTAAACACCAACTGCATTGTCTCAAGTCGTTTTCCCTTGCGGGAACACTTAGCCTTACTAAACACAGCTCAGCCTTACAGGTACATTCCCACCAATTAAAGAGGAGGGGTTCCTCACAAGTCCTGCCAATGCACCCACCTAGCTTGAGCAGAGATTGCCAAGTATAACAAACAGTGCCAAAGTGTGTGGTGGTTTTAGGAACTGCTCCAGCGGGGACCGAGATGAGACACTCAGTCACAGCTTAGCCTTTACATAGCCAATTCTTTGTGTATTCCTGAGGATTAAACCTGGAGCCATCTTCATAATGTAATGGAGACTAACCTGGGTGGCTTCTGGCCTCTTCTGCTGGCACATCTCTACCCTGGGAGAGTGGTGTTTGCTTCTGGTTTAGGCTCCGTTTTGGGGTTGGTAGTTAGGTTGAAGAGTCTGGTTTATAGCAATAAAAATTCAGATTCTTCTCCCAAGGTTTTCAGCTGTGAAATGTATGAATTTTATGTGGCCTTGAAAAATGCCAGCCTCCCAGAAGATAGAAAATAGGTACCTTCCAGTCTTGGATCTCACAAGGAACTGAACCCAGAGGGTGGGGTTTAGGTGAAGGTTCAAACCTGAATTCCCTTGAAATGTGAAGGGGTTTGGGTTCAGCACTGTGGTTTTGGATGATCAGCAGTGGTTATATACAAATGATTTTTTTGCTCTAAAGAGCACAATAAAATGTTATTATACTTGCTAATCTCCTTTTTCATATCATGCCAACTGAGGACTGCTACAGTACGGCAACACAGCTGGCATGGTGGAGATGCCTCTGTTTTTGCCACTCTTTGTTCGTGGGGGAATGAGGCCAGCTTTCTGTACACGGCATTCTGCCCTCCCCTGAAAACATCTGAGTCACACGGCTGTTCCCAGTTGGATCCTCAGCTCAATCTGACTGTACATCAAGAGGTATTATGCAACACAGACTGACAAACTTGGCTAATGATACAAACTGCAAAGAAAGATCTTAAAGCGGACAAAACTTTGAGATGGATGTGCTAGTCTTGGTCCTGATGATACCTCATTACCCTGCAAGCCAAACTTGGTTTTGCTGAGGGCTTGATCACCATTATCCCACGTTGCAATAGGCTCTGCCAAAAAAGGCTTTAAAATCTGCTTGAATCTCAGCAGCTTCTATGGGATCCATGCAAGGTACCACTGCACCCTGGGCTACTGCTGTGAGCCTTCTCAGCTCAGTGCTGAGCTGCTGTCTCAGACCCTCAGCACAGAGGAAAGCTGGGGGTGCTTTCCACTGCTGCAGCCTCTCCCTGCTCTGCTGGCAGAGGCTGTGTGTCCTGGTTTACATTGGCAGAAGCCAGCATAGCTCAAGGATGAATTTAGCCCTTGGCACTCCTTGGAGAGCTGACTCAGTTGACTGCATATGAAAACTACAGGCTGGTCTCTTATTTAATTCTCCTGGATGTTCAATATTTAATTTTTTTTAACTTTAAGGGTTTTTTGCTTGTTTGTTTGTTTGTTTTTTGTAAGAACTATTTTCATGTTCAGTGAAAGAGCTTCACTACTGAGATGTTCTGGAGTTGCTACAGGAATAGAGAAATTAGTTTTCACCTAAGGACCTTATCCTAAAGGATCTCAAGTCCTTTGTGAGCTCAGCCTCATCAGTAGGCCAACTGATGGGTCATGTTTTCCTTTCCTTTGAGAAAAGGAGGATAAAGAAATTGTAGGTGATGTACTTGATGATATGTTGCACATCCACTGCAGAACTAAGGACAGGAATATTGTGTTTCTTTCCTCCAAATGTGGTAGGCAGAAGAGTGGCCTCTGGCTAGGATTTCTTTTCTGTTGTCAATCACATTAAGGTGTAGTGAGTTCACTTTTTGTCTAGAAGCTATCTTGAAACCGATTACTTCAAAATGCAAGGTGAAATTCTGAATTGTAGCTTTCTGGCCTTCGCTCTTGTTGGAAGTAGGAAGCTTGAAACTGTGGCCAGAGATGGCCTTGGAAGGTCCTGTAGTCTACCTAGCAGGGCTTCCTGGGCAGTACAGCTCTGGGAATGTACCTGCACTGATCACAGTGCTACTTCTGGTGTGCTGAAATCCTGCTGTGCCAGGTCCTATAGTGAGAAGGGGTGCTCAGAGCTCAGCCAGCCTGCCTGGCTGGTGTGTGGGATTAACCAGGGTATGTGTTGGCTGTGGTTCCCAAGAAGGAGAGCCCTGACCTCAAATCTGCAACTTGAAGGGAACCTTCAGTAAACTGTCAAACACCCAGGAGTTTAAGCTGAAGGACACGTGTGCTGTCCCAAGTAGGAGACAGGGTCACATCATGTGCATGTCATGGCATGTTAGCAGGCTTACATGTTACGTGTCAGGAGTTGTCTTTTCATCAAGCAAACATGATCTCTGCCCAGGTCTTTAAGGAGGCTGGGGCTCCTTGTAATGCTTCTGCTCACGTGCAGCTCTTCAGCATTCAGTACATTCCTTCAGATTTTGAGGCAGAAAACCTGGACTCTGTCTTTTGCGTTGTGTAGATGCCTTGGCTTTGGAGAAAGCTCTGGGTAAAGCCAGAAGGAAACAAGGTAGAGGTTTTGCCTCAGAAATAGAATGATGCTGCCCCTCTTGCCATTTGCAACAAAACCGCTTCCTGCCAACTCTGTGCCTGATGCAATTTATATCGGAAGCAGAATTGGTTGGGGCACGTTTGTGATTATAACCGGCATTTCTGTCATGCCTCGTGCTGAGTGCACAGCCTCTCCCTGTGTCCCTGGTGTCTGAATGCATTAGGAACATCGCAGGGAGAAGTGAGCGCCGAGGCGGGGAGCCACGGGGCAGGCGGCTGCGCAGGGCTCTGGCAGCTGTTCCCCTGCAATCTGCAGAGGCAGAAGGCAGCATATCTCCACTGCAGTGGGGCAGAATAGAGCTACTGAAGAGGGATATCTGTGATACTACAAATGATTTTTTTCAGTCCTATGTGCTACGTGCAAAATTGTGTTGTTTAACAGAACTGAAATAACTATATTAGTTTGTACGAGAGATACTAATGTTTCTAATAACACTCGACTGAAGAGTTACCTTACTAAGTGGTATTGCTGAGTTCTGTTTCTTAAACTAATCATCCCCTTACTGCTCTCCTTTCTCATCTGTTCTTAACGTGTGCTCCCCTGTACTGGTATGGCAAGGACATGAAAGCGAGTGAAGCACATGCTTTGCAAATTTTAGTGCTTTGCTCGTTCCTATCAGTTAAACTGCATTGCTCTGATAATTTAGTTGACTTCACTGGATTTATGCCAGTACATAACTTCTGCCCTTAATGGTAGAATAAGTAAATGTTCAGTAATTACTAGATGTCTTTTTTTTCTTACTTTTGTCTCTGATGTAAGGGGAGATTTGCTTTTGATTTAATTACATCTGAGTCTCTTACTGCATCCACTGAAGAAGGCACAAACAGGCACAGAAACTGCTGAAGTACAGAAGTCCCTCTTGCTGAAGGTTTCCACCTGCCTTCCACCTTTATTTGTCTATATTAAATTTGTGTTACAGTAACACCAGTGAATTAGGCAAAAGAAATCTACTCTCAAACCAAAGTATTTATTTTATCATTTGATTCAAAATACAATTCCTTTCCAGTGGAACTTTTTTTAATGTCATACAACTAAAACATTGAGTTTTGATGAAGTTTCATTACAGCTCTGCCAGTTTAGAAACTTGTTGATGCTTCTCTGAGCTTTGTGTAAAAAAAAAAAAAAAAAAAAAAAAAAAAAAATTATGAATAAATTTCTACTACTCCCGAAAGTCTTGAACCAATGGCAGTAGCTAGATCCTAGGCAGGTCCTATTGCCACAGTGTGCGTTTCTCAGTTCAGTAGGGCAGGACTTAGATGTCAGTAGACTTTAGATCAGGAGTTGCAGTGTGGTAGTTCAGTACAGCACTGACAGTGCAGCCCTCTGAATGGGATCTTTTAAAGATGATTGCTTGCAATGAATCTGGCCAAATCCTGATTCTTTTATGAAGGAAGTTAATATCCATTAGGAATTATGGTGGATTAGCCAAATTTCCTTTGTGTATTTGCCAAGCTTTCAAAGGTGAAGGTCTCCACTAACCCACAGGCCCCTTACCACAAGCAGCACCATGCTACTGCAACTTGTACTTAAATGACTGAAGAAGAAGATACCTCTGAATAACTAACTATATTACTAGTGCAGAGTTGCTTAATGACTTTTCAGGCAAATAGATAATTAAACCATTAAATGCTACAGAACTGAAAACTGTGTCCCCCCAGTGAACTTCAAAGTTCTCTGTCTCCTTAATGGGCTGCAAAACCCAAGCTTGGATCTGAATTGCTTACAGTCTGAAGTGGAAAGACAGGAAAATGCTGTGAGATATAATTCTAGCAGAGCTGCAGTTTTGGATTCACAAGCACAGATTTTCTAGTACTGTAGATTTTCTGTAGCCTTCGTGCTAGGTGCATTCTTTTCCTGAGATAAGGCAGAAATTATATTCTGAAGCTGGCCTCCTCATTCATGGAAGGGAAAGGGGTGGGTGCATGTGCACTCATACTTAAAATGGGAAGAGGTGGATGCTTTCATGAGGTCTCCAGTAGTGCTTGGAACCTCAGGCGTATGTCTTACCTTCTTATCTTGAAAATTCAAAGAACAAAAACAGCAATAAGAACGGCAAATACCTTAGACCTCAGAAGGCAAAGATTGACAATAGTTATTTTTTTGTGTGAAAACAAGTCACGGATTTGGTCAGTGAATACGATGTCATTGGATTATGCATTATTTAATGTACATTTATATTCTAGTATATGCTTTTGTAGCCTAAAATTGAGCACATTGATGTATAGCTAAAAGCAGAATGCAGCGTCTATAAGATGAAGAGACGAGGTCATCAGGACATGAGGTGTCTTCTGGTTCATCCTCTGAAAACAGGGGAACTTATTAGCTACACAAGAGTTTTTAGAACAGAGCAAATCTGACTTCTAGAACAAGGCTTTTATTTCTTGCCACCTGTCTGTTTTTATTACATCTTCCACTTTTCGAGTAACATTTAAAAAAAAGAAAAAAAAATCTCTCTGCGGCAGACCCTTGCCTGTAGCAGGAAGTGTAATCTCCCTATTTCTCTCTCTCTTTTTCTCTTTCATTATATGCTGGCATGAACACTCTGACATTGCTAATTGCCTCCACATTACACTGGCTGAATTCCAACGGTAGTGGCATAAAAATTAATGAACAAGACAGAGCTCACACATAGGGAACATATGGTGCAATACTGGTCAATTGCATTCTAGTTTTAAAATAATGTCTTGAGAGAGGAATGATCAAAGCAGTCTCACAAAATGAAAAGGGCCAACTTCTACTTGCACTATACATCTGTGCTACCTTACTGTCCTCGGTGAGAATGCTGATATAGACAAGGAGATTCCCCAAACTGTAAATGCTGGGTGCCCTACAGTTGTTTCTTTTGCAAATACGCTATGAATTTCATCCACTGTTTTAATTGTGAGAGGTGTTGTGAAGTAATGTCTCTGTTTTCTAAGAATGTTTTCTTCCCTTGCTTCAGAGGTTTTCACATTTAAGAAAAGTAGTGAATTCTTCAAAGATTTTATCATCATCCTTAAGTGCCTTTGCAGAGCGGACTATGCAGTTTATAGAAAGGTGACACACAATTATTACCCATTATCCTAAAATGCGCAACTTAAAGTTAACATGAGTTGTTTTTATCTGTGTGCATGCTTCACACAAAACCCAGATTTTGGGGCAATTAAGATAGTGTTAATACAAGGTTCTCTCTCCAGATTCTTTTAAGTTGAAAGTTTGCTTAAGATTAATGTGAAAATACAGGTTTTATTCTTTTGCCAAAGTAAATGCTAAGTAACCTCTTGTTAACATTAATGGGAGTTAAATATTTGTACTGAGAGGAAAATAGACCCCAGTCATGATAGAGGCAATGATTATATTATATAATATAAATAAACAGTGCTTTTAAAATATCTTTTACTGCCTTATTACGGAACAAACCATTACCCTAGTATTGCAAGGCCTTGTGACGAAAATTGATTTTTATTATATTAGAGATTTCCTATCTTTATACAAGTAAAATGAGGTGTTCTTTGTCTTATGAGATTTAGAACAAGAATATTATTAACTTATATCAGCCAAGTCCTCTAACAGTTTTATGAATGACCCTAATAAATCACTACTAAGTGCAGTATTTCATATGCAAGGAAGGGTTTTATTTCACTTCAGCATCCTTATCCTCAGATGCCAGAGGTGCTTGGGTCTGCACCCTGGGTTTGAGCAGGCTGGCTGTTGCCCAGGCTGATGGGTGGCTGTGGATGGCCCCACTAGGTCCTTGCAGCACAGAACAGAGCTGGAATGCAGAGCAGCTCAGGCCACATCCCCAGCGTGCCTCCTGCTACTCTGCAGGAATTTCCTTGGGGCTAACTCTCCTTGGCTCGTAGCCATTTCCACTTCAGTTCATAGCAGGATAAAGCATAGGTGGGATGGCTCATGGGGCCAGGGGGATGAATGAGACAGTTCTCTACGTATCTGGATAAGCATTTTATTTCTGTTTGAATTTTTCTCATCTGCTTTAAAGGTAAAGTGAGCATTTCTCAAATAATTAATCCATCATCCTTTCAGTAAACCTGAAGTAGCAATTGTTTCTCATCTGGAATTTCTGTAATAATACAGATACAGATTAAGATTTTATTTACTTATTTTAAGGCTACACGGGCATAGCTTCAGTTTTGTCTCAGACGCTACAAATTCTCTGTTAAAGAAGCGAGGCAGCAGCTGAAAGCAGAGCTCAGTGCAGTGCAGAAGCTTCAGTATAACCCATTCCATTTGCAGTGCAATTAGACTCCATGCTCCAGCAACGAATGGGCCCAATGACACTCCCAGTTATTATAATGGGTTTCCTGATATAAATCTGAGAGCTCAGACTGATACCAAGGCTTGGGGAAGTGCCTGTACTGTGGTGATGCAGCTGGAAGAGGAAAGCACCAGCAGAGCAGCTCTGTTCCTGCTGCTGGTACTCAAGAGTTGTGTTTGGCCTGCATAAGTGGAAATGGTCTCTTCCTCTCCTCGCTCTTCTCCCCATTCACAAAAAGAAGGCAAAGGGTACCAGATGGCATGTGTTACAGAGCTTTTCCTTCTCGCACAGAATTTATTTCCAAGATGTAGAATTGTGAGGATTCCTTCAGTCATCCCCCTAGAGTCACCGGTTTGGTATCTCGCCAATGGCATGTAATACACTTCCTGGCATGCTCTATGAGAAGTAAAATTAGTTCAGAGCTCCGCTTTACAGTTGAGGCTTTCTTACTGTGTTATTTGAACATGCCTGGAAAAGGATCAGTTTTTAAGATTTATTAACCATTTCATTTCCGATGCTGTCATAGCCTCCCACCATGGTTGTACATTTGGACAATTGTCAAAATCTGTGAACAGTTTGAGTCTTGTTGCTTAATGTCATCTGGAAGTATCGTTCATCCCTTATTCTATTTCCTTGGTACGGAGGAAAGCACTGTGAGGGAATTGGAAGTGATACTAGGGAAAAAGTTTTGATCTATGTGGCTTTTCTCACAAAAAAAGTATTACTGGTAAAACTATTTTTCAGGAGTTGGGGCTTCTGGCTGTATTTGCAGGGGCTCTTTTGTAGACAGAAGATAAGGAAAATTTGAACTGGAAAATGTAAGTGCATTATTAGGGAAAACGAGCTCCAGTATTAAGAGTTTCAAGGGAATTTGAAGACATAAAAAAAAAAAAAAATTCCTCTTGTCACAACGCAGTAACTAATGCATACGAATAGGTTTCTCTGGTTTGCAGATTTGGGAACAACTGAATGAGAGGAACATCAAGAGAAAGCTTATCCCAAGGAGTTTCTGCAACAACTTTGTTTAGCTATTAGGACATTAATTTGCTTCTGAAAGACTTATCTTAAAAAAATTTTTTAGTCATATTGGAGTTTTTGTTTAGTATTGTAAGGAAAATTCCCTGGGTATTTTTTTTTCTATCTCATAAATTCCCTTGCCACTTTATGGGTGCGCTACACTGTTATCTAATGAACAATACACATTGCACCATATGCATGTAGCTGAGTGCATGTTTATACAAAAAAGGAGATTGTTTCTGTCTTGTAATAATCCATGTTTGTACAATTCTTTCAATGTCTTTAATTGTTTTGAACTCTAAAATGAAATGACTTCTAGATAAAATGAGCTTTCAGCCCTCTCCCTTTGTGACAGATTCCAGAGCATCTCTACCTCAAGGCAAGTTTGGTCACCATTTTGCCTCTGTGACCCTTCCTAACCTGTACCACTCAGCAGGCTAGCACTAATGTCAGTACTGTTTACTTGGGCAAGACTGATAGCATCCAGGTGGAGTTTCCAGTCCTCACTTTTTTTTTCCTCCCCCCTTTCTTTATCCAGCCCTGGAATGCATGCCCTAACTGAGCAGTGGACTTTGCTGCAGATCCACAGGTCTTTATTTTGCAAACGAGTTGGTATTGTCATTCTCTTTTGCATAAACAGGGGGCAAACCCCCATGATGGTGTGAAATGGGATGATCTGACTGACCTCAATGCTGTTCCACAGCTCAGAATGTGAAGGATATAACTTGCAAATCTGAGTTTTTCCTTTATTTGACCTTTTCCAGATAAAAATTCTTCCCAATTTGCAGTGAGCTTGTAGACTATGCTTCTCACTAAAATACTAAAACTAGCACAGCCTTACTTCATCGATTGATTCACTCATTCGTTGGTTTAGCAATACCAGCTTAATCAAATGCCCTTTCTCTGGTTTTCTTTCATTATTTACAGATTCAACCTATGTGAACTACACTGTGCAAATTAGTATAAATCAGTCCTCTTACAACTTCTGACTCATTTCATTTAAGTAGTGAATTACTGCCTTTGACAGCTGAGAGCGGTACATTTCCTTTCCCTTCTGAATTTCAGAAAGACTAGAATGCAATTCTTGGCAATTAATAATAGATCATTAGAAATACTCTATGCACAACTGAACTGCAGAAGTGATATGACTAACCAGAATCCTACGTTGTGGCAGTACCTTGTAGGGAAAGAAGGGCCACCAGCAGGAGCTCGCCAGCAGGACCACACATCATCCTCCAGGTAGCATGGAAGTGGCACAGAACCAGTGCTCGGTCATAAATGCGTAGGCCCACAAGTATTTGAGCTTAAATTTGCATCAGGAGATTTTTGCATTACTCTACGTAGAACCATTCAGAAACTCATTGGAGTGCTACAGAGAGAGTGACCTTTTCATATAAGAGTGTGTCAGACAGTGCTGCTGTGACAGCTGTGTGGCTGCTTGCAGTGCCTAAGTGGACACTTCATCCATTGACAAGAAATGTCTGGCATTATTGCTACCCTTTGAATGGGGGGGAAGAGGGAAGGGTGGGAGAAAGACCACCAAAAATTGCACCAGTAAAAACATCTTGCATCATGCCTAAGGTCGTTAACATCTGGCTTTGGGAATCTGCCAGAGGGAATGGATTTCAGAGGCTGAGACTATTAGTTGAGAGCCTGCTGGTCCTGAGGGATCTTACCTCAGTTTTACAGCAAGAGCTTCCTGGCAGCCTTAATGGCTGTGACAGTGTGCTTTCAGGGAGAGAATATCACTTACAATTGAGCCTAGAACTCCCAGAGACTTAGCAGGAACTTTCTAGTGCAGTGAATGGCACCAGAGGCAACGGAAAGCAGTGCAGGGCCTGAGTGCAGGTGGTAGGTGTACATGTAGGTGGTGTGCTCTGGGGGAAAACAGATGTGCTTTTGCATCTGCTCTGCTTCCAGCTTAGCTAAGGGGGAATGCACTGCATTTATCTTGTGTAAAGGTGACCAAAGCAAGGTGAATCTTCACAGTCTCTTTCTCAGACGTAATCATGCTGATCTCTTGACAAGTGGTTATGTGTAGATTGCTCTGAAAGTAATGCCCCCTGTGTATTCCCATGGAAATTACAGCCAATACTAAGGACACAATAACAGAATTTAATAGAGCAAATTCTCAGCTACAAGACAACATATTTTAGTGTGGTCACCACAATTTGCTATGCACTTTCACCAATAAGAAAGAAGAGTCTGCATGCTGCACTCGTAAAAATCTGCACCAGAGGTGACCCACTGTTGCTTTCTCCAGTGCTGTTGAGACCCCTGTCCCTCAGGCACTGCGGATTAGGTCTGTGGAGATGAAGGTTATCTGTCTGTTAATGTGACAGTTCAGATCAAAACATGTGCCCGTGCCTTGTATCTTGGCATGTGGCAGTGAGGACAGAAGCAGCAGACTTCTGGGGTACAAACAGTTGCCCAGGGGCCTGCTTTGGAGCAGATCCATTCATTTGAAAAGAGGAGCATGCGTGCACACAAATAAAAAGAAAGAACTTCGGCTTAAAGGCATGCAGTTCAGGAAGTGAACTTCCAAAAATGAAATCCAAATAAATAAAGCAAACCTGCAAGTCAAATACATCACTGGTGTAGCTCCTTTCATATGCAATTTTTTTCAGTACTTTGTGTCCCTTTTTTAGTGTACTTTTGTAGTCACTGCCAGTTGTTGTTGTTTCTAAACTTTAAGGCTCTGGCCTTATTGCTGATGGGAGCATGAAATGCAGTGATTACGGTGGATAGAGGACCTTGGCTTCTTTTACAGATTGTAAAGTAAGTGAGCATAGGTACAAATGTATTTAATGGTACACCAAATCCTGTCTCACTTCACTTTCAAGTTCACCCTTGTGTTGTTCTCAGCTGTTCTTAATAGATCATCGGTGATCCAAGTGCAATTGAAAGAAGTGCCTGAAATCACTTGCATCACTATGGAAGTGGACAGGGAAACATGTGACATCTGCTCCAATAGCGTTTTGGTGTTGCTGTACATAGAGATGAAATACATCTTTTGCAAATTGAAAACATAATTGTTCCATGGAGATAAAATGTTGGCATTTAAAACTTAACCTGTGGCTCATCACTCTTCTGCGTGAGATCATTGTGCAGCAGAAGGAATTTCACAAAACATAGTATAGAAAATTTCAAACTGGAATGGATTACTGTTTCTTGCTTTAACCTCAGTAATAATAACTGGAAACTGTTCCTCCATGTAGAAGTGAAAGTTGATAGATCTCAGTTTGGTTTCCATATGGGTTTCTTTTAGTTCTCATGTGGGAAGGTGTGCACATCACTGACATTGCCATCTTGTTTTCCTCTTGTTTTGGTTTTTTTTTTTCTTTAGTGTATGAGATCATATTTGATCCTATTCAGCAGGATCGGGAATAGGAAGGATTTGAACCAGCTGTGAAATGAGAACATGTTTTTCTGGAGTTGGTCTCTCCAGGGCTGGATTTGAGTACTGAGTGGAGCCCTGAATTCACAGGGCCTCTCTGCAGATCCCTCAGATGTCCATCTGATGGCTTTCCTGAATAGCTGAAATGAGACATAATCTTAATTATCTGTTTGCTCTACTGTGAGATTTGTGGGCTTTGTTGTGTGAGGAGACAGAGAATGAAATCTTGCTAGCAAGAAGGCAAAATCTTTCTTTCATAGGGTTGAGGTTTGTTCATTTGTATTTCAGTTGCAGGTTTAGTGTCATTAAACATCTGGAACATTTCTGCAGGGTTTTTTATTTTTTTGTAGGGTGAAAATTTTAAAAGTGGCATTTGAAAAGTAATGTGATGGTCTTGACTATTGAACTGGACTTATTTTTTAAAAAATGTTGACTAAAACAAATTAAGGGGAAAAAAATCATGTATTCATAAGTAATCTAGACATAAAGATGAGCACATGCACTGTGCTACCCTGGGGGCCACGACTACACAGGGAGAGATACAGTCACACCATGTTTCCACCTACAGCATCCCCACAGGATGCCAAACCCAGTGTCCCCTCTAAGTTCCTCAGTGTGCCTTAGAGGTGTTACAATTCCTGGTCAAGAATCATATGATTTCAGAGAGGATGAGTGATGGCTCTTTCATATGAATGCCCGTATCTATTCCAGGTTACTGTTATTATAACAATTCATTTATTTGCAAAGGGTCTGAGTGCTTGGAGCTTCTTGTTGATGATAAGATCCCAGTTGGCAATGCCAAGTCCTGGGTAGAGTTGTTAGTCACCTTGGGGTCTGCAAAGTGCAAGTCTTTTACAAATATTACTCATTTCAAAGTATACTTATTTACTAATGGGATAACAAAGCACAGATCTGATGCATACCATTGATCACAACTGTTTACCTGTGTTCACTGTGCCTGTTTTTCTAATGGTGTCTAGCTAAGCATGATGTAACACTTCAATTGGTAGGTAAAAAAGACGACTGTTCCACTGCCAGTGGCTGGGCTGTGCAGAGCTCCTGCTAACCAGGGGAAAGCAGCACCAAGTACTGGTGTTTAGTCAAACAGATTTTTCAACAGCCTCTTTACGCCATAAATTCTGCATATAAAAGTAGCTTGCATCCCTCCCCCTCTGTAAACATCTATTTCGCGTTCTGTGAGGCTGATGCTTCAAGATGAATGCCATCCAGATAATGTGGTTTGGAGTTCAGAGAAAATATCTTGATAAACAGAATGCACAATTTCAACGGCTATAAATGAGTTTTCAGAGCTTTCTAAAGAAACCAATTCTTTTAATAGCTGTATTGCAAAGGCTGTGCTTTTACTTCTCTTTACTGGCCAGTATAAGATGATGGTTCTGAACAAAGATGTCTTTCTCTGTCTGTAGAGGAAGCGCCCATAAAGGCTGGGATTGTACCACTGCTTTGTAATGTTTATAAACAGCAATTGTCACTTGCTTGCTAGAATGGTGGTCGGGAGAAAATGCTCCTCTTAGGAGGACAAAGCCACTGGCTTGACAAAGAACTGGCTGTGTGACAGGTTGACTGTCACACATTTATTGTATAACTTCAGATAAAACACAAATCTACCACCTTGTAAAAGGGAGATGATGCTAAGTATATAGTTGTTGGTGCTTTTTTAATGTAAATGATTTATTTGAAAAGAATGGCTTCATAGATATCTCTGGTATAAAATGTCTTTCTTGGAATGCTACTGATATATACTCGTGAGGGTATGAATATATTCAGAGTCTGAAAAAGCATGTCCCTCTACTCTAGAGAAAAGATCACACCAAATATGCAGTCATGCAAGCTGGATGTTGCTCTTCCTCTCCTGCTTGTAGAAGACAACTCAAAAAAGAATATTTCCTTACTCTGTTGGGTAAACTGAGATGGAGCCATACAAACATGAAGAGTTTAATGCAAAAAGAAATGTATGGTAAGGCTGAGGCTTTGGTACGAGGTATGTGGCTGGACTAGTAAGTGTCTCATGGTTGCTGAAGAGAGCTTGATCCAGCTTCCCTTGAAGCTAACAAAGCGGGTGACGCTCTGAAAAACACATTCTAAATAATATCAGTTCCTATGTGTCTTCAGTGCAGCCTAGTGCAGTATGTCTTACACAGCTGTAGCCACTCAGCTCTTCTCTGTGTGGGCCTAAGGCCACTGGTGGTAAGTGACAAAACGCCTTCTTCCCACCACTGCATGGTTTATTTTTAGCAGCAGGACTATGTAGAAGAGCAGGAGGTTCACACACGTCATCACACAAGCCATGTGTGTTTAGTACACCCGAAGGCTTGTTACTTCCTCGTGCTAATCCTGCCAGGCCTACCTCTCCAATCCCTTTCTGTGTGGTTCTGGCAGTCAGCTTCCTGCAGGTATAAGACCTAAAGCCCCTGCTTCATAGGAGCCTTCTGTTTTACACCTGCCATGGTCCCTTTAATTGTACAATTTCACACCTTGTTCTGGGCCTGGCACTCCTCCAAGCAATCCCCCAGCATCTTGTAAAAAGTGGTTGGTCTCAAATCATCTTGAAAAGCGGGAAAGAATAAAGCTATGCATACACCCCTATTATTTTAAACCAGTATATTGGTGGAGGGAAAGCCCTGGTAACCTGCCCAGTGCCTCCAAGTTGTTAACAGGGAAGCTCCAGTCTCACATTAAAATAGGCTTGTACTTGCTTAAGGAGCCTGGATGCTAAAATGTAAGGGACTCTGTAGCTAACACCATGCTTATTCATAGCAATCTCATTTCTTGAGCTGCTCCTACCTGTCACTGCATTCAGAGGCTCCCGCAAGCACTTTTGTTTCCAAACATGCAAGCAATCTAACCTGGCATCCTAACTGATGTACGGAGTCTGTTGGTGGATCACCCAGATGCACGCAGCCAGAGCTAGCTGGGAGCTCAATTCCAATCTGACTGTGTTTAAGCTAATAATTTCCAGTGTGAAACACTGTTAGTAGTGCTGTGTATAAAATATCTCATTACAGAGAGATTCTGGCTTTGTGCGAGCAGCCTCCTGCCAGAATGCTCAGCAAGGGAGGGGTTGGCAGGAGGAGGCAAGAGGTTGGGTGTCAGTAAGCAGAGCCCTGGTGTCTGCAAGGCGAGAGCTCAGGGTGGGCAGCTGCTCCATGTCCTCAGGTTCAGAGGAAGGCAAAGTGGTGAGGGGTGAGAGGAGGGAAGCTGCAGAGATGGCCTGGGCAATGGGGCAAGGCAGCACTGGAAAATAAATGAGAGCTCCTGGCAGATGCCGGTGCCTCAGCCAGCTATTCTTGGCAGTGAATAAAAAGGTTAAAGCAAGTAAAAGTTATATTTATTTATAGATGTGTGTGTGTGCATACAGATATGTATGCATGTGTTTTATTTTTAAAAGGTTGCTTTTATTTCCAAGTTTTCAATTATTTCAAAGGTTGCCTATGCTGGAGTGCCACAATAACTCATAGCTTCACAGAGACAAATCTATTATTGCTCATATCACGGAAATGCCCAGAGGCCTCATGTAGGGACAAAGCTCCATTGTGTCAGATCTTATGGAAACATCATGTATATCTTTGATTCATAGTGAATTTTGAATTACCCGTAATAGTTCAATATTTTTTCCCATCTGTTAATTTCAGTTTTCAAGCTCTGAAAGGGGCTTTTACAGCACTTGTAGGTTCTGGCAGAAATTTCTGCAGATCACTACAGCCGCTTCTGCATACCATTTCTGTATACTACTGTTGGCAGATATAAACAGCTGGCAATAAAACTAGATATAAGTGATTCTGAGAATGTATCACAGTGGTAGATCCAGGCATTAACAGAAAAAAAGAGAGTAGGGTAGAAGAAAAACCTAACATTTTTGTGAATTAATCTTAGTTTTTTAATGTCACATTACTAGCAAAATATTAAGCCATTCAGATGTTGGGTTTTGCTGTGCTTTTTTTTTTTTTTTTTTTTTTTCCCTCTGTGACTAGAAGGGAGAGAGAGAATAAGGTAATAAAAATACTGAGGGATCACTTGGAAAAATCCAGTGTAACATTTTCAGTAAAGTATTGTTAGGCTTAGATTTTCATAACAAGTGTAAGATCTGTTCTGGCTGATTATTAACTGCTTTTTGGAAGGAATACTGTAACAAACAGTAGACTGACTATACAGTGCAAAGTTGTCATATTGAGTAGGCAAATAGTGGGATAGTTGCTTGCGCCATTTAGTAGCATGCTCTGCAAATTATCTTTTGAAGCCACTGGGATTATTCATAGATTTTAAACAAGTCCTGTAAAGTTCTGACTTTGCCCAGGAATGGTATTTTTGTACATTACATCAATGTAGCAAACTTGAATCTGTTCAGCATAATTAAACAGTATCCACTATGCATCTTCAGATGTTGAGGATACCTGGAATACAGCTGTATAATGTGGCTGCTTGTGTTGCTTGGGCTGGTTTTAACTGGAATTCCAACATTTTTTGTGAACACTGCTCACATCATCATGATATTTCCAAAGCTACCAACAAGTAACTGGACAGCTTTCTCTGTAAGCTTTTCACATACTATCCTCCTGCACTCCTCTTCTAAAGCCTTACATCCCTCGTCCATAGCCAAAAGCTACTAACTTGGAACAAAGTTCAATCAAGACCCAAACGTAATGAAGAAGGAGAAATCGCAAAAGATGGAGTTAATGGCTGCAGCTACCGCTGCGGATCCTTTTTGCCACAGGCTCTGAAAGTCTGGAAAATTAATCAAAGTTCAATCAAGGATGTATGATATTGCGGCAGCTGCAGCAGCAGTGTCTGATGTCACCTGGGAGCTGTCCATTAAAAACAGCTCGCTGGAAACCATTGTGGTATCGATGTGGTATCCTGGTTGAAAGGGTAGTCGGATGCTACTTCAGGACATTGCTATACCTTCTGCTTTTACTACTGGGTACAGAAGTTTGATGCGTATTTTAGACATAAGAAAGTCATATACATGTCTAGAGTAGGCTAACAAAATAGGTAGCCTTAAAGAAATCTACTAGGTGGAAGATGGGGGACCATTTTCAAGGAGTCATCCTGGAACGTCATTGTAAAACAGAAATTAAAATGTCTTCTTCCTATTCAATCAGAAAGGGATTTAAATGCAAAGAGATATGTGAGGAGAAAAACATTCTGGCCATGGTATGAAGCTGTAAGATGTGTCTTACAGAGAGGGAAAGCTGGTAAATAAGTACCTGTAATGAATACTGCTTGTTCTAGTAGTAACAGTACTTCAGAGCTGGTTGTTGACCTCAGATGTTGCCCAAAAATGTGTAGGCTGTAAGCTTGGGAAAAAAATATATAGATAAGCTGTAGCTTTTTTATTATTTTTTTTTTTTTGGCGATCATTCTTCTTTCAGAAATGCTTGCCTTTTATTGCCTGGAAAAATGTGCAGTGTTCATGATTATAAGTTGGCAAAACTTGTAGGCTGGGAAAATTCATCTCATTTTATCAGACTGCCACTGAGACATGTCCTAGTCATCTCTGTAATACTCTGACACTCCCATGAAACAAAGTAAAATTGCCACCACTGGTATTACTGCTATGTTACTCATCGGTTATTATATGCCATAGTTTAAACGTTTGAAAACCACTACCTGGTATTAAAGAACAAGGGGGGGGGAAAAGGGGAAGGAAAATGCTGGAGGCTGTGAAAATAAATACAAAGCTCAGTGCTGCAGATGGAGTATCTCCTGCATTGGTAGACTTGATCGTGTTTTTTTGGGGGGAGGAGAGAACAATGCCATTAATGTTTCAAATATTACAGTGCCAATTCTCCTTTACTTTAGCCTTGTGAATGAGTTGATCCTGGTTTTATGGCAGACATATGTCGACTTTGACACACCTTTGGCCCAATGTCACACCCTTTGGCCCAGGGGCACAAACATGGTTACTGACTATTCCTTTTATGACAATGCAAAGTCTCTGGAATTCTGTCTAGGTGCTTTATATCAGATAGCATAAACAAGTCTTTCTCCCCATTGTATTTCTGCCTATATCGTTGCTAAATCTTAACTGAAATTACTGTTGTTCTTTTGATAAACTATTAGTGTTAGGAAGGGGGTCCGATTTTTTTTTTTTATTTTTTTTTTTTTGTTAATTACTAAATCTCAGTGACAGAAAGAATCGGCCTGTTCAAACTTGTGTTGTAATTTGAGGATTAAATGCTCCACATCTGAGAAACACCAGTATCAAAACTGATTTGCTCTAAGAGACTTAACGTTGTTAGGGGCTGCAGTTTGACAAAACAGATTCCTTAATAATAGTTAGCAATTAAATGTCTTAAACTCCTCATAAGACTTACAAGATGAGAGGGCAATTGGTAAAATTGTGCAGAAACAAAAGTGCATAGCCTGTACAGCTCCCACCTTAATTCCTGACACCAAAAGACTTCGGATCCCATTAATGTTTGGCTGCTAGATAAGATTTGAAAATTGCATTTCACTTGATGACACTTTTCTTATCTAGGCTGAAGGTTTGCAGGTTCATATCCTCTGCCAGTACCTTTGTGCTAACCCACCCCAAACTAGACTGACCGTGCAGAAGATGGGCAGAGCTGCAAGAAAACACTTGGGCGTCTCAACCATACTGCAGTGTGCCCATCTCACTCTTTAGAGGAATATCTCTGGGCAGATGTGCTGTGTATAGGTATATACCAATATAGGACATTCATTTATGACAAAAGGATACTGCATTTTGCCATGCTTTTAAATAGAAGTTGCATGCTTCATTGTTCAAAAAATTCAAAAAGCTCAAAAAATTTAGAAATGAGGAAAGAGGGGAAAAAAAACAAAACAGAGGATATCGTTTTCTCTCTTAACAGCCATGAGAAGAAATGGGAGGAGAGTAGCAAAATAAGTCTACTTTTCAAAGCAAGCATATTTTAACTTATCTTCCTGACCTACTCACAAGGTTTTGCAATTCATATTTCTGTAACAATTTTTCCGGTCTTAATATTCTCTCTCCATGTAAAGCACTTGTGTTTCTGTGTTTTTAACTAGTTGTATTTCTAGGGGTTAGGTGGCTTTAAAGTTGGTGCTTTTAGGGCTCATTTGCAAGCTTCAGCTTCAAACACTGATTTGAACTGTGTGGCCCATTCCTCCTTGAAGTTAGAGTTTTGTGGCTATTGCTTCACAAAACATCTTAAAGAAGCTATCTTCAGTGTTTAAGCTCTTCATAAGTTCTTTTCTTTTTCTCTTTGATTGCACTGAAATCCAAGCGTAGAAAGCACCTACTGCGTAAGGAGGTGAAAGGTAATGTATTTAGTTTAACGTTTTAAACTGGCAAAAAGACAGAACAAAGTAGGAACAGTCAGTGAGTTTGTAAATGGCTTGTAGTTAAACTGGGTGCTCTGGGCTTCACGTTGGATCAGATGGTGTTTATTAGAAATCTGGGGAGATTGGAGAGAGTACAGAAGGAATGTTGCTTACGGAGAAGATACATGGTTTGGACTCATTAAGACTCCAAATTCTAAATCTCTTCTGAAGGAGCTAATAAACCTACCTGAAGAGCAGATAAAACTGTTGAAAAACAGCAAAGTAGAGAAAGAAATAATCTGTACTTTTCGTAAATACTGTCAAGGCCTGGAATGATATTGTAAGCATTCAACAGAAAACCCCAGTTATCAGAAAATTGGATGAACTCATCTGAATGGTATATACGAGCAATGGATTAACTCTATTGCTTTTATTAGGAGAGAGAAAATGCTGTATTTATCTGTTTGTCATCAAGTGCATGCTAATTGTGTGTCTCTTTTGCTCAATATAAAGCTACAGTAAATGGAGGAAACGAAAATGATAGAAAGCAGAAGGATGGAATAGTCTAATATTTGAAGTATGTTTAATGTTATCAGAAAGTCAACTGGGATTGTGTATCCCTGCTGGTGATCTTATGACATCAATGAGGAAAATAAAAAGTGTGCAGAAATTAGGAATGGGAGAAAATGTACACTTGTTGGAAGTGGGGAAAGGCTTCGTTAGGAAGATCACCTGCAGGACCACTACAAATACCGTTTTAAGCTATTTTGTGCTGAAGAAGTAATTCAGTGAACAGTTCAAATTTCTGCTGAAACTGTGATGCAAATGTAGGAAATAAAAAATCAACTTCATATTTTCAGTGGGTTCTTTTTGTCTAATTGCAGTAAATAGCTAGATAGGGATCAATATTTAAACTGGGATGGAAATAATTATTAGGAAAACAGTTTTGGATACTGTAACTCCGTGTTATCTGCTTGGACTATTTTACAAAGTCAGCCTGGGTTTCTCTGCTGCTTACATGAGAGCTGTGCTGCTGCATCTGAACTGTCTACACCTGTTGAGGAAGTTTTAGTGCTTTATGGCTTAAGCTGCTCTATTTGTAGTTAGACTACTGCTTATAACCTGTGCCCTAGTGCACAAAGTTTAAGACTATTTTCATCTTCCTATGCAAAAGTTCCTTAACTTTTGGAACTACTGGACTTGCAAGTCACTTGAAACCTGGACCCACAATAATGTTCATGTAATTCTGACACGGCCTCAGCTCTGTTTACTATTTCCCCTCCTACCTCCCCAAACCCTGAGGTCCTTTCAGTTCTGGACAAATGTATAGCCCCTGATCCTGTTGGCTATTCTCACAGGAAGGTGACCTGTTGCTCATCTGTATGTGCATCTGGTCACGGGGCTGACCATGAGCTCATATCTTGGTGGGGTGAGATGCTTAATCTGCACATCTTTCCAGGGCATTCAGTGAGCAGACCATTAAATTAGCACTGAGGTGTTTGCCAGCACTGACTTAAGGAAGAGGGGCATCATGTATTAAGTGTTTGGAATTTAGGCTAAGCAGGCAGCACACAGAGCTTAATGCCATTTTGCAGCTAACTCTGGTAGAAGAAATTTGATACGGACAATGTGTGCTTGGGCAAGTTCCATGCCTGCCTGGCATAGAGAAGGCAGCAGCAGCAGTGGTGAAGAACAAACCCACTCTTAATGTGTAGTTTGATGTGTTTTATGATGATCCTAGTAATATCACTTTTTTGCCTTTTTGTACCAGCCACAAAATCACAATGGGGAAAAAGTTTCTTGAGTTACGATAGTGTGCTTTTATGCTATATCACACTCTCTTGGTTGTATTGACTCCCTACGATTAATTCCACTTTTTAAAGAATGCTGGAAAATAAAATCAGGTGAAAGCAGCAGCATTTTGTCTGTAATCAGCTCCATGTATGGGAGTTCTTCTGAAAACTATGAATACCCTGGAATTTGGTGAAGCACTTTTAACACCTCAGAAGCTGCCCTACGTCCTCTACGTTCCTCTCTCTCTGAACGCAGGCTGAGACATAGCAAAGGAGGAACAGGCTGAAACACATAGGATGAGAAAGCAGCTCTCCATGGGCTGCTTTGCTGCACTGTGATTTTGGTGTTTACATTTGGATGTCGTGTCATGGATTTCAGGCCTGGGGAACTTTTCCTCTGCCTTTGACAATGTCCCTGAGAATAAGAAAGCTATGGTTTCCTCAAGGAGCTTATAACTCAAATACATTTGAACAAAACAAAAACAAAACAAAACAAAAGAGAGAGAATTGAAATAACTTGCCCAATAATATCAAATGATAATTCAGTGGCAGAGTCTCAGATTGAACCCAAGGCCTTTGGCTCAAGCCTAGGTCTCTGTCCTAAGGCTTAATTTTTCCCACAGGAATCTATTTCTCCATTAAATTTTACTGCTGGAAGAGGAGTTATAGGAGTCTCTGATTTCCATTTTTGTCATTCTTCAAGACATGTCTTGATAATTTGTTCTTTACAAGCAAGCTTGGAGTATGAATCAGCTGAAAATACTGTTAGTGTGCTAGCACTTCTTTAACCAGTAGGTACAGGTTGTCTTGAACATATTACATTATGCTAGAGAGTGTTGGATTTTACTAAAAGGAATGCAGATGGTGAAAAGCTGAAAAACTGCTTATTAGTGATAGTGAATAGTTTAAAAAGAGCAGGGCTGGAATATGTTCCCATAAAATATTCATTGAAAAAGCTTGAACAATGAAAATAATGCGTAAAAGATGCTTAGAAGATAATTAATTAAGGGGGAAAAAAGTGAATTGGTCTTAAATTGTTTGCTATGTGTATTTAGCTAATTTAATAAGAATTATCATCTTCTACACGAATGGCAGGTAGCTAGTAAATGGAGCTTTCCTGAGACCTGGCTGGCATTTTGAAGTCAAGTCAGACTTTTTGGCAGCTCAGGTAATCCTAAGCCACTCTTTGCTTTTCTGTTGTAGAATTCCTAATCAAGTAGACTCCTTAGTTACACTGCTGTTTGTTTCATTGAGAAGGAAGTAGCATTTTAGTAACGAGGTGTGCCTTTGGCTTTGAGCTACCATCATGAGAGGACAGTTAGTTTTGTCTTCTTTACAAAACATACAATTTAAAGCATGCAACGCAACAGTACCACACTGGCCAGTACTATGTCCTGCTGTTGATGGGAACCCCCTGAGGACAGGTATGTAACTGCAATGGTGTCTTAACAGGAGTGACCCTGCAGCCCATGCCTTGAGCTGTGCCTGGGAGGACTGAGCTGCCACCGTGGTTCTCTCCTTGCACACTTCAATGTGTTTTGGCAGAAGAATCTGGCAGACGGTACTGTGAAACTAAATCCCTCTTTTTTTTTTTCAGTCTTGTTAAATAGCTCAGTGGGAGAAGTAAGGTGTAGGATGGAGAAACCTAGGGATTCACGGGAAGTGTGGGCTTTGTGTCATGCTCTACACAACCGGATTCTGGGATCACATTGTCTTTATCTGACCTCATTCTAGTTACTCTGGAGTCTTTACTTCAGTATTTAATAAAATGTAAATTAGATTATCTTGTTAAGCATTGTGCATATATCTACTAATTATAAATAGGATTTTAATACAAATTACCTAACAATTATTCATTAAGTTAGCTGCCTTTTCCCTACCGCCATCTTATTTCCTGCTGCTGTTCCTATGGGATTACAGGTATTCATCTGATCAGGTACAGTCCTAAAACATACCTACTGGTACGTTCCAAATGGGTTTCTGCTGAGTCCAGTGTGACATATTCATGTGCATTTCTGGGCGTAGCACAGTGAGCTCCTCCTGGGTTAGGAGAGTGCCAAGAAATAATATATGGGAAGCAACGGTAGAGTAGCGAGAAGAGTAGACCGAGTTTTGTTTTGTTTTTTAAATAGGTGAGAGATGGCTGTGACAAAAATCCTGTTCTAACCCATGAATGCAACCCAACACCTGAATAACTGAAAACAGATTTTGGCCCAATTACTGGAAAGTAATTCTCCTGTCTTTATGGCCTGTACTTCTGCTAATAGGAAGCTTCAACTTCATAAAAAGAAATAAAATTATCCAAAGTAAGTTGATAGGGGGTAATGTTTTAACTAAAAAAAGTATTAAAAAAAAAAAATATATATATATATACACACCCCACTCAATAAACCCTTAAGATCTGCAGATGCTTAATAGAAGGAAAAAACAATCATCAGCAGCAATTTGCAGAACAACTCTCCAATACTAAAAGTAAGTATTTTTAATTGTGAGCACCTCGTGGCTTATTTGCAGATAGTTGTGCGCTCCTGGAGAGGGGAAGAAAAAAAAAACTGTAATAGGCCTTAGGTCAGCTGCATTGATTTAATGCATTACTTAGGCTGCCAGAGCAGAGGTAGAATCTCCTCGCACTGCATTAGCAGTGCCTCGAGCCTCCGTGACTCCTTTTGATCAAATCTCTGTGAAAGATGAGTGTCATGCCCTCTCCGAGCCAGCTGTGAGGGGACTGCCCTGCGACTGGAGGAGCACGCGGAGCGCGGCACCGCGGGGCAGCGAGGTGAGAGCCGGCTGCAGAGGTGAGAGGCAGACACAACTTCGTACTGTAGGTCTGGAGAACACCAAGGGGGAGGATCCTATTTCACTCCCCTGTGCACAGCCCGAGCATACATCAGACCTTGAGGTGCTCAGAGTCAGACAAGAGTAAAGAGGCGTGTGATGGTTCTGCCTTAGTACTTGTACAGACAGGAGTGTTTCCAGTACTTCTTTGTACAACTCACTGAGGGAATGGGAAACTGTTTTATAGCTCTGGAAACATAAGCACAGTAAGAATGTCTGAGGTAAGGAAAGTTCTTTGCAGTTATATGTGAATGTGTGTTTTTTACTGTGCAACTTTTACTTGTGGTTATGCACTGTGGAGATATAAAAATTCTTGTGATGGTGTTGTTTTGCGGAAGGAACAATGGAGATGAAAGCTGTAGTGAGCTGCACTCTCCTTTTCTTAATTACTAAGAGATACCGTGAAAGTAGAAAAATATATTAAAAAAAAATTGTTTTCCTTTCTGCTGTGCTCTGTAAACAACTGTGTGACTTTTCTATCCTACAGTAAGTAATGCGGAATTGCAAGCTGCTTATAATGAGCAGAGCCATCACTTGTATAATTGTTTTCCTATTGAAGTAGTAGCATGTAAATCATAAATACTTGACAATGTTTAATTGTACAAGTCCTCAATATACATTAATAGCAGTAAAATCTGTGATTTGTGACTCAGATGTGTTCTGACTCAAGTGCTTTAAGCAGATACATTATCATTATTATGACGTATAAATGCACTGGAGAGCAGGCAACAATATAATTTCAGTAAGAAGTTCTTCAGAAATTACCACTAAAGTGGAACCTAATGTATGCCCTTTGTATACAATTTATTGCTGACTATTTAGCATCCAGAAAATAAGGCCAGTAATTCTGTTCTTAGGATCAGCCTGTTTGTACTCGGGGGGGAGGCAGAAGGGGGGAGAGAGGGAGTGTGTGTGTGTATGGGGGTGTCTTCCATTATGTTGTTTTCTTTTTTATTAATATATTGTCTCATTAAGGGTTTAAATGTATCAGAAAAAAGGATGCTTATTTAATTTATTTTTATTTTTATCGTGTAAAAAAATAAAAATGATTTAGTTGTTATCTCAGACATAATGAGGCTTTATTAGATACATCATTTTACCTTCTGGTTTATTAATTGTCCATATACTTCAAGTCCTCCGTGTAATCGGTTTAAAAATGAGGAGAGGGCAGATCGCTAACCCAGAGGAAGGCTGCTGATATATACAGACTGTGGTTTGTCCTTCTGTAAATCCTGAGCATAAAAGTGGCCCTATTCTTTTTTTTTCTTTTTATTCTTTCTATTATTATTATTATTTTAACTTAGAGATGTTTGTTCTTTGAATATTCTGCAGAACCAAGCAACTTTCTGAGATTTTGTGGTTGTGGGAGAGAGCAAATGAAATAAGCTGGTTTTGTTTCACTTCAAAACAAATCATTGCTTTAAGGGCAGTCAGCAATCAATTTTCACATCCGATCGGAAGCTGGACTTTGGTGTGCTCGTTTAGTTGAGATTGTTGTTTGAGCAATTTATATATAAATTTCTGTAATTCACATAACTACTTGGCTTCTTGAACCTCGTGAGCTGTTTGTCTTATCTTTGGTGAGCTAACTCTGTGCTATGTTGCAAAAACCTTGAGGCATGTTGTGTTTCTTCGTGTTCCTGCAGTCTGCAAGTGAAGTCAGCTTCATTAGTTTCATGATGGCACATCAGTGCATGGCTGGTGTTGCCGCTTCCTCCGAGCTACTCCCGGAGCATGATCTGGGCTGCCTTGGTTTGGATAAGCTTGTAAGGATTTGTCAGCCAGATGTGACAAGATTGTCAAGAGGCAAGTAAAGAAGGAGATCTGATATTAATCAGTGCATAGCTTGGAGCCAAACTTTCTCAAATGCAGTGTAGTAACATGTTCTTCTCATTTACTGCTTCTCTTTGTGGCTATAGAACTGCCACTGTCTGAGTTTGACGGTTAAAAGAGGTGCCAGCTAATAGTCTTTAATTGTAAGGATATGATTCTAGGTGGGAAAAGATCATAAGTTTCTATTTTTAACCACCTTTTTGAAAATACACGTCTGTTTACTGCAGTTTGCTGGAAAATATGTTAGACAAGAGGCTCTGTTTCTTCGCTTTGGTTTTAAAACACTGAAATTGTGGCTCAGTTCTCTGCTTGGGGAATGTGAGGTGGGCAGCCTCGCTGCAGGTTGTATTGCAAAGTAGGACTTGCGTTGTTTTTAACTGCTATCAACGTCATGCGTTGCTTTTCTTTGTTCGAATGATTAGAACAAAATACACTGAAGAATGCCTTTCTCATTTCTTCTGTTACTGAAATAGGAAGAATACTTTAAAAGAACATCTAATGCAATGTGACACATCCTTACAATTACCTGTGCTAGTAAGTTTGGATTTTAATTTTTTTAATGATCAGTGTAATTCTGTACATCTGTTCGAATCAAACTTTGGAGTTTTCAGCAGTTTATTTGGACAAAGCTTATTTTAACAAAAGTGATTAAGCAAAAAGTATCTCAAGTTGTGGAAAATTCACTTATGTTACACTTACTGTGAGTTTTGCTTGATTGATTTTAGAAATTGTTCTGCTAAGTCTTTGAACTGCTGATCTTCAACCTATTTAGAACCATAAAGAGAATGGTATCTGCAAACATATCCAGACCTGCAGGAGAGCTCCGTCGTCATCAACAGGAAAAATTATTCCAAATTTTGGGCCACTTCATGGGCACACTGTAGCCAAGATCAAATTGTACCCTTTTATGCTGCAGAAAGATTTGGGCTTTTTATACCAAATGATTGAACTTCAGCTTCTTTGCTGTTCACGTTATTATTGAAATATAGTTTACACAGTACTGAGCATGTCATTCTATTTCCAATCAGGCAAGCCAGTCATTTAGTTTTGATTTCAGTAATGAAGATTCCACTATTACAATAGTAAATATGCTTCTGATAAATAAGAATGTTTTTGTTCTTTACATTACGCTTCTTGCTCCACATTTATGTTCTTAAGGCACCATACGTGGCTAAATATTTTAATGCAGATTTGAACTAAAAATCAGGTACCGATCTTGAATTCAGTATCCAGCAAAACCCCCCACAAAATGCAGACCAAAGAAAAGCTGTTAGGCTTGGCCCCTTGGGTCATCTCCTGCCCTTCATGGCTTCGGTAGTGCAGCAACTGCCTGCTGCATGCACCGTGCTGCCAGCGGTTTTTGTCCCGAGCAGATGCTACAACTCAAGTTTGAAAACCTACATCTCTCCGACTTCTTGCTATGTTTTTGCCTATCAATATCTAAATACATATATATCTATTTATTGTGGCTGAAATTTCAATAATCAAACTTGAAGTAAATAATTTTGAGGGAGCAAAATAACTGTTCCTTGCTCACAGTCGGCTATATTTCAAATCTGAAGTTAGAGATTTTTTTTTAATTATCTATTGAAGCTGATGTCAGAAAGCCATTTTAGGTTTTCACACCTGCATTCAGTGCAAAGGAATACGAAGTTTTAAATTGTGAAATGACCAATGGAGCTACACTGCTGAGCAAAATGTTGCGTAACTGTGTAGCACCATAGATAGATTCATGCCTATGTGAACAAACACTGTTTGAGTTTAAAACTTATAAAATTGCACCAAATGAAGTTGTGTTACAGCAGGTATGTTGGAGTGATGTTATTTTTCTTTTGCTCTGTAACTTGTCTCTTTTGCCTGTAACAGAAGGGAACAATTCGAGCATGTGTTACTTTACGGCTCTTAGACTTGAGCAGTGCTGTGACGGGCTGCACACATTGGGGTGGTCTTTGAAACATCAATTCCCTCATGTTGCACCCATAGAACATTCTTTAAACTGTGTGATCAGATGATATAGTTTAAAGGGTTTACTTGCCATTCATTTACACTAACACTTCATTTGATACTTGTGCACATATATTTGTAATGTTTCTTGTTAATGTGGAGCTCGGTGTTAAATATTTCATTAAATTTTAGTTCCTGGAGAGATCCGTAGGTTCAGCATTTAACGTGGGATGCACAGCATGTTGATATGAGTAAAAAGAACATGCCTGGGATACTTGCTAGATTAAATAACACAGTGTTTTGTAGTAATAAATTTCACACCATTTCTATCTGGGGACCCATCCTTACTCCTGAAACTTGCGCAGAGTTTCTCATCAGTCTGCTGCAATCCATTGGTTGTATTTTTTTGAAATACGCTGAAATGAATGAATTTCTACAAGTTTATCAAAAACAGAGTTGAGATTCTTATGATAAATACTGCTTAATAGTCAGCAAAATGTAGAGGTTTGTGATCTACACAGACGTGGCAGGTGCACCATGAGAAGCGTAGCACCATAGCTTGTTTCAGAACCAAATGTAAATCACTACTGTGAGATAATGATGGTGTGGCATGTTTGGTTCCCTAATTTGTATGTCTTGTTATGTTTTCCTAATTGAACAGCCAAAGAAGAGCTAGATGTATTCCCCAGTTTGACCAAGGTGTCTTTCAACACACCTGTTGTTAAGAAGTGAGATTAATTGCAGTCTAAGCTAATATATCTATGAGCACCTTGTTCAACAGAAAATGGAGCTTTGCTGTCCAGTGCTTTTTGTTTAAAGAGTAGCAGTTCATGTGCAAGCACACACACGTGCATTCTCTTCTTATAATTATTTTGACAGTGCTGTTAACGAGAGGTGCCCTAAGGGGCCCTTTAGGGTAAGTGACATGCATGAGGAGTGATTCCCATCCCGCAAGTTATGCTGCGATTGAAGTTTGGCCTCGCAGTGTGCTCCTTTCTCAGACGTGTCTCCATTCTGCTTACTCACTTCGCTGCATTGCCCAGTCTGTCCAGGGCACCTCCTGTTAGTGCTGCATCTGCTGCTTAGCCAGGTCTGCTCCAGGGTTTGAAGTCCTTATTTGTTTCAGTCTCTTGTCATGGCTATTTGCCCTACAGTTTTTGACAAAATGGTGATACATGGGCAAGGGGCCCACAATTCAGTAGCCAGCTAAAACTCCTTAAAATCCACAACTGTGGTTGGTTTAGCAGAGTGCTGCCGTTTCATGAAAGTATCAGCTAATTTCAGATCCATCTCACTGAGCTGTTTCTCCCCACCACCTTTTGGCCAGTTTTGAAGAGGCTTTTTTTGTCAATTATGACAAGGGCAATTACAAGTTTTCAGCTCAAGGTGCTAGTCAGTACCTGCAAGAGAGAAATTCAGACCCATTCCAGACAAAACTTGCTTCTTGAGCACCACAAAGGGAGGCAGTAATACAACTTGCTGCAGAACCTGGCTTGTACTCTGCTTTCTTATACGCTCAAACTTGGACTGTTTAAAAGGAGGTCAGGTTTTGGCATCTGACCCCAAATAAACATTATGGATATATACATAAGGATCCTGATAATTAATGGGATGCGTTCTGTGGTCTTGTCTAGAAAATACAAAGGCCACAAGTTTAAATGTGTTCTTAGGAGTAAAAATCATAACAGAGTCTCCCCACTGAGAAAGTATAAGAAAGTATAAGATACCCCACATGGTGGGTATCCAGCACCAGCCAAAGTGTTCAGTATAATAGGTGTTCAGTTTGACTCCTAAATCTATGCTGGGGCTCTGAAACAAAGGTTTTTTGTCTCGGTATTTGGGGGCTCCTGTACCCCCGGAGCCTAGTAGAAGCACTGCTTGGCACATACAGCACTGGGGCTGCTTACTGAGGGGCCATCGCCAATCTAGGAGCTCCATTATGAGTGTAACTTCATGTGCAGAGGAACTGGAAAAGGCAAGTTGTGGCCCATCTCTGTCTCCCATCTCTATCCTAGTTAGTCTCTTACACAGGAGACAAGAATTTTGCTAAATTATTTTACTAATAAGCAGTTTGCCAAATGAATCATCTGGAGCTGGCATAGAATGTGTTTGTTAGTGCAGAAGGTTGGAGCTATTTGGTCAGCGCTGTTTACTCTGTCACATCCACATCAAATTTTTCTCTACTTAATTGAAAGCTCCGAATATGCAAAATATCAGATGCTCTCTGAATACAGCAAACAGTAAGACCTGCTTTCTTCTCATGAGAAATGTTTGTTGCTGTTTATTATGTTTATAAAATAACTCTATTAACAGCACTGTTACTTTGTAAGGAACATTTCTTGTGAGATAAGACTGTGAAAATAGTGCATGCAGCATTCAGTCTGATACAATCAGACATCCTGTAGGCACCTCTCCCTCATTTTAATAACTTCATAGGTTCATTTATTTTAGTCTCGAGTATTTTTAAGCCCAAGTAAAGAGACAGCGAATTTGCAGTGACCAAATGTATTTGCAGTGGGCACAAATGTGCTGTGAATGGAAATTTTTTGTTTCAAACTGTAAGACTGTCAAAGATGGGAAGTGAACGAATAATATCAGTGGTATACCAGTTTATGAGTGCATGATTTAGCAGTACAGCTTTGTCCTCACCCATAACTGAGGGCCTTAAGCATGTGACAGAATGAAACATGGGGGCTCACTGAATTGAATGTGGGCAGGTTGTGTCACAGGGCAAGTAACCCTCAGCTTGTCCTCAGTGTTGGACCCGTATATGTGTGTTGTCACTTGCTGAGTACCTTCCCCATGCCGCGTGTATCCTTCCCACTCTGCTTCCTTGCAGGGAGGGGCTTCCACCCAGCATTATGCTCTCCTCTTTGAGGTGTGTCAGGATGAGAACTGGCCTCAGCCAAAGGTGCTGCAGGGCCCACTGTGCCTCCCTGGGCAGATGGGAGCCATGGCCAGCCTCAGCTTGGAGTGTATTGAAACTTTCAAGGAACAAAAGGTGCTTATGATAAGCTCTACCATCAACATGCAGAACTATTAGGTTTAGATGTTGGGCTAAGCCTACAATAACTTTATGAATTTACACCATATTGAGCGGTCCACCAACTTTTGTGATCATGATGGATCATATAATTTGAACAAACTGCAGGGAGCTTAATAAAGGAGGAAAAATCAAAGTCTGTTATGAAAAAGAGACTTGAGGACTTAGACATATGCTGCAGAGAGGGCAGGGTGGAATGTTGCAAGTATCTGTGGGACAGGTGAAATGAAAAAAATGTGATACAAGGAGGTACATGTAAGCTGTAACGTGGACAAAAATTAAATCACCTGAGAACTTGCTCGAAATAGTAAAAAAAAGATCTGACAGATAGACTCACTTATCTGTGCAGTGGGTATCCAGGGAAGTGACAAAAGTTGTCTGGCAATGAAATGGACAGAGGGACAAATTCCTCTTGGACGTTTAGGTGAGTTGGTTGTAAGAGATGCTGCTTGTTGCTAGAAACTCTCCATGAAGACATGAGAAGTGCTTTGTGTTGCATCCCATTTAAGGAAAGTTTCTCTCATACAATTTTGGTCATGTAATTCCACATTTTTTTCTCCAAACTTGCATTTTAAACTGCTAAGAATTTCAAATTCCTGGTTGCAAAAGATATCTGTAATACAGCATCGGAGGCGCAGAGTAGTGAAGCTCTGCTGCACTTCATGGAGCAGCAGCAACTTGAGGAGGAGCAGTTTCTAAAGAAAGCAATCACTTCTGTGCAAAGACAGGGAGAGATTTCCCAGGGTGATGGGAACAAAATGGGGTACTGACCTGCACACCGCTGATGCGAAACAGTACCTGGGGGACCTGGGACTTGCTTTGCTGTTCCCAGGTGCCTGCACACAGAGTCAGTTTGCCTCCCAGTGTGGGCTGGGATCCACGGTTCAGGCCTGACAGCATCTGCAGGGTTATTTACTCTTTGTTTCCCATGCCGAAGAGCTGTCAAACTGGATTCCATTGGACATGGAGCGAGGCTTGGTACAGTTATTCCTCCACATCTTCGGGTAATCACAAACACTCTTTTTGCCTTTCTTCTCTTACCGAGCAGTTTTCAGCCTGTTGTTAGTACATTGCAATTGCAAGTGAGTGTAGGTCCTCAGTACCTTCAAAATTGAATAGGTGATCACAGATGAATATTCTGAAATGAAGTCTGATAATATAGCAAGAATCAGAGTGAACTTGTCCCATTATCTTGTGCTTTTCTTTAGCCGTGAGGGCTGGGAGTGGGTTGAAAAGAATTGTTTGGTAGCTTTTGAAGCATAATTGAAACCACAGTATCTGAAAAAAAAAATAAAAACCCAAACAAGTCAGTAGTCATGACTTTCAGGCAACAGAATTTGACTTCTTATTCTGTGATGAGTAGGTAGGTGGCTTTTGGTGGCTGATTTAATGGTTAATCTCTCTTAATGAAGAATCACCTGTATCAAAAATCCGAGGTTCAGATGCGTACAGCCTTGCTGCTAAAACCACAGAAAATTTGATCAGAATTTCGATGCAAAAACAAACAAACAAAAAACATTATTTCATTAATAATGGGTTTGGAGAAAGCTCTCTGGCAGGGAGAGCAACTGGAAAACAGTAGCAACATCCTTGATGATAGCGTAACATTTTTGTTTTTATTTCTGTTAACGTTAGTTATCTGCTTTTTGTTTCTGGAAAAATAAATGAAATAATTGCCCTGAATGAAAGGGCTGCACAAAAAAATTTCCACTTTAATTTCCCTCTACATATACAATCCTTTAATTATGATTTTGAAGCTTTACAGTGTAGAAAGTTATTCCTTTGTTTTGTAGAATGAAATTGTGTGTAGGCTCCACGTGTTGGGAACATAAAGCTCATTAAAAGACTCGATATAATTACAGTACCTTAGACCAGGCATACTAAGTATAGCAGGATTAACATGCAAAAGACAAGCATTTTGATCTCATGGATTTCTGCTATGTTTTCATTCATTAAACTCAGATTCTAAGTTGATTTGAGAGATAATCAAAACTCATCTTTTAGAAGTGCCTTTTTAAGTTGAGCAGCGAGTAAAGATTTGAAGTTGTGACTCATGGATTGTTTCAAAAGTTAATTTTGCCACGTTATGTTCTATGACTGTGTTAATGCAGATGCTGATGGAAAAGTTTTAGGAAACACTCTGATAACCACGAATGATGGGAAATGCTGCCAATAACATCCTGAAAGTGGCATTTATTTCTTCTCAGGGATTCTCATGAGTTTTGGTTTTGTTTTTAAGTCAGCAACAGATACTGAGTTGAGGGCATACCTTTGATATATTAACAGCATGCGAGCTAGCCAGATTTAAGAGTGGTGTCCAGAACCTTTAATGTATTCATTTGAGGAGGGCTTAACTCCACGCTCTGAATATAAGAAGAGTGACGCTCCATGTTTAATTGTTTCTTTCCTACATGTGAAACAAAATGCCCCCGTTAGGTATTTTCTATTTTTAATGTGTAAAATCTTTTACTCCTATAGAGGAAGATAGGAGAACAAGTACATATACCGTATAGCTTTTTTCCTAGCATGCGTTGCTGTGGAAGGCTGTAACCTTTTGTAATTCTGTCTGGAGAGACTGCAAAAGATGCATTTGTGGAATTCAGCTTACTGAACATAGCAGGATGGCCTGTGGAAGGGGATCAGTATGTGCAAGTCACAGAACATTATGTATTACAGAAGTAGAAGAAGAAACTGTGTTACTGTTTGATATTTTGTGTTATAAATGAATCATCAGAAAACTACGCTTCTTTTTTGACCTTTTTGTAGGAAATTTATGGCTTTTTATTGTTAATGTTATTGAGGGATTTTTAATGTCTAAATGAAAATACATCCTCCATTAAAGAGAAGCAATTCACACTGCGTAGGGTATTGATGTGTATTTTATGACTTTATGGGGAGCACAGAGCTTTTCTCAAGAATTCAGTATTTTGCAATGACTCCTTTAAAAGATTAAAGGCAAAGTGATTCAGAGATTTCAATAGCGCTGTTGCCACTTGTTCCAATCCTTCAAATAAAGACGAGTCTCAGTATCAAGTCACTGCAATTTGGAGATGTGCTTGTTAGCTAATTCCTTGATAAGTAAGCAGCCAAGACTTGAAAATTCCAGGCTGTCATGTAAAGCAGTAGGCACTACGTCTCCTGCACACGCTTGTTTATAGAATGCTGTTTTATGTAGTACACTTTTCTGTCCTGTGTCAGTCTCATTCACCAGGCCAAAAGAAATGTCCACAGCAAACCCCGCTCGAACTACCTTTCTTCCATGCCCTTTTTATTTTAAGCATTTCCTGTCTCTACCTTTTGTACCATGATTCTCCAAAAACTTGCTGCTTTGTATATTTGCCAAAAATGCCAGCGTGGGGATGCCAGCACTGTGGAAAAAATGGTACTTTTTCCCTTCAGATCTTGTTTTGCATGAGACATAATGAGTCTGAACAGCAGTCAGTAGTGGGCTTAACTTTGCCTTACTTCATGTTGCTTCTCTGTACTTTGAGATGTAAACCATTTTGTTTTAAGAACAGAAAAACTTATGCACGTTGCGATCACATAATCTAATATTTTTTGTAATCCAAGTCAGACTCTCTGTACATTAATTTCTTCACTTTCCCACCCTTAGTACGTATTCTGTTCAGATCTAAGCGATATAGAGTCATAGAAACGCTTTGTTCTGTGGCAGTCCCTATGGAGTTTTAACGAGGACCTCCAAGTTGTCTGTCTGCCTTCTGCAGCAGATCAGCATGTACAGAAGAAAACATAAATTCCAGGATGCAAGTTTGTATTGCCCTGTTGATTAGGAATTTTTGGCTACTAATTTGATTTGCATTATAGATGACCTTGGTGAGAATAAAGTGATGCACAAATTGAACTGTGCGACTGATTGCTATCTGCGTGTTCTGTTTTGCCTGTTACACTTCAAGCATTTCTTTGCAAAATGTAAGGCTATCATTTTTCAGGAGATGAGAGTACTTTCTGATAAAATCCGTGACTGAGAAGTGTCAGTGAATTTCTGTGCCCTGGACAGGATACACATACTCTGTGGGTACTGCTGGCTATAAGGACTTGTGTCTCTGCAGAGCTAATATTGCTCATTAGCACTTCCTATATTGCAATTATAGAGGTCCAGCAAAACTCTTACCTGTGTGCCTTTTTCAAAATGTGATGCTTGTATGAGGATTGTATCTTAGATGAATGTCCCAGAACAGTTTATTTTTGTTATAAAGGTGCGTCAACCTAAATAGATCCATGGGAGTGCTGCTTTGTATACCACTAAATACTTTACAGCCATCATATTCTAGTGCTTTAGCTGGTGACTGATTTTCTTCTTGCAATACTACCTCTGCTTAAATGCAGGTTTCGCCTGGTACTGCACGTTAATAGGAATGAGCTTGTATATTATCTGACTTATATGGATAGTAGGCTTGTGCTGTATAGGTATAATGTGCACTGTCTAGATGGTGCCTATCCATTACATATCAACCTTTCTATTGATTTGCAGGCTATTCGATGCACTCTGGTGAGCTGTAGTTGTCAGTGTTTCAAACCTGGGAAAATAAATCAACGACAATGTGACCAATGCCGGCATGGATGGGTAGCACATGGTAATACTTATTCTTGCAATCTATATAAAACATTCTACACCCTTTCTCACATGTTGTTTTATTGTGTGTTGCCCTCCCTTCCCCAATAGCCTTTGCATTCACTTTTATATCATTTATATTCATTTACATTTTGTGGTTTTATTTACAGCCCTGAGCAAACTTAGGATTCCCAACCTCTATCCATCAAGCCAGGTGGAAATAGTTCAATCCAATGTTGTCTTTGATATCAGTAGCCTCATGTTGTATGGAACCCAAGCTATTCCTGTGCGCCTTAAAATTCTGCTAGATCGGCTTTTCAGTGTTCTGAAGCAGGAAGAGGTGATACAGATTCTCCATGCTCTTGATTGGACACTACAGGATTATATACGTGGATATGTGCTGCAGGTATTGCATTAAGAGAGTTTTTTATTTAACTATGATGATTGAGTCATGTTTCAGAATAATTTCTGGCTTGTTATTTTCAGTAGTCTCAATGTGCGGTGTAGTTCAGCTGAAAGGCAGTGGTAGACTTGAGGAAGAGTAGCACCAGAAAAGGAAGGGTTAATTTTTGGTCATTGCTCTCCTTGCTCAAGCCAAACTAAATCTTTCCTCTTTGCTCAAAATTATCAATAAAGGTAAACAAAGAGAAAGGGAAGGGAAAAAAAGCTTACTGGAATAGGCTTCCAAATTTACTCCAAGTATTATTTAAACAGTAAGTTTACTATAAAATTGCAGAATAATACACTGATGAATGAACTTGCCATCATTTCAAGCACCAGGGACAATCTTCATCACTGATGTAGTGCTTCTGAGCTTACTGGAGCTACATCAAGGATAAATTGGGCCCTATGTGCTTACACTGATGTTAGTCCTGGCTACTATATGGAAGTTACCTCTTATGTAAAGTAATATGATGATCTTACATTATGACATGAATCAATATTTAATGGTCTTGATAATCTTGCTTTTTAGTGTTAGGATTAAAAATATGGAATCAATTACCTTGAACCTCTACCACATGAAAAATTTATAATGTTACGTTCTTCATCGTCTTAGAAACTCTTACATGCACTGTGAAAAATCTCAGTAGGCCATCAAATACATGTTCTGTGATAAAATATTTATTGTAGTTATTGGGAAAAGTTAGGCATAGCTAGAGTTTGAAAGAACTCCAACACTCCAGAGTAATTACAGCTGTGCTCTGTGAACACTGGCAATAGATCAATACAGGTTCATTTGTTCTCTGATCTTAGTTACTTGGAAGATTATTAAACTTGCAATTAAAGAATACTTGACTTAAATGAGGAGCTAAATCTTGGTCTGATTGCTCCATCTCTGCTGTCTGTAGTTAGATAATACTGTTGTTCAAATGTTGTGTGTCAATTTTTGTGGGAAAAACAATGGGTTATTGGAAAGAATAACTAGTTCAGAAAGAAATAATAAAGCCAATATAGTAAAATTTAAAGAAAATATCACAGAATTACTATTATTCTCTTTTTAAATATAATAATTTTGTAATTTTGCTGAAGAGTTTCTAGTCTGTGGGGAGATGGGGAGAGAACAGAACAGGAGTTAGGGGAGAGATTGGGGTGGGAAAAGGGTTTTCTTTTTTCTTTTTTCCTATTCCACACATTATTTTCTTTTTTTTGTTATTATTATTTTATTTTTTACATAGGATGCTTCAGGAAAGGTGCTGGATCACTGGAGCATAATGACCAATGATGAAGAACTGGCTACTTTGCAGCAATTTCTTCGTTTTGGAGAAACTAAGTCCATTGTAGAGTTAATGGCAATTCAGGAGAAAGAAGGGCAATCAATTATCATACCACCACCAACTGCTAATTTGGATATTAGGGCATTCATAGAGAGCTGCAATCAACACAGTCCTAATTTTTCAGCTTCCTTGGACAAAATGAGCCCCACCAACATTCATCCCTTTGAGAATATTGTGAATAACATGGCTTTCATGCTGCCATTTCAGTTTTTCAGTCCAGTGCCTCCACCTTTGATAGGTTCACCACCAGAAAGACACTTGATTGAACAGGGTCAAGACCACTGCAATGAAACTAAACAAGATATCCATCTACCTTTTACTGAAAGCAGCTTCCTAACTTCTAGCTCTGTACCATTTCAAGTTGAAAATGAGAGGATCATAAATGGTCCAGATGTCATCACTAAAACAGAAGATGATGCCCTTTTAAGCGATTCAAGTTCACATAATACAGCAGCAAAGCTTGAAACAGCAGCACTCTCTCCAGAAACCAAAATGAAATCTGTTGAAAAAAATGGCACTGGGCCAAGGAAAGGGCGTGTTTTCTGCACTGCATGTGAAAAGACGTTTTATGACAAAGGTACTTTGAAAATACATTATAATGCTGTTCATCTGAAGATAAAGCACAAATGTACAATTGAGGGTTGCAATATGGTATTCAGCTCTTTGCGTAGTCGAAATCGTCACAGCGCAAACCCTAACCCCAGACTCCATATGCCAATGAACAGAAATAACAGGGACAAAGATCTAAGAAATGGTTTGACCATTGCTGGACCTGGAGATAGTAAAAGGACAGAATTTACGATTTTAGCTCCTGATAGCAGAACAATTACCAGCTATGCCAGCTCTTGTACAGATGCAAAGGGTCAGGTTGGATTTCCCAGTATCGGACAGAATGGTGTCCTCTTTCCCAATCTAAAAACAGTACAGCCTGTTCTTCCTTTCTATCGTAGTCCAGTTACACCAGCTGAGCTTGCTAATACTCCAGGTACTCTTCCTTCTCTGCCTCTTGTTTCATCCTCAATACCAGAGCAGCTTATTTCAAATGAATTGCCATTTGACGTGCTACCCAAGAAGAAATCTCGTAAATCAAGCATGCCTATTAAGATAGAGAAAGAAGTTGTTGAAACACCTCATGAAAGTAGTGATGTTGCCAGCTCTGAAGATGATACACGTCTACAAGTGGTAAGCGATGGAGAGCTTGAGTCCTGTGAGCATAAGATAGAGAATCAGGTGTCCGGCGGGGTGGAAAATCACCCCCATTCAGGTAATTCATGGAAATCTGTCTCTGGGGTAGAGGGCCCAAAGTATTTTGAATCTGTCTTTGCACCAGATAACCAATACATCAAGGATATCTCTGACAATGAATTACGTCACTGTGAGAAAGAGGTTAAACCAGAAGAAAATCAACCATTAAAAATAGTTTCCCATGAGATTGTATACGAAGATCCAATACACCACCACAATGATGTTATAAAACCAACGACTGAATCCCCTGTATATGTTAAAGAGCAGTCAAAACGCAGGATTTCTAAAGATGACTGCCCTGAATTGCAACACCACTTGCTGAGCGGGGGCTTTTTCAGCACTTTGTCAAGCAGGGGTGCTGCCATTGCTTGTTTTGAAGACTCTAAAGATATGGATCATGTCAGCCAACATGCACTAGGGATTCAGAAGGAAGAAAGCCGCTTTCATTGTGACATCTGTAAGAAGACTTTTAAAAACCCTTACAGTGTAAAAATGCATTTTAAAAATGTACATCTCAAAGAAATGCATATTTGCACAGTTGAGGGCTGTAATGCTGCTTTCCCTTCTCGTAGAAGTCGAGACAGGTAAGAAATTATAAACAAAATTGTATTTATTTTACCATCACAATGGAGCCTAATTTGAAATTAAAATGAGTGTTGGAGGAATGGAGCCTGCAAAGATTTTTCTGTGTATCCTCATATAACAGGTACGATAACTTATCAGAACATTCATGAAATGAAAATCTATTGAAAGAAACATTTCCTTTCCACTAGACTACAAGGTATTAAATAAAGCCATGAAAATTTCATAACTGATAAAGTCTTCAATAGTTGAGAGAATACTTTAGAACATAAAGGGAAAGCCACAAGGGTATGAATTCAGTTATTTTCCAGTAGATGCATGCGTGGACTTATATGTTTAGTACGTACTTTCATGTGTATTTTAATGTATACAGTTTTTTGTTGTTTTTTTTTTTTTTAATGAAAAAGCAATGAGATCAATTCAGGAAATCTTCACTTATCCTTATCCTTCTGTTACACAAGGACTTCGAACAACCCTGTAGGAGAAATCCTATAATAAAAGCAGAATTACCCTATGTCAGTACCAAATCAGCCTTACACATTGCTAGCTGAACTAATTCTATCTGGTGTGTATTGGTAGTGCTTTAATGTGAAATTTCATACTAAACCCTAAACAATACCGTGAGCCTGATTCAGTTTACTGTTAGCTGCAGTACTGTGTTGCTGTTAGTCATTTTGTTTCAGACTATTTTGCACATAGACTGAGAAACAAGAACTGAAGTTTTATTGCTGTCTGTCAGTTATGTGTCTGAGTTGAGAAGTGGTAGATAACAGTTCTGTTTAAGTGGGACTAAGTCTTCTAAGTTTTCTAATGCTCCTATAACAGTGTTACAGCAGATCTTGACTACAGAAAGCATGCCTGGATAGTACTTCAGAGTGACACAAGGTTTAGATTGTCTGTAATCTGCTAGGAGTGCTGGAGCCAGCTGATGCAGTCCAGAGAGGATGAGCCAGTATTTGAGGACTGGCCACTGCATATGAGATGCACAGATTCATCTGCTGCTGGCAGGGATTCATACCCTGGTCTGCTGTCTGCATCTTCCCAGATGTGAATTCCTCTCCACTCTAATTGTGATATGGGCCACGGGAAAGAAGGCCAACAGTAAAATTTGGGTTCACATGCCACAAATTCCTTCCCACATCAGTGTATTCAGTTAAGTTCTGACACTGGTGTTTGTGGAAGATGATTTATTTAACAAACTTTTAAATAAATAAATAACTTATTTAAAAAGGGGTAAAAAGTCAATTCATAAGGAATTTTACAAGCTTGGTGCAAAAAAGTAATTATTTGGAACAACTTTGCACAAGTTTAACACAGAGTGCTGGAAGTGCAGGTACAAAGTATTTCTGTCCAAATTTTTTATGCTTTGGATGAAACTGTTAGGTGATAGCAAGGGGAAAATAAACGTTTTCTCTGTCTTGCAATAAATTCAATCTTCTAATCAGAGTCTGGAAGTTCCCAGCGATCTGATTGATGATATTCAATGAAAAGCAGTGATTTTTGTATGCTTTGCCCACTGGGAAAGGGCTTCATTTCCACTTGCCCTCAGTTTGTTTTCTGACCTCAGTTCAACACCCAGAATTCTTTATTCTGTTCACCAACTCTTTTAGGCCCAGCACTGGACCTAGTGGAGTGAACAGCTACCCACAATGCAGGACAGAATCGGAAACATTGATTTCTGTGGAGTTATTTCTGATATCTACCAGTATAAGCAATTTCAGATACCCATTCACATGTATAAATCATCCATGTGCACACTCTCTGTGGCAGTTCTTCAAATGAGAAGCATACGGTTCTTGCATGTTACTAAATATTGTTTTTTCTCTTTGTTAATGATCCTTATGAAACAACTGTTAAGTGAGGCAAAGCACTTTCTTGCTAAGCTTGTCTTTGTTCTTTTAGACATAGTTCAAACCTAAATCTTCATCATAAACTTCTGACTAAAGATACACTGGAATTCAACAACCATTTCAATGCAACATACCTCTTGAAAGACATGGCTAAGGAGTTTTGTCAAGATGTCTCTTTAAAACAACATGTTGGACATACTTCTGTAATCTTCAAAGGAATGAACAGAACAGGCAGCTTGGTTTTTCCAATGAGCAAAATTAGAGAACCCTGTTCTGAGAGTTATGGATACGATCCATTGAATGACGGAGCTGTTCTGGATCTAAGCACTACTTCCAGCATTAAATCTGAGAGCAGTGCTCACTCTTCTTGGGATTCTGATGGAGGAAGTGAAGTGTGCACCATGCCCTTGGATGATAGCGATGAAAGCTGTGAAGGACCCAGCCTAATGCCCAGTGATGAACTCTACCAAGACTGTAATTTAATTGAGAAAGCTAATCAGAACTTTATAAATTTACCTTCCAGTTTGCCAATATCTTGTCACATATGTCAAAAGACTTACAGTAACAAGGGAACTTTCAGGGCTCATTACAAAACTGTGCATCTCCGCCAGCTCCACAAATGCAAAATCCCAGGTTGCAACACTATGTTTTCATCAGTTCGCAGTCGGAACAGGCACAGCCAAAATCCTAATCTGCACAAAAGTTTGGCTGGGTCACCAACTAGCCTGCAGTAAGACCACGCTTTTCTGAATTTATTTCTTCTAGAAATTAATCATTTCAATTAAGGAATGCGTTAAAATTAATTTTGTTTAAACTCATTTGACTTCTAGCACACTCAGCAACCACAGTCAAATTCTTTTCTCTTGTATACGCTCCTCAGCAGTTTTATTTAGCAAAACTTGGTGCTGTAGTTTTTGTGCAATTGTTTAGTTTGACGTGAAATAGAGCTCCTGTAAGGAAGAGAAAGAACTTTTGAAATGGGGAAGATGTGGAGTTATTAACTAAAATGTTTCTGATACCTGTGAAGTATTATTTACCAACAATAGGAGCTTCAAATGAGAACCATCATTCTTTGTGTTTACATGAAAAATGAGTTGTTGTGCTGTATAAGAAATAGTGACAATTGTGTTGTTTCCTCTTGTTGGCGTGAGAGTTCTGGGGCTACCATTTCATACCTGACACCTCAGTCTGAAGCTGACTTGCAGTATTAATTGAACATGGCATTTGCAGTTAACCGTATCTTGAAATGTAAAGAGGTCTGTAATTTTCTGAAATCCTGCAGTTCTTACTCTTCCAGTGGGAATTTCCCTTGAATACAGATTGTTTTACTATTATTATTATTATTATTATTATTTTCAAAATTTAGAACTGTTTGCAAAAGGAGAGGCCTCTTAACTTGCCAAGGTTGGCTCATTAACTGGGAGACTCTTACGTAAAGTAGAGACAGAAAGAAAGCAAGTAAGAAAAGGGTTATTTACAATTTCTGAACGACAGCAAATGCATCCATGAAATAAGGGGAAAAAAATGCACTTTGAGTTTCTCTTCAGGAAGAGAAAATATTTTGTTAAAAATAGAGGGTGGGGGAAGGGGGAAACAATGTGAAAATCCAAACTGCTATAAGAATTTGAAGGTGCAATTCCAAGCCTTTGAGAGGAGGAAGAGAGAAAATGGATGCAGTAGATATCTTTTATGATACATCAGTTACTGTTTTTTTTTAATGGTGGTATAAAACATATGTTGATCTTTGTAATGGTAGAATGCTTTAATTCATCTCTTTTAACGGCGACATTGTTCAGTGTATGTTAAAATGTTTAAAACCCTTATTCTTGTCCCTGTAATAACAGTATTCTGCATTATGTTCTATGCACTTAAGATTGATCTTGCGTTGTATTTAAAAATTCACTTTAATATTTAATTTGTAGTCATATCATACAAATGCTGTGTTTGTTCTTGTGGTGCATCTTTTTTGACTGAATGGTTTTCAAACAGAGAAAGGAATACTAAAGCAAGTCTTACAGTAACTTCTTTTAATTCACTAACTGAAATCACCTGATCACTTGTAGTATGGAGGCATGATATTGGCAGCACAACTTGTACATACTATACCAAAGTGCTTACAGTATTTGTGGTTTCTAGTCTAGCTTTCCAGTACAATTGGATCCTAGTCTTTACTCATTTTTGTGACTAAATAAAAATAGACTGAATTTCTGGATTTGGTATGTATGTAGAAAGACTAGTACAATGCTATTGCCATATGTCTTGATGTTTAACTTATTCTAAGATATACTACGGTATTGTAACCATTTCATATTGTATAAACAAATGAAAAGTGGACTGATTATTTCATTAATTCTTTTGAAAACTGGTTTGTGTGCGAGTATGGGTTATGCAAGGAAAAAACATGACAGTTGTAAATGTTTGTGCTCAGTAGAAATGGTTTCCATGCATTGTGTAAAGTAATTTTCTATTTTTTTAATTTACAGTAGGTTTATGTAATATTTAAAATAACCCATTTGTGCTTGAAGCTGTCAGGAGGAACTGTTAGCCTGGGGAGAGCTGTCCCATTGTTTTGGGGTTTTTTTTTGTGTTTTGGCAAGGGGGTCAATACTTCAAGATTTTTCTTTGTTTGCTTTAAATGAGACCTCATATTAGTGGAGATTGTGGATGAATGCTAAGGGCACGACTGTAGGAGACACAACTGCTTCCAGCCTTTTGATAGTGTAAATCACTTATTTGTTATACAGCTATTTCAAGCTCTTTTTATATATGTGTGTATATATATATATATATATAAACCTATTTGTTTAATCTTAAATGATGTTGTTCAGTTTTTGTTGATTTTTTTTTTATTATTATTATTTTTGAAACAGTGTGCTGAAAACTAATGCTGTAATGCTCGTTAATATAGCTTCCACTGTGCCCGAAAAGGAAGCATTTGTATATCCTAACAATTTTGTATGTGTTAATAAAAGCAAATAACAATGCCTCTGGTTGATTCAGAAGAGTAGGCTTTCATGATTGAATAAATACCTATTCTTCACTTCTATTCAAGCAATAGTTTTGCAAACTTGTTCCCTCTGTATAGAGCACTGTTTTGACAGTGGTACCAACATTCCATAGTAAGGAAGTGTTATGGTTGTAATGAGCCATTGGAAATGATATAATAGATGTTATCAGATATTTCACTGATTTTTTTTTTTTTTCCTTAAGCAGTAGGCAAGGGGGGAGTCATTAGTTTAAACATCATCAACTGAACAGAAGGTAAATATCTCAGCACTGAGAACTATGTTAAGGCAAATATTTTTAGCTCTATTTTATACTTTTGAAAGGTTTTGTTGTTTTGTTTGTTTGTTTTTTTAATCTAAACTCTGAACAGGATGGGAGATTTTCAAGAACAGGCTAAGCCCTCAGTGCCCCTAGAATACCATATGTATCTCATGAAACACTTGTGTAGCTCCCTCCTTCTAATGACCACAACATGGCTGGACCAAGCCTTAACATCTCCTGTTCATTTTAAATGTGTGATGCTTATAGCAGCCTGTATCACATATTCACCACAGATGTTAGAGGAAGTAACCTCACTTCAGAATAGTAGCACCACTATGTTTTGTTCTTATTTTGAGCTTTTCATGGTTGCTGTCGAATGCCTGTGGCAACTTCCACTGATTGAGGCTCAGTTCCAGAGCTGTTTTCATCTGTAATGCTGAGTACATGCAGTGGGAGGATCAGATCTTTACATGAGGTTTGAACTAGGCCTGGCTATGCCCACCATCACTGTGAACATATATTGCTCCCTTTTTTATTTGTATTTTTTTTTCCTTGTAGAAAACAAGAGCCTCAAAAACTAGATTGCGTCATCTTTTTCTGACTCGAAAGGAGAAGTTGGGGATGCACGCTGCAGAGTAGCCACTCCATACATTTGAGCACCCGATTTCTCAGAATACAGGTATTTTGTAGTTGTTGGTAGCAAGTCTTTCTAGCTCTGGAAAAATGAATGTCATAGTGCTTACGGGAGTAGTTAGAGAAATGTTTTTAACAGAGTAAAAGGGATCTGCTTTTATACCTCTAGTTTTCTAAGTGCTTTGAAAAGAACTGAAACCAGAGGTTCATTCTGATGAATCTTTAGTAACTTTATACACTGCAAAACCAGTGAAGTGGAGAAACAAGTTCTGAAAATACCTTTCTGATGCTTTGCCTTGAATGAGGAAGCCTAAACACAGCTAAACTTCCTGGACTTAGTCCAAAGCTTTTTAAATTTGATGCCAGGCCACCCTTAAAAAGGATTCACACACAGCTTCTGGTAAATCAGAAAGCATAGGTTAAAGAAATGCAGCTAAACTAAAATATACCTTTTGGAGTTTGAGGTACAGGCCAGAAGGGTTCCATTCAGCATGCAGGTGAGCAGCCTTTTCAAAACAGGAATGAGAGTCTGAATCCAAATTGGGATGGAGACAACAATGCAGTGAGAGGAGGAGGGCTGGATCAAAGAGTTCTTGCAGAGAGCCAGGCTGCAGGGTGTGCTCAGAGCATCATTTACTGCTGGGCTACCCTGATTTAAGAGGAGCGAAGGGCAAGTCTATATGTAAAAAGGTAAGGCTTTAAGTTGGATTAAGTATGTACAGAATGATCTATTCAGCTTTGAATTACTTGGAAAACTTTTCTGAAGAGTTTGCTGGCTAGTGATGTTTCCACGTAACCTCAGCAAGCACATTCCGATGGTAGATTGGCTTTTAATTTCCTTCAGTCCCCTACCCCTGGCCCCCATGCCTTTTGGCACTCCTTGGATTGCACATAGTTGCTAACTTGCAAATGTACTGTTGAAACATCACCCTGTTAAGTTGTAGCCCTGTCAGCTAGGTTCCCCATGAGCACCCTTCTGATTTTGCGCCTGTTCCATAAACTGGTTTTAAAAAAGGAAATGTCATAAAGTGGCAATCCCTCTCTGGTGAGCTGAGTCTCATTCTGCTCCAGTTAAGAGCTTTGCAGAAGGGCTTGTGGCCATTTGTTTTGTGTTTCTGTAGTTACTGTCTTAAACTGATAAAGCTGACTGTGAATCCAAGCTGCCAATTCAGATGTGTCTTCTCAAGCATGAGCTGATTCTTTGCTTTAAGTGAAACATGCTTCCTACTCATTCACTGTCTGCACATCCCTTACCATAGAGTCCTATTTCCCTGAAGTCCAGAAGTTCAGCGTGCCCTTCTCATTCAGACCTAAAGCCATAAACCCAACTACCAGAAAGGTGATTGTCAGGGATGAACTGAACCATTCTGGATGGCTTTTACCTCTTCTTTCTATCCGCTAAAGATTCAGGAGCAGCTGGTCCTAACATCCAATACTGACCCGTTACATTTCATTAGTAATTCCTATTTAAAAATATATATATTAATAAATAAACAGTTAGTTGCAAGTAATATCCTTTTTGAGGTCTGTAGTGAGAAACATATGCTGTAGTAAAGTAGAGCAGTCAGAAAGATTTCATAGTTCTCACTTTAATTCCAAAATTATTATTTTTAATTATAGTAATTATGCAAACCCTTTTACAGAACAAAAAAAGTCTTATCTGATAATTTATAAGAATGTCAGTACTCTGCACACAGGTAAATTACTCACATATATATCAATACATTTTGTAATTGTATATGCATAGGACTGTATTTTTGTGTTAAACTTAATTCCTCGTTTATGCTAATAGAAGTAGAGAATAATTTCAAAGAAATCAGTAGACCTGGGCAATAATACTGGAGTCACATCTCAGCAAGGGCTGTAAGTTATGTGTATGTGTGTAGGCTCCTGTTGGCTGCTTACACTGGTTTGTGAATATTAGTTTATTGAAGTAGGTCATAATACAACACTTCAAAAGACTGAAGAAGTTTTTCTAATTTCTACACCTCCATCTCCACTATAAATGTTTTGGAGCTGCATTTCTATGTGACCAGTGTAACAGCAATCCTATGAAAACTATTACCTTTGCTTTTAAGATGGCATGAAACAGATCTTGTGTAGAAGCAGAACATTAGTTCTGAGTGAGCTCTGCTAGTTTCAGCAATTTCAAAATCTGGACAGATATATCTTATCACATTCAAATAGTGTCCAGCCAAAAATTCTCAAAGAGAACAAGCTGTGTGAGTGTAGGGCGTGTAAAGATGTGGAAGTGTTGGGAGCTGCCAGAGTGACTTCAGAGGAATCACTGGCAAAACAACATAACTTACCAGAGAGGAGACACGTTATTGCTGCCCTGGGAAGCCGACATCTGCACCTCTGTGTGGGATGATATAAACCTTACGTTGGATTCCTGAACACAGAGGCCATGTGCAAGTGAGAGGTATATGCAGGCATTTCAGGCTGTGGATAGCTTGAATAAAGCATTCTCCAAAGTAACAGCTTACTGCTGCCATATGCAGAGCAGTAATGTTCTTAATATCTACAGAACAAGGACTTCTTTTTTCACAAAGTCACTGTGCAGGAATTCTGTCTTTCGCCACTGTCCTGAAGACTGAGTCTCTCTCCCTTGATAGGAACATGCTGGAAAAACTCATTTGAGTGAAATCCAGTTAGCTTGCTTTCCGAGCGTTCAGCATTCCCTGCTTTAGCAAAGGAGCATATCCTTACCCTTTGTCTACAGAGGATACAGCAGCTCGAGTTGTGCCCATCCTTACCCCTCAGCTATTTCTCCATCTCCTTCCTTTCCAGGTATGAGGGAGGCACCCAGATTTCTCTCACTCCTGCAGTTTGACACAAACCTCCAGGCTCCTGTTGCTTTTTCTCAGCTTTATCTTGCACAAACAAGAACAAAGAGCAGCAGCTGGGAATGAGAGTAAGGGCTGTAATTTGGAAAATAGTCACAGTGGTTGTTTCACAGGCTGAAGGAGTGCAAGAGCAAACAATGATGATGTTCCCAATTGTGTTACCTCTGTGTGTTACCACCTTCATGGGGAATACTTTATGAGGCTTTCCTTCTTGAATACTATCAGTATTCTGTCATGATAGAAGAAAATTTTTGTAAGGGTGCAGCTGGAAAGTGTTCTCTTTTTCTCATCCATATCTTTGCAACACTCTTTACAGTAAGATGTGGGTTTTTCCCTTGCTGTGACCATGCAGCACAGCTATGAGGGGAGGAAAGCCTGCTCTGCTCTCATGATAGTGCCTTTGAGCTAATGCCACACGAGCATGGTGTGTACTCTGGGGATGTGTTCTTTACGGCAAGGAGGGAGGCTGGGTTGTCTACAGGTAAATGAGCTGGTCTGGAGCTCAGGAGATCTGAAAACTCCAGCCATTACTCAGAGTAAGTTTGACTTTCAGCATTTTGGTGCAGATCTGCAAAGGCTTTTTGTGCCTCAGTCAGAAGAATAGTTACTGACTCGACAGGAAAATTGTGAAGGTAACTGAAGTCATAAAGTCTTGGGTGCGTGTTGTGATGTTGCTATGTGACTGAAAGAAGTCAATTTGTCATTAAACGGGCATTTACTTTGTTTTACATGTCAGGCTATTACTGAAGGGGGTAGGTGATTGGCTTTGGTCGTTTCTTGAGTCTGTGCTGTGAGGATGTGCTCAGTACGGGTATACAGTGCTGCTCTCTTCTGGCTGGAATCGGAACTGTCCGGTTCAGCCTTGTCCTTGCTAACGACTGGAGGCGATTCTGATTCACCCCCATGGTGGATGCCTTTGTGAAATCCATGCAGGCATGCTTTAGAAAACTAAAATCTCAATTTTCTCTCCTTGTTTCAAGAGGTCCATAGCCATGTCCAAGACAGTGTAGATTTCTTGCAGCACTCCGTATTTTGTCTTAGGAAGTCTGTTGGTCATTGTAACAGATCTCAGTCATGAAACAACAGTTGGTTTCAACTGCGTACTACTTCAAACTACAACTTTGAGATAATAAATATACATGATAATTTTAAGTGATGGAAATATATCAACTGTGCACATCTGTTTTCAGGGATGCATATAACCCAGGCAAAAATGATAGTCAAACAGGGAAAGGAGAATAATTTCCAGGTCAGTAATAATAACAGATCACACAGCACTCTGGGGAAATCAAGCATGTGTATTTGCATTCAGATTTGCACTGCAAACTCAAGAAGTCTGCATACCCTTCTATAAAAGCATGCTAAAGTTACTTTGAAAAGCAGTGCTTTTCATCACATTAATTACATGTTTTGTTTTGGTTAAAGACCACCATCATGAAATTACATCAACAACTTTTGCGCTGCCTAATATAAATACCATAAAGAATCCCATGAACTGAAATGAGCACAGCCTATCCCAGAAATCTCTTAGCAGAGCAGACCAGAAGTATTACCCTACTGAACGTACTGCTCTTGAAATCTAGACTACCTCATGAAGCAGTGATGCTTTTGAAGATATTCTTCAGATTTTCAGTTTCTCCTTTTATATTTGCAACTTCTTGGTTTATATTAAATCATAGTTTTCTTTCAAATGTATTTCTCCTTTCCAAAAAGAATCTTCAGCATGTATGCAAGTGGAAAACTAATAGTGTCTTTAAAAATGTCCAAAATTGCACAAAGTCAGTGAACAGCAAGGAGTGTACCTCTTTCCTGACTTAACATCAAAGGAGAGTCTCAGGGCATTTCAAATGAAGATAAAAATGTTTAATTCTGTGTACAGAAAATACTTTAAAGTAAAGCATACAGTGGAAAGAGAAAGCTGCCTCCCCGGTGTTTTAACTTTGCAGCTTCTTTAAAGTCATGGGGCTGAGGCTGGGTCACAAGTAGAATTTCAGTGCTTTATTTATTCTTTTTCTACTTGTATAAAGTAATTATACGCTGCCGTATCAGCAAAGAGGGTTAGTGTATGGAAAGGATGAAGAGGGGTTATTGGAAACTCAAGACAAGTGTATGCCTTATAGAAGCAGCAAGGTATTCCAAGATTCTGGATCCATGTGCGTGACCTCTGAATCCATCCTGTTGCAAGGATCAATGTGCAGCCTTCGTGTGTCTTAAGGACTAGTGCCCTAAGGCATCCAACAGCATGCACCCAGCATTATTTTCATTGCAAGCTGCCGGGCTCAAAAAGGTTCAAAGTTTGCTTTTTGGTGTTTTTGTTTATTTGTTTCTTTTGGTGGTTGGTTTTGGGTTGGTTTTTTGTTTGTTTGTTTGTTTGTTTTTCAAAGCAAAACAACTGAAATTTTCATCCTGTTTTTCCAACCTAGTATTGACGTGGCTTCTTGCCACCAATGCAAAATTGTAGAAATATGATTTGGTTTAAATGAGAGAAAGGAAAAAGAAAAATAGTTGTTTTTTTTTTTTTTGCTCAGTCCTGTCAGTACTTACAAAATCTTCTGCTAAGTGTGAATTAGAATTGTGAGGAAAAAAGATCCAAGCATAGAGAAATTAGTGCACTATAGTAAATGCAGTCTGAATGTGCTTAGCTATTCAATGTTTATTCGTCCATCCATTCACCCATAACATAATGCATATACTTACAAGTGTTGTTAATGTTTGTTGTTTTCAGTATGAAAATCAAGCCTGACGTTGTAAAAGCTAGTTTATAGCAGAGGTCCTTGATGTGTGGATTGTAAAATAAGGAAAAAATAATCACCTGATTAAATCATACCTTTCTTATGTAACTCCTTAGGTCTTTTGCCCTGAAAAGGTGACTTTCATTGCAAAGTGTTAAGTTTGAGCAGCAAAAGTATATTTTAGAGAATGAATACTTGCTGTAGAATTTTCTTGTGCATGGAGATGACAGTATCTGTTGGAATAATACTGTCTAATATGTTGAAAGCCTTGCAACCTGCAAGTAACTGAATTAATAGCACTTGGTTTTGTAAAACCACTAAGTTATGGCATGATTATGATGAACTCTTGACAGGGTTATGATGAACGAATGAGTTCTTGCAAGTTTTGAAACATTGCTAAGATCTTTATGTTTGTGGCTCTGTGACTGAAGAATTGTAATCTCATTACTTGCTCCTTTCTTTAGGTTGTTCAGCAGTGTTTTTCTGTCACTGGACACTTTTATCTGTTGTTTTTCTATGCTGTGTTAAAATCTGGATCACATTCCAAGTTTAAAACTGAGAATCCCGTGCAGTCTGTACACTTTTGCTTCTGTCTGCTCTTATTCCTAGATTCTGTTCTCACATAATAAATGTACATCTCTGTTTGATTTAACATATAGGGCCAGAATGAGCTCTTTCAATAACACACCTTTGAATGTTTTGATGTAACATATGTGAAATAGAAGAAGACACGTTGGACAATATGCATAGTAAGATGGTTCTGAGCAGTTCTACTAGAATTATTCTGCAAGGAACACGTGCCAAGAAAGAATATTCACAAACACTTTCTATTGGTGGTACTATTCATCAACTTCTACTGAACTCATGGTCCATTCTTTTGAACTGGTACCCTAAGTTCATTTACCTTGCCATACGCTTGAGATTTTCCTGGTGTAAACTTTCTAAATGGTCATGGTTTGAAGATCTTGGCTCATGGAAACATTTGGGGACAGTGTAGAATATTTAAGGAAAACTAAGGGGAAAATAAAGCAGTAAGAAGGAGTGATGTGATTGACCACTGTAGTTACTGTTCCACACTGTAGTGGTACTTGTATGGTAGCTGCAGAGAGACAGAGGTGTTAATGAAACAGTCTTTGTCACTCTTAGAATAAAGAAGAACACTGTTGTAGCTGACTTTAGACAAGAGGAAAAATAATCTCTTTAAAAGTAATCTTTAATATTGTTGTGACTCACAAATTTAATCTTTGCCCTGTTCCCAGGCAGTCTTGCCTCCATTGCAACCTTTTCCAGAGACTTTCTTAAGCTAGCCAGTGTTTCAGTTAATACCTGGCAAGATAGAAAGAGGAGGGAATTTTGCATGCAATGCCATCCAGACTTGCTGCAGCTTTGTGGGATGAAAGTATCTAACTGCATACCTCTAACTGAACCCAGATATCCAGGGAGAAGTTCCAGGTCTGCCTCTCATCAGAATCACAATACATTTTTTCAGTTAAATGCAGGAGAGCGGGAAAGACTCCCCAAAAAGTCAACATACCATCTTAAATCAGAGACAATACTAACAGAACAAGGAGCAGCTTTAGCTGGAATGTTGGGAAAGAGGGAGTGAATCATGACTCAAATTATATCCAGAGTTTGCAATTGGAAGAACTACTGAGTAGGAAGTGAGGACTCCAAGAATGTCTGCTAGAGTACTAAGGGACTTCTGTCCCCTGGTAAATTACAAGCAGAAGTGAAGATTTGATTGAGGCATTGATTTGACTAAAACATTCAATTTTGAGACACTGGAACTTTCTGCAGTTTGATTAAAATTCCTTGTGCTAAATCAGAAGCAGTTCCTCTCCCTCACTTTGTCCCAAAAGGCTCACCAAAGCAGAGGATGCTGAGTGTGTTATCAGGCCGTCCATTCAGTACACAGACCTTCATTTACTGTGCACAAAAAGGACGGATTGAGTCAAAGTTGAACAAATAATGGTGCTCTTGGAATAGGGGCTGCAATCACATTCATCCATATGACACCACCTCAACTCCAGTACAGTTACATTGGTGTAGCTGAGAAAACAAGTTGTGATTAAGTGATGAATTTTATGTTATCTGCTACAAAGAGCATAGCACCTTTTCCCCTTCTGCAGTTGTGTTTCAGGGCTAAATTTGTGTTAGTATTGTTCTCAGTGCTATATGTGCAGCTTCCAGTATTATCTGAATGTCCCAGCTTGTGCTGGGGACAAATATTTTATGTGAACAAAGTGAATGTTTGAGAGTATCTACATACCTACCTAGAGCTGCCATCCAACAATGCTGGATTTTGTAACATGAGTTATTAAGAAATTGGATTGTGATTCTTCAGGCATTCCCCCACAAAACCTTCTGCTGTAAGTCACCCCACTGAGGTTGATAGGATCAGACCTTGTGAATGCTCCAGTAGCATTTGCCAGAGGTCTTTTCTTCACAGAAGCTGCTGGTGATGCCACAGATGTGCTGGACTGGTCACTGGCCTTATTTTGGTCTGAAATATGGAACCATGATTTTCAGAAAGTTGGACATGAAGGGAAGGTATGTCTTTAACATCCAGTTCAAAGGCAACACCAGGATGGAAGGTTTCAAGGTGAACAACAATTAGCAGTGTCTTGTTGCTGTAACACAATTATTGTAATGTTAACACAGAGGAAGGGGTTGCAATTGCACTGCTAGCTTGAGGAATCATGATGATTCTGCCCCAAGAAATTCACATCACACTGTTCTCCACCATAGCAAAATGTACGTACCAGCAAATGGTTTGGCACAGATCAGGATAAAGTTCTTTCCTGAGGTGAGGGATGGGAACTTACCTCACCTCGATTATATTGTTTGAGCTTCAAAAGAGCCTCTGTTTGGGACTTCTTAAAGCTTCTTGGTAAATTAGGATGCTGCACAGAGCAATTAGAGAACAGACCTCGAGGTTTAATCCTTATTTTTAGTCCCTTGCATTCTATGAGTTCCCACTCAGTGAAGTAGATTAGTAAATAAAATTAAAGACAGGGAAATGTGGGCATAAAAATAAATAATTTTCTCATAACCAGAGGGTAAGCTTGTATGAGACAGATGAGAAGCAAAGAGATTATAGCCTAAAAGCTAAACATCTCTTGGAGCAGTTACTCTTGACTGTAGTTAGATCTCAAGTCAGGGATCACAGTACACTCTGAGAAGAAAGAAGTTTCTTTTCTTCCCTTGAAATGAATTCGTCTGTTTTGCATCCAGAAGAAGTGTGATATTTACAGTTTAATAATTCTGTGATGTACTCTGGCTCTTAATTCTCAAATTCTTTGAAACTAGTTGGTTATGATAGATAGGCTACATCTGCCGTGCAAGCCTCAGCAGACTTATTTTAAATATCTTACATAAGAAAACCTTTCTTGATAATCTCTGTGTATGTAATAGATGGGCAACACCACTGTGAAATAGATGAGGTAGGCTCTCACATTCATGCAGTCTCCGTTTTGTTTCTTAGTCCTGCCAAGGGACAAAGCCTAATAGTGATTTAGAGCAATTTTTGACCCGTTGTGTGTAAGCAGTCCAGTCAAACTTTAATTATTAGTAGGCAGAGACCTCTGCTGGAAACTGTTCAGTACTTCAGGGAAATACGGATTTCTATTAATAATTAGAGCAAAGCATGGAAAACCCTCCTAGTGAGGATGGTCAGAGGCCTAGGAAGGGCTCCATTAATGGTAGCATACACGTTCTCCAGATGGTTTTTCCCTCTGTCTTTTCTGTGACAGCTGAATAGCTCATTTTAAATAAAATATCCAACTTGTATCTGTACATGAGTGCAACAATGGCAAAACTTTCAGACTGCCTCTGGGCAAAAGCAGTCCATCTGACCCAGCAGTATCTTGGCAACCAGTAGGTCCGTGGCATGGGTCAGTGTGCAGGGAATGCATGTTTGGCTAAGGCAGCACACCCTGGGGAGAAGAGCCCAGCTGAACAAGCTGTTCTGGCAGGTACGCCATGCTTAGCATCACCGTGTGCTAAGTAGCTTCAGAGGCATTTAATACATCAATAAACGACCAGTGAAATGTTGAAGCCACCATCCTTAAGCTAGTATGCATTGCAGAAGCTTACTGATTGATATTCTACTTTATTAATAAGTGGCAGTGCTTTTGAGTGCAAGTCCAACCCCCCTCAGACTTTCTTCACAGGGGAGTGCTCTAGTCCTCTGAGCATCTTTGTGACCCTGCTCTGGGCCTGCTCCAACAGCTCTGCCTCCCTCCTGTGCTGAGTGCCCTGGGCCTGGACACAGCCTCGTGTCCAGCTTTCCATCCACCAGAACCCTCCAGTCCTTCTCCCTCAAGGCTGCTCTCTTGTAGTTCTTCTCCCTGTCTGTGCACATACCCAGCATTGCCCCAACACCTTGCAGTTGAATTTGATGAACCACATTCAGCCTGTTTGGGCTCACTTTTCACGTTTGTCCAGGTGCCTCTGTGTGGCATCCCTTTAGTGCAGTTTTCCTAACCATTCGAACAGCAGATGTCTTTGCATACAATTAAGTAGAGTGTAGCTGGTGGCCACGTGTACAAGGAATGGTAGTAAAGGTTTCTGTGAGTGACAGGCTGACAGACTTCTTGGAGAAGCTAAGATAATAATTTTTAATGTAAGTTTCCCAGTGGAATTCCCATTTTCCTTAGAAGAATTTGCCAAAACTTTCTTGGTTTACCCTCAGACTAAAGAGCAGTTCCGAAATCCTAGTTTTTGCAGCATTTTATGGCTCTGTTAGTGTTTCTTTCACTTAATTTTCATACAAGCACATTTCTGCTCCTATTGACCCCAACAGCCAACACTGAATGCTTGGATATGAAGACATGTTTAGTTCACATCTCTCTTTATTTGACAGAATATACAGTCACATCCTTCCTGATGAAAGAAGGAGGCAGTCGATCTTGGCCTGAAGCTTTTTCACTGCACACCTTTCCCCAAGGCCCAGCCTTTATATGCAACCACTTCCTCAAAATTCTTTCTCAGTGAATTCTCATGTTCCACGTAATCTTATTTGGGTCTTTCTCTCTTCCTCTAAACACCTTTCCCACTGTATCCTAGATATATCTTAAGAATTCCTGGGCCACTTGACTTTAGATTTTTTTGAAGAAACCATCTGTCTTGCAGTCATTGTCTCATGCAATGTGATGTTTAAGAGGCAGAGAATCCTCTGGTAGCTTCACCCTGACAAACTGTTTGATTCTTTTTTGATCCACAACAGAAGTATTGTCTTTGTGGCAAACAGAATATATGGCCTTGGGATAGTTACAATTCACAGAATCTACAACCTTAAATATATAGCTACATCTATTCAGATGAGCCTCCCTGGCATAATATATTACTCAAGTACACATTACATTATTTACTGCTAATCATAAATGAAATTAACACTGTGATAGGTTTTGCTGTGATTGGGCATGCATTGTTCACTTTGCCAGATGTAGACTGTAATATATGTGCATAACCTGTATGTATCTAGTTTTTGACGAGCACTTGACACAGATATAGGCTCTGCTGGCCTAGGTGATAGGCCTGCAGAGTAAACAGAAATACATTCCCACAACATATACCCAAGCACTGTATGTGAACTTAGTTTTGTATTGCTTTTCCTTGCGAGCAATCTACATTGATATTTATGTCATCTAAGCACTCTGGTGGCCATCTTAGTGTGGAAGAAGAAATGTGAATTCAAGTAAGGCATTCTGAACGCTTGGCTTCCACATCATCCTAAAAAAAAAAAGTTCTAGAATCTCTTGTGATGCAAACCAAAAGTACTTTTAACAATTTTAGATAAAAACAGGCAGCACAAGCGATGCTTGTAAAGAAAACACATGGCCAACTCAGAATAGCATGTGGAAAGCTGCACTTTGACTCAATTATTTCATAGAATTATTTCAGATGCTGGGCTAAAGTTTACTTGTACTCAACTCTGATGAAATAATTGAGATTACGACTGGAAGGGAAATGTAACCCGCAGAATGCTTTACAATATACATTGTTTTGATGAGTATTTTACCTATCGTGCACAGTATCTGCATTGTAAGGAAAGTAGGAATCCTCCTGTATTTCTGTAAACAAGCTTATTTTAGAGAAAGACATTATTTTCCTTTCACGTTAGAAATTAAATCATTATATAAGTCCAGTAGAAAGCAAGAGTTGTTTGGAAAGTCTGCTTTGAAGGCCAATTTAAAAGCATTTCTATGTTATAAATAATGACAAAAAATAAATGTGAAAAGGCGTTTAGATAGATGAATTTTGAAACTGTAGAGGTTTTGGCAAGCAAGTGGCCCTTTTTCCATGGTGTCATCTGGTTTTACTTTTACACTGAAGCAGCCCTGCGGTATCCTTTCATATAGTGCAGGAGCCCCCAGCTGGGCCTCCCTGACTTTAGTGCAAAACCAAAATGTAGATAAAAAAGCATTCTATCTAAATAGCAAGAGCTGCACATCAGGAGTGCCTATATGTGTGCAATTATACAGAACTGGTTTCTGTAGGTTTAACAGATTAGAAGTGAAACTAGTTTTGCCACCATACTGACACTTCTTCCTAGCTGAAGAATTCCAGCTAACTGAAAAACAAAAGCCCAGCCTTGGGATGAATCAGCCTTGAAGACAGAATAAATTAGCATTTTGAAAGCAAATCCATCCCCAGCAGAGTTATTAGCCCAGAAAGGAAAAACTCCACTGAATCCAGCAGAGATTCAGCTGTTGATATTGCACAGGTATGTTCAAATGTATGGCGACATCATTAGGAGACATCCTTAGTTTTTTCAGGTAAAAGCCCTTAGTTGGTCTCTGTAGAATGTTGTCATTACAGAGACGTTCCCACTACGTTAATTTTGTTCAGTCATTTGTTTTTTGGAGTTTTTTGTGGGACGTCAGGGTGATTCAGTCAGTATATGGATAGACAGCAGCCATGAAGCTCCAGGCCCCAAGAGCACCACAGCATTACCCACGTTCCCATCGATTACAGTAATAACAACTGTACATGTTCTGACCTGGCTTCTGCTCGTTACTGGAGCAGCAGCTCCCTACTGCTGCCCATTCAGTGACAAACTGGAGCTGAGCAAGCTGTGTAGTGCCTCTGACGTGACTGGCAATGAACTACGTCCCATGAATCTGGAGACAAGCAGTTAGGGGTTCCAAGCCTTATTTTTAGGTGTTTGAAGCACAACCTTCAAATAAAGGAGCTTGTGTGACACTTTGCCAAGGGAGGAAAAAAAAAAGAAAAGAATCTTAACCAGAGTTCTTACTGACAGAAGAAAGGCACTGTGGATCAGAGTGTCAGCTTCAGCCAAAAAGCAAGGGAGTTAAAAAAAGAGGGTGCAGCACTGTCTATGTTCCCTCTCATACTTCCTTCTCTGCAAAACACTGACAGGGACTGCGCATAAACATTTCTATTACCACGTTGCATGATGGTGCTGCATTGACAATGATGGATTTCCTGGCAAATCTTAGTGTCAAAAAGACAAATACACAGCAGAATGACCTGCTATGATATGGCTCTTTGGACCTCTGCCCAGCCCTGCAGGGATCCTCAAGATCAGTAGGAACCAGTAGCTTCAATATCATGTGTGTGTCAGAGAGAGAATGAGTTCATGTGCAATGACATCAAGGGATGTGTATGTAACACTCGATGTCTGTAGGTTTATACCAGCTTTATGTGTTTGTATTTCACTGAATGCAGTTGTGCATGTATTTGTCTCTCTATATAAAGTATTGTTTAATAGAAAGTTGATTCATTTTACGATGGAGTCTACGTGCTGTGAACTCCTTAAGCTACCAGTGTGAAGTAAAGCTACCGTGGAAAGCTGGCAGCCAGCAGAAGAGGACACTGTGTGGGGAAGCACATTGCAGCCCACTGTAGAGACTGACTTTAACATCTGTAGAGCCAGCTCTGCCCTGTATGGCAAGCACACAGAGCCCAGAATTTGGAGAACTGCAGTTGCAGCACCATGCAATACAATCATTTAAAGTAAGCATGACATGAATGGATGGAAGTTTTGTGTATCGTTCTCAGTCCCCAAGTCCCTGCTCATCTCTAGGCAGACAATATGCCCTTTGAAATTTTCAGTGGGGAATTTGCCTGAGTAAGACAGCAGCATCCTGTCCAATGGGAGCAACACTCTATAAATACCTTTCCATTATAAGACTATCATTGCCAATTCTGTTTGGCTGCTTCATCTCATAATATTCTCTTTGACTTTCTTAATACTAACCAGCCTAAATATTTCATGCTTGTCTTCCAGCAATATACTAAACCCCTTGCTGCTACTCAGTGAAGATGGGTATCATTTTTCTGTTTATTCTGAAACACTGAACTACAGCGGTGGTGAGGTTTGAACTGCTATTTCTGTTCAATAAGATAGCATCCACATAAACAAAAGTGAAAGCAAAACAAGAAAACAAACATGTATAGGAGCATGCCATTTCCTTGACAAATCGTTATGTTACAATCAGTATTGTCACTTCTCCAGAAACGAATGAATTTCTTGTCTGATAATATTTTCCCTATAAAACTGTTAAGATGTGTATTTATCATTTGGTAGTATTTCCATTCTGTTTGTAGCTTATTGAGGTTTTACATTTTAGCAAGTCATTTCTCAGTGATATGAAAATGGAGCAACTTCATTGTATCCAAAGCAGAGAAAGTGGCATAAGGAGTAGCAGAAACAGCCCCTTTGACTTCAAAGAGACCTAGTGCGTATTGGCTGTTTGCTAGCAAGTGCAGTAGCCCTGATTTATTATTATTCTATTTATTATTTATAAACACATAACTTTCCAAACTCAGAAGAAGAAAACTGTGCCTTCTTTGAAGAGGGCAGTGTTGAGGAAAACAAAGTCAGACCATGGGGAAAGGGATACATTATACAACAAAGGGACTGCTGAAATGCTGGGCAAAGTCATCTCAATTACAAGCTAGAATCTTAATTGTCATTAAGCATGCAAACCTCCTTTTTTCTTACCCATGACCTTTTCTTCTCATCCTATGTGCCATTTCAGTTCCAGGCTCTTTACATTCCTCCACTAACCCTCCCTCATTAGAAAGGTGCTAAACTTAATCAGTTGTCCTGAGTGTCCAAGAAGATGGAGTTCGGGGAAAGGAATTCAAAAACTGAAGGTGTGATTCTTGAGAAGCAGCATAGGAAGGACTTGTCACAAGCAGGGAGCACATAGGCTGGAGATCTCTGGGAAGGTAAGCAGGATATTAGGTTTAGCATGGCTAACAGGGAAATAATCAACATATGGCTGCCACATGATGTGATGTAAGTTGGAAGGGGCAGCCTTGCAGGCCACTGCAAGAAACATGATCTGGAGGCAGTGAGGATGTGGAATGTGTGAAGAAATGTGCTTTTCAGGAGTTCTCATGGGAGCCAGCTGGAAGCAGTTCTTGTGTTGCTCAAGGTGGTGTGCTGATCTTTCAGAGTGCACCAGAAGGCATAAGTGATAACGCTTCAGACCAAGTGTGGTGGTAGGATCAGCAGGTTCAGTCTCTCCCTGCCAGCTTCCCTTCATTCTCCAGAGAGGAAAGGAGTGGCTGCCCAAGGAGCCAAGTCCTTCTTCATTGGGAATCATGAAATGAGAAAAAATAACTCACCACATTTTCTGCCTAGCTAGTGATGGCTTCCTTCCTCTGCAGTTCACCAGGTGCATGCAGTGTCATCCACACAAACCGCCCCAAGCCTTTCCTTATGTCCGTTTCCACCCTGGCACCCATCACTGAAGATGGCTCTCATGGTCTTTGCTCTCAGCATCACCAGTCACACAGCCTCTGAGGACTACCTTTAGCACCAGTAATTTTTTAGTTCTTAATCCAAAGCTCCCTTGAGCACTGGTACCATCCTAGGGGATGAGACAGCAGGTCTAGGGGTGAACAAGGGTGAGAGGGTGAGAAAGAAGCAGTAAGATTCTTGACCCAGTAGAGCGAGTGTGTAGAACACAGATACAGCAGAACACTGCTTTGCATGGATTGGAGAGAGAGGCAACGAGAGCAGGAGAGCACACACACAAAAAAAAAAAAAAAAAAGACAAAAAAAAAAAAACACAGAGCAGTGATGCTTGGAGAAAAGTGTCTTCGTGGAGAAGAAAAAATATCATAGATAAAGAAAGATAAGGATAAGCTTCCAAATCCATAAGATTTGGATATATATTTCCATAAGGATATGCTTCCAAATCATACAGATTTGGTAAAAGAGTAACTTTTACTGAGGTAAAAGAGGTGGAGAGAGCTTATGATAAAACCCATTTTATAGATCTGAGTCAACAAGAGGCTGGTGACGTTGGCCATGAGAATACAGAACAATTAAGTAAAGAAAGTTTGAGATGTAACACTGTGGGCAAATCATTACGATTTTTTATACTAATTGCAACAGTCGGGAGGACATTCCAGTAGCTCAGTGTGGACTCTGTTAAACTCGTGTCAATGCCAAGCTATCCAGGAAGAAACATCTGACAGAATTATTAATTAAATCATTATTTTTCTCGTGATTATATCTATGCATCACATTGCATTACAACATGAGATTCAGAGCTTGGGTTCTGGATCAGTGAAGTCCAGAGCAGAACCCAACATCAAACCTGCTCCTGAGAGAGAGGTTTTGATACATAATAGTGACAGTCTCAAGAGGTGGCACAGAGTCACATTATTCCTTTCTCTTCCCCACTTTCTGGAACTGTCATTCAGGTGACATAAAAGTAAAGTTACAAAGCTCCGTAAGTAAATACGTTCTGCTGTCCATGTTGGAATGTAATTATTCATTAAGGCACATTCCAAAAGGCACTTTGATGAATGTACCGAAGGGCGTGTGAGAGAAATCCTTTTCTCCAGTATTTATGAGGGAAAACTACAGTGGGATAAGTGTCATGAATCTGGTGCTATATTTATTGTTTCTGTCAATTCTCAACATATTTCTCACCCAATAAATTTCTAGGGCTTTAGATGACACATTTAAAATATTTCTCCAGAGGAGAAATGTCAGTTGCAGGTTTTCTTTCCTAGGTATTATGGCTTTATGGCTTTAGAGATGGTGCTTGTCACCCAGCCTTTCTAGAAGGCATTTTATAGATTAGTATATCAAATGAAGATGAAAATACATTAGTTTCATTGTGATGAATGACATCTCTACCAAATTCTTTAAAATATGGGAACAGCAAAGTGGAAAGAGACTGTGCAACTTCTGTCCAATGCAATAACCTTTATACTATGTTTTTTAGATGTTAGTTTATTGAATAAACTGTGTTTATTCAATATTAGTGGAAGTACTGAATTTTGATGAGTGTTTCTCAACAAACAGCTGCCAAATTATGTAACATGATCCAAGAGAAAATTCTAAGAACAATGAAGTTGTGTAGTCAGGTAGTCAAATGTTGGGAAATACACAGGCCCAGGTTGCTGGTTGAGCTTTAATTCTTCTCGGGTGGTTTGTGATACAATCTTTAATGATCTCTTTCTTGTCTTCTCTTTTTTTACCTCCATAGAAAAGTTTGGGCTGATTCTCGCTTACAGACTCTAGAAGGTCATAGAGTCTGACACCTTTGAATGCAGTGTCAAGACTTCCTTTTGAGCTGATGGGTTAACTGGCAGCACAGTCATAGATCATTATCTCTGTATGGAGAAGTCAGTCAGAGAACGAAACATAACAGGCCACAGAATTTTGTTAGAATACATGTGGATTTTTTAATATATTCTAAGACATTCTGAAATTGTTGTGTTCTTCCACTTGTGGCTGCTTTCACCTATCACCCGATCCCTCTCTGCTTTTCCCATGACCTTCCCAGGCTTTAACTGTTCCCTGTTCCCCTTTCAGCTTTTCCCAGTTCTCTCTCTGCATAGTTGTCTGGTCACTCCACCCCGGTGTACTGTTTGGTGGGGAAACAGCCATCTTTTCCTTTCACAATCATCGCTTTCACAGTCATCTCCGCACCTGAGCTGAATCACATTCACTTTAGCTTAGAGCATGTTTAGCCCAGACAGAACATCTGAGGCTTGTTTATCAGCCCCTACTGAGGGCATATGAATGCTCCACAGTCTTGCAACTTGGCTACTTTCTATGCATACTCTCAGGACAGCAAAAGGTACCTGGCAGTTATTTCTTCTACCATCATTGTCAAGAACTGGTGGGAGTTTCATTATTAGCTGCACAATCATTGTGGAAAATTTCAATTCTGATGGTTACATTATGAAAAACATACAAGCAGTTGAAAGCAAAGGTCTGAATTGGAAATCACTAAGCAGCACTAACTGTAGGTATCTATTATGTGCTGTAGCTTTAGCTGAGATACCTATAGAGAACAAGGAATGGCTGCAATGCATACTTGCTAATAACATTTCCATCCCATATGAATCTTTCCAGCTAACAACAGAAGGCTTCCAGCCACACAGGAAGGTAATTCTCACTCAAGTACTCCAGTCTTTTCTGCCTCTAGGATACATCTTCACACCTCTGCAACATCTAAAGCAATCACCTTGAAGATGGTCTAATTTAATATGATTAGGAGATTGTTCCAGTGTGTAACCTAAGAAGATTCATGAAACTGGGTATATATAACCAGCTCCAGCTATGATACATATCCCTCTCCCTTCTAAGCTTATTATGGAGAAGGTTTGAGATCCCCTGGTAGGCTTCTTATCTCCAGTAATTAAGAATATCCTAATGGGCACACTAAGTGCCTTTCTGTGCATGTTGGGATGAACATACAACATTATGGCATCTTTCTGCTGACCTGAAGGAGCGCAGCGGTTGCACAGTGCTCTCAGACACATGTGTTGCACAGGGGAATGGCTCGCTTGTGACTCAGAACAATTTCCTATTAAAATATTTAACAGATGGGAGCTAGCTTACTGTGGACATAAGCAAATTTCTGATCATCGCAATCATCACTAACACATTTTTATATACAGGAAAGGGAAATGCAGAAGGAAATTGTATCAGCTACTGATACACGAGTAAAAAGGTGGTTCGTTCCAATATCTTACAGTAATTATTCAGATGACTGTGCTGTGGAACATCTATAGTCTGATCTTAGAAGGGATTTGAGTGGGGAAAGCAAAAGCTATAAGATCATCAGAGACAGAATTTCATATACAAGATTTGTGGATTTATATAAGCAGCATGTCACAAAATGGCAAGTGTTAAGACTGCAATATGTATAACGTCTGTAGAGAAGACAGCATACAAATGTCCTGTGTGTAAAACCATGATCACTCCAGTACTTCATGCAAAACTTACGTGTGTTTAAAAATTCAATCATGACTTTGGAGGGTGCTTTTGAAATTAGGCCTTTTATGTCCACGTGCACTGTTCTCAAGGATTGATCCACACTGCCGAATCAATGGAATTCATTCCCTGTGAAAATTTCCAACCAGTTATGTAGCTATTTTTCTCCCCACACGAAGAGCAGAGAATAATGGAGACTGGCTTAGAGCTTCTCCATAGCTTAGGAACACCATTCCCTGGGAATCCCTGGGAAAGCAAAATCCACCAGCGTGGCCACAGCTTCTGGTCAGACCCCTTTGCCACCACTTGTGTCAGTGACTGATGGCTGGTCGTGCACTTCTCTGTATGCCCTGCAGGGCCTCTGCCTTTTCTCCCCCATCCCTGCTCATTCCCCTGCTTGTACATATCAGCCTGCCCAGGAAACATAACACCTTGCCAGCGGGATGAGAAGCACATTTCTCTTTCCCACTTCTGTGTATAAGGGGTAGATAACGTTCCATGCAGGTGACGTGGCAGACCTGGCCCTGTGCAGGTCTCGTGTTTTTGCCTGCTGCAGTCAGTGGCTGATGGAGTTATGCACGCTAAGAAACTCATTTCTTGTTTCTGCTGAGGTCGTTTTCCATGCTGTTTATGTGGAGTGTTTGATTTCTTTTTTTCATTTACCAGCAGTAAAATTCACAGTTTCTTTAGTCCTTTCTCAGCATATTAACTACATATTGATGGTGGGACTGTTTGCAAAGCATATTTAGGAGTTTTCAGTCGCTCAAAGCCGAGCAGAGTTCTCACCCTGAAATCTTACCTTGGCAACTCATCCACTGCAGCTGATATGCAAGAGATAAGGAGAGCTGTATCCCTGTATGACTGTGGGACGAGTTTCCTTTAGAGTTCTAATACTGCCAAATAGAAATATTGTTATTCACTGCATCCCAACCAATGTTGGGATGAAGGAAAGTTTAAAACAAAAAGTGAATATTTTGATGAGAAACTTCCGTTCAGTACGTAGTCATTTTGAATTTGCTGTTCTAACTAGCAAGGCATTTACTATGTGCACATGTATACATGTGTATATAGACTGTTCAGTTTCCTTTTAGAAAGAATAGGCACATATCCTGCTCATTTGTGATTTAAGGTCATTAAATCAGTTACTAGAAAGAGCTGCTAGTACCTGTAAATGAAAAACAAATCATGTAAATAGGAAAAAAATACATCAGCTCCGCCTTTCTCCTAAGTACTATGGAAACAAAACTGCCTTGGATAACAGCAGAAGTATGGAGGTGAAGCACAACAGTCCAAATTATTCCAGATCAGACTCCGATCAGAGTCCTCAACTGCTCTAGTCAGAGATTTTGTATGACACTTGTTCGGGAGGGAATTTAAACTGAAATGAAGTATAAATGTAAAAGGATGTAAAGACCTATCTGATGTGAAGGTGAAAGTGAGCTGCTGGGCCACATGTCTACGCTGAAGGTGGCTGTGTTGGCAGCTGTCACAGATCTGGATTGCTCAGGCAAATAGAGGCATTGACAGAGGGCAGGCCAACCACCTCAGTGCTTATTCAGCTTCTTGTGTGGTTTTGCCCATTGTTACTCGGGTACTGGTACCTGAGTTAATGATTTTTCAGTTATGCTTCCCCAGCAGAGAAGTCCACACCCTATTTTACAACCCCGAAGTGCTGATCTTTATTTACTTGTGCACTGCAGACAGCAGTGTTTGGGTACCACAGCCATCTCTGGGGACAACATAAGCAGTGAGAGCCTTTTTGGTCCTGTTCCAACCCCAAAGCAGGTGCTAGGAGAGGGGTTCACTTCCCTTCTTTCTCTGCCCTTAAGACTGGCAGTTCTACAGTCACTTGCTCTGTTCCCTAGGTGGGACCATGCAGCTCTAGCTATGTCTTTCCACCTCCACTGCCACCTCTGCCAGATGCTGTGCTTGGGACACAGAGCGTAGACAAAGCTGTCTTCCCAAACCCAAAGAGCTGCTATCCTACATGCCATACTTGGAGCAAAACCTATGGGAAAGCCTTTCTGCTTACGAGCCATGTTGCAGGTGCTTCCTTTGACAACATTTTAGTATAATGAATAACAACTGACTTCTGAACATGACAACTGAACTGGTAACATTATGGTAAAAATGACGATGTCTGGGTTTGGGATTTGTGAGATCTCAGTGCTTCCCTTCCACGGAGGTGCATGCTTCTAAATAGTGGCATCATCTGGCAAGAGCCAAGTCCCACGTGTTCTCTGAGACCAAGACCTCGTCGTAAATATAAGTGAATTTAACCAGGCTTCAGCTTTGGTCTTCCTGCTGCTGTTGCTGAGCTGCTTTTTGGAGAGACAGGGTGCTGAGGAACATGAAAGGGTTGCTGGTGGAGAGAGGATGGGTACAGAAATGGGAAAGCCCAGCAGTGCAGTGTCCTGCTGCATGAAAAGGGCCGGGGCAGGCCCAGGGGTCTGCGGGCAGCGGGGTGCAGGGAGGCCACGTTGCAGGGTGTGCTGGGGGGCACCCCACGGAGCCGCCCCACACGGCCGGGCCTCGGTGCCAGGGGACGGGGCTGCAGGGCCGGGGGAGCCGGGGAGCCGGCCGCAGCTATCCGCAGGGCGCAGCGGCTGCCGCTCCTCGCCCAGCCTCCATGTCAGGCGCACATAAAGAACCATGTCATGCTTCAGCAGGGGAAGGAAGGGCCGGGAGGGACTGGAGCCGCTCTCTGCTCTCCTATTTTCATAGAAACCGATCTGTGTACCTAGAAAATAACAGGAAGGCGAAGCGCGGGGGGGGGGAGGCGGAGAGGAGGGGTAGGGGGGGATAAGAAGATCCTGTTTTCGGTCGCTGCCCGAGGAGTAATTCGGAGGAGACGGCTCCATATTCCCGGGGCCGCGGCGGCTGCGGCGGGGATGGAGCGGGCGGCGTAGCAGCTCGCACGGGGGGGCCGCGGGCAGCGCCGTGCCCGCCCGCCGCCGCGGGGTGAGGGCTCCCCGGCCGCCCCCGCCCGGCCAGGCGCCCCGCCGCCAGCCGGCTCCCTGTACCGGGGGCTGCTGGGGTTGTGTCCAAGGCCTCCCCCTCCCCCGCGTACACACTCACACACACACACACACACACACACACTCACACTCACACACACACCCCATCTCCTCTTGCCGCCGCCGCCGCCGGAGAGCTCGGGGATTGCCCGCGGCCCGGCCCCGCTCCCGGCTGCGCCCCGCCGCATCGCACCCCGCGGGGGCTCGGCCGGCTGCCCCCGGGCGGCGTGTGCGGGGCGCGGGGGGAGTGGGAGGGAGGGAGGGAGGGGGGGGACGGCGGCTCCCGCGGCGGCTCCCGATGGCTCGTCCGCGGCCCCGAGAATACAAGGCTGGAGACCTGGTGTTCGCCAAAATGAAGGGGTACCCGCACTGGCCGGCCCGGGTGAGTACCGTGGCGGGGGCTCCCGGCCCCCCGGGCCGCTCCCCTCGCCCTCCCGCGGGGCGGGCACGGCCGGGCCGCGGTGAACCTCCGCCGGAGGCCCCGGCCCCGGCCCCGCCGGACGGGGGGCGGCGGTGCGCGCCCACCCCGCTATTGTTGCGCATCTTTTCTTTGATCTGCGGATTTCTCCCCGGCCCCCCGGGAGGAGGAGGAGGAGGTGGAGGAAGAGGAAGAGGGAGGGAGGGAGGGGGGCGAGCGCGGGCTGTACCTGGATTGTTATCGCGGGGAGGCGGCTTTGGGAGCCGGCAGCCCTGCCTGCGTGACAGCGATGCTGTTTATTATACGCCCTCCCTCGCCCCGGCCCCCCCCGGCTCCCCCCCGGGGCACGGGGCCCCAGGCCCGGCGCGGGCGGGGGAGGGCCCGGGGACGCCCGTGGGGATGGGGACGAGGCCTGCGCTCGGCTGCTCGGGGCGGTGGGAGCAGCCCGTGGGGGGCTGCGTGCTGCGGGAGGGCCCGGCCGCCCCGTGGGGAGCCTCGCGCGCGGCCCCTCGGGCCCCCTGCACGCAGGTCTTTGGGTGCTGGGCCTGCAGCCCGTGCGCTGGCTTCACCTTGTCTTGCGCTGCCTTGACTTCCTTCCGTAGCCCTTTGTCACCTTTTACTTGGTGCTGCTCTGATGGAACTGAGGTGGGAGAGCATGGCGTGCGCCTGGCAGCCACATAAGTGTCCCATTGTATTGAGACGTCCGTATGTGGTGCAGCCTGAGTAATGCGGAGCAGAGCTTTCTCCGGGGGGGTCTGGTACCGGGGTGCACACACCAGGCTGTCCCATCCCTCAGCTTTGGTCACTGTTGTTCATACTCATTGTGTAACACATTGTTTGAACTTGTTAGCAGGCATCGAGCAGTGGGAGTCAGTTTAATTGTTGTCCTCTCCAACCTTTCCGGGACAATCCCATGTTAGTTGATGCCTTCGTTTTCTAGTCAAGGAAAGTTGCTGGTGGTTCTAGCCTGCGAGAGCACAGAAGCAATGAAGTGTTGTATACAACGCATAGGAAAACAGAGAAGAGCAGGATCAAGATAGGCTGACATCTAGCATTGCCCTTGAGAAGAGAGCCCTGGGAGAGGATGAGTGTAAGTGGTGGAAAGTGAGTGGGAATGCTCTGAGCACAGCTGAGGGAGCAGCCAAGTGGTGTTGGACATCCAGTGCTATGAGGAGTGAAGGCCAGTGCCACAGCAAAGGTCAGTAAAGGAGGAACAGAGAGAGGGTGCTAAATATCTAGAGGCCTGTAAATAAGGTGGTCCATTCAATTATTTTGGCAAGGCAGACTAAAATTAGCATGCAAAAGGCTAAACTTAATCAACACTGGGTTGTGGTCTTGTTACTCTATCATATACAGATTGCTGAATATACTACCCAATAATGGCAATTTATGCCAGCAGAATAGCACCATCCATAGAAAATTGACTTCATTCTTACCTCTGTCATGGTTTAATTTACTGTGAAACTTTTAATTGGAACAGTTGAGACTATAGCCACATGGAAGCATGTTAATCCCTTTCCTTTTTGAGCCTCTGATGAACTCCCATTTGTTTACCTAGTACCAGAATGGGCCCTTTTGTTTCAGTGAGACTTTTTTTTCTTTAAAAAGAATAATTACATGCTACACAACTTTGATAGCCTTTGACTAAGTGTCTGAATAGGTATGTGAATAACTGTAATACCCAAGGAAGTACATCTTCATTGGGAAAAAAATAGGTGTGCTGTTAGCATAACTTAACTTCCTTTGTGCAGACTAACAGGATGTGAAGTTCAAGTGAAGACAAAGCAGTATCTCATTTGAACATGACTTAGCAAGCTGAGGTAGAAACTGCGGAGAGCCCAGAGTCAACTGTCAGGCAGGCTGGGGGCATTGGTGCCTGGATGTAGTTCACCTGGATGTCAAGAATCTCTAAGTGTGCTGCTCCTGTTGCATGCAGTGCGGTGACATACAACTTACGTGAAACCAGGCTATCTGCCTGAAGCTCATGTGTTAAATATCCTCTTCGTGTTGTCCTTACTAGGACTTTACCTCATTTTTGTTGCCAGTTTTTGCCTGATACGTGCTTCCTTAAGTGAAGGGAAATCCTGGTGATGACATTGGTCTTTGTTTTGTTTCCCAGAAAACATCATGATACGTGTATGAGAAGAACTGTCTTGAGTTGATGCAGATATTCTAATTAATTGAATGCCCTTTATCCAAGGGATTACTTGCTTCCAAATCTTTGAGTGTTTGCTACCTACTTCTTTATTCATTATGCAATTGGCATGCTTGTGTTCTCATGTGAAAACGAACCTATTTCATTGCTGATATGCTAGCTTAAGACCCAACACATTCAAATGGCAGTGTTATTGTCCCTACCCCATGGTACTCTGCATGTCTGGGACCTTTGGCAGGAATCTCCTGCGCAGGAACAAACTTCTTAAACTGTGTTTGATAGAAGTGCTAAAGCAGGATAAGAAGAACTGACCTGTAATGAAATGCACAGGCACAACTGGCCTGGCTCTGGATTGACCGTGTGTTTCCATGTGCATGGGAGCTGTCATACAGAAAAGCTAGCTCAGATTCCAGGAGCAGTGCAGCTGCCTTAGACCTGGACCTTGCTCAGTTCTCGTCTCGTTAGGTAGAATGCTTGCAGGCACAGCCACCCATGTGGCACAACAGTACAGACACATCCAGCAGAGGCAGCAGTCTCTGGTCCCAGGCCATTAGCTCTCCACCCTCTCTCTGAGAGTGTGTTGGTCAGCTAGAACAAGACTGTCTTTCATTGCTGCAAGAAAAGAGAGAGAAATCTTGAAGAAAGTGGCCAGATAGTGATGATACACAGAGGGACCATTGAAAAATTTTGCCTAATGATTGATGGTGCGTTATTACAGCAGTCAAACTGCATTTAATGTTTCTTTGTGAATCAATCTAGAATTAATTTGAAAGGAACCAAATTTGCTACACTTAGCCAAAAAGGTAATGGCCAGTAAATCTTTTGTCTTTGCATATCTTGCTAAAGGAGAATTGGCGAATAAGTGCACTGTCTTCGAAGATGCTTTTAGATAGCTGGTGTGTGGAATATGTCACTTGTGTCCTACTACCTTTAAGGGCTGCTTTGTATTTTGGTATCATGCTCTTTGGGGCAAAGCCAGAATGTCCTTTAGCTCAACTGCAGGACAGTGAGGAGGTTTAGGGGTTAGGCTCCTGGAATTATATTGAATCTTAATAGTCAGAGCAGATAAAGTACTGCAGCAGTTTGGTCTAACAGCCTTTTTCGTGTTCACCTGTGATGTCATTTATCTTCAGATACTGATTAAAAATGTGAGATAAATAGTGACTGGCCAGGTGATCAGTACTGTAATCCAACAGATAAGCAACCCTGTGTCTGGGGTGCATGTGAAAATAGAGGGAAGATGCTTAAGGTATAGGAAAAAAAGGATTCATTTCATTCTACATTTTGTGAACTGTCTTTGCCTCTGAGGGATGACTGCCCTCTGTGTCTTAGTTCCCTGTTTTAAAGGACAAGTATAGGTGTTGTGGAGACAAAAACCACTAACACTCATGAGCTGCTTGGCTACTGCTGTAATAGGAGTTGTAATAGCACACATGGACAGAAAGATCTCTTTCTTCAGATACCCTGGTTTACCTAGGATGGGTGTCCTGTTTTATTGAGAGATTGCTCATTGAATCGCCATTCAGATGAGATAAAAGGGAAAAATTGGTGGTGGATTCAGGAAGATCAATAACGGTGTTTGTTTTATGAGTGACCCTGAAAAAAAAACAATAAGCACTTAGTTGCTGAAATAAGCTACTGATTTAAAAATAGGAAGGAAGCTGTTAATAGAACTGTACTGTATTGAGAGGAGGAAAGAATCTGGAATGACCTCAATAAAATAAGAGCACGCCCTGGTAAATGGCTGGTGCCATTACCGAATGGAAATCTGGGCTCAAACAGCTGAGGAGGCAAGAGGTAGTTATGGGTAGATGGTTTGTGTGGGGCAGTTACGCTGATCTGAACAATAAGAGGAGATCCAAGCAGGTAAACCAGTATATGTAAAGCAGTGTGTGTAGCAGTGCATCTGTGTGCTGCAGGTAGTTAGAGCTCCGTGCTGGGAGGAGGACACGAGCTTTAAAGTGACAGTGTCACAGCAGCTGTTACACAGATGTATTTACTGTCTTCTGAATACAAATGTGCTGTTTTCTGCCCTCCTGTTCCTGCCTTCCTCCTGCCCGGTGCCTTTATTTTTCTTTGAATTAGCACCTACTTGAGCTCCAGCTTTGCGAGTTATCTGATAATCCTCAATGTGAATAACACTATTAAAAAGCATCTGCCCGCAGTGATTGCAAAATGGCATTTGGGGCATTTTAACATGTTAGAGCTGCAAATAGGTATAAAATTTTCAGCGTACTGCTTACAGTAATGTGTAGGAATGGGAATTGATATGTGTGGCAGGCCCAGCATCATAAATGTGGGGATGGTGGCATGATAATTTTGAGCTGAATGCGTGTTCAGCCTTGTTGAGCAGTGCCACACACAGCAGGATGTGGCACCTTAAAGTAAGAACTGAAGTAGTCCGAGGGAAGGGCTGACAGGTAAGATTATGCTTACAGATTTTGGTAGACCAGACCCTAAGAAGATAAGGCTAATAATACTACAGTGTTATGGTTTAATACAGTATTAGAATATTAAAAGCAGTTACTGCTATAGAGTGACAGAATTCCAGAAGACTTTCATATCAGTACAAAATTTGGGGGGGGGGGGAATGCATTTTGGACACTTATACACAAACATTTGGGAAAATCAACCTTTCTTGGAGCTGCTGGGCAGACAGATGTGGTCCAAGGCCATGTTGTGATTGAATTGGGTCAAACACAAGAGACTTAGCCAGGAACAAGTTGGGTCCGTTTCAGTTGCAAGTATGGCAGCTTGGAACTATCAAAGTCTCAAACACATCGCAGAAGAAAGACTCCACATTTTAAGTGTTTGATATTTAAAACAGACCGTTTGTTTTCTTATTAGCGTGAGGATAAGGGAAGGTGGGTTTTCCCTGGCAAGTTTTATCTTTTTTGGCAAAGAATGACAGGCAAAAATCAGATTAGATCCAGAAAACTTCAAAGGGTCCATCAGAAATAGACAACAGATCTTTCTCTGTGTTTTTCTGCCAAAACACAGTCTGCAATCTTTTGAGCTTTTCTCCTTGTCCGTTTGGGACCTGTCCAGTCCTTCACCATGTGCTTTTCTCCTTTTTCCCCTTTTGGTTGCTCAGTTCTATGACATCACTTTTGCCGTGTTACTAAATATGAGTCTCTTGTGACTTCTCATGTACAGTTCTGGGCTCCTTCCTGCTCTGTCCCTCGTTAATTATGTACCTCTCTCATACATCACTCCTTGGAGAGCTGCAAGCAGTTTTTCTCAGCGGGTCTCTGTTTGCTCCTGTCTGGGATGAGGCAGGATTTGCTGATCACTGCAAAGGTCTGACCAAGGAACTAACTCTGAAGGTGTTGGCTTCTTCACACAGCACTGCCATGAATTCAGTTGTGCTGCCCCTGAAAAGAGACATTTCGTGCAGCGAGATCTTTGTGGAACTGCTTTTGACCATCTGAACGTGCACTTAGTTGACACTGGTCGCTTAGATAACTCGCGCTTAAACTTTTATTTGCAAATATCTGGTCATATTTAGAGTGGGTGCGAGTGCCTTTTCAGTGACTTCATCAGCTCACCGAGTACTGTTTCCTTCGTATCCTAAAACAAAAATATCAAGGAGCGAAGTGTGAACTCTCCCAGTGTTTGTAAGGTGGGGAACCTCAGCAACTGCTGTTGTTTATTCATGCTCTTGTGTTCTGCCTCAAGTGTGACTTAAAAACAGATTTCATCTGAGGCTTGTAGCTTAAAAAGGAGTCATTTTTATACATAAAACTGGATCATAAGCTATAGTAAAACCTTTCCGATTGCTCTTGTTCGGCAGACGAATCATTTTGGGGTTGAGATGTTCTATGTTTGATGTTAGCACAGGCAGGAATATTCGGGGAAACTTATTTAAAATTCACTTGCTTACATCTCTCTCTCTCTCTCTCTCTTTTTAATTAGTTTAAATAACAATCCTCAAATGTGGAAGTCTGATCTTTTTGTGTAAACAACAATAGATGAATAACTTGCTCTTGCAGTGCCATGTTTTATAAGCCCAAATGAAGCTAACTCGGAATGAAGGCAGTTGACTCACAAGTTTAGAGGCCGTAAGCACTTAAGATTTCTTACTTGTTCCATGCAAGCTTTTTGGTAGGTGTTTTTCCTTCCCATGCTGAAGGTGCTGAATAATGGAAGTAACAGGATAGATATGTTCTTTATCCTTTCAGGGCAATCTGTAGTCTGACAAGCAATGCATATCTTCCTTCTGTTAGTTCCTATTACGTGCATTAATTGACAGATCTCCTCTTTTTATTGTTGTGTTAGAGAACCTATTAGGAGACCCAACAGAAATGAAGCATAGACAGCAAAACAAGGCTGTCTACAGTCTTAACTCTTCATATCCTGCTTTCTCCATCATAATATTAATTGACAATTGTCTTCCTGCATTTAGGGTGATAAAAATATTACAGACCAGTGACTGCTGTCAGTAAGTATATACAATTGTCATCTGAGGACAGATGGAAGGATTTCCTGATTGTGCTGGAAAAGTGATGACAGTGTAGAGATCTTGGCCAGGCTAAGTGTTCGAGATGGTGCTGTCTGAGCTGTTCAGTCCTTCCCACTGTACAAAAGGCGTCAGGGAGAACGAGTCTGCCTGAGGCCTCTCAGTAGTACTGTAATTCAAATGATAAATATAGCAACAAACACTGGAAAGTAGCTTGTGTGGAGCAGGCAGGAAGAGGATGAGGAGCCAGCTTTCTGAAGGTGCTAGGAATTAGCTAGCATCGTGCTGTTTGTGCAGGTACCTTAGCACTTTTGAAGTCTGCCCTCTGTATCTCCGATCTCTAGATACAATGGGTATGTATGTGTGACTGCATAACTACTCTGTCCGTATGTGTATTCAAACTCATATAAGTGATAGGTGCTTAATGGGTCTCACACCTCGCTGTGTTAGCACTGCTCTTGACTCTGGACTCTGGAAGAGGCAGCATTAACAGAGGAGAGCCCAGTAGCTTGGCTTGAAGCTCAGTAGGAACAACTAGAATAAACAGTTATTTAAAAGATTCCAAGAAATATTTGGCAGACAAGTAAGTATCATCATCAAGCTTCTAAAACTTAAAGAAGGAAATGGATCCTTACTTCCTCCTCTGGGGAAGGTCCCTACATTACTGTCTTTGCACTTCTGAGATTGTTTCATTCCTTTGTTTAACAGCCAGTTCTAAACCTGATACCCAAATTGGAAATAAACTACATTTTCATATCCAGTTCTTCTTTCTTCTGCCCAGACTGTTTGACAGAACAGTCTTGATAATATGTATTTTTGTCTCAACAGTATATGAGACCTGGTGATTTTTATTTTATATTAATTTGTTGCTTCGGAAAACAAAAGGATGGTTGGGTTTGATTAAATACTGCAGCATTTTAACAAAAGAGTGAATGTCCATTGTTACGGTGTAGTTCCTGCTGCCCCATACTATAGTGCCCTGTCCTTCAGATGGGCTCAGGTCAACTCACACTGTATCTTTGCTGATCTGAAAAGACACATGAAGTTCATGGTTTTCAGCAAGATTTAATCACCATCTCGTGGCCTTTCATAAAGCCTTGCTGAAATCTGAGTCAACATGAAAGGAGGAGACTTTGTACCTCATCCTGGATAGCATGAGACCCAGAGCTGGAGGGGACAGGTGTCCAAACACTTTGGGGTCCACCTTAGAAAAATTTCATTTAAATCCCTTTCAGTTTTTCATTAGCAGGCTGAAAGGATAATTAACATGCATTTGTAGCCCTGAAAATGTAAACTGTAAACAACTGTTTATTTTGCCTCGCAGCAACACATAAAAAGCCTGGAGAGCCCATTTGCCAGCTCTGGTTTGGCTGTTTGGATAGAAGGCATCATGTAACAGAAGAGGGAAAGCAGAACAAGGAGTATCATACGACGAAGATTTTCTTTAAGACCACCAGTTAAGGAAGCATCCTGCGTGCAGCAGAGCTAGGGTTGGGGAGGAGGGGAAGGGTTCCAGGTTGTGCTGAGGCCCTTCAGGATCACTGCCATGTCACCCAGGTCAGCTAGGAAACAGAGTAGCACTTAGAAGTCAATAACTTTGTACTCTTTGGGCTCAGAAAGCACTACCTGTGAAGCTGCTTTTAACAGAAGTAATGCCATCAGTCTGGAGGTGCAGTCCCAATGGGAGAAGCAGGAATATGCAAATGGAGGACCAAATGCTGCGTTGCAAAGAGCAGCTCTGATCTTCCAGTCTTTCTCTGCATAGATTTATGCATTCTGCATAGGAAGCCATTAGATTCAAGCAGCTCTTATTTTTTGCCAGTTTCTCTTTGCCTCCATGAATCTTATGCTGTATGGTGCTCGAGCCTCCATGAGTGGGCTCTGTGAACCATCCCTTCTGTGAATGCAGGGAAACAGGCTGGTACCTCTGAGACAACAAACCCAACCAAGCGTGGCCATTCCCCACATCCCTGACCTGTTGTTTGGTTGCTCCTCCTCCATGGGAACACTTCAGATGTCGGGCACTTACAGTTTACCTTTCCCGCAGCGCGTATCAGTATCTTCCATGGGGTGGGAGGGAAGGAAGCCCTGATCAAGTGGCATGTAAATGAGCCTGTGTGACGGGCCTGCTGGCAGGTGAGAGCAAGAAACAGAGCCCTGTGCCTCAGGTGGGGCCTCGTGTCCTTCCTCTTGTTGGGGGTGTTGTGGAGGCTGTCCTGCATGGTGGGTGGCTGAGTGTGGGGGGTAGAGGTGAGTTGCCCGTGCACAGCAGTACTCCTGGGGTACCAGTTATTGCTCAGCACCACTGCCAGTCCCTTCAGCCCCACTGATTGCTGTGGTGTGCTGACACCCAGGTGTGTGCGCGTCATGCACCGGTTCCCTTCAGCTCTTTACCAACTGAGTGGCTGTCCTGCTGAAACCTGCTTTCCTGCAGTCTGCCCGCTCTGTCAGGATGGTATTTGCATATGGGGATTTCTGCTGCCCTGACCTTTGCAGCACATTGGCTGTTCAAGTGTAACTTGTGGCTTCCTGTAGTATCGCTGCTCCCAGCTTTCTCTCTCTTAGGTTGCCAATCCTTTTTCCCAGATGCGTCCGCTTTTCCCTTTTGCAAACTAAGTTTTGGTTGCTTGCAGCTCGTGTTTCTCACAGACCCAGTGCTCTGAGTCATTTGTCATATCTGTTTTAATGTCACTGGTTTTGGAGGAGTGGCAGCATGTTTGTACACACACACGAGCAGAAGAGAGTGGCTTTATGGTACTGCAAAGCTCCCAGCCTGCTGCCCTGCAGTGCCTTCTCCAGAGCATGGGGACAGAGCTGGGCAACAAGGAACTCAAGCATGGCAGCTCATGCCAGACACTGTGCCCTACTATCGTGGCATCTTGTTTGCTTAAAGCAATCGGTTGCTCTCTGGTTTTCAGCCCAGATGTCACTCTTTCCACCTGACTCCATGTACATTTGTATTTCTGCAAGGACTTCATCAGACAGTATTGTCTGGAATCCAATTAGGCGGCGTTCACTCAGGATTAGCTGCATGTGGAAGTGTTTGTACGATGGAGGCTGCTGGGAGCTCAGCACTGCGCTCGTACCCCTGCTCTCAGCCCAGCTCTCTCTGCTGATGACTGTGTTTCAGGAGCAGCCCCATGCAGAACCAGCTCCAGGGCCCGAGAGTCACTGCCCTGGTTGCTACAGAATAGCAGAAGGAAAATGCTTTTCCCAATAGTTGTGCTCTTAAAAGGCCGTGTCCCAAAGCAAGTGAATGAGTTCAACTGCATGAAGATTCCTTGATTTCAATAAAGCCGCCTACATGTATGGTGCCCTGCCTGCAGAAACACCACTGCCTGGGGGAGAAGGCAGGAGTTCATCTCAAAGAGGGGAAAAAAAATAAAAGATGACATTCCTCACTGCAGTGCCTCTCCAAATACCAGGGCTTTTATATGATATTAGCAGTGCACCACACTCCACAGATAATTCCTTTCATATGGAGCCTGGATCAGGTGACTCACATATGTTCACATTCTCAGGTATTCCCTTCTGCTGCTTTTTATCAGGAGTTATTTTTCAAAATCTCCCTCTTGTATGAGCTTTATTTTTCTTTGTCACACTCGGTATTTCTGTCGCAGCCTTTAGAGGAAGGTAGCATAAAGTTATTAAGCCTCGTGGCTAGAATTCTAATGGCTGCAGCGATATGTCACCAGTGATAAGCCTGTCCTGTCTGTTAATATTTTGTGTTCTCCACATTAGTTTGAGAGACTCTGCTTTGCTGCTTTCTGATGTCCTTGAGGGAGTGGGTCTGTTCTCTGCACAGCTTTTCTGAATTGGTGCTTCTGGGGCAATGACAAGGGTTCCACATCGAGAGGTGAGCACCGGTCAGAGAAGACACAGTTGTCAGACAGGGCTCTGAAGCATTAAAATGCTGAGAATGCTTTCTTCTTGTCTATTGCAAGATGTTTTCTGCCATCTCCTGCCTTACAAATGAGTGGGTTCACCTGTGTGTATAATTGCCATGGTATTGTGCTGGATGGGACCTGATCACACAAAGGCAAAGGCTTTGTTTGTGCTGCCAAACTGCGTGCCCAACTGTGCTGCAGGATTAAGCTCCTCACTGTTATGCTTCTAGAAGCTCATAATAATAAAGGTTTTAGTGGCAAAATGTTAGGAAGAACATCAGCTTCCCCAGCAACTGTGGGAGCAAGGGGAGCAGCAACCAGCTGTGGCTGTGAAAGATGGCTTGGACGCATCATATGCTGTCACCAATGCATTAAGAAGTAAAAGCAAGCAACACTTGAAATGAAAACGTTGAGTATTGACTGAATGCCGTATGGTTGGAGGGCATTGATCTGCAGGAGGTGTATGTAAACACTGTATCCGGATCCCAGGATGAATCTGTATGATTGGTGTTCCTGGATGTCCTTTCCAGATCCAGATATGAGTCTCATTCACCAAGTTCTCTCCGCTGTGTAATTGCCCTTTCCTAATTGCTCAAAATGAGTCCATAATATGTTCTTTACAGCTGCTTTATAAAGCAAAATGGTAACCTGATTTAAAATATGGTGGTTCTGTGCTGAGCTGCCAATGGAAAGCACTCAGCTTCCTTGCTTAGTATGAATGCTCCTCCCCATTTAGAGGAGCAGAGTATATATATATATATTTAATTTAATATTAACGTGTGCGGGAGAACAGCTATTTTTCAGTTCCACACAAGCAATTTGCCCCTTGACAGCCCGTGTTCCTGTGAAGTCATTGCTCCTTTTAAATTAATCCTCTCGTTACCTCCTCAGTGTCAGCCATGGGAATCAGGCAGAGTGATGGCCAGAAGCCCCTTGTGGTGTTTGGAGGAGGAAGGATAGAAAATAAGATGCCTTGGGAAGAAAGCTGTGTCTGGAGTGAACTTTGTAACTACTGTAACACAACTGAGCTGAGTGGCTGGGTTTTTTTGTGTTTTTCTTGGATACACCGTATTCCAGTAGTTACTGAAAGGTAACACAAAATGGTTACATGTACCTCATAGGCAGGTTCTCTTTAATTCATTGGATAGAGAGAAAGGGTAGTGCAAACCAGTCTTAGTCCTGTAAGCATGTGGACATGTAGGCAGCTTCAAGCCTGTGATGAAAACTTATAAATGAAAGCCCAAATCAGAGTACTCACATGATTAAAACCCATACTTAGTGTTTCTGATCTGAAATTATTAAATAAGTATATATTTAAAACAGTGAGCATGCCATCCTTGCACTGGCTGCTGCCATGTTGATCTATTCCACTTGTCTCTGATGGTAATGTCATTTACAACTCTAAAATACACACCATTTTCATTTGTTTGTCATTACATTTGAGTGATTTTTTTTCTTTTCCAACACAGTTTAGTAATTAGGATTTAAGTACCTGAGTCCATATGTACAGATAGGAGTGCTTTGAATATTTTATGTAAGGAGTTTCATTCCTGTGGGCTGTTGCTTGAGGATTGTTTTGTTTTGAGGCAAATGTTTGTTTTGATAAATAGAGTTGTTATTCTTTTCATCTGTATCTAAGTAAATTTAAGCAATGTAACATTTTTGATCAAAACTAAAGGAAGGCTAAGTGAGGGCTGTCATCTGGAGGTCATGGGCACAGAGGAGCAGGCAGGTGGAAGCAGTATGACTTGGCCTGGAAAAACTCATTGCTAAGTCTCTTCAGGCAGACAGATTAACATTCCTCCGTGTTTAACTGAGTCGGAGGGTCTTTGAGAGAACATATCTGACACCGCAAGGGCAGCAGAGGATCAAAAGCAGCTCGGGAAATACCCCCACGTGGGGTCTCCACAGAGACCGCTGTGAGTGTGTGGATCTTGTCAAGCAGAGCAATGTTTTGGTGACCCGGTGGCAGGAGTTGCACCTTAGCAAAACAGTGTGCCAGCCGCGTGGGTCAGGGTGTGCCACAGCAGAGGCTGAGGCTGGGGCAGTAATGAAAACAGCTGTTTGTGGACAGTTGCTCAGCTTACAGCGACCCACGGCTGTGTGCAAACTCTGAGCTCTTCCACAGGTATGGATCTGCAGTTTGTCAGCAGAGTTAGCAGGAAAGCCTGACTTTGAACGGAAAATTATTGCAGATCACTTAGTTTCATTGGCTTGCAGTTAGTTTTCATCGTTTCTCATTCCTCCTAGACTGACTACGCCTTGTTGTACATGTGATTTGCACATCAGGGTGATTGGACCTGGATGACGATGGTTTTTGGCGATCACTGTTCATCCCATAGCCCCAAAATCCAGACTCAGACATTTGTACTGCTGAAAGTCACAGCAACAAGGATTGCTGTGGTCCCTTGATGTTATTTATACTCATTAGCTGTCCCTACAGCTAACAAAACAGGTCCTGGAGGAGGAAGGTTTGCTGTTCCCAGAGGCCCAGGTGGCTGCAACCTCCCAGGTGCCCAAGCTGGCACCTCACTGCAGCAGGTGAGGCAGGCTGCTCCCATCTTTGTCTCTCAGGTCTTTGTGTCCACCCTTCATAAACTGCAGGTTCATAGCTTCAGTTTCCATCAGCCACATTCCCTTTCTCAAAACAATTCTAAACACGAGCTGTAGTGTCAACAGGGCTTTTTGTCTTTAAGCGTGCCAAAGTGAGTGTAAGGACCAGCAGCACTTCTTTCAGTAGCAGCTTGAACAGGGACGTACAGAGCATTGGGTGTGTGCAGCCGATGGGCCTTGAGTACAAAACTTGGCTGTGTTATCAGAGCAAATGTCAGTGCCCTGGGCACACTGCACCTGGTTGGAAAGGTTCTGATCAAACCAACTGCACACAGTGGCCTGTCTCAAGAATACCACCTTTTTCCTTAAAAACAAACATGACTGAAATAAAAGATTCCAAAGTACATATTGAAGTCCTAAAAGTATTCCTCAGCCTCACATGTTCTTCAAGTCCTTTTCATACATCCCTTCCAGCAGATCTGATTGACAGCAGCAGGATGCACTGGGCATCCTGGGGAGGAAAATGGTGTGATGTTTGTGTCCCTTTGGCTTACCAGGAGAGAGTGGCAAGAGAAAAATTTGGTGTTTGTTCTCATTTGGTATGTCTTGACTGCACTGTATGTCTTCCAAATGCATCACTGTATGCACGTTTCTTGCAATCTTTTAATATTTCAAGACAAAAATATTTGTAGTAAGATGATAAAGTAGAATAACCAAATGTTGTCATCAGAAAGCACTTCGGTGTGGAGTTGGGCACAGTGGTTTGCTCAGATGGATGCACACTGCAGACTAGTTTGGTAACTGAGGAATAATTCAGACAGAGGAGAACTGAACTTCACTGTGCTTATGCTTGAAGTTAATCAGAAGTAAACGCAAAATGCCTCAGGCCTGGCAATGGTTGCTGAAAGTGAACAACCTCTCACCACCTCTTCACAAGTAAAAAGTAATTTTGTGAGCTGTGAAACTTAAGAAGATTATTTTTCTGTGGTGTACCTTTGTGTGGGTTCCCTGCTGGCACTGCAGCTCAGCTTGCTCTGCAAGCTGTTGCAGTGTATTGACTGCTTGTCTGTCTGTCCTCTGATGGACAGCTTGTATGTCACAAAACATGGGCATGCTTAGTAGCCCTTTGGCCTTTCCTATTCTGTCCAATGTGGGAAACTTGGCCAGAGTTATTACAGGTAAGAGTCTGGCTGATAATTGTGTGATCACATCCTTTCACTTCCTTAGGAAGTAGAATGAAAAAGAAAAAAAAAAAAAAAAACAGCCTCCCAGTATTAGCACTATTGCTTCACTACAGGTGGCAGGGAAACATTTCATTTGGAGAAAATGGACCTTATCTTCGGTGTGTGGGCACTGGGAGGGTTACAGCCTGGTGACCTGAAACCCTCACCTGACCCAGCTGAAGGTGTCTTCTCTTGGCAGCACCTAGCTTCTCATCAGTGGGCCTCAGGTGCTTGTTAGGAAGTGCCATTGTCCCCATTTATAATGAGTGAAGGGGAGCAGCAGCATGGCCAAGGTCATCCCAGAGGCTGTGGCAGAGGCTTTGTACCTGCCGAGCCTCCTCTGGCATCCCCTGTCCTCCAGCCCTGGAAACTCGCAGGGCTGAATATACACACAGCACATCTGTTACCTACAAAGCTGTGCTTACAGGTACTAGTCATGCAGAACTAAGCTTTGGCCCCATTTTCATACTGAAGATGAAAGCAGCTCTGCAGAAAGTGTATTTCAACTTTCTGTCTTAAAAATGTGCTGCTAATTAGGGATGTAAAGGAGCAGAACTCAGCTGCAGGACTGCTCATCTTTCCTAGCAAGATGCTGCCTGCCAGCATTGTTTGGGCTCCAACTAACCCTTTATTGTCTTCTATCTTGTTGAGGTCCTGAGCATGCACAGAAAAAAAGGATTGATGTCTTTATATTGTCATTTCTGGCTGTCTGCAAGATCCCCTTCAGCCATTTTCAGCAGTGCTCAAAAGTATGCTCTGCTGTTTTTAATCTTGTTTTGCTTTTTGTTTTTGCTGGTGGCACTCTTCCATGCCCAGAGACTGTCTTAATTTTTACTTTTGTAGCTGTGCAGTTCCACCTTATTAAGCTGGATTCTGCTTCTGGTCTCACCCTTCACAGGGTTATCTTTTTTAATGGGTGAAAAAGTGCATATGCCAGCATTCCTCACTGGGAGTTCTCGTGTGTGATGTATGTCAGGGAAAGAGCTGTGCTCTGCTTCAAATACTGTGCAGTCCTGGTAAAGGAGAGCAAAATTTTGTAGTCTCCAACCAGCTTTAGTTGGATCATTATTCAGTTCCATACTACAAAATTTGAGTACCAGTTTTTAGGTTGGAGAAGGTTGGATTCTATATATTTTTAATTATCACTTATTATTTAAATTTTAGGATCCTTTGGGGAAAAGGAAGTATTTTTTTACATTTTTACAGAGCAGTATTTTAAACAACAGTTAGCCATGCTGCTGACTCCCAGTAGCATCAGCTATTGAAAAGTATATTAAATCCACGTGAATAAAAATGACGCGTTGTTGAAACACAAAATATCCTATTGTAATAATGTATTCTGAAGAGTATTGCTCTTATCCGTTTAGAGCTTTGCTAATAAGCTAACCAAGGAAGATCAAGCTGCTTGCTTGTGTTGGGCAATAATAAGCAGCTTGAACCACTTTCCAGCAAAAATTCTATAGGCCTTTGCCTGACTGTTGTGCAGGGACTCCAGGGATTTCAGTGGGAGATACAGATCTCTGCAGTGCTTCTGTGTGCTTTTGCCAATCAAAGGCATTTACAGTATGTCAAAACAATCAGTGATTGCTGCTCTGCAGTTTTAGTTTTCTCCTTTTGCAAAAGAAAAGGACTTGCTCTTGTGGTTGCAGTGCCCGCATAAGCATCTCTGCACGCTGCAGTGCAGCTTTCTTGTTTGTGCATGTAGACCTGATAGGTATTTTTGCATACTGTGTGCGTTTTTGTCAGTGTAGGATTGTGTTGGAACATAATGGATCAGGATCTGGGAACTGTTCTCATCCAAGGGCCACCCCGACAGCCTGGAATTCATGCTTCTGACTGGCAGCATATCTGCAGCACGGAGGTTTTGGGTGGCCCTGCTGTCCCCTGCAGTGTCAGGGCACGAACCTGGGTCTGTGCTGGGCAGCGCTGCCCCTGCCTTGCTGCTGCAGTAACGCAAGCCTCTGCGGGGAGCTTCTTTCTGTAGGCACACAGACACGGCTCTGTCAGAGAGACATGTTTCCCATTTTGTGGGGAATGCAGAGCTCTGCAGAGCAGAACACCCAGGAGGGGCTACAGCCCCCTCTGCTCCTGCACCAGCCCTTCCAGGGAGCAGATCCTCCCGCCTTGTCCCACAGGGGATGGTTTGTGGATGGGGAGCCCTGCTGTCCCCAGGGGCAGCTCAGTGCTGGGGCTGTGGGGCTGCAGCTGCAGCCTGTACCCCCTGGCTGAGCCCCTCTGCCCCTGTACACGGCACGAGCAGTGGCAGGACTGCTGAAGCAGACAGAGCGGGCCAGGAGTGCTACCTGAGAGGTCAGCAATTACTCAGCACCACCGAGAGCAACATATTCAAGCTGCTTATACGTCCTAGGCTGCACACCACAATGTAGGCAGGCAGATTTCTTGCTTTCGTGCTGGTAGCCCCTAGCAACAACATTTCATAAAGCCCTGCCCTGGGCTGAGAGGTCCACGCTGCATTTTCTGTTCAGCATTCCTGACCCTAGAAGCCTGGCATTTGTTTACCGAATGAAAAAGCACAGTTACATCTTTAAAGCTCTGCTGCTTGTTTGGCAAACAAACGCTGGGAAGTGCAGCTCTGCTGAGGCTGTGCAAAAAGAAAGCGATTGTGATTCATTAAGCAGATGACAGCAATGGGAGGAAAGGGGATAAAACTCGAAATCTGAAACCACCTGCGTTAATTTTAGCCATAATGGAAGCGGCTGCCCGGGGTGTTGCTGCTGCACGTATCAGATTTGCACGCCGTGCGCTGCTCTCCCCACATCCGTGGCAGCGAGCTGCAGCCTGCTGCTCTGCTCTTTGGATGCACGGTATAGAATCTGTTTGCTCCCTTCCAGCAGCAAAATGCAGCAGCAGCCTGGCTCCCCGACAGACTGATGGTGCAGTCATTAGAGAGGCTTCTGTGACTGCAGCACTGCGCCCCAGCACGGGTGCACTCATCTCTTTTGTTCCCACTTCCCTCACCCGTATGCTCACGCACCCGCACTCTTTCTCTCTCTCCCTCCCTCCCTCTCTCTCTCCCTCCCTCCCTCCCTCCCTCCCTCCCTCCCTCCCTCTCCGCCTTTGATCTTGCTGATATGGGGAAAAATATCAGCTCCAAATCTTCAGCATATTTAACCAAAGCGTCTTGTAGGATGGGAATAATTTGTGAGCGAGTGCAGCAGCAGGGGGCTGCAGTATGGTTGCTTGTACTGCTTGCTTTCCATTACGACAAAACGGCAGCAATCACCAAGGAGTGCTAGGGCTGTTCTGCAGCTAAAGAAGCACTTAGAGCCTCGCCATTCACAGGGGGCTGAGGTGGGGTGCTGGGAACAGTGAGAGTGCACAAGGCTCGCGGCTCCTGCTCCCTCATTTACAGCTGGTGGAAGAGGTCTTCCTGAATGGCGGAGAGGGTCTCGTCCTTCCCTAAATTCCCTGGAGCTTTTGTCACGGATGTAAATGGCTGTAAGATATCGCCACTGCTTCATATTTGACCCCATTATAGTACAAGAGAGATAAGCCTGAGAGCTGGGGGTTTGAGGCAAAGCCAGCAAAGGCAGGAGAAGTCCTGACCTCAGCCACACAGTGGAACATTTGAGTGAAAGCATTATCAGCCTGTCCTTGAGCTGTTTACTGCAGACTGATACTGAGTGTGTATGTGTATGCCAACTTCCACAAGCTTTGAAAAGTTTCTTACGGCTTCCTGTAGTGATACTCAGTCAGAGGGCACTCAGATGAACAAAGGAATATGCTTTGACATGGGGAGCAGGTGAGAGGTGCATGACAAATACGTGTGAGTCCCTTGCCCTGTCTGGTGCTGCTCCTTAGCCAGCAGTGTGAGTTACTGGGAATATGACAAGGGGCTTAACTGCCCTGGGGTGCTGCTTAGGAGAAGATCCTTGCTGCCTTGGAGCTCAGCATCATGTGTGATGTAAGATCCCTGTTCCCTTCTGGTCAGCTTTCCCTGCTAAGCATGTCTTCATTCCTCTGCATTACTGATCATTTACAGCTGCTAGCTTTATTTCCTGAGAAAGCCTTGAAGGGCTGAGGCAGTCACTGGACTGAGCTGTTCTGTAATGCAGCCAGGAGCTGGCTCCACGTTTCAGGCAACCAGAGAGATCCTCTGTCTTGTCCCAGCAGATATTGTTTGTCTCAGTCACAGGAGCCCACGTTTTTCTGGGCTCTTATCTCTGGACATCATCCTTGTCACAACGCACAGGAGGATGGCTGTGGTGCTCAGTCAGTCGAGGTGTATTACCCCAGAGCTTGGTAAACTGCCAGCACAGCCTTTGTTGCTCCAAAGCGTAGCTGCAAGCAGCATGTGATGTGTTGTGGAGTGAGACATATTGTCTCCCTGTCTTGCTATCAGTTTGTAAAGTGAGTTGCAGTGTTTTCCCCTTCATACTTTCTCTCACTGTTACAGTCTAGTAACTGTATTTAAATCATGAATTATTGAGCAAATAATCACGTTATGGGCACTTATTTAAAAACTAATAGTGAATGTCAGAAAATAATGAGTTCTGGAAAAATATCTTTGGCAATCTTTTTCCTGTATATTGCTGGTGATGAAGAAGCCCTCCAGCAGCCTGTTGTGTTGCTTGTGTGCCTTCTTACACATGGCTGAATGAGAACTGAATGCGAGCCTCCATCTCCCAACAACGTGTGTCTTCCCTTTGTGTGCATATGAGTAGTGCATTCTCCTTTTATTTATCAACTCATTAGCTCTGTTAAATAAAAGAGGGGTGCCAGCACAGTGCAGCACCCTGCATCCTGCACTGCTATGGCCCTGGCTGCAGGGCATGGTCTGGAGGTCTCACCCACCCTCAGTTTAGGCATAATTTCAGAGAGTACTCCACTAGCCCTAGAAGATAAGCACCCATTCCTTTTGCAAAGAAGCCCTGTGATGTTCCAAACGTGGTTCTGGTTTCTGTCTCCCACTGGTGTCCTTTCAGCAAGACCAAAAGGACCTGATTTAGTGTCAGAGCTCAGAGTCCTTTGAGAGCTGTGTAGCCAGCAGATGCTTTACAGTGATGGAGAATATCCTGTGAAAACAATCCAATATTTGTTAATCAACATGAATTCAGTGTTTGAGGTCCTTTGGCTGGAATAGAGAATAAAAGCACACGTGGGCCTGGCCTCCTGAGTGAAAACATGCAGGTTGCATCTCCTGGCTGCACTGAAGAGCAGATTTCTTAAGGTATTTCAGCACCTTGCTTTCAGTTCCAGCGACATTTGGCAGGATTCTGTATGCTTAAGTTCAGTCTGAATTGCTTAAGAGCAGGCAGCAAGCCTCTCACCTGCACTGTAGTGTTGCCCTATAGATTTTTAGGTTCACTGGACTCTATCTTCTTAGCCAGAGTTCCCTGGATACTTCATTTTATATGCTCACACACACCCAGAAGCATAATTTCTGGTAAGACAGGCACTCTCTTAGAGTCATGAAGGTTGAAAAAGATCTCCCAGATGATAGAATCACAGAATCATTAAGGTTGGAAAGTCTACCAAGATCACCCAGTCCAACCATCAGCCCATCACCACCATGCCCACATTTGGGCCCTGTGTTACGTAAAGCTGTGCTGTGATTCTGGTTTATGTGGGTAGACACCTGGGCTCTGCTGTTCTGTTGCAAGAGACTGAAAACTTTGAGCTGGACAACATAGAGGGGCAGGGGAATGGCCAAGAGCAGGCACTAGGGCTCCAGGGGATGGGGAGTGCAGAGCTTCTCTGCTGTGCCTCGTGCGTTCCACCCTGGGTGCCACCATCACCACCAGTGTGAGGTGGGCTGGTGTTGCTGCTCTAGTCTCAGAGATGCCATTTGTTCCCCGTTTGTTCTAAGAGTTATTTGGGTGGCCCTGTGAGACATACATTACCCTCCATGCTTCTGTGCCTTCAAGGAGGCAGTATCCAAGTTTAACACTTAAGTTAAGCAGATTTGATTTTTTATTGCCTTCGTGTATTACAATGCTTACGAAATCATCAGAAGTTTGGCTGCCTGTTGGTCTTCTGGTGTCTCTCCAAAGTGTTTCTGTCACTGCCACGGGATCCCACAGTTGGGAGTAATGCTGTGTCTGTTTCTGTCTCACAGATTGATGAACTCCCCGAAGGAGCTGTGAAGCCTCCAGCAAATAAATACCCCATCTTCTTTTTTGGGACTCATGAAACGTAAGTGAACAAATAAGACCTTTTCCATTGAGAATGTCTTCTTCAGCTGAAGTTGCCTCCACTGGTTTTATGGGAACAAATCCTAACTGAAGCTTAGGGGAGACTACAGATAGGTCATATGAGCCTGGCTCGTTTGTGTTAACGTACCAGAGTGAAACCTGGAGGTAGGTGTACATGACAGCAGAGATCGGGCTGTTGTATTCAGACACGTTTGGGTTCCTGCCCTGGATGAGAACTCAGTAGTTGGTAAAATGAAAGGAAGCAGACCCCAGAGTCTCACGCAATCCTCACATAGCTTTGAAATATATGCATTCCTTTGAGATTTGTGCTGGGGATATTGTGGGATGGAGCTCTCACAAGTGATGGAAGAACAGAGCTGGCTGACCTCGCAGGGAGAGAAAGGGATCAGAACAGAGAGGGGAAGTTAGGTCTCATAGTAATTGCTACGAAGTACAGAGTTCCGCACTGTAATTGAACCTGCCTCTCTTCTATTTTAAACAGAATCTGAGACAGCTTTAAAAACATCACCATTTCCATTTGCCATGTCATGTTTACGTTTTAAAGCTTTCCTACTTGCAAGGAACGTGCTTTGGGAAATGCTGAAGAAAAGAAACATGAAAAAATGAAATTCTGATCACATTTTAAACTCAGCTGTAGAGGTTTGAAGATAGATAGATAGATAGATAGATAGATAGATAGATAGATAGATAGATAGATAGATAGATAGACAGATGATTTTTTTTAAGTTTTACAGTTATTCTAGTCTATAATAAGGTCCCCAACTCACGCATCATGTTTCATTTTTAAGACCTTTAAGGATAGTTTCTGCATAATCAAAATCAAAACAGCTTCTAATTAAAATATTTCCTGCTGCTGCTGTAATGACTCAATCTGATGTTTTTACATGTTGTAATGTACTGCTGCTATCACAAAATTAACTGGAAAGAAAGAAAGATAAACAAAAAATAAACCTATGGTGTCTCAAAATCAGGAACCAAAATGAAATCTTAAACATTTTTCTTGAAAACCATTTTGAGAAAAAAAATATCTAACGGCTGTTATTCTGAATGAATGAACCCCAAAGTGCCAATCTCTTTTGTTCTGTACTTCACTGGTCTGTGATCTTACTGCAGCATCTGAAACAGGAAAGGGTTTTGTAGTTATTACTGTAGTAATCGAGGAAGCCTTACTGTTAATAATGAGCTGTAGCTTGCAGCTCCTGAGTTTTATAACAGAGCAGTAGAAACACACTCCCAGTGGCAATGAATGCCTTTCAAAGATGTGGACAAATTTTCAGTGTTTACGTAAAAGACTGTAGAAATATTTCCATACATTACTGATGAGTTAAGTTTCAGTAAGTTTCTCTTTGTTGTTTGTGTTAGAACTGCCTGTGGATGCAGGGCACATCGCTGTGCCTCAGGAACCCGTGTGCACAGATAGGCAGCTTCTGCACCCGTGGTGTTAGGAGAACAACTGAGTTGCATGGGATGGGCTCCCAGACCCTGTGCTAACAGAGAGCACAGAGTTAGCTGCAATTGCAGACACCATCAGGAAAGCAGGGCAATGATTGTAGCGTAGGACAATGTGACTTCTTCGGCTCTGGTCACTGGTGACAGAATCTTCCACGTGGGAATGAAGTACTGTGTTGTTTTTAACTTCACTGATTTTAATGTAATTGATGGTAGCTCTCCTTGTACTGCGATACAGAGCATACCAGATACTGAGAGCTAAAGAAAGTGGTGCTTTCTTCAGTTTTATACAAGAACTTAGAATTGGGCTGTAAATTAAGTAAAGTGGGATAAACGTCTTTCTGTTTTTTTTACCTGCACTGTGGTGTCTGTACCTAAAGTTAGTTGATACAGCGTGTGGCTGACACACAGCAGCACAGCACAAACTCTTCCTTTGCTGAGCTGTCTGAAAAACAACTTGGCCACAAGCACCCTGTGTGTCTCATTGTTTCCTTGTATTACTCATCTGCCTATACTCACCCATTGTTTCTTCTTATAAGAAATTATAAGATTTTTGGGAAAGAGAACATTTTTATTGTGTTTGCACAGAACTTAGCACATGGGGGGCTTATGCCATGGGAGAAGCTGCCAGACTTACAGGCAGTATAGATAATGATAAATGCCTCTGCTTTTTCTGTACAAGGGGTACGGTTTTGCCCCTGAGTTCTAGGCATTCCTTAAATGCTTTAACTTTTCATGCAGTATTATCTTTAGGCCTTTCTGGAATTGTAACACGTAGGATTGGAGGTTTGGTCCCTTGCTATTGCAGGCAATTACATCATATAATCCCTTTCATAAACTGTTCAAGTGCCAGTTCTCAGCATCAGTTAATATAATAAATGAGACTCAGTTTAGTTGTTTCTTGAGAGACACAGCGGGATTTCGCAACATCGAACCTGGGGATGGTGAGCCAGTCCATGAAACCAGACTCACAGCAGTAACCCAGAGCCAGGGAGTAGATAAATAAATAAAATGAGAAACAAAAAAATGAGAAGAAGAATAAGAAAAACAATTATGCTGTTAATGTTTTTAATTTGAACACAAGGAGGCTAAGTCCTTTTTTTTCTGTTGCCTTTGTTAAAATGCAGTGCATTCCTGGGGCCCAAAGACCTTTTCCCATATAAAGAATATAAAGATAAGTTTGGGAAGTCTAACAAACGAAAAGGATTTAATGAAGGCCTGTGGGAAATAGAAAACAACCCTGGAGTAAAGTTTACTGGATATCAGGTAAATGAGTTTCACTTCTATTCCTCCTTATCTTTCTTATTTTCTTCTTTGTAGACTTCTTATCTATGTAAACGTTGTATGAGTGATGATGGTGAGTCCTGGTTTTGCTGGAGCTAGAAAGTTTCACAGCTGGCAATTGGAGCAATATAAAGACAGCTGCTGTCCTGCACACTGTGACAAACGGAGCTTTAATTGTGCTGCAGAGCTCTTTGTTTTCTCTGATATTCTGAGGTGGTGAAGGGGAATATTCTGCAGCACATTTAGATGAATTAAAAATGGAAAGTTTTATTTGCTCCCCTACAAAAACAACATCTTTCTGTTGTTTATTTTTATATCTGTGTATTTTACACAGACCTTGAGATTATGGCACTTTAGTTTTTTACATTGGTCATACACATCAGATAGGATACCACTGTTAGCATCGGTAGGGGTGAGGAGGCAGTTTGGGGCTGCTGTTACCAGACAGTACCTGCTGTGCAACAGCTCTCCCTGTTGGATGTCAGGAGGAAAAAGTCAGTGCAGCTCGGGAGGGAGGGAGAAGAGCAGTCAGTGGGCTGCGTAAAGCCAGAGAACTTTTCTCATTAAAAATGGGCTCCTTTGAAGGTAGAAATCACCTCCAGAAGATGGTGGACGCCTGTTACATTATTAGCACAAACCCTTACAAACCAGAGGGATGGACCACCTGCAGACAAGCTGCTGCCCCTCTCTGTTCCTGTTTCATGTTTTCAGCCCTACAGATGTATTGCATACACTCGGGGATTTAAAACAAATCTAGCAAATAGACTGCGGGAGATGGGCTGTCAGAGAGCTCTCAGCCTTCTGGCCAGTGTTTGCTTTTCACTAATATAGAGGTCTTGCCCCTTGGGGAGCCTGTAAGAGCCATCTTTTCTCCTGAATAAGTCTCCCCTATATACAGCCAAAATCTTGAGGTTTCCATAGCTTTGCCCAAAGTAGAACTCATCAGATCTCTCCACGGCACGGCCCTGAGTTCTCCAGCCCATGCACTTTTGTTGTCAGATCAGTTTCTGTGTAAATCATTCAGAATATGCCATCCCAGGATCTGCATCTCATAACCGTTTTCAAGTGGTGGTTGAGAAAACTGCCTTTACATACAGCTGTTTTTCTTGGTAACTGCAAGAATATCCCGAGCTCTTCCTGTCTAGAACAATTAAAGTGGGAGCTCTCTATTACTAGGGCTTTCTGTTAATTCAGAACAGCAATTACAAAACAGACTGTGATGATGTTTTGGTTATTTATATTAGTATTGTTATTCTTTGTCACTGTTGTTACTTTAAAGGCGATTCAGCAACAGAGCTCATCAGAAACTGAGGGAGAAGGAGGAAATACAGCAGATGCCAGCAGTGAGGAGGAAGGTGATCGGGTAGAAGAGGATGGAAAAGGCAAAAGAAAGAATGAAAAAGCAGGCTCAAAACGAAAAAAATCCTACACTTCAAAGGTTATCTTCTGAGTTTGTCCATTGTTACCCATGTGCATTTATAAGCAAGATGTCATGCACCTCGTGGCAATCTGTCCTTCTTTCTTTAGCATTTTAATTCTAGTGCCATAATCACAGTGTTCAAATGAGACAGGGAAAGGGCTCTTGCTGTTTGAGACAGCCTTGTTAATAAAGCAGTTTAAATACTCTGCCCTGTTCTTGTTCATAGGTTCATAGGTACAGTAGGTTGGAAAGGACCTACAAGATCATCTAGTCCAACCATCCTCCTAACACCATGCTTTGAGAAGATGTATGGAAAGACTTCAGAAAGGCTGGAAAGAAAATTCATGCAAAGTTAGCCAGAGGTTCTCAGTTTTCAAAGAGTTGAGGAGTTTGATACATTTAGATAAGCATTTCCCCATAAAGAGCAATTTAAATGCTATGAGAGTGTGCCTCTTGCAAAATGTGATCTGAGGTTTGGTCCTTGACTAGGAGAATTCAAGCTTACTGCTCCTGTTTTGGAGGTATGTGACTGTCCCAGAAACTGTAGTAGAAGATAGCGTAGGGTCAGGTGTGCTCAGCTTCCCCTGTTGTAGCTGTCTGTAAAATACCTGAATACAGAAAACAACAGAATGGGAGTGAGGAAAAGCTGTTCAGGTTGCCCAGAGAGGTGGTGGGTGCCCCGTCCCCAGAGATACTCCAGGTCAGGCAGGACAGGGCTCTGAGCACCTGACCAGATGCAGCTGTCCCTGTTCAGTACAGAGGAATTGGGCAAGATGACTTTTAAGGGTCCCTCCCCACTCAAACCGTTCTTTGATTCTACAATTCTAAGAAGTAATTCTGTAAGAGGTAGGATAATTAATTACTTTCATTCTAGTGCTTGCCTGCCTACCCTGTGAATATCTAAGTAACAGCACAGATGTCTCAGAGGGCCTTATAATGCCTGGCCAATGTAATCACCTGTGTAGGTGACAACTTTGGGTTGAAATGCATTCTTCTCTTGACACCTGTGTGAATGAGAGCAAAGTTGTAGGCACTTCCTCCAGTTCTGTGCCCGCTTCCACATCTGTCCTTTGCTTAAGAAATTGTTGAAGTTCTGGCAGTCACATTCATTCACATTCATGTTATTCTTCTGAAAGTGAAAAATAATTGAATTGAAAAGGAGCGAGCAAACAATATGATCCAGGCTTAATTTGGGGAGGAGCAGGGGCTTTTGTGGTTCATCTGCTGAACAAAATGCTTTAAGTAATTTCACCCTCTTTGTGTGTTTTACATTAGGAATTCAGGTCTGGTCTACCATCTTCTCTCCAGAAGACTCTGGGCAAACAGAGGATTAGCAAAATGGTGGCTTAATGCCACAATTTATCCTTTTGTACTGTGGAATTGCATAACATAAAGGGAGCAGGAAAGATATATTGGTTCCACATGGCTTTAATGTTAATTTATTAAAGCTGACAGCACTAAAAAAAATATGGAAAGCAGTTCTGCTAATGTTATTCTCATTTTACATCTCTGTGTTTAATCAAAACTTTTGTCAAGCTGGCACCATCTGTTTCATTAACTGACAAAACCTACAGGTGACCCAACGCTAATACCCATCTCCTGTTACTGTGTCTGTCTTACAGCCAGCTGTGCTGCCAACCTGTGTTGAACACAGAATAGCTTTTTTGCTTCGCTGATGTCAGTAACTCCAACTGCTTTTCACCCCACGTATCCTCCCCACTATATACCTTGAACAGAGAATCACATGATCAGGCAGATCTCCGTTGCAGATACATTGCAGAAGTGTCTTTCTAAGGCTGGAGTTCAGTTTTTGCTTCATAACTTTGTTGTTGATCATTTTAGAAATCCTCCAAGCAGTCACGGAAATCTCCTGGAGATGAAGATGATAAGGACTGCAAAGAGGAAGAAAATAAGAGCAGCTCTGATGCTGGGGACGCAGGCAACGACACAAGAAACACTTCTTCAGATTTGCAGAAAACCAGTGAAGGGGTAATCTTTCATTAATAGAATTCTCTTTACATACAATTTGCTCCCAGAGGCCTCTAAAGTTAGGAGTGAAAGGCATTGTGTCACAGTGACCTGTGCATACCACGTGCAGATCCTTCTGCATTGTATTGCAGCAGTCAGAATGTGCCCAGAACAGAAACATGGGGCTGGTCCCTCTACTGACCCAAATTTTGCCCCAGGGAAATGATTGAATGAGAAAAGATACTATAAGCACTATTTTTGTTCCAACACTTGTGTGGATGTCAGCTGAGAGTCACTCCTGAAAACCACGAGCTTCAATGATGCAAAACTGATGTGAAAGCAGAATCAGACTGTTGGCACAATGCATTTTGCCCCACTGAACACTGGAGCCTGCTTATCCTTTCACACTTGCTTAAAAGCTGTTCAATCCCACAGACTTCTTTAGAGTTCATGAGCATTTCTGTGCACCTTATAATCTCTGCATTGTGCAGAGTTTAGGGCAGAACCTGCCTTGGGATACAAGGAGAGGGTGTACAGTCTACCATTCGCAACAGCATATATATAATTTTTTTTTAATGTATATATAATTATTTATAATGTATATATCATTGTATGCAGCTTCAAACACTCTCCTTGTGTGTTTATGTCAGCCGTGCATTAGTGTCAGTATTATTTTGTCGTGACCACGGCAACAGAGAGGAAGGCTGCTGCACAGGGGATTGGCGTGGGGGTTGGCTAGTGGTCCCTGTACCAACCAGCACCACTTCTGTGCTTTGGAGCAACACAAGGCTCTGTGCTCCAGCACTTACTGCTCCTCTCAGAACGGGGGTGCGATGCGTTGGCTGTGTTCTGGCCAGAGAACACTGTGGCACCTTCCTGTCTTCAAAGAGGTATTTGTGTGAAGAAAGATGTCTGTAGTGGCTGTCTGAGCTGACGAGAGGTTCAGGAGGGTCCCCTTTGTTTCCCACATCTGTAGCAGTGACAGAATAGCTGTGAACTTCAGGCATGTTCTGTGTAAGAACCAAATGCTTCCTGAGTTAGGTCAGCCACAGATTGAGTGGCTGAGAAGTCCCTCAGTGCTCTGGCTCTGTGCCTGGGGATATTCATATAGCTCTCCCTCCATACGTGGTTCCTTGTCACTGCTGGGAGGTAGAGCCCAGCGTGCCAGAACACCATGCTGCTCTGCAGTGCTTTCCAGACTGCAGATATTTCAGTGCTGAAGCAGTCACAGTCGCTGTCCTTTCCTGCCAGCACCTCCGGAGCAGTGACACTCACAGCAAACACTGCCGGACCCACACGAGGAGCTGTGCCACAGCCCCAGCACTCTGGCCAACCCCACACAGGAGCAGCTGGTCTTTATCTGGAGCTCGGACACTTCAGGGCCAGGGTTCAGTACTGTGGCTCGCAGCCATGAATTCAGAAGTACATCCAGGCTGAATTAAAACAGGATCGTTCTGGGCTTGTGAAGAAAGCATTGGCCTGAGAAGGTGGGAGGCAAATGAATGAGTCCAGGCTCTTCTCAGTGCTGCACAGTGGTAGGACAAGGAGCAATGGTCTAAAACTTGAACACTGGAAGTTCCATGCAAACGTGCAGAAGAACCTTACAGTTCAGGTGATGGAGCACTGGAACAGACTGCCCAGAGAGGGGGTGCAGTCTCCTTCTGTGGAGATATTTAAGACCCATCTGGACACTGACCTGTGTGACCTACTGCAGGGAACCTGCTTTAGCAGGGGATTGGACTCCGTGATCTCTTGAGATCCCTTCCAAGCGCTGCAACTCTGTGAAGATGGCAGCATGAGCCCTCCAGCCCGAGGGGCTCATCCACCATCAGATGGCGCCAAGAGCAAGCAAACAAGGACGGGGGTGCAGGCAAAAGGCTTGCAGAAGGAATCAGTAAGGAAAAAGGATGAGTTTGTGGCTCTGGTCTTGAGCAGAGAGCTGCTTCCTTCTGCTGGTTACACTGCCAGGGCTGGCAGCTCGGGAGATGCTGCTCAGCTGGAGCTGTGGGGACGTGGAGCCCTCCTGGGATCTGCCCGCACAGGGGCTGAGGGCTGTGAGCAGGTCTTGTCTTCCTAAGGGCGAGGGAGTTGTCATGTTTGCTAAGGCCTGGCCTCCAGCTGTGGGCTGTCCCTCTCTCTGGGTCAGGTGAGCTCTGTGTCTCAGGTACTCCTGTCCCCTCAGTGTCCTGGGGATCTTGCTGAAGGGTTAATGAGCCAAAGGATTGCAGTTGTGCCTTCACCTGCACTTTGTTAATGAAATGCCTCCTCCAGGTGGCAGAGGAAAGCTCAGAAGCGGCAGTGATGGCTGCCCAAAGACTCAAAGCTCAGAGCAAATAAAAGCACTTCCAATACTGTGATGATTTTTCTTTCAGCCAATTTCATACTTTTCAAGGGCTCAGCTCATTATGTTTTTTATCCCTGGGGTTGACAGAACTGCTTCTTTCTTTGTCTCTTCTTTTCTTTTAGTTTCTCTCCCATCCTTGAGGTCTGCAGACACTCCTCAGAGATGTGGGCGGCCCCGTGCCCAGCTGTAATTGCACCCACCACCACTGCCTGCAGCTCAGGCTCTTGCCCTCACTGCAGTGTTTGTCCTGTTCCCTCAACAGAAAGACACAAAGTTTTACTGTCTAATATTAGTCAACTAACCATACACAAAGAATGGCAGCCCTCCCCTAGAGCTTTTTCAGTCAAGATACAGACCCCCATGACAGTCCTCTGCAGATGAATGGTGCTGGCTTTTCTTCAGCACCCCACACACAGAATATTCCCATGGAAAGGGATCCACAGCTCCGTATTGCTTCCTTCACAGGGCACAGCATTAGCTCGCAGATCAGTGAATTCATGGCAACATATTTCCACAGTCAAATCTCTTGTGATGGTTGGTTCTTGGCTGGTGTACCTCTGAACTGATCAATTGTTTTTACTTTCACTGCTCTGGACACCCGTGTAATGACCCAGGCTGTAGTCTCTAACCCAAAACGAAGTATTTGACTGTTAAGCTCAGCACAGAGGGGTTGTTCTTTCTTTAGACATTTACTGTTTTGTTTGCTAGTCCAGATACTGGCTTGGTAAGTGAGGTGTGTTGGTGCATGCCCGCCTAAGGCTGTGTAAGGATGTCCACAGCTGCTTTTCAGGAGGTGAATTATTTTACTCAGTCTTTGAAAAATGTTAGATTTGTTGGAAATTAAATATGCCTATTGTTTGGTTTGGGTTTTTGCTCCTGCTACAGCCAGAATATTGAAGTGGGATAAAGGCCTCTGATCTTTTTACTCACGCCAACAATCGGTTACTAACATGCGAGGCGGTGGATCTATTTGTGGAGGCAACTGCTTGCCAACATAAATAAGGGGATCAAAATCTGCTCCAAAATTACTGCCATCTGATACTATTGCAATTAGGAGAACACATTTAAAACAACCTGTGTCCAAGACATATTTTTTGTTGTGATGTTCCTGTGGGGTAGCAACAATTCCGTTCACTGTTTTAAAAGAGAGGCGGTATGGCCACACCGGCCTGACAAACACAGGCTCACTGTGGCTTTCTGATGTGGTTTTGAGCTATTTACTTTGGCTCTTCCTTTTCTTTACTTCCCAAGAATAACGTGGGCCAGCACAGCAGCTTTGGGGTTTTATCAGCATTAAACGCACTGCATTTAGGGCTCTACTCAGTGTAAAAGCATTACGTGGGCATTCTGCCAGGGAACTGAAATAGAATGCATGCTGCTTTTAAGCAAGTGAAAATCTGCACCTCCAAAAGAGATAACTTTGGTAAAAACGCACAGTAAAGATTTCTGAGCAAAAATGAAATAGTGTGAGGCTGACAGGCACTGCTGTAAAGGTGTGCAGTATCTGCTGCCTGCGTGCAGCTCCAGAGAGCAGCACTGCTCAGTGAGGCAATGGGAGGCAGCTCAGGAGAAACGTGAATGGTGGAATGCAAGCTGAGCTTCAGGCAGCTGCTATAGATGAAATGTACTCTGCATCTCTGTCTGCATTGAATCTTGTAATTGTTTTGACCTCAAACCAACATGGAATAACAGTGATCATGAAGAGCAAGTAAATAATTATCCTTCTGCCCATCCAGTGAGAGAACAGGATGGCTGAGTTGCCACGTACTGCTAAAGACAGAAAAAAAAAGTAAATTTGGGTTTTTATTTCTGTTCTCTGCTATCTTTATGCTCAGCCCTTCTGTTATAGCTCCAGGTTCAGTTTTATTGATGGCTGAAGCCTCTTGCTTGCATCATCCAGGTTCTGTGCTGTTTCTTCTGCGTGCAGCAGCACAGGCCAGTGCAGCACACTTTGCACTGCACCTCACAGGGAAGCTAAGCGGGGTGCTCAAGGGGATTTGTTTCTGGAGAGAACTGAAACCATGGAGACCGTGGCAGCTGCTCAGCTGTGCCTCATCCTCGTTCAGCAGCTGACATGAGAGCCTGGCAGTCGTGCTGCCCTGCTGGATGAAGGAGCTAGGAGAGATCCAGGTACACCCGTGCAGCCACACATCCCATGGGCTGTGTGTGTGTGGGGAGCAGCACTGCTGGCTGCTGGGGCAGCTGGGAGCGTGCATGGGACACACTGTGTGTGTCATGATGGAAGAGAATGCTGCAGATGGCTCAAGTCCCACAGCGTGGTTTGTGTACCTGGCTCTTTGTGCTCCCTCCTGGGCTGCACCATGGCCCAACAGACACATCAGTGAGACAGTGGGGAGTGGAACTGTTCATCTTTGCAGCACACCATGTGAGCAGGGTGCTACCCAGCCTGCTGGCATTAGCCCAGTGGGACATAGTTGTTAATAAGTGCAAAGCTTTAATACTGCAAAAGGACATCTTTCCATGCTGGGTCTGACAGCAGTGCCATAGGGACGCACCTCCTTCTGAAGGGAAGAGAAATGGCAGGGAAACCCTCTAAGCCATGTCTCCAGACCATCTGTATGCACAGTCCCATTGAGTCTTAAAGAGCAGAGAGGTCCTGGACATGCTGTGCTTGGGATGAGCAATGTCTCTATGCTTCTCCAGGGGCGGTGTGGCTCGGGCCGCTGCCTGTGAGCCATCCTTAGGTGCCTGAGTGTTTTGTAGTAACCCCTTATCATGTGTCACTAGTCAGGATATTCCAGGGCCTCACAGGTGGAAAGTGCATTACTTACTGCTTGTGCTGCAGTAGTTTGCAAACCCCTTGTTGCAGGACAAAAGAAGCACAGTTCAGAGGAGGGGCCACCAGACAGGGATCCCAGTGGGCACTGGAATGCTCTTATCCTCTAGGGCAGAAAAGTGTATTCTTTTCTAGCCATGGCATCACACGCAGCAGGTCCAGGGCCAGAGTAGGAGACAGCTTTGGCAGCAAACTGTTCCTGCAGTTAAAATATCTTACATTTTCTTACAGATCATGTGTACAGTGACATTTCCATCATCCCCAGCGGATTTAACTTGTCACCCAAACTCCATTATCTCTCGATGATGATTTTTTCTTGGATTGTTGACCAAATCATTACCAGTGCCTTCATACTGTTGTGTGTTGTGGTTTTTTCCATCTGTCAGGGTGTGGGTGGACACGCACTGATGTCCTGAATTCTTTACAAGATGAAGGAAGGTCTTGCTCAGGGCTAGGAAGCCCAGCAGCACTGTGTGTCTTCGTGTTGTTGGACAGAAGTAGTGTGTCCCTATGCCTGCAAGTGAGTTTAGCTCTCTCTCTTTAATGTGAAGAAACAGACTTGGAGATGCTTGCTGGAATGGCATGGGGTGATCCTGTTCCTGCTAGTGTCAGTGGAAGGAAGAGCTGACCTTGACTCAGTCGTGAAGTGGGAATTTCTTCCTTTTCTGTCATCTCTTTACAGCGAACTCCAAGCCAAACCATTTCCCTTTCAGAAAACATTCAGACACGTTAGCTATGGAGAGTGTTTATCTTTCTTTGTGCCTGTGAAGTGTTCGTTTGAACCAAGCAGTGCTCTCATCACAGAGCATTCAGGAATACAGCTCCTGCGTGAGGTGACCCGGGCTGCTGGAAAAACACATCAGGTTGTGTGTGTACTGCAGGGTCTAGAATTAAGTGGCTGGGGAAAAAGAAAAACAACCCACATATGCCACTAGAGTTGCCTGGATGTTTAAATGGTGTTCTTCAGCATTTTGTAGTGGTATGTTCAGCTGACGAAATGTGCAGTTTTCTCCAGAAAAAAAAGCCAAGCATTCCGTTGGAAGGGACCAATTAGCTATTGGTGCCCACAGCTTTCAAGGGTAGGAGTAAGACAGTAGTTTATCAAGTTCGTTAGAGCAAGCTTTTCTGTACATGAAATGTGATTGTTTTTTCTTTCTCTCTTTCTCTCTTCCAGACTTAACCAACATAATGACTGCTGAATATTAAGGGAAAACACAAGAAGGTTACATGTTTGGTTGTCTAATATTCTTGGATTTGATATGAGTCATCACATCTGTTCATTAGAATCATCAACAGCATCCCAGTTTGTATGCACATTATTCACATTCCTATCTGTTGTGTTTGCAGAAATGACATTTTACCCTTTTTTCTAAGGGTTGCGTTTTGATTTTCATATTATTTGGTTGCATGAAGTTGCCCTTTACGTGGCTGAGGTTTATGAAGATACCGCATACTTGAACATCCCTTTTACATCCCTTTTCTACGTAGAAAAGGTGTAACTCCAAATTGTATCATTCTATATCAGCATTTAAAAAAAAAAACAGGTAAATCTTGGCAGTGAGTCCCTTCCACACAATGCTACACTATCTTCCACCCGCAGACATAATTTTAGATTTCCCTACGTCCATGCTTTCTTGGGTTTTGATCAGTTTACAACATGAAAAGAATCTTTTTTCCGTTGAGATCACCACAAAGTTCAATAATGTAATAAAATACCTTTCCTTACTAGAAGTACCTAGCTAGTTATACTCTTAATACTTCTCAAAATCATGATGTAATGTACACTATCTGACTTAGTTCCTATATGTGAAGTTAGTGAAAGTCTTTTTGTGTTTCTTTAGATTAATACAAGGATTTTTTCCAATGCCAACACAATTTGAGATCATTCATTTGGATGCTTTCCACTTTTAAGCTTACTGTGATATAGAACCCTATGGGAAACCAAAAGAAAACATCGATTTTAATTAATGAAAGGCTTAAAGAGGATGCTGTCATTCTGGCTTTTTTTTTTCCTTTTGGAAATAGAACTAGACTAGTAAGTAAGCATTCCAGATCCATTATTCTGTGTACATTATTGTTGCTATTGTGATAATAGAGATTTTTATTTATTTTTATGCCAGCTTTTATTGTGAAAACATATTTAGTCTGGTTTTATCAATCCTTGTTATGCTTGTCCTTGGAACATCTTTTGCGTATTCAAGGTTTGTAGTTGACGAGTTTACTGTAAAAAACTTAAAAACAAAAAACACAACAAAAAAACAAAAAACGAAACAAAAAGAAAACAAAAAAATGTATTGTTTTTACAGAATAAATTTATTGGAATGTGTATTGGGAGTAAGGTTTGAGGTTGTAAGCAACTAAGTTAGCGTCATATTTGGCTTCATACGTGTAATAATGTGAGGTATTAATGTAAGTCAAGTATTAAAGCAAAACATTCTGTTAACATGAGTTGACCATAATAGATACAAGTGCAGGTGAGATCTTTATTTTTTTCTGTACTTTGCCTTTTCTGGATAACAGGAGGTTATTAAATTCACCTTGAATGTATTCAGAGTTTCTTTAAAAACATGAGAAGTGACATCAGAGGTGCAAATGTCTGTGAGGCATCGTGTCCTGTTGCAGCCCAGCAGCTCGGGGCTTGTTCTCTTGGGAGGACTGGGTTGGAGCTATCCCAAATTCGAGCACACGTGGAAGGAGTCCGCACCAGGGAGGTTGGGTGCTTGAAAGAAAACGTTGCTTAAGTTCCTTTTTGCCAAGAAGCGTTGAGTAAGATGTGTGTGGTTTTGGGGCCTGCCCTTTGGAGGAGCTGTGAAACCATGGGTTCTGTCTTCTGAGCGCTGCTGTGAACCACACCTCAGTGTGTCACTGCAGGGTGTGGACGCATGACTGTCTTGCTGCTCTCAAAGCCCCCTTGTGTAGGGTGCAGCATGCATGCGCATGAGCTGATGCTTTCTTGTTAATGATTAGGTTTAAAAAGAAAACGGACAGTTTTTCTCCAAGTCAAAACACCCAAAATTCAACATCCCAAAAATAAAAGTGTTTGCAGTTAAAATGTATCAGCTAATTTCATCTGCAACAAAGGCACTAAATGTCCTGCTTTAAGTATAAATACCAATAGAAATCGTATAGATAGTTGTAATTGCGAGTGGAAACCTAAACCACGCCAAGCAAGGTCTGAGTAAGTGCTGCTACTTGTTTATGACCCAACACCGTTACAAAAGGAGCTGCACGGGGTAACACTTGAGCAGAGCTGCCCTCTCAGAACATACATGCTATGGGGTAAGGGCTGTCTGCTCAAGGCAGTGAGCACTCCATGCCCAGAGGTACAAGTAAGCACACACTTAGCTTCATGCAGATCAGTAGTCCTTGCTGGAGTTAATCCTTTAAAGTATTAAGAAAACTATATGATTTGCATAGCATAAATGGAGTCATACCACCACAGTGGATTGCTTCTTGAAGGATGTCTTGGGATTCTTAACAAGGCTGACCCACGAGACATTACTTTTTGACAAATAAAACATATGCATGTTACAGAGTTATGTATGTTAATTTTTGACACTTGAAAATCCTGACCTTCACGTCCTGTGGTAGCTCTGTATAGGGATCTCTCATCGCTGTTAATTAATTCCATGCAATATTCTTAAAATGTCAAAGCAGCTTACTAAAAAACAGTGAACGATGTAGGAAGCACCAACTGCACTGCAGCACGAAGTGAAAATGTTGAGAAGTGATATTGAAAGCAGTTATCTTTATTTTCCCTTTTTGACTCAGGTGAACAGAACAGGCCATGCATCTCCACACAGTTGTGCAATCTGACACACTTCACGTGGGCTTCATCCGAGCAGTTACATTACATCCAAACCCAATTATATACACAGCCAAAAAGAGGGGCTGAAAACAGTTGTGCTATTCTGTTTTTTCTTCTTCTTTCGTCTTCATAAAAAACTCTGGCTTGTTGACACACCTGTAAGCCAGCAGCTGGGGAAGAATCCCATACAGTACGTTCAATATCAGAAAAAACTGTTTTGCTTCTTCAGGGACTCTGTAGATGTAAGGAGTTCGAGCATGAAGAGAAGCACCAATGTGGGAAAACTGAGCCTGTGGTGTGTTTACAATGTGTGTGTTGGGAAAAAAAAAAAAAAAAAGTAAAGTTGATGAATATTTTGAAAGACAGCATATTCTGCATGCAAGTGTGCATCGCCTGTGACATTTTCCCAGCCAACCCTTTTATTCCTGAATTATCCTTCATATTTTTGCATGGCAGTGAAAGGAAGTTCACTCTGAACTAAGGTCATCCATAACTCAGAATTAGAGACAGAAAGGGAACTACCAGTGTCGCAGCAGGAGGTGCACACAGTGGCACTGATCTTTATGTTGGGTATAGGATTTCAGCCCAGGGCGGGGGTGGGACCTGCAGCCCCCACCCAGGGACATCGTGTTTGGCACCAGAGAGCAGCACAGACGTTCTAAGAGTCAGAAAATAAAAACTTGAAAGCTGCGTTAGTTTCTTTCCTGTTGGCTTTTGTTTCGGTGTTTGCTGGTTTTGTTTGTTTTTAACTCAATCTTACAGGTGCACGTCCCACAGCTCTTGATGATTTCAGAAAATATTGGTAACATTGGCCTCGGGTCTGGGGGCAGTTCTGAAGCATAGGCTGGCTTCACAGGGAAGGTTATATGCAAAGGCAAGCTTGTTGAGCTGGAGCGTATTTTTAGCATAAACAAACACGTAAAGATAGAAGTGTCAGGGTAGTTACTGTCTTTTGTCTCCATCTGTTACCTGCTATTTCAAGCAACAGCTTGAAGTTCACGTTAACTATCGTGTGTCCAATCTTATTTATTTAATTACTTTGTAATGAGGGAGATCTGAGGACATGTACATCAATTTAATCTTAAGCAGAGCAGGAGAAAGGGCCAGCAGGATTTTAGTACTGCAGAGGAGGAGCACACAGTGGCCAACTTGCACCTTCTCTTTGGGCTTCAGCACGAGTTATTCTGGACTTACAAAGAACTGATTCTGTCCATGGTTCTTAGCAAAGCAGGAAGTGAAACCATGCAGGTGCTTTAATACAAACCTCTGTGGCAAAGGGCTGGGCTGAGTCTGTACACTGACACAGAAAACTGTCAGGAGGTTATAACCACCTCCACTTAAGAGAAAGCACTGATCTAGCAAACTAGAGGCAAGAAATAGGGCAATCAAAGAAACCAAATACATGCTTCAGCAGAGTGCCACTTAGCATGTTTCTGAAAACAAGTATTAACAGTAAACAGATGTTCAGGGGCACGCTATCAGCAGCCGTTCCCTGTCAGCTGGGTAATTCAGTCACCTCTTGCTGCCCGTTTGCTCTCAGCTGTCTCAGATGGGAGCTGCCTTTGGCATCCGTGTGCCCATGCTCAGGTGCTTGCTGCCTCTCCTCACCTTGGGAGCCCTCCTGCAGGCAGTGAGCACTAGGGAGCAGAGACCCTTCATTATACCAGGTAACCCTTTGCAAAGAAAATATGTAACCACCACCACTGGGCGTGTGTAGGTCTGGTGCTGTCTGATGTTCACCTAAACCTCCCCAGGGCATCTTAGAACTGCTCTGGGGGCACACAAGATGTTAGGCTGTGTGCCTCTCTGCAGAGGGCTGCAGGGCTCTCCTGTCTCCAGAAGTGGCCCAACTACGCGTCACAGTGAGTTCACGAACCTTGGCAGGAGCTGTAGGAGTTGGCTTCTGAGAGACCCAGAATTCCCAACATCTCTTGGATGCCTTTGAAGATCTTAGCCTTACTGTGTGGTTTGTGTCTCTCGCAACAGTTGTGGCACATTGGTGAGCTTTCAGTGTTATAAACAATTGAAATGTTTGTCTGTTGCTTTTTTTTCTGTTTGTAGCCCATGCAGGTTATAGTGATGCACTATATCATCGTTATTTATTAGACTTGTTTTGTCTGTATAATGCATTTTTCTTTATGTTACCAAGGAAGCCACTGTGGTCTGTTAAAGTCAATACATTTTTTAAAGTTTGATTTGCCTTCATGAAAACTGTGTTGTGCTTTTAATCTCATATCTTTCTATGACTGTTCTCAGCTTCAGTTTTTCTGGTTGGTTTGGGTTTTTACTTTTGGTGGGGGGAAGATGGGAGTGTTTTAAAGAGGGTCTCTCATTTGCCAGTAGCCTAATCCTGCTCTGACTTCAAGTGCCAGTCAGATTCTCACCAGATCCATGTTTTTTAGAAAGGTAAGGGCTGTTAGTTGTTCCAGATCGTGGTGCCTAGTGTTATTTCACTAAGTGAGGGCAAGCTTGAGTCTGCTGTGATCAGATCCTCCTGACAAATAAACCACTCCTCGGTGCTTTCTGTCACTGAACCCTCTTCAATTGGAGAATTTCAAGAATCAAAACTGGGCTGAGAAATCAAGCAGATAATGTGCTACAGGTTAACTAATCAGGTGGCCTCTTGTGTTGAACATGTGAGTTTTGCTAAATTTGCTGGGGCCATTCCACAGTAACTGGAAGATGAGTGGTGCTGGGTTTGGCACTGTGATACCTGTAGTTTACATATGCTGGTACACATTATTCTCCTTGTCAGTATGAAGTAGTTTGGGTATTTTACAGTATTTTTTTTGTCTGTAGCATTATTGTAGTTGTTGGCTTTTGTTACCCTGCAAACAAGAAAGCCCTCCAGACAGGGAAAAAGAGCCTGGAAAAAGGTTAGGAATCTTCACTCTATGCCTTCCTTTTAATACAGATTAAAATCAGACAAAAAACTTATAACTGATTTTGGAAGAGCTTGGACCAGATCCTATGTGTCTAAGGAAAGTCATCAAATGAAGCAGGGAGAGAATCACCTAGAAAAATGTGTTCCTTGGGTTTAGTTCTCTCGTAGCCCAGAGGCACTGCAGAAAGAAGCCACCAAAAACTGTAGGATTGAGGAGAACAGTTCTATGGGGGAGCAAACAAAAACTTTCTTTATCTTGAACAGTAGAGAAGTAGGCTGCAAAAACTGGTGAGACAGAGTGGGTTATGGGGAATAGGGGTATGGCTCTTAAATCACTTCACACAGAGCTCACCAATTTTTTCAAGTTCACAGAAACTACTCAGCTCCAATAATCAAAGCTCCTGGTAAGTCTGTGCTTTGGCATTTAAAAAGCTCTTCCTTCAACTTCAGAATGTTTAGGAGTTGCAACCTGTTCTTGAAGTCTGAATGTCAGTAACAACCATTTAAGCTGAAAGCTATGTGTAATTCTGAAGCAATAAATACGGAGAGGAATGTTTATTTTTGTGTGTGAAAGGGTAGGTACTTGGAGAGGGTCTTAGTTTGCATGTATCACGTGGCATTCTGACCCTTGACAACTGAAATGCCAACATCCCACAGCTTTAGGAGCAGCATTCATTCCTGGGGTCAATGCCCCATTTCTATCTCCAGTTGTTTACCTTTTTCAGACCTTTGCTCATAAGGCAAAATCTGTATCAGTACTGCAGCTATTGTAATCACCAATTGCAAGTCTTTTAACCTGAGAGCAGACAAACCCAGAAGTGTGTGCCTCCAGGTAACAAAAAACAACCCTGGAAAGGAAGGAGTCTTTAATCCATTATGTCACATCTTTCTTCCTAAGCTGCTCAGAGTTCACGAAGTCAAATTAAGTAAACCTTTTTCTGTTGTGGGATGACTGAAGCTTGTTCTGCTGTGCATTACAGTGAAAAGTAAAAAACAACAAACCCAAAACTTTACAAAATGTTTTTGAATCAGAAGGAAATGTGGGGAGTGTACAATGCAGTTCCCTTAATCAATTAGATTTTGTCAACCCACGAAGTTCTGTACATAGCACAAGCTTCATAGATCAAATGGGAAATTCTGAGTAAAAAATACCACTAGTCTGGGGCTCTGAGAATCTGGTAGGTTTGTAAGGTTGTGGCAGTCAGCATACTTTGACTTCTGGTTTATTTCACAGGGTGCTCCATAATCACTGAAGAAGCAGTTTCTAATCTGAGCAGTCTGTCAGAAGATAAAGGCTCCTGACACTGGCTTGCCCACTTCAGCCAGCTTGTACTTTTTTAGGTGGGATGTGGACCAAACACAGTTGTATGATTTTTTTTATATGTATTTTGAGTAATACACTTGTCAGATTCTGTTTTGATACTGTTTGGTGATTCAAGATTATCTATAAATTGTTGGATAAAAAAGTCATTCTCTGTGAAACAGCTGACAAATGAAAAGTAAGCTGTCAGTACCCCCATCCTGAGCAGGGAGTTAAGCTGGATTGCAGTTTGTACCTGTGAGTGTTATCTCTGCAACAGGGAACAAAGTATTGGTCTGTGTTTGTCTTAATAACAGTACTTGATTTATCCTTACTGCTGTGTCTCTATGTTCTCATTACTGTTAGAGCACTATGTGCATATTTTCCTTGTTGTTGGATACTCAGAATACATTTCCTGCCTACGGTTCAGAACAATTATTTGTCACCATCTCAGCTGTGAATGTTTATCTATATGGAGTGAGTGAGAGGTAGTTTATTACTGCTTGTCAGTTTCTTTTCTTTTGGTCAGTCTTACAAGCACTAAGAGCTGTTCAAGAGAATCCAGACACAATGAGTGTCTTACTGTCACTGTGCATAGTGGCTCAGGAGGCTCCCAGAATCACATCAACATCCTCAGCTGATAATATCTGCTTGGCATGACTAGAAGCTATTTGTCCCACTTGTGTTTTTCAAACTACTGGTCTGGCCAATGCATATTATGGAAACATTGTTCCTGTTTTGTTGGAGCTGTGTATGTTTTCACATGATCCACTGTTAGCCCTTTGGGACAGGTTTCCTCCTTAGTCTCAGTTAAAGAATACTTGGCATTTAATAAAGTTTGTATTTTACCAATGAGATGATACAGTAGAAAAAGTCTACCAAGGCAAGAATGCACTCAAATATAAAACAAGCTTGGGTCTCCACTCCTTCAAGTTAGTTTTTCACTGATATTAAAGGTAATCTGTGACAAAATGGCGTAAAACCACTATGGCAAGATCAAGCCCTTCTCTCCTTACTTATACCATAGTTCTCTACTCATTAACTAATAATTCAAGAGTGAATATTTTATGGAGAAATACCTGAGCTAGTCCTCCAGCATGTATAAGGGTTAAATCAGGCATCCAGGAACAACCAGGCACCAGTAGGCCATACAAAGCAATCACGTAGTATGGCACGGAGTAGAACATGTATGCCAGCATCTGCATTTTAAACACAAATAATAGTTCCTTTGCAATATGAGAGAGGTGCATTAAAAATTAGCCAGCTGTTGTCTGAAGAATTGAGATTATTCAGAACTACACTCCTTGCAGCAGTGAGTCCCAGGCCTCTTTGTAGCTAAAACCTCTGAGAAAAGAGGAGGCTGTTGACTGGATTCAGATACCCTGAGGCCCCAACCAGTATCAATGGCTGTTGTCTCTTTGCCTGATACAAATCCTCTTTATCCCAGGACATGTATTCTCTTGTTGTACTGCTTGCCATCCTGAGGTCATGCCAATAAAAATGGCTTGACCTAACTCACCGTGCAGTACATCCACTGGACGCCATCCAGTGTCCATTTCTCAAGCTCCAGAGCACTTTCTATTTGGAATGTGAGATATATCGAAGCCACCCCTTTTCTCAGAAAGAACAGGTCATTATCTAACAGTGAGTCTTCTTATCACTTCAGGACCTGCCCTTATGCAGCAGCCAGGATTACAAAAGAGTGGCAACTTTGCAAATATTACAAAACTGAAGCAAATATTCATGTAATAAGGTTTATAAGAGGCATCAAGATAGAAGGAGCAGGTCACTGGTGACAGAAGCATAACATGAGCTTAAGAAATGTAGTTCTCCTGCACCTCTTTTTGCTCTGTTATTCCAGACTGAAGGTCTACTTTGCCCATTTAAGGAAGGGTAATGATTACAGAAAACATGCGGATCTAACTCCTGAAATATATTAAAAGAAGCCTTAGTAATTAGGATGTGTAACTCTAGGTAACAGATTTGAATCAACGTTAAGTTTATCACAATGAAGAGCTGGTATCCTGTAAGGCTGTTCAGTAGGAAATACAAGGTACTGTTTAACTTGCCATAAACAAATACTTCCCTTCTTGATCTTGTCATCTGTGAAACCCGTGGCATCATCTTTGTGTCAGGTAACAAATCACTTGGTAACACTCTATGCTTCACAGTCAGTGCTTTACCTGAAGCTTAGGATAGGCAGCAGGATCTTTTATATAAGGCTCGTGAAGTTGAATGTATAGGCGGCAGAGCTCAGCAGGGCAATCCAGAGCAATCTAAGAAGAATTTTTAAAACTTCCCGTGAACAAAGAACTTTCTCCAACAGGAGCTAACCTCACCCCTGTTACCAGCACTAAAAACCTGAGAGTGGTCTGAACTATTGCTACCTAGGAGACTCGCTTAGCATCTGTTCTGGAGTTGATTCCTTTGATCACTGATTTAAAAAGACAAAAAAAAACCAAAACTCTGAAATGCAGTCTCCTGTCAGATGCTGCTCAGGGAGGTGGTGAGGAAATGCTCACAGCATACTTGAAAGTTTTGTCTGGAAAAGAATTCAATCACTTGGTTATGCTGTAGTAAAAAATCTAATTATTATTGATTTGATCTGATAACCAGCCTTTAATCCCAGTGAATGAGATTTTGAATGGAAAATTGCTCAAAGAGTGGGAAGAAACTTCAGGTTAAGTGCTCAAGTTTAGTATAGCAAGCTACAGATGTAGTCCAAGAAAAGAGTTGCACTGTGGCAAAGTAGCAATGAAGAGCAATGCAGATTCCAAAGAGAAATGTAAATTAAAAACAGTGATAATGATTTTTAAAGGGAGTAGCAGAGAGAACTGGATTTTTTGTTCCTGTAGAGCAAACGAAGTTCCCAATGAACAAGAAAAGATCCAGTTCCAATAGTCCTTACTTTTCACAGTATTCCTTAGAACACCTGTTACAAAAAAAAAAGATTAATATTCTAAAAGGAGTAAGTGATCTTTATCAAGAGCTGTCTCAGTAACATTTGCAGCAAGGCATCATTAATGTGCAGTTACCAGCAGGGCTGAATGTGATTTTTGCATAGCAGAATGTTATGTTGTGTAACTTTGATAAGAAATAGAAAGATTTACAAGAAATGGATATTCCTCCCTGTTCTTTTCCAACGTGGGCATCCAGGAAGAAGGCCTGGGTGTGCTTTAATATGCTATGTTTTATTAGCAGCTTCATAAAATCGTGGTTGCTGCATCTTACACAGAGATCTTCAGTGGGTCTCTGTACGTAGAAGTAAGGCCAGTAAGCTGTTCCTGCTTTGGTCATGTGAAGTGTACAGAAATGACCACACACTAAAAGTAAAAAATCAACATGTTATTCCTCTTAGAAAATGAAGAAGTGGGACTACAGAAAAAGTTAAATGTTAGAGCATGAGATAATGCTTCCCACAGCAAAACTGCAGGCAAAATAGAGATTAGCCAGCATGAGCAGAGGTCTGAAGTAGCATGATACATAAGAAATGAACTGCAACAAGTTAAAAGGGGAAAGGGAAAAAAAAGGTGAGTTTTTTGAGAGGTAACTTTTTGGAGAAGCAGCAGAAGATGAGCGTAATGTGAGGAGCAGAACTACAATAGGGCAATGCCTGAACATCTGAACTTTGATCACTGGATGATATGCTGCTTAAGACAGAAAATGTTTTACGAAGAACTGGACTGACCTACTACTGAATTGATCTGCTTCAACAAGCATTTTCAACACTGACTCATTCCCTTTGATATTTTAGTTCACTCAAGTATGCTTAAGACAAACACAAAAAGCAAATCATATTTAGTAAGTAGAAACAGTTTGACACATTTTTTGTTTGTTTGTTTGTTTGGGGGGGTTGGATTTTTTTGTGTGTGTTTTTTTCTCTGGTATCATATAAATTAATTTTGTTTCCTACCTAATTTTAACTAAATATCTCTGTTTATAAAAACACAGACTTAATTTAGTTGGCTTACCTCAACGTTTTTGAACATAAATGCTACTCTAAACCAATCAAAACAATTTTGTTCCATTGATCTGTACCTGGAATGCTATTTACTCCTGTAATTGTTTACCTCGTTTCTTCTGAAAAACATACTTCACATGTGGTAAAATGGAGAAACAAAGAACCAGTAATTATCCTAAACTTTATATATCTAAATCCTATTCTAGTCTTAAAAATCAAGGAATTTTCCTTGGCTGAAATGTACACATTTTTTCCACACAGTTGCAAAAATATCTCACTTAGAAAAACAAGTTTAAAATTTTGACTGAAAATCAGAGGCAAAAATATTTTAATATCTTCAACTTACCATGCCCCTAAATATGCAAAACCCCGCTGCTAGAATGAGATACGCAGCCCACATTAAATCTATTGGTCGTCTTAGGAGCCCTTTCTTCTGAACTTCCTGAACCACCTGCAATACAGAATGGGTTTAGTACACCCCAACTCTGCCTAACATGTATTTAACTGCAGGTCATTCACTCCAAGAAGGCTTGAGCAGTGAAACATAGTGACAGAAGCAGTTAGCTCACAGTTACGTTGCATTATTTTTCCACTAGTTTCAGGGACTGAAAGATTCTGGCTTCTGAAAAGCAGACCTTGAGCTGGATAGTATGCAGTCAGGACAACTAGTCTGAGTAAACTCTAGAAGCCATTTCAATATGGATTAGTTAACAAAGCAACTTAAATAACAAAACTAACCATGAAATCACATCAAATGCACTCTGAAGTTTCATCTATTGTTAATTTAAATGTAGAAAAGCCCTAGAAGTGTTGATTAATTTATCTCAAACATTTGAAATTGTATCTAAGGACTGTTTGGAGGGACAGCAAAATGAGAGTTTATCTCATCACTGACAGTGAACACTGATTTTCAGCATCCTGCGATGCTACTGAAAGAACATGGATAAAATAAAAACATTTCTGTGGCTAGTAGAGGTGTCAGCTGAGATCAGTGAACAAATAATATATCCTAATGTGTAATGCAGAAATAAATAGCCTCAGAACAGGAATCCCCTATAGTACTGTGTGTGCCTACGAGAGCTGATCGCCCTATGGTACCAAAAGCTGTTTGGAAATCCAACGAGGAGGATGGCATGGAGGAACCAAAGTGACTGCTTTGCCTGCTTGGTAGAATGGTTTAGACCCACATCAGAATATCTTTGTAGTTCAAAGGGAGAACTTCCCCATTTATATGTGTTAGTCATTTCCTCTTCCTTTCTATTTGCCATGTGTTAGCATGCACACAGCAAAAGAAAAACCTGATCTCTTTCCTGTTGTATACTTGTGGACTGTCTCCAAAAGCACAAAACAATAATTAGGATGTAGAGGCACAGTTAGAAGAGCTCAAGATTACAATCAAGGCCCTGAAGAAGAATTAATTTGCAAGCTCAATATCTGAGTAAAAACTGTAGGATCTGCATTGTAGGTTAACAAAATTAAAGCTGTTGGGCATGCAAGCACTATGAAAGGGATGGGTTATTTATTTTTTTATTTTCTAATCTCTTTCAGGAAAAACAATGTTACTTCACAGTACTTAAAGTGCATTTTAAGTGTAGCAACATTTATAGTACGTGCAAATGTTATATATATTCTGATATTTATTTCCGTGAGAGACAAAGACTACCCAGGGCTGTTGAGTTAAAGTCATTATAAGATATAGACTACATAAGGAACTTTCCGCTTTGTTTAAGTATGAAGCACATACGCATTTCTATATATATTTATATGCGTCACTCCTTCTTGTCACAAGGTACATTACTGGATGTACCCATTTACTGTGATCACAAAACTGCAACACATTTCAGTGCAGTGCTAGTTTGTGATATGGCCAAGGTGCAGAAATGAATGCACTTTTTTTTCCTCTATTAATTCTAGAAATTAAATCAAAATAGAAAGGAAAAAGACAAACTTTACTTTCAGAGCTCATCTGCACAGTAATTTTGCCCTATGCTTCTTTTTACACAGAAGAGTCACATGAGCACATGCTAAAATGAATTGCGTGCTAAGCTCAGTGGCAGGGCAGAGATAACCTGCTCCAGGTCTCCCACTTACTGAAAACAAAATTGACCTCTGCACAGGTCCTGCCAACACCACTGTTTCTTTTGTGTGGTAAGGAAGTGTGTAGGCACATTTACCGTTTTCTCTCAATTCCAGGAAAAGGCATTTTCCATAACTTCTGAGAGGCTCCTTGTGTGCTCAGATTTAAGGAACAGGAATAATCTCGTGAGCAGTCTGTCAAAGTCAGTCCCTTCAGAATTCATGTGCAAATGTAATTTATGTGTTTTAATTTTGTTAATTAATTTTAAATTACATTAACCTGTTTCCTGAGCCAGTAGATAACCTGCTGGGCTTTGTAAAATAGTGTGGCACACTTTGCACTGATTCTAAATGAGGGCATAACTCCATTCCTTTCCTGAGCACCCCTTCTATAAAAAAAACAAAAACAAAAACAAACAAACAAACAAAAACCACTCAACATTTGGTTATCTCCTCCCTGACAGTTTGTTTTGTTGCTTTGGTTTTGTTTGATTTTTATTTATTTATTTATTTAACTAAGTGGTTTATGATGACATTATAGCAATGGACAGTTTGGCCACCAGGATTGCATCAGCTGCTTTCATGTGTTTCTCTATATATTTGCACTAACACACTTAAAGGCATTATTAAAGCTTCCTCCTAAACCTATGAATACTGACTGCATAATGATAGCTAAATCAGTTCAGTCTTTCAGCTAATTGCAATTGATCTTTTGAACAAAAACTGTTTTCAGGATTTACAATGACTAACCTGATTAGCAGAAGCATCATGTATAATTGTTCCCTGGAAACAATACTTACTTCAGAGCTGAGAAAGTTTTATTAAAACAATAACCATTTTCATTAAAAAGGTTCTTTTTTAAGTATTCTGTTATTGGATCAAGGTATAAATTCCCAGCTCTAATCATTGGATGCAGAGGATAAAATGCTGTAAAGATAAAACAAGTTCTAAAAAAGAAGTGGCTGGGCAAGGCTTGGTGGCCACACTGGAAGAAATCAAGACTTTTTTTTATGGTTTTCTAAGGAAAGGAAGTTCAGCTTTGCAAGAAAGGATTCACTTTCAGGTCACCAGGTTCTTATTCACTGTCTTTTTGAAAGAAAGTGTAAAAAGCAAGTCTCCCTGGAATATGTACCAATATCAAATCTAAGCAAGTGGTTGAACTCCTTGTGAGCAAAGGAGAGATGGCTATATTCCAGCAAATAAGCAACCCATCACATACTTTCTATTACAGAGATTTCTGCAGTGTTTTCTTTGCTAGGAAGATGAAAGGAAACCTTCACTCATCCTTCATGCAAAGAATGTTCTCACTAATACATTCAAAAAAATAATCATTGCTACCTTTAACTACACTTAGCTTCTATCATGACAATTTCAAGTAAATTGACTCAGACTTACATGATATGGGACGTGGTTTCCTACAGGATAGTGCAGGAGCATAGAAGAGAGTTTGGAACATGGAGTAGTGCCTGTGATTTACCTTTAAGAAGGATTTGCCCCCAACGCTAGGCAGAGCCATAGCTTAAATTCAGGGGATCTGAACATCTTTCTATGTTCCTCTTTCTTATTTAAGAGTCATGCATGGATGGATGGCTGAATGTTGTATTTCATATATTTCTTGGAATACTTTTCAGTGCATCACCTGCTGTTATTCTGTGCCATAGAATAGACCCGTTGCACCAGACTGCCTATCAGCCACAGAATAGGAACTCTCCTTCAACCATTGTCTATCTTCAGTTATAAATGAAGCTCTTGCTTCATTCTTGCAGAAGTACTGATTGATTATATTACAACTGGTACAGTATGCTATGACAATAAGCTGGCTTGCTAATGGCAACAGAGAGTTAAATATCTGTTCAGTGCTTTGTTCTACAGGGTTGTTTTATTTTGTTTGTTAGTTTTTATTAAGGCAGTGCATAAGCCATTATTACATCTTTCTTATTGCTCAGTTATCATATTATAGACCAGCTATTAAATTCAACAGCAACAGCCTAAGCAGTTTGTAAGTAAACATAATTTTTATAATTTTTTTTAAGTAAAGCATGGAAACAATTTTCATATCAATTAATGTGCTAATATCTTACCTCTAAAATCTAATACTGCAGAATACACACACACACACAAAAGAAGGAAATGTTTGAACAACACAAAGACTGTAGGTCTTCTACAGAAGAATATTTTTCTGTAGAAGGTCTAAGGATTTTGTGGTGCTTTATGACACTGGTATATATTAATGTTTCCATCAGTTAAGAAATTGAAACAGTCAAAAGCTGACTAAATAGAGGGAAGTAATAATGTTACCTTTAGAAATGGGCCCTTTACTTTAAACATGAGATAATTTTGTTATTCCTTTATCCCACCACAATGATATATTCTTGTAGTACAGGTATATTTACAGTGTCTACACAGCCTGGCAGCAACTGTCATAACAATGAACTATTACAAAGCATTCCTCTGTCACTGAGGGACCTATAAAACTCCGTAGAGACAATAAGTTTGTTTAAGTTTTTCTAACAGTAACCAGTGTTTAAATACAATTATATTACCTTGACTGGAGTGTCATGAGTCACCGAAGGTTGGTTATAAATTCGGAACCCAGCCCAGATGGGAAGGCAAATATATGGTATGCTCAAGAAAAAAGCAGGGCATACTTTTGTTCCATATTTTCCTGTTAGGAAAAATGATGACAAGGTACATGAAGAATTTGTAAGCTGTGTTGAATACTACCTATCCTATCCAATATCAAACCTGAAGCAGCTATGGCAGTGTAGACATTAAAAAAACTGGGAGCTGCTGTTAAAGCAAAGCAAATCTTGAAAATTGTGTACTCAACATTACTAGTCACAGGTGAGACAGAACCTATCAGGCAGGAAGGCATGGCAGAAATCAGACTTTTTTGGAGAGGACAGGAGACCATGTCCATCACTCTGCACTACACAAACCTACAAGACTGGAAGGCTGTGAACTCTCCTAGAGGAACCTACTTCAAATAGAGCCCACACTTTGGAGAAAAAGGTACCATCTGCCAGAAATAAATTGTATGAATACTTAAATAACAGTTCTAGCTTCTAGCAGCTATGCAATGATTCATCTTAAACGTTGAAAAAACGTTAAATTTATTTTGCAAATTGAATAACTTCCAGATTTCATTTTGTTAAAGGTGATTTGGATGACCCTTATGCTGTTTGAAAGTTAGACTGTTAACTAAATCAGTAGTTTTCTGCAAAATCAGATTTATATTATTTACTTGGAGACAAGTATTGTATTGTTGCTTAAATTAACCCTAATTTGGATGGAAGCCTTATGGGCATAGCAAAATACAATACTTCTATTTTTCCTCGAGAGTGTGAATCAAGATGATTTCTGTTCATATTTCATATTTGAATTTTGAAATATTCTACCTCTGTTACTGATACCCCTAAAATTCATCTTTCATTTTATCAGACAGGAAGCAATACTGCAGCAAAACAGAAATAACCTATTGCTGAATTTTGAAAATATTTCACAGGAAAAACGTAGTTATATAATAACATCCTTACCCACAATGTTTCCAGGCATAAAGACAATGATGCTCATGAAAATGGAACCCAGCCAGTAAAGGCCAATGGTTCTATAGCTTTGTCTGTTAAAAATAAAAAATAAAAAATATATAAATATAAAAATTTAATTTTTGCACTGTCCCTAAGAATCCACTACCCCAAAACACCTTCAAATATTATAAGATCACTGTGGTTGTGTCCTGGTAAGCAAATATTCTAAGATCTGCACCACAAGATAGCATTGGATTCTTGTTCTGGGAACTTGGAAGAATACTACACTCCTGTCTGAGCAGGTTATCTCATGAATAGTACAGCATCTGCTCATGTTTAGTTGTTTGTCATTATGTTTCATTCATCTTAAGGCTGACAGTATGATGCTTCATGTCATATGTAGCACAAAGACAGCAAAATAATTATTTATTAATTAACTTAATTCTGGCAATGCTTCTATTGCCAGTGTGTACATCAGCCTCTGAAGAAGGCTGAAAACAAAGAAAAGAAAAAAAAAAAAAAGAAAAAAAGAAAGAAAAGATCTTGTAGAAAGGGCTACTTCATCCTAAGCTGTGTGATTCTCTCTAAAATGGAGAGAGTACATCATAATGTTAAACTATACAGTACTGTTAGCATAAATATGTTATTGGGGGCAAGATATCTCATAGTTTTAATGTGCGCTCTTCTGTTTTTAACTAACACAAAGCACACAGATGGACCATGCTCAGGGTGAAGATGAGAAACCATAGCTCAATGGATTTGCTGGTCTTAGCTGAGAGAAAAGGCAACTTGGAGAGGATACAATTTCTGAAGGTAATGACATTTTAGTAGTGTTGCTTTAGCCTATGACATGAAACAGTCCTGAAAGACAAGTCTAAACACTACATAGAAAAGAAAGCCCTTTGTAGGCTAAATGAGAATCTAAATACTACACAAATCAAAATGACTTACTCCCAAGCAATAGCTGCCACCATCAAAAGATACATCAGATAATGAGCAGAGCCATCCCAATAGCAGATCACATGGCCATACGCAGTGTTCAAATATGGTTCACCCTAGGGAAAATTTGTTTTAAAAATCATGCAATGACTCAAGAAAGAATAACCAATTAATAAAGAATAGCAGGAAATGATTGGAGAAAATTAACTGATGTCCAGGGGTACACTTTTTGACTGTCAATAAGGACATTTCCAAACACAGACCTGATTTAGTAAAGATGAAGTACAGTGAAATCAGTTATATGGTCACAAAACAGAGTGTGAGATGGAAGGGAAAACCACTGCATATGATCATCAACCATTGTTCTGCTATGAATATTACTTTGCTGTGTTTGAATGATAAATGCAACAAAACAAAAATACATTTAACAAGTAACGAAGATACATCTGGAAACCTAGAGATCTACAACAGTACTGAAGGGGATAATGATGCCAACAGGTAACTTTGTAAGTCTTGACTCATTCCATGCTAAAGCTCATGGAACCTTTTCAATGACATCATTGACTTTCAAAGCAAGATCTTACTGAGCTATTTTTGGTAAATGTTGATGTTCAGCAGCCAACAGATTCTGCTGACTAGGTGTCTGGCACCATCATTTTTTTTAATTCTACTTGAATTACATTCACTAAAGTAATTAGGCAAAAGCAAAAGAGCAGTTTTATTTACTTCTTGGTAAAGCATTTAGATATGGCAACGTTCATTCACTCTGTGTGTCGACTGTGGTTTTCTGCAAATGTTTACCAACCATGTAATGGCCACATAAGTTGATGCAGAACAGTATTACTTCAACTAAATTAAATAATGTTGGAGTTGAAAGGGATGTTAATTTCGAAAATGAGTCAGTGATTTCAAGTCAATGAAAGTTTTACCCATAACAGTAATGAAACAGCTCAGTGATCAAATTTAAGAAGGACCTGTTGAGCATGTGAGAGGCTGTTTTTCTGTGGCAAACAGTGGAACAAGTTATTCATAGTAAAGATTTTATTCATATTTGTAAGTCAAGCAGATGTTCACCTCTCTCAAATAATGAGTCATGAATCCATCAATAATTCCATCTTGTTCCAGCCCAATTATTAGATTCACCACACTGGTAAAGGCAAATACAGCATAAACTGCAAGAAGACAAAGTAAAATCAATTAAAAATAAATAAATGAAAATAAATAAAATTTAGAATAAAAATCCAGTATAAAGACTTGAAGTCATGCAGTCATTTCACAATCTAATAAACAGTCAAACAGAGATCTCTGAACTATATGCATCTACTTTGAGGTCACAGATATTTAACATACAATATGACTTTTTCACATCATTTTTCATGTAGTTTCACATAGTTTTTCAATAGCTAGCAACTCAGGAAGTTCTTAGAAAGCTTTTCATAGGAATGTGAAATCCCATGGAAGTGTAGGCACAGCCCCCACTAATCCCCATGGAAAAATCAGTGTTTGCAGAAGGCTGTATGAATGCTTCCAAAAATCTTAGTCATGAAGTGTACAACCTTGATTGTTGCTATCTCTTGACAAAAGATAGAAAAAAAGAAAGGGGAGAAAAAGAAAATGTAACTTGCCATTTTTGAAGGAAAGCAATGCCAACAGCATTAGTCCCTGCAGTCCATAGAGGACCTATCCAGCCAGGCAGTGTCACTCATAGTCACCCATTGGAGACTGGAAACTTAACTGTATTAGGCTTTTTATTTCTTTTGAAATCTGTGTGAACTGTGAGTTCCCAACCTCCCCCGGAACACTGCAGGACAGATGCCTACGAGTTGTAACGAGGAAGGCAGAGGATAAATACAGGAAGCTTATACGCTGCTTCGCTTACAGTCCCATATTGCAAAAATTTCCAGCTCAAAGGAGAAAACTGGGCCAGCCAAAGACACAGCTGTAGTGTTTTTGCTTCAAGGTAATCTAAAAGTAAGGTCTCCTTTTAGAAAGTAATCGATATATCCATTCTTTGATGTCAAAGTGTAAGAATAGAAACATACAGAAAGAGTTCTGAAGATGTGGTTACATTTTAAAGCTGAAACAATCATCATATATTATTCTTTACAAAAATTGATATATTCTGAATTTAGCTCCCGTGTCATCAAGACATACCATAAAACAACGGATCTTTTGGTGGTTTTCTTTTGACAAGAACACGAGCCAACAGAGCAATAAAAACCAGAACCAGTAATCCAACTGCAACGGTTGACCAGGAACTGTAAAAGACAAATAGGGGTTAAAAGAAAAGCAGGGAAGAAGACAGATCTGTGCTTCTTCAGTTTTTCTTATCAGCTGTCCTCAAATGTCAGGTTCAATCTAACTTGTACATACACTTCAAGTAAATTTTTTAATACTGAAAATGTTGTTTTAAAAGTCCATTTCATGGGCTGTCATAGCATTCATTTTGTAGTTTTGCATGACTTATGGGCCTGTCTTTTTATATGTGATTATCTAAAAAAAGAAAAAACAGAAATAGCTAGATAAACAAAATGCCCAGTCAGATTTCTCTGACTAAAATCAGTTTTCATACTGTTATCTGTAAAAATAAATAAAAATGATGGAAAATGCAAAGGCCAATGAGAGATAAAGTCACACATGTGGAGATTTCAAGGCCAAAAAGGATTGTAAGAGACACTCAGTCTGACCTCAGCAATCATTTACCTAACATAGAAACTACTTATTTGCAAGTATAGTGCATCAGTTTCACAGACTAAGAGCAGCAGTGTAGAGCACCTATGATGGATCTAATTTCTAGTTTTGGAAGTGCTACAGAAGGGCCCTTGGGCACTATAAAGCAGCATTGCTTGGGGTGATGCAGGAACCAGCTCTCTGGCAGTAACACAGGTGGGCTCTGCAGCACAAACCCCAAGAAAAGATGCGTTAAGTAAATGTGATTCTGGTTTAAACCCCTGCATGTGCAATTGGTACTCAGTTCTCTAATCAGTCCTCAATTTGCACTTGAGCGCATGGGAGAAAAAAATAGAGAGGGAAACGTTGGGTAAACTCCAGAAGCACCAGCTAAGAAATATTTGGCATGTGATTATATACAGAGTACCACTCTGTGTAGCAAGAAAACAAACGGTGTATAAGCAAATAATGCTGTGATGAATTCAGTCTTAGTGAAGTTTTATTTTAAATTATTGAAAAGAACTGCAAGATAACTGATTTGGAATATAGATCCAGATGCTTTCCGAGCCACGGTGGGTGCTGCCAGCCTGCTGGCTTGCTTCACGGCTTCTGTCTTCTGCTGCTCCGTTCTACCAGTGATGGATTTCTTCATGCCATTACAGCCACTACTATGGCTGTGGTTTATCAATTCAAAATAAACACTGGCACCGTGTCATGGGAGTCAGCACTTCTCCGGCAGCGAGAAACAAAACGAACTAGGTTACGAGCCAGAAGGAGGCAAATGGGGAAGGAACAGATGCGGCAAAAACAACGGGGCGAGTATCCGCGCAGCAAAGTTGCAGAACTCGCGGGGCTGTGAGCTCTCCGGGCAGCGGGCGGGGGGCTGCGCCCGCCGCTGTCCCCTGAGGCGGTGCGGGGCTGCGGGGCCGCTCGCATCGCTCCCGGGGCGGCTCATCCCCGCGGCCGCAGCCGCCCTCTCTCTCCGCGCCGCCGCTAAAAATACCCCCCGGGCCGCCCCTCTCCTCGGCTCACCTCACCTCAGCCGCCCGCTCCCCTCCCACCCTCCGCCGCCCGCCTCACCTGCCACCGGCCGCCAGACAGTTGAACAGGTACGTGACGGGGATGGCGGTGAGGGACAGGACGAAGACGCCGGTGGCCGCCGAGGCGCTCATCCCGCGGCGAGAGGCGGCGGCCGCTCAGCGAGAGCCGCGCATCGTCCGCGCCGCCGCCGCCCTCTGCCCGCCGCCCGCCCCATCGCCCGGCGCCGCGGGCCGCCCCCTCCCGCCCCGCCGCCTCGGAAACCGGAGCCGCCCGTTGTTCCCCGGCTCCGGGCGGAGGGAGCCCCGTCCGAAGGGACAGCGGGGGAGGCCGCGGCGGGGCGGTGTCGGAGCCCGAGCGCGCGAGAACGCCGAGCGCCGGCCCCGAGGGGAGCCCGGCGGGCGCTGCCGTGTGTGCGGAGCCGGGCCGCGGGCCGGCCCGTGCGGGTCCCGCTCAGAAGCGGAGCTACATCTCTGCTATTTGCTTTAGGATTTAGCTGGGCTAAAAACGTGAGGATTTTAAACACGTTTTAACTCTCAACTTTTTTGTTTGTTTGTTTTCCCATTTAAATATCGGAAAATAGCAAGTATTTGGCGTTTGTTTGACATTTGCCCGTACCACAACCCGTCGGTGTGCAGACAAGGGTGGGCGAACCCTGTGAGTGGGGCAGAAAGAGCCGCGCTCCCAGCAGCGGGCAGTGGTGAGAGAGGAGCATCCTGTGCTGCCTGGGCAGGCAGCATGCCATGTAGTTGCCATTGTAAGGGCCCTCCACACCGCTCCACACAGCTCCATCCTGTCTAGAGGAATTCACCAGAAATGGTGCAGAGGAGGACAGCTCAGGAGCGAGGAGATCGCCCCTGTCCATCAGGATTTGCTGCGGCGTATGAAAGCTCTCAGTAAATACCTGAGGAGTTAGCACCAGGGAGAGGAAAGAACCATTTAATTTGTGGGACAAAGCTGTGAAGAAACTTTCAATCATCTTCTGGAACAGATTTTTGGCGATGGGCAGTGACAGGTCTGATTCATTTACAATCAGAGTAAAGAATTAAGGAAAAACAGAAGTCCAGTCTTAAGATATCATTCAGGACCTTTTCATTCAGTAGACCAATTTATGTGGCCATCTCTTAGAGAAAGGAACTTGGTGGCCCACAGTGTGTCTATTCTCTATATATTACACTCACATTGTTGTGTAGTTATTTCAAATGAGGAAGGACTGAAGTCTGTCCAAAGGAATAGGAATGGGTTAAACCAAACAAATGATCTGGTAAAAACATGATGCAACTCCTAAAAGTAATTTAGTCCACCCTGGTGTCAAAATTGCCATTGGATGAGTCAAGGCTAAATTTATCACCTCCAAATGCCTACCTTTCAATGCACAGCCAGCTTACTTCTCAAGCTCTCAAATGTATAGGCTGCTCAGTTCTGCGCAGCTGCCACTGTGCAGTCTCAAGGTTCATGTCTCAAGCTTCACTTAGTTCTTGTGTCTGTACAGTCGAATGCTATGTGGGAAACTTCTTTCTTACCACTCTGCCAGCGTATTCCAGCACTGATTTGCCCTGTGATTGCTTATCGGGTGCTATTTCAGCTTGAGTTAGGGCAAATTGTGCATGGTAGGCTAACACAAATTGACTGTAGAATTCACTGATTGAATCTATTCTGTTGAGATCTATCAATTTTTCACGGAGGAAAAAAAAATTAGATTAGTAGATTATGAGCATCTACTAGCAGAAAAGACCTTTGAAAGGGAATGTTTGAAGTGTTTTTTATGAGAGGCATTTTTTTTTCCCTAAATTTTCATCTCTCACCATGCGGAGGAAGAGGTACTGAGCCTTCCTGTTTCGTTGTTACTTTCCAGTTTGAGCAGAGGAACTCCCATGTCTATCTCTAACTGTACTGAACATGTGGATTCCAGTATTCAAACCTTTCCACAACATAAATTTTATTTCTAGTAGCTACAGATCTTTCTCATTCCAGCTTTGCTTCTCCATGCCAAAATATCCTGGCTTCTATTTTAGCATTTATAAAGAAAATAACAACGTGAGCATTCTTGTTTCTGCAGCTCTAGCAAACCAAAGCCACCAAACTGATCTTGTCCTCCTACAGCAGTGTTTAAAAACATTCCATCAAGCAGAAGGTCAAGTATGGGACCTTGCATTTTATCTTTTCAAAGAAGAATAAATCTGTCATTTTGAGTAAACTGTAGTGTACTATTTACTTATTCATTCATTCATTCATTCATTCATTCTTGTTCATAAACTCTAGACCCAAATTCTAGAAGCAAGCAGGCAAAAGTTTGTTCAGCTAATGCAGTCTGTAACCACTGGCCAACTTCCCCACCAGCAAATATTTCAAAATGTGCATTTTATCAAAGATTAAGCCAAAGAGCAGGCTGTCTTACTGAGTGAACACTCTCAGTTTAAAAGCAAGCATCCTCAGTACCAACCAGCTGCATTTCTTAAAAGCTTGTATTTCTTAAAAGTATTATTGTGGGGAAGAAGTAGAAAGACTTTTCAAATCTGTGTAACACCACTTGCACCAGAAGAGCAATGTGAAAATGTAGTAGGCACAGGATGTCTTTAACAACATAATCACTAATGAACGTTTTACAAGAAAAGGGAGCTGATAAGCTGCTGTCACCAGAATAAGTCTGGCTTTCCAGCTTCATGTCACACAATCTTTTGTATTCATATATTGATGTTGCAAAAACATTTTTTTTCCTTAGTTTTTACTGAATGTTATAAGTGGTACCATCTTTAGGAGGCATGTGGGTGCCATCATGCAACTTTTCAACAATCTGGCAATATCAGATGTCAGTTTAATATTTAAAAACAAATATATGCCACTTAAACAGCAGTGAAGGGTAGGAAAGCAAAATGGATTAACCATGACAATTTGGACTCATGCAGAAATTGTACCAGAATCATATTTATTGGTAACGTGATTCCTGGGGTTCTGGTCTTGTGTTTCACCTGAAAGGCAAGCTCTTAAGCTTCATAGTGTCAAAAATGAAGATACTTAACCACATTGGAATATCTGTCAGAAGTCATACAATTTTTTGTCTAAATGATCATTTTTAGGTAGGTAGCTCCTTCTCAAATCACCAGTGTGAGCCTCATTTCACATGAAGGATTCCTCACTGGGAATCTCTGTCCACAGCAACAAACTAGATGCAAATGTGTGGCTATCAGACTGGCAGTTCTTAACTCACAAGTGATTTGTTGAGGACAATGTCAGCTTCCTGATTAGACCATTACTGACTCAAGAATCAGAATTTGTAACACGGAAGTTGTTTCTCTTCATTCTGTCTACTAAATGGCAGCAGATAGATCTTGTCAGCACTAAGGAGGCACTTGTAAGCATGCCAGCAAAAGAATACCATGGAGTACTTAAATATGCCTGTTTATTAATGTTCAGCTTCAAAATAGGAGACTAACGGACCACTAGGTCTTCGTGTCTACTTTTAGTCTGGGAAACAGCTCTTACATTTCATAACTGCCTCCTACATCACAACAAATTGAAGGGCTTAACATTATACTGAGACATAGCTAATTGTATTTTGATTCCAAGTAATGGCATTAATCTATACAAATACAAGTAGGGTGAACCGTAAGCAAGCACATGAAGATCAATTCAGGGATTAAGAGACTCTATTTATAGCTCATGGAAGCATTGCTCATGTGTTCACATACAGCTCTGCCAAGTAGCAAACTTTCATTGCATTATGATGCCAGCTACAAAATACCATCCAGTATAAAACAACTCGTGTCACTCAACTTCATTGAAATTAGACCGTAGACTCTTTAGAGTACATTCTCTTTATTTGCAAGTAAGTTTTGAAGTCAGTAGAAGTCAGTAACGAACTGATCAGGTAAAGATGAATTAAAAGCTTCATGCTTGGGACTTCTGTTCTACGTATTCATTTCCTGGGGGACAGCTTAGACCACATACAACTGCAACCTCCCAACAGCTTTACATTCAACCTATTCTATTTGTGAATTTCTTGCTAGTTGAGGGTGTAAGACCTAATAAATGATGTTGTGTTGTAGCTCACAGGATGCATAACTCACCAAAGGCAATACAGTGTAGTTCATATAGTATGCACTGAGAGTCAGGAAGGCATGTGCTATTGATCTGCTGAGGATCTGGGGGAATTTTCCAGCAGCAATCACACTACCAAAGAAACAAGGCAAGAGAAGGTAGTGATTAGTGTCTATTTAGCTTACAAAACTGAGTATTGGTACTCAAATTATGGAGCTTCTTTTGTGTTATAGCCTGCCTGCTCAGCAATGAATAAGCTCGGGGAAAGAGACATCTCTGAACAAAATCAATAGGCAGTAAAAGTGAGTATGTACATCAGCTGTTCTATTTGACTTGAACTGCAAGTGGCAAGAGTGTGGATTCCCAGTAAGAATCTTGTTAATCATGGGGAAATCAAAGTGCCAGCTAAACACCTTGTTAGAAGTGGAGGAGACGTGTCCTCTGTCTAAAGTTATACTGTGCCTTGACAGATTGCGGACATTTAGCACTGACTGAAAAGCAAACAGCTTCACAAAATATTCACTGTACATTGTAGATATGTTGGTAAGAAGTAGAAGTAATGAAAGATTTTCCCCTAATTTGCTTCTCCAGCTATGCATTATCAGATCACATGTAATTGTTTAAAAGATATGTCTAAGTATAGCATGTTTACAGAGCCAGCTGTGTCAGTGTTGGAAATACTATTTCAAATAGGCACACAGTGAGAGAATCTTCTAAGCCCTAATTAATTGGTTTCATAAAATGTTTTCAGATAAACAATGTGAAGTATGTCATTTCTTGTATATCTCTGAGCATATAAATGTGCACAATGAAAACTGAAAGAGCTAACTCCGCAGCGGGACCAACTCAAAATTTCCATGATGGTTATGCCAGTTGTACACATAGTATTCTAACTTAGGATTCTGGAAATATTCTCAGGAATATATTTATTAGCAGGAATGTTTACGGCAATAATGCACTATAAACAACAATTAAAATATATTAACAGAAATTCACGTAGAAATTATGTATTATTACCAAAAATGGAGGAGTAAATCAATATAATTGGGAGAACAAAGTATATAGCAGCCTTAATACTCCAGGACAACAAACCAGTGCAGCTCAAAATGCACAGTGAAGAGCTGGCATAAAAGGAGTACTTGTAGAAATGATATGGCAAAGAATTATAAATTTGAAAACAATCGGAATAACCACAATAAAAAGATCAGGGAGAGAACTTTACTGTTATTCTTTGAAAGCATTTTTGCTATGAATTTACATATTTGAATAACTTTGATGCTAATAGTTATTCAGTTATGGGAGTGTATGTCTGACATTCACAGCAGTAGCATGAATCAGATGTAACAGATTTTGAGACTGTAATTGAGCATGGAAATGAAAAGCTGTTAAACTGTCCTAACAAGGAAGTTCAATCAGAAACAAATCCATGATTTACTCTGAATTCTTTTCCCACCCAAAGCAGAGAAGGGATACTACCTACTTATAAGAACAATTGCTAGTCCCTGTAAAAATACATGCCAGCTCAAAAACTGATCATAACAACAAACAGCTACTTAGAACAAACACAAAGCTGAGTTCATGTGGGGAAAAGAAGGAAAGGGAGGAGAATTTCAATAATCTCAGGAACAAAAGATTGCAAACAATACGCTTTGTAACCCAAACCTTGCTGATGGATCTCACAGAACTGGCTGGGTTTAACTGGAAGGAAAGTACAGGGCCCCTGGGCAGGCATTCCTGTCTCTGGGATATCCCTGGTATCACAAGTATCTCAGAAATCCCTGCAATTTGATCACCAAATTCTCCAGTTCTTCAATACAAGTAAATTCAGCTTCTCTATCCTCTTGCTGATGAGTAAAGGGATCTCAAAGCTTAGGAAGTTCTTTTATGAATTTCCATTGCAAGAAGTCACAGCATGAACTAGCTCAGGCCATTACACAGACCTTCAAACTATGTTGCTCAAAAGCAGGAACACTCCCTGACCTTCTGTTTTGCTGGCTAGCCATCAGGACAACCTTCATAGCTATATAATACAATACTGTTGAACTTTTGTCTGCAGTGTTGATTTGTAGCCATTCCGTTACATGAGATCAAACAAAAGCTTCTGCTCAGGCCAATTTGAACTGCTTAGGTTATATGATTTTTTTCCCCTCAATATTAATTCCTATTATATTTCCTAGATGAAAAACTGGGCATACTAAGAAGGCAAAAGAACAGGACAGCATTTTAGTGACAACCACATGTAAGCTCTTTTGGGAAAAGTACTGTCCATTTTTTTCTGATTTAACTGATGAATATAAACTCATGACATCACATTTTAAAATGGCTATGATCCACCTGCTGATAATGCCAAAGAAAAAACAGCTGATTTTTTAGGAAGGAACCTGGCATGAAAATTACAAGGTAGAGCAAATGTCTGAGGCTTATTGTCTACATGCAGGGAAAAACAAACAAACAAAAAAAACAACTACACCCCCCAAGCTTTTAGCTGATGGAATCTGATGGGTAGCAAGGTTGGATTTCTCCTTTCCTTTGTCTCATTTCCTGACTTGTTTTGTGGGTTTTGTTTTGTTTTGTTTTGTTTTCCCTTTTTGTTTCTAAGACTCTAGAATTTTTCATACTATTTTCATTTCTGTTTCTTTTCCCTCATTTTTCATTCTCAACTTCTTTCTTTCTCAGGCTGTTTCACAGGTCTTCCCTAGTTTTTCTTTCTTGCATATCTCTCTCTTTCTCTGACTAAAGCTAACTTACATGTTCTGTCTGCTCCAACTGCTATTCTTTTTGTTCATTGTCCTACCTTTCCCTCTTTTTTCTTATCCCTCTTCCATATTAATTAGCTCTCTGTAGCGTGCAGTGTGTTACTGATAGTATGTTCATATTTTCACAGATGTAGTTCTCCATAAGCTGGGCAGTAACAAATGTTGGCTCCCAGTTGACAAGCCAATCTGTGAATAATCACAGAAAGATAGAATAAGAAAGACAACAATGAAGAAAACTCATTAATGCCCAGGTCATTCTTTGAATAATATATATTCAAGGAATATATATATATATATATATTCTCAGACAATAATGTATGTATCCATATTGTCACCATTTCCTTCATGCTTTTTTTTCCCCCCAGTTTCCATGACAACAGATTCATTTAATTTCATAAAAAGTTCGCACTTTATTCCCCTAAAATGAGTTCTCAACCTGGTCCTTTCAGGCTCTCCTGAATGTAACAGGTATGTGGCAATGAAGATGCAAGCTGTGGTACATCTCAGCTTTCAGGGTTTTCAGACCCTCAGCTTTGGAGGGAAACGGCTTTGCCTCCTCTCCACTCCTTGTTCACCTAGGGGCAAGGAAAACACAAAGGTGCTCATTTCATTTTTCCAAGTCAGCAGCATGACTTTACTTTTAAATATAGCCTCTGTGCTACTTGCTGCTGTATGGCTGGTATACTATGTCTTCTTGTGCCCTTTATCCCATTTAAATCGCTTCCACCTTGCCTAAGGTTCCCTAAAATTCGTTCTGAGAAGCACAGCGCATTTTCTTGGTCTCAGTTTTGTCCTAATAATAAACCTAAACGCAGAGTGGTGACACACTGTATTCCTCTTTTAGCCACACGCTGCCATAAATGCTGACAAGTCAGGCGCTATGACGAATACCTTTCAGCTCCATAATTTAAATTGCTGCTGTTTTTACATCAAAGCTCCAGCAGATGGCAAAAGGATCCACCTTATATTTCAGAGCACAGTGCCTGCTTCGGCAGGACTGTGAAGCAGAAGCTTTTCTCTCTTTCGTTGCCAAAGGCCACAAACGTATTAAATTAATAATCTTATTCTGTTTCTCAGTGTTTGCTGAGTTAATTCACAACTTCGGACCGCTCCCGGACCGATGCGGAGGCACTCTTTGAATCGATAACTTTTGTACATCAGTGGCATGGCACACAGACCTAGAAGACATACAGTATTTTAACGTTCTTCCAGAAATGGTTAAAATAAGTGCCCGTGCTTGTGCTGTCTGTTAATTAGCTGCTACTGAAACGAACTTTCGTTTCACGCGCCTTCTCAGGACGGTCACAAATGCACCGAGACAAATCACACTGCGGCAAATCACCGCGTCTCCCACAGCTGCTCGTTGACTTCGCACTGCTTACGACACTACTCCCCCGGCAACCGTACCCCCACGACACGCGTGGGCAGCACACACCCCCAGTAAGCGGCCCACGACCGCGCCCGTCCGGTAGTCACGGCTCTGTCGTGCGCCTGCGCAGTGAGGCCACGGAGCATGCGCAGTGAGGCCACGGAGCATGCGCAGTGAGCTGCTGACGTAGTGCGCGCGGCGGAGATGCTCGTGCCGCCGGCTGAGTGAGGGCCCGATCCGGCCCGGCCCGGCCCGTGAGGGCGGTGATGGCGGCCGCCGGTGGCGGTGCGCCCCTGGAGGCTCCTCCTGCTGCCACCGGTGCCGCCGCCGCGGAGAGCGGAGCGGTGCTGCAGCGGGAGCCGCTGTACAACTGGCAGGCCACCAAGGGCTCGCTGCGGGAGCGTTTCGCCTTCCTCTTCTCCAACGAGCTGCTCAGCGACGTGCACTTCGTGGTGGGCAAGGGCGGCCCGCGCGGCGGCGGAGCCGGGGGAGCGCCTCCGGGGCCCGGCCAGCAGCGCATCCCCGCCCACCGCTTCGTGCTGGCGGCCGGCAGCGCCGTCTTCGACGCGATGTTTAACGGTGGCATGGCCACCACCTCGGCCGAGATCGAGCTGCCCGACGTGGAGCCCGCAGCCTTCCTGGCGCTGCTCAGGTCAGGCCCAGAGGGGGGTGGTGGCTCCCGGAGGGGATGGGAAGGGGAGACCGAGGCTGCCGCGCATCCTGCCCGCGGTCCGGCCGTGCTCGGGGTGGGCTGCGGGTTGCTCCTGCGTTCCCTTCCCTAAGAGAAGTTCCGTTGCCTTGTTCTGCAACGGCCGCTCGGTGAAGTGCTTTGGTGTCCCGACGGGCTTTCTGATGGCGTGTTTTCGGTAAGCGTGGGATTTAGTGACTCGGTAATCTCTGTTGCCACTGCCCATCCAGCCGACAGTGCCAGGAAGGAACAAGCTGTTGTGCTGAGCTTTTCGTTTAAATTTACGATTTATTTTGAAAATTTACTCATAGAATCGTAGAATATCCCAAGTTGGAGGGGACCCAAAACAGTTACCGCATCCAACTCCAGATTTCACCCACTCCTCTCTCAGTGACCTTCTTATTTTTCAGAGGCGGTAGTGAATTGTGTCCTCCTACCAAAGTTATTAACATCCCTTTTGCAGTCACACGTTTCAGATACTTTTGACTGGAGATAATGTGCTGCAGAACACAGTTATCTGACTGCACAGGTCACACAAGTGAGAGCAGGAGTGCAGTGACGGGGTAAAAAGTATGTAAAGTGGGTACTGATTTCTGATTTGACCAGAGTGGGGGCCTTTCTCATGCCCACAAACCTATCAGCGCTTCATTTTTACCCAGTGCAGTGGTAAACGATCATATTATTGATTGTTGTTTGTGGTCAGGCTTATTGCTGAGGTGTGCTCATACAACTCATCTGCTCAACATCAAATTTTTTTTTTTCTGGGCAAAACTTCTATAAAATGTGTTAAATAGATTTCCATAATGAACATTTAGAAAACAAGCAATGTTATTGCCTGGAATGAAATTTGTAGGGTCTGTAAGCTTTTTGTGATGGGGGCGGGGGGGAAAACAAAAACCAAAAAACCCAACATTCTTTTTATTTTGAGGTGAGAACAGTGAGAAGAATCACACAGTTCTTTACTAATTATGGAAACAAAATTTGCAGCAACTGATTGTGCTTTTTAACTAAACCCACAACGTAGTGACTTCCTTGCATATTAGCAAACCAACTGTATTTTTTGCTTTCTTAGCTAAGAGGGAGTGGCAAATGGTAAGGTGGGGAGTTGGTGCTGTGTAGTGGGAAGTTGTCTTCCAAGCAAAAATGGTTTCAAAGGTTAAAAGTAAGTCACTGTGACATGTACGTGTATGTATGTAGAAGTATAAAAGCCACCAGACAGTGCGAAGTAGATACAATGAGGGGTACTTCTTTTGATTACAAATATAAGCACAGAAACAGGAGAGTTCTGAGTAAGGATAAGAAGTAGGTGTAGAGTTGCTGTTAGAAGCAAACAAAAGCCATCTTGTGTTTGTGGAGCTGGTAGAATGTAATGGCCAGAGGACTTGCGTAAGTACATTGATTATACTGGTGTCGTGTCTAAGTATCACCCGACTGAGGAACTGTTGGAATGTCTCAGGTTTGATGTTGTCTTTAGTATGGAATGCTTGGCAGCATTTTAGAACATGCTTCCATATTTTATGGAGTGCTCTCTCTCTGGACTCGGAGCCTTGATGCATACACACCAAGCTTATATTGGAATAAATATAAATTGTAACACCTTGCTAGAAACATATTTGAGGAGATCTTCTTTAACACAGACTTGTGCTGGACTTCTGAGCCCCCATATGCTGTTTTTAAAGAACACCATCTGCAGAACAGCCTGTTTGTTTTTTTCTTGGTGTTGACCATTGCTGACCTCTTATCGGTCATCAATAAATTGGTCAAATAATGATGATTGCTTTTTGCAGGGCACTCCTTTAATCTTTGCAGAGATCAATTTGAAGTATAGTTGCTAGGGTTTGAGTAGGATCTTTGCATATTCAAGGCAATTGAACACCAAGATAGAAGAAACATTAAAGTGATGCAAAAACTGTTGGGGATAATTTACTAGTAGTTAGAAACTGAACAATTTTAACACCTGATAGTCACCAAGTTACTTTGACATCTCTTTTGATTTTTCTTTTGGATGTATTTATACACAATTTTAAGTTGGCTATAGTTGCTACCTTTTTCTGACAGGAGTAGTGACATTCAACCCCACTGAGCTGAGTGGAGGAAGAACAGTAGCATAAACACAAAGTAATGCCAGTTCAGGCATGCCACGAATGGGAGCGTCAATACAGAGACGGAGCTCTTGGCATGTGAGCAGAAAAGTTTTTGCAGAGAAGACACACCTAGAGTTCTTTTATGAGTAGATGAATGCATCGTGATTATCCATCCATATACTACAGGGAACCAGGATTATACAACAAGAGCAGTGCACTTTATTACCATATCTTACAGTTACCTTTTAACTTGGCAAAATCATACTTTTTAGCTATTGCAGAAGACTGCTGGCTGTGAAGATTCCAGAGAAGAATTGGCATTGTCAGAAACTTGAAAGTGTTGGAAAAAAAAGCCCTGGTTATGTGACATTCCTAAAACGTTTGGGCACTTCATTCCAAAAGTTTTCTTTGTCCAAAAGTCTGGAACTATATCTCATACTCTGTTCCTGTGGGTGGTTGTGCCCAGTGTTGGTCTATGTTGAGAAGGAGGTCAGTGTGATAGATTTGATGCTGTGCAACTTTCTGTTGTCACTGAAGCCCTGTTCGTTCTGTTATTGACACACTTTCAGTGAGGGAGTGTCTCCTAAAATATGCCTGGGGATACACAGCAGGAGGGAGATAGAAGCATAGAGCTACAAGTGTGTCTTTCATGTGATGACAGAACATCCTGTAGCTAACAGAACTCACATGAATGAAAAGCTTCCATGCGTATTTACTATCATTGCATTTACATTTTGTATTTTGGCTGTGTATCTGGAGTATGAGAAATACAAACAGTAAAGAATTTAACCTGAAATGTACGTTGTTTCCATTAGCTAGGTCCCTCCCTGCTGCAAGGAAGTGTGAACTTGTTGCTTTCACAGGTTACTTCTGTTAAACACAAACTGATTGTTATTGCATCAAAACCCCTTCTAAACATTTCTTCCATCTCAGCTAGTTGTTTGCCATTGATTCTGAGGAAGTCTGAACAGAAAATAAAAAAGGGAGTGTAGAGAAAAGACTTGTCCTTCGTTGTGCAACTCATGCATTCAAAAGTATGTCCTGGTTTATTACGTTTAATCACCTGTGCTTGTTGGGAGCAGAACATAGTTGTACCATGGGTAAATGTCTGTAAGTCTGAATAACAGATGAAATTTTGATAAGGTTATCATCAATGTCATCTGTAAAAGAATTTGTTTTTAAGAAATCATCTCCTCCATACAGAGCCTCAAAACAAATCTTGTCTGTTCTCAAGTAACAGCTGCTCGGTATAGAGGGTTTTGTTCCTGTTTTATATGGAAACTTATGTTTTTGGTTTTCTGCTTTATGCTAAAATTTCAACAAATTGTGTAACTTCAAACAGTGTACAGAAGCCCAGGCTTTTCTTGTGGCAGTCTGCAGCAAGAACAGGACAGTCAAGGTCATCTCTTAGAATTTTACCCCCGTTTGCTCTCTGAGCGCTCAGAGAATGGTGGTTGAGACATAAGACATTATCACATCAGATGTCACTGGCACTTTTCTCAAGTATTTCGAGGAAGCTGATGTACGTTTTCAGTAGATTGAGATAAGTAATAGAGCCTTAGAGGATTATGTATTGACATTTACAAATTCAGTTCTTGGTAGTTAATCAAAAGATCATGCATTAATACACTAAGTAATTTTTAGCTCCACTGTTGTTTACAGTTTTGTGGAGATGTGTTAACTAGTACAGACAGATCAATCTTATCTTAAAACAACCTTCTGCCATTAGGTTAATGTAGAATTTTTTCTTTAATTCTGTAACTAGTTTATTATCTGCAGAAATGCTACACAGTGAGCTATTGCATGTTAACAATTGAAATCTTTGACCTATTTTTTAAATCTAAAGGGATTGCCGTGCTTGACTGCACCTCAAGATGTGTTTTTATTATATTTATTTGTATATTGATTTCTAGGTTTCTTTATTCAGATGAAGTTCAAATTGGTCCAGAAACAGTCATGACTACTCTTTACACTGCAAAGAAGTATGCAGTTCCAGCCCTGGAAGCACATTGCGTAGATTTTCTAACGAAGCACCTCCGAGCAGACAATGCCTTCATGCTTCTTACTCAGGTAGGTAAATTTAAGCTTAGCTTTGATTTTCTATGAAAATTAGTATTTAGGTGGAAACAAGCCTATAGTATTATTTCACAGTGGGTTTGCCATAGCACAGTCTAATTTCTGTATGAAAATAGTTTTGTTGCTTTGTTGGCATTTTTACAGACTTTCTTGTCTTCTAGAGATAATAATATAGAGGAAGAAGAGGAAAAAAGAGCTTTTTTTGTTAATATACAATGTACTGGGGGACTTCAGATGGAGTCAGTTTATTATGTTTATGTGAACATCTCATTTGTTTTGTTAAGACAGTTTACTATAACAGATTTAGTTTATACTTTTTAGTTTTGGAAATATAATTTTAAGAATACAAACATGAAGGGAAACCGGTATGTAGCATCTTTTCAATTATGTACTCCTTTCAGAGTTTAAGTGCCCTGGAAGATATAAACATAAGGTGTAGAGAAATCATTTTATTCTAGACCTATACTAGATTTAAAAAATACTGCTTCTTAGAATTAGTAGCTTAGCAACTTGATACTTGCAACAGCAGATTAAGCAGAGATGTCGTTTACTTTCTTAGGCTCGTTTGTTTGATGAACCTCAGCTTGCTAGTCTTTGTCTTGACACAATAGACAAAAGCACTATGGATGCAATAAGTGCAGAAGGATTTACTGATATTGATATAGGTAAGTTCCTTCTTGTGTCCTAAGAAATTGAACTTCCGAAGGGATTCATACTGTTTTGTTGCTACACTCTGCTTCTCTTTTCAGGGTTGCACAAATCAGGCACAGTGTATGGAAACTACTTTTGAAAAAATAAAGATTTTAAGTGGTTTGAAATTCTGCTTATAATTCTTCTGGTTTCTGTGTTTTTTAGAAAAGGCCAGCAGCTGTAAATTTGTTTACTTAAATTTGATTGTTACTATACATATCTATATAAGATTATTTCAGTTCAGCTAGATTATGTCTAAAACTCAGACTTGAAGGAAGATATTCCAGCTGCTTCAACATTTTGTAAAGTCATTGTTAACTTGTGTTCATTGGGCTTACACCCAGATTGTGATCTCTTCTCTTGATAAATCTTGTCTGCATTTCTGATGTATATTTTATGACAGCAAACATGCCTTGCTAAAATGCAGGGCATATAGAAACTTGTGAAGAAGACAACAGGTTCAGAATGTGAAAACAGCTTTTTAGACTCCTTCTAAGATAAACTGAGAGGAAAACTTGAACAGGCTAAACCTTAAATAGCCTGTTTATTTATTTATTTATTTTGTGTAAGTTTTTTATGAAATGCAACAGTGAATAAGACATACAGGAGAAGTTGCTCCGGTAAAATGCATTATACCTTACCTCATAGCCTTGGTTCTACCTTCAAGCTTTGTGGGAGGCAAATGTTTCAATGTTTAAAATCCTTTTCATGTATTTTTAAACTGGTTTGATTCAAACTGGCAGACAGGTACTTGGATGAGAATGTGACAGTGCTGTCATGAATCATTTGTTTTTCTTCCTTGCGTACATTAACCACTCTTTGTGATTACTGTCAGTTTTGATGTTACCATAGCCTTGGAAATTCTATAGATTATTGGTTGTCACTGTGTAGGTTATGTATGGTCACACTCACATGAATCAAGAGGAAAGGTTATATACTGACTTCAGGAAGAGAAATGGATTTTGTTTGTTTATTTTTAGCTTGGAGTCCCTAAACCAATAGGAGATTTTTTTAGACATAAGATACTTTGTGTGGTATTATAAATGTTCTTATGCATGAAGATTACTTAAAATATGTAAAACTACTTGGATGAATAGTGATCTACTTCTGTTAACATTTTTCTTTAGACACGTTGTGTGCAGTTCTAGAAAGAGATACCCTTAGTATTCGAGAAAGTAGACTCTTTGGAGCTGTTGTTCGTTGGGCAGAAGCTGAATGTCAAAGACAACAACTGCCTGTGACGTTTGGAAACAAACAGAAGGTCCTTGGAAGAGCTCTTTCCTTAATCCGTTTCCCATTAATGACTATTGAAGAGTTTGCAGCAGGTGGGTTCTGGGATTCTTTGTCTTACTGTTCGACCATAGCTCTGCACTGCTCATCTGTGTGAGTGCTGAGATGCTTAATGCTCTATTATGTTATTCATACCGTACTAATAAGCACTGTGATGCAATCGTAAGGAAAGCAAAACATCTTGTATAATATACCCTGGTTACTGGAAAATATTAGTGTCATCCTTAGTTTGCAAATAAATGGAGTTTAAATACAGCAGTTGAAGTAGTTCAGAGAATTACCACAGACCTTTTTTCTTTTCACAGGCCCTGCTCAGTCTGGAATCTTGTCAGATCGGGAAGTAGTAAATCTTTTTCTACATTTTACTGTCAATCCTAAGCCAAAAGTAGATTATATAGACCGACCAAGATGTTGCCTCAGAGGAAAAGAATGCAGCATTAACAGGTTCCAACAAGTGGAGAGTCGCTGGGGCTACAGTGGAACAAGTGATCGCATTAGGTATGGCTTTTGGAACCATTTGTTGAAGAGACAGAAGGGTGGGAAGAAAGGCAGTGTATTATTCAACTTCTGCTCCTTTGGCATAAGATGCTGTAACAAACATGTATCAAAGAACAAAGTTCAAAAGTCCAGAGTCCTGGGGTATTTGCTGCATATCCAGATTTAAAATGCTAAGTCTTGATCTGTTTTTCTTGCAGTGATACTCAAAACAATCAGGTTATTTAAAAAAAAAAAAGCCAACTCAATAGATTAGCAAAGTGTTACACTATAAAGCTGATTCCTTAATAAGGTGGGTTTTTTTTCCTTACTACTGACATCTGAGTACAAAACACTATTGAAAACACGAATGCAGTGCCGTGTCTGGTTTAGCTGTCTACACTACAATGTGATTCTTCCTTAATACATCCATCACAGTTGTTTTAATTCCTTTATTGGCTTCTGTTTCATTAGGTTTACAGTTAATAGAAGAATTTCCATAGTGGGATTTGGGTTATATGGATCTATTCATGGACCCACGGATTATCAAGTTAATATACAGGTACAGTATATTTTATATACACCTATTTAAACAGGAACTATGCTTAATACTAAAGGTTTGGGGTGTATTTGAATAGAGTAGGAGCAGTCTGGTAGGTCAGGAATCTTACTTGCCTGATCCCCAGAAGTCGTAATGATGACTAGGGGAAAGTAAGAACAGTATAAAACTTTCCTTCCTTTTCACTTTATCCTATTGTCCTTCAATTGTTTTCAGAATAGTTATTTCTTGAGACTGGTTTGCTCTCTCTTCCTGGTAACTCCCAATGAATCATGCTGCAGAATACTTGTCCAGTCTAACCTCAAATTCCTGTAAGTTTTCTATGAAAGAATTTCACAGCTTTATTATCCGTTCAGTTGTGCATTTAGTCTGTTCTCTTAATAAGGTTTCTAGTAATTCAGGAAAAAGATCTTGCATTTATTGTTAGCAGCTGTCAGAAATCATTGACATAATATGTAATGACTGACAAAAAAGTCTGCTAAAAAGCCCACTATGTCATCATGAAAGTACTAGAAACAAGATAAAAGATGATGGCGTTGTGTTACGTCATGAAAGCAGAATATGATCAAATCTTGAGTACTATGTGAAGTATTGGTCTCACTGTAATGTGTTAAAGGCAGTAAAAAGAATAATGAAAATTATTCATAAGGTACTGCTTTATGAAAGTGAGACCAAAAAGGCTAGGACCCTTCTGTTCATATGGAAGAAGGTAATGGGGAGATGGGAGCAGTACTTGTGAGAGCGGGGGATAACGTATCTTTTTGGATCTGATCATATTTGAACATCCAGGTGGGGAAATGAAGGAAAGAGCTCAGACTCATGTGCTAACCCTTAGCAGTATTTTCAGTTGCCACTGTGAGAGCATATTGGACCTAATAAGCCATGTATGTGAATTGGTTGGGTATTTATTATGTTCTTACCTCTCCTAGAGGCTTGCCCTTACCCAGAACTACAACTTTTTGGAGAGAATGATACTGTGTTTGCTGCTGCTTCAGTGTTAGGCAGGAAGTTGCACATTACTGTTACCATAACTTCTTTTGTAAGTTACATTAACATCAGGCTTGCTTGAAAACATTGTCCCAGCATGGGAATCTCCCCGGTTTCTTTTGCTTATAGAAGATTAATTTGTATTGCTATTCTCTGGACTTATATATGTGAAAAGCCTATATGCATTTTATATCTTGATGATTAACCTGCCAGAGAGCATGCTGGGCTTTTTGTTTCTGCTGTCTTGAAAGAATGATTTAACGTTCTTTTTGATGGTTTTAGTTAAGATTTCCTAAACCTTTGGCCTGCTTAATTATAATTTTAAACATTTTAATGTATTGATTTGAATCTTTCTATTTTCATTCATATTTCTATAGGATGTCCTTTTTTGTTTCCGGTAGTAGCTCTTTGCTATTCAGTTAGGGGCAGCTATTTTGCCTTTTCTCAAGCTTTTATAATATATACTGGCAGTGAAGTTTGATGTCCTTTAGTAGTCTGCCTGTAAGGATTTGATTTTCTTAATTGCTTATTTTAGCTTCCTCTGAGCCAGCTTCCTGATTTTACTTTTTGAAGTTCAGCACAGCTGTGGTAGATTTGATTTTGTTCATGTAGGAATGTTGACTCTGAGTGCATTACAGACACTGTTACATAGTGTTTCCATTATGAAATTTTAAATCTGATCCTGCTAATCACTCAGTACCAAATGAAGGGTTGCGTTTCTTCCTACTGAGCAAGTGGTTAGCAAGCTCACGAAATGATCAGTGATAGTATCTAAAAATGTCCCCCCTGCTTCGTGTCCTGATGTGACACTTGCCCAGTCTGGGAGGCTAGTTGGAAAAAATTAAAATTGGAAATGCACTAAAATTGCATTTCCTGCTCCTGTAGCCTGTCAGATCTCTCTTAGCATGTTGTGCTCAGGACTGTCTTCTAGTAATATTGATCCATAACTATCCTCCCCTTTAAGTATTCAATTTCATTCTATTTGAATTCTCTTACTGAGTTTAGCTTTGGTTTGATTCTAAGCTTTCTACCGAAGTCTTAACATTCTGTGGCTGCATGGTTCCTCTGTGCTGTGTATGTCAGAGCCTGGCACTGTAACATCACGCTGCTTTACTAGGTCTGTGGAAAATGTTGTGAAAGAATCTGTGACTTCATTTAGGGACAGACGCTCCCTGTTTTACTTGTCCTCATCCTATCTGTTAGACTTCTAGCACTTGTTGGAAATTCTTTTTCAGTTTATTTCTTGATATCGTATTTAAAGGGCAGTTTGTCTTCTGTTTCCTGTTTGATGCTTACTGCTCTGTCTTTTTTGTACTTAAGAATTCTGTGTGTACTTAAGAAATTTTGTACTTAAGAATTCTACAAAAAGATAATGTTGACTTCCCTGTTAGGATATTCCAAAGAGTGTATCTAAGATAAAGTTTTAAAGGAATTAGTTGGCTTTTCCATATTTAAAAGCTGCAAATGCCTTAATTTGAAATGTTATTCATTTGCTTTTTTCCTCAAACTATACCTCCATGCAAATGAGTAACAGTGCTTTATGGTGGATCTCCAGAACAAAAGAGTTAGCTGGTTAGTTCCTCAGTATCATAATAGGCATATTTGGGGTGTTTCACTTTACCTTAACCTGCTGTTGATAACACACTGATGTTTTAGTTGTTGCTGAGCAGTGCTGCACGGAGCACAGTCCTTTTCAGCTTCTCATACTGTCCCCCCAGTGAGGGGAGCTCAGGGTGCACAAGGAGTAAGGAGGGGACAGCATGAGGACAGCTGACCTTAACTGGCCAAAGAGATATTCTATACTGTATGACATCACATGGAAAAAAAACCTGAAAATCTGTGTTGAGTTTGTCAGGGTGGGGACAGCTGTTGCCTGGGGACTGGCTGGGCACTGGGCAGTACTTGGTGAGCTACTGCCATTGTTTTTTCTGCCTTAGTAAATAGCTTTTATCTCAATCCACAAGTTCTACTTTGTTTTTTTTGTTTGTTTGTTTTCCCCAGTGGAGCAAATGAGTGTGTAGTGCTGTGCTGCCCACCAGGTTAAACCACACCGTTCTGTTATGTTTAAAGGATATATGGCTTAAATATTAGAATGGTTAGTATTTATTTTGATTGTAGATGGAAAAAAGCCAGGAAATGTATGCTCCTTTCTGTGCAATATAAAAATTATTTAGCAATTTAATAACAAACAAAATTGGTAGGATTGTTTTTAGTGGAGTATTCACTAGAAGTGTGCATTTACTATAAAGCTCTGATATCCTACTTCTGCAAGAGATGTTAAGCAGCATGGTTTGGAAATGGAATGAGAAGTGTGATGTCTGCTGTTTCTGGTGTCCTAGCTAGTGATTCCTGTTTGCCAGTAAAACTGAAGTCAAAAGAAATATGTGATGCGAGTGCAAATACATAAAGTGTATAAAGCATGGAAGAAAAAGTCTGCTTTATTCTAAGAATATGACTGCTTCATATTCTGTGACTGTTCATTTGTAAAAACTTGTTAACTGAATGAGCCACAGCCAGTGAAGCATTTAGGTGCAGCCTCATGTGCTTCCCTCTGTGGGCTGTGTGGTTGTACAAAGATCAGCAAATGAAAAGTTTCAGGATCATGTGTAGTTGATTAAGGTCAAAAGCTAAAGGTTTGAGATCTGTGTATCTCCTCTCAGACAAAGCTTTTAACCTAGTTGGAGTGGCACTGTGTGCTGGATTGAGCATACAGAATGAACAAACTTTGTAAAACTCAATCTGTAGTTCAGCACGAAGCTGAGTCAGCCCTCGTGGTGCTATTGCTAGGAAATTAAAGCTACCTTTTAATCTGAGGTTGCGCTATTGTTCTAATTAATCTGGGTGGAGTAGGCAAGTATTTTCTTGTAACGTTCCAGTGTGCATATGATGAGAACCTTTCACAAGTTTACAAATCTAAAAATACATTTTTCATGTTTTTCTGTAGATAATTGATTATGAGAAGAATCAAACTCTAGGACAAAATGATACTGGATTTAGCTGTGATGGAACTGCCAGTACATTCAGAGTTATGTTCAAAGAACCTATAGAGATTTTGCCAACAGTTTGCTACACAGCCTGTGCAACTTTAAAAGTAAGAATGATTAACAGTATAGAATAAAATATGATTATGATGCAAAGGTTTATCCTTTATCTGTTTTGTGATGGGAATGTGTCATCTTGGTCTTAGTTTAGGTTTTGTGTGAAAGGAGGCAGTAGCTAAACTGTATGGTAAGTCTTAATGCTGCACAGAATTCATAGCTGGATCCTTTGTGACTTCACTTTTGCCTCAAAACAAGAGTTATAACAAGTCCTAATGGAAGTCAGTGTTCTGTGTGGGCAAAAACACTGTTTGGAATAATTAATCTGGCAGCTGTCTTTATCAAAACTTGTTTGATTTCTTTTGTTAAGGACTAGCTATAGTCAAGAACACTGACAGCTTTCTTTTCTCACTTTTATATGTTAGTGCTAAAATAAAGGAAAGAATGATTTGTTCTAGGAAAATTGACACATTTATTCAATATTTTCTGTAAAATCTTTTAAAAATAATATTATTTTAAAGATGATTCCCTGTACAGAATTCAAAGTTGAGTGGATTGGTTAAAAAAAAAAAGAATGCTGCCTGTTAAAAGCATCTGAGGTGGAAAATGAAGTGAGAATACAGACAACCAGTATGAGAAGTATCAAAAACATTTATTCGTTATTGGTGGGATAGAACCAACAGGTTTAGGTCTACTGTCAGATAAACCTTTTATAATTTACACTTACAGTTTCTGTTTCTGTAATATATAATATAGTGTGTAACTCTTATTATGTGGATACAGAATTTTTTTTTTACTGTTAAAATGATTTGTCAGTGTTTGAACTTCAGTGTTTTATGGGTTGTGCTGTGCACTTCCATTCTGTTGCCTAATCTCCTCTGCTGTTTTGCAGGGCCCTGATTCCCACTATGGAACAAAGGGATTGAAGAAAGTAATTCATGAATCTCCTACTGCTAGCAAAACATGCTTTGTCTTTTATAGTTCTCCAGGTAACAACAATGGTACATCAATAGAAGATGGACAGATACCAGAAATAATATTTTATACATAATTTCACACGATCATCAGTGGACTTTCACTGTGACCCATATTGAGCTAGACAATTCTATGAAGTGACTCAAATGTGTGAGAACTCCTTTGAGAGGTACCAGGAAAGTAATTTTATCTGCGTGATGTTTGGCGGAACCTAAGTTAACTTTACTTTTAACAAAGAGTTAAGTGGAGTAAGTACTTTGTATAATGAAGATTGTTTTGAATGGTCTGCTGTGGTTTAATGGCTTTTTTGTTATTTTGAACCTTTTGTTTCTCACATAGTAGAATTAATTTCTTGAACTGGAAAAATCCGTACTGGTTATGAATTTCATCTGTACATGTTCCCTACATGTCTTACAAAGACAGTACCTCTGCTGCTGTACTCCCAGCTTGCACTTCTCTGTAAAATAACCTGGGAATGATCCTGTGGACATGAATTACTATTTTTTTTTTGTTTGTTTTCAAAGTACATCAGCAAAGCTGGATTCATATTGCTATCCATCTTGAGTTTTTGGATGAGTCCTGGAGCATTGATGGACTTAGCACTCCAGACAGTATCTGCAGCTGCAGTAAAGAAATGCTGTAGCAAATCATGCAATGAGTGGATCTTTCCAGAATCTGTTTTAATTAACAAGAACTGTTTTGGAATATAGAGCTGATTATGGAAATAGCCACTGTATATACATATGTGCCTATAAGAAAATGTACAATGTGAAAATGGGATTACAAGCCTTGTAATGATCTTATTTTGTCTGGGTAATCTAATACTAAAGAATTAGTATCAGCTGTGGCCTACTTGTGTGCAACTCGTTCTCCGCTCCTGTGCGGCACGCCCTGGATGTGCGCGCTCATGTGCCTGCTACGGGTAAGGTCCACGCAGGGTTGGACTCTCCAAGCGCACCTCTCCCACGAACGCTCCGCTCACCGCTACCCGCAGCGCTCGGGACCGCGGCGCCAAGCGGCCGTGACGCGCATGCGCGGCCGGGGGGGCGGGGCTAGCGGCGTTCCCGGAAGGGCCCGGCCGAGCTATGCTGGCGCTCGCCGGCTTCCGTCGGCGGCTGGCGGCTCCGCTACGGGGCGGCGGCGGGGCCATGCCCCGGAAGGTGCGGGCGCGGCGGCCGGGAGGGGTGCTCGGCGCTTTGTGCCCGGTGTCCCGACGCCCGTTTCTCTCTTTTAGGGAAAAGCAGCAGGGAAGGAGCACGCCGAGCCCGGCGCCGCCGCGGGGCCGGTGGTGGCATCGGGCGACGGCAGCGTGAGGGTGTCGGTGCGCGCCAAGCCCGGCTCCCGCTGCAGCGCCGTGACAGGTGGGCCCCGCGCCAACGGGCAGCGCCGCAGTGCCCGCGGGGACCGGGCCCGGTGCTGTGCGGCACTGCTGCCGCCACGCGGAGCGCGTGGGGCAAAGCCGCGGTGTCGCGCTCGTGTTCAAATGACAGGAGCATTTGGCACAGGTGTGTGTGGCACTGTGCGCTACGGCTGCTCCGCCTGGCACGGGAACCGCAGCAGCGCCAGGCTGTCGTTGGTTCCGCTCAGTAACGTGTATCAGTCTTAAAGCTGGGGCAGGGTAGAACTCGACATCGAGAACGCGTTTCTGTTTTTACGCTCGAGAAGCACTGAGCGATTTGGTGAGTTTTCCCAAGGTTGAAATCAGCGCTGATGCTCAGAGGGCAGCACGACGCGGCCTGGTGGCGGCGCGGTGCCCGGGCAGCTCGCTGGTTGCTGTTCTTGGTGGGGTAACAGCTTCCCAGGAGCACAACGTAAGTCTGTGCTGTGCCTGCAGCATAATGCTCACCACGGGGAGCGTTACTGTTGTGCCCAATGGCTGCAGCAGTGGAACTAATAACGTGCAGCTGCCCTGTGACACCATGCTTCGTGCTCAAAGCCTATCGTTCTGTCCTCGGTGACAGCTTTAAGGGTTTTAAGAATGCCGAGTTACCCGCTGATCTAGGAGCTCATTGGGCTTTAACTCCAAATGTTTTTGAAAGCATGAACATTCATTTCTGGGAAGTGACAATTAGGCGTTCTGAATATTTGGAGCATAAAAACCTCCGGTTCTTTGCTGTAGATGTGACAGCCGAGGCAGTAGGTGTGGCTATTGCTGCACCGCCGTCAGAAGGGGAGGCGAACGCAGAGCTGTGCCGCTACCTCTCTAAGGTACTAGAAGTGAAGAAGAGTGACGTTATTTTAGAGAAGGTACTTCTTTTCTTCTTTCTTTTTTTTTAGTCTTATTCTGCTGCACTGTAAATTCAAGGCTCTGAAATGTTATTCCTTGAGTACAGCAAGCTGCTCTCCAAGTTAGGTCCAAAAGACACTTGAAAAGCTTTTAATTGACTTAATGGGATGATTCACTAAGGAAAAAAACTGGTTGAAGAAGAACTGCAGCTGATCTTGAGATCTTTAATCAAAATAGTTCTAATTATACATTTTCAAAAATGCGTTTGGTACATGTCTTCTGTGGCTCTTCAAGATTCTTTCTTTTTCATTTCAAATTCAGCTCCTATAATTTGAGCTTCGTAGACAACATGCATTTTAGGAAAAAAAATGCATTTGTTTTTTGAAGGTACTTCTGTATTTTCTGGCAAGTACCTGTAGCATATAAAGCAAGAGTATATGTAAATGCCACCATTGTAGCTGGGCCTTAAGAGTTGTTAATACACAACACTGCTCATATGAAACATGTGTTGACTATGCTAGGTGAAAACTGCTTTATTCATTGCACCGTATAAATAAATAAGTTTTATCCACTCATTGTACTTAATTGACAGTTTTTAATGTACACTTTGTGTAGGTGAGGACACAATGAAAAATGGTGCCTTTTATTTTTCAGTATTTTTTAACTCTGTAATTGGAGAAACCTTTAGAAAGATGGTCAATGGCAATCTGATTGATGAATCAAGCCCTGTTTTGGTGAAAGATTGAGATACTGAGGGTTTTTTTTTTCTTGTTTTCCCAACTCCTAGGCAAATTCATTAATTCTGTCAACATTTTACAAATCTGTAGGTTTCCTACCTTCAAGAGTTGTTCAGATTTAACTAGATTAGTATCATCAAGTGCTAAGCAGAGCTAAGCATAAAAGGGACCAACGTTTACTGACCTTCTTAACTCAGTCGTTCTGACGTGTCATGTCCAAATAATTACAAGCTGGTGTTTGTTTTCCTCAGACCACTGTTAGTTCTTGGTAGAGCACAGCGTTAAAGTTTGTGTTTTATTTGTGTTTCCATTCTGATCTGCTAGGTGTACACACTGAGCAATTTCTGTACTGGTTGCTCTCTCCTGTGTGCTGCTTGCTTCATTATAAGTGATAACACTGACAAAACAATTGGCATGATTTGGTATAATACCAGTCTTACCATGTTTCTATCCAAAGGGCTTGATTTTCATTATCAACTGTCTAGACTGCTTCAAAAGGCTATTTTTCATTTTTAAATTCCTCCCCCATTTCCACATAGCAGGGTGTCCCAAATGGGTCTTCCAAGCTTTTTGTCATGCATAGATGAAAATGGTTATTTCTCTTGTTTTTACAAAGTCCTAGCAAATGTGTAGCTTCAGGCAAAATGAAATGAAGTTGCATGTTTGCCAGTTCCTATGTAAAATAGCAATTTTGTCAGTAATATAAAAACAAGTAAATAATATTGAAAATAACAGCCTTTTGAACCCAAATATATGCTATATGCAGTGCAATTTGTTGTCATTTAGTTGATATTATCAGCTGGAGAACTCAGCTTAAGAGTAACTAATATTCTGTGAGAGGCAGCGTTGAAGAAAGATCTGAAAGTCCACATCTACCAAATGTTTGCAGTAATTTTTTAAAACTTTAAACAAAATACAGTTGGAATTTTGCTTCTAGATAATACAGTTGAATAATGGAAACTTACCTTTCCTTGCTTTTTGTTCTAGTCTATAAGAAAGGCATAAATTCAAGGCATGCTCTGGGAGCTGTATTCCAGTTTTAAAAGGAGAATAGATAAGACATTGCTTTTGACCTTTAAAATGTCAGAAAGGGTTCATCAACATCCCTTCTTGTTGTCTTTAATTCTGCACAGCTACTCACTGAGAATTATTTTAAGTATTTGTGATGTGCTGGCATCACAGTGAGCTTTTTTGAAATGTGTGTTTGGTGGTGATTCTCTGCACGATGTCTTTTGTGTGTATCCAACACAGGGTGGTAAATCACGTGATAAAGTGGTGAAGATTTTGGTATCCGTGACACCAGATGAAGTATTAGAAAAACTGAAAAAAGAAGCTTCCACTTGACCTAAAACAAGAGCAGAAAATGGAACGACGTAATGCATCTAGGTGAACAGACTGGTGTTTTTTTCACATGTATATTGGTCCCAAATTTTGGGAATTTTGGATACTGACTGGGAAAAGATATACTTCTCTGCTTCCCTCTTCCTTTTTTACGGTGACTGCTGTATAACTGAACTGTTCCTGTAGGTTTGGTAGGAAAAATCATGTCTGCTGAGTCTCTGTGTCTGATTCAGTAAGCCTTGTTCTCTTCCCTGCTCACTAAGGGTTTCTGAATGCAGCTACATTTGGTTCATAAAGCAAAAGGCTTGGAGTGATGGGCTTCAAAGATTTTGGTACAGTGTGAAGTGTAAAACAATCAGACTGGATGGTAAAGACCCTAGAAATGTTCTTTAATATCTGGTGGCAGGTTGGATGCAGTTCCACGCTATGTCAAATATGTATATCTAAAGTTAATGTATTTAAAGCTAATGTATATACTGTGGTTGGTCATCATGCACGCAAGCTCAAACCAGAATTATTTGCATAGCTGAAGCAAAGTCAGAACTTTATAGTAAAAAAAAAAAAGTGACCCAGAACCTTACAGCTGCATCCATAGTGGCTCTTTGTAGTAGTTGGTAATTAGTTACCTGCAAAACAGAGACATAATTGTGGTAGCTCTGCAAAATGTATCTCAAATGTAATGACTTTTTAATAAAAAGGGCAAAAAATGTTATAAAATTTTGTTTTGTCTTTATATTTTTAACAAAAACATAATTTCCCAGACGTCATGTACTAGAACGTTACTTTAAAACAGAACTATTTTGCAGTTTTTCTTTGGTTTAAGTACAAGCACTGTCCTGCTCTGCAGCAAAGCTGGCAGAGTCACAGGTAGAACAGATCAAGAAATCTGAAACAAAATGGGCAACTGAAGCCCAGTCTTCAGGGTAATGAGAAAGCTTAACTGTTCTTCTTAACATGATTCAGAGGTCAAAGATAGATTTAAATGTATGAGATAACATGTGTCTGGTAGGAGTTTGCTTTTTTCATCTGAGTCTGAAATTGTCTTATCTCTACTATGATTGTCATACTTTGTGCACATACTTCTATATGTATAAATATTTTAATACCTAAGGTTAAAAAAATAGTAATAATGTTACAGATGTAAGAGTTACAGCTAAATTCCTCTAAGTAGCTTCATCTGCTGCAAGCAGTAGCTCACAGGTTCCATTTTTCATGGTTGAAAAGCTTTTGTTCTCTCAAATGTTCTGCTTCCTATTATCCTAAATATTGCAGCAATCATTTTTAGAGTTGGAGAACTAACATTTGTCACCTCCATGAAAGTGTCTTATTTTAGGAGACTTTATGAAAAATCTTGTTTGGCCTGTATTTGGGAAACTGAATATAAACTGTGACTGGTATTTGCTTAATGTTTTTCACCTGGGCTGCTTATTTTCTCAGCCTTATGGCCAGCCACACATTGCCTCACTTGTATTTCTTTTTCAGACCATATGGGCCTATTTGCATGTGCTGTTCTGTCAGCTTTGGTTTGCAGCCATTTCATCTGTTCTTGCCCAGCAGAGGGGCACCATGTCTTGCAGAAAAATTAAGTCAAAGCAAGCAAAAATCAAACATTTGTGTTTGGTTGGTTGTTCTTGTTTTGTTTTTATTTATTTATTTCCCTAGCTTCTGTTTACTATGAGTGGGAAACTGCAGTCCAAAGATGGAGGAATCCTGATTCCCTAACACTGCATCCTGAGATGAATGCTGCAACAGCTGTTATAAAAATTTCTTGGGAACCTGGTACCAAGTGTTACATGGCATGTGTAACATGCTGTACATAAATGATGTGTTACAAGGACAAGGACTGCAGAACCTGCTGGAGATGGGAGCTGGGTAAGCAGGTTCAGTGTCTAACCTACATCAGTCTTTGGTGATAATCCCCAAAAGTAACCAATTTAATCTTTTGGTTCCCTCTCTGCTTTTGTTTGGCCTAGTGTCTCTGGGAGCAGTGTGGTAATGAAAACAGAGTTTATTAATATCACCAATCCAAATTACTTCAGAAGGACAATATAAATAATGCTGGAGTTGCTGTATCTGAGAACCTCTTATATCAAAGTTTTTTGTGTAGTCTCTCTCTTATATACATGAGTCATTGATATGTTTGTCCTGATGACATGCCTGGGAGGCAGGAAGATATTGCTGATCCATGACACAGCAAAGTGTCTCATCACTTCTCAGCAGAATGTATCTTCAATAGAATAGTGCCTCCTTTTACCTGTTGGTCACCCCTTAATCCTCGTGCCTAGAAGTATCCTTTTCTTTAAGCAACGTGATCATTCGACTGCTTGAAATCCTGCTATTTACTGGAGCTCTGTTGTCTTTTCCTAATGTTTTCTCTGACCAATTTCAGTAAGATGTGAGTTGTGGGCAGTCTCTGTATTTTTTAACGTAATTTTTATGTAATTTGAACACTGAAGGTAGAAGTTACCTGAATACATTCTAAGTCAAGCATTCTTATGGCATAGAACATTCTTACTCTTCCTTCCAGTTTGTTAATGTTTATTTTCTAAAATCAAACTTCGAAAGCAGGTATATGGTTTCATTGCAGCACTGCTCTAATATGCTAATTAAGGGTATTTAATTACATCCTCTGAGGCTGGGCTCCTTGCTCTTTTAGTTTCAATCCACTCCATTTATCATGCAGCACATCTCCATCTCTGCTTTAGTCCCATGTGTTTTTAAATCCCCATTTCTTCCTGTATCATCAGTCTAAATAATCCCATGTAATTGACAACTTTGTCAATAACTGGCAGTGGCAGTTTACCAGAAAGCACAGTTTAATATCTTCCTTCCTTCAGCCTCCAGGAAGATAGATACACCTGCTCCTTCTCATTAGCTCAGGTCTCTCTGTTTCCCCTCTCTCACTGTTTATTTGCATATGTAAAACCTGAACCAGCTGAATCCACCTTTTATTATTATTCCAGCCCACTATATTCCCCTCCTAGTGTTTCTCCTTTATCTCAGGGGGTTGATACACTGCCATGCTAGTGTGAAAATGTTCTGTCTCCTCCTGGGAGTGCAGTGCTTTACCTGCATGTGAAGCCTCTCTTGCTTATTACCCTGCCCCAAGTGCAGCAGCCTTTCTTGGGTACTTGTGATGAAGCCAACACACAATAAACAGCCAGAAAGCTGCTGAAGAAATGAAATACTTGCCTGAAAGGAACAGTTTGGTACTTCTCTAAGGTAATGGGAATTCATTTTGGTCCTTTATGTATAAACTTTTCAAGTAGTTTTTGCTAAGCCATGAAGAACTTTGCTTTCCTCTGTAAATACTTCATTTGTTTGTTTTTGTATTCTCTCTAGAGCTGGGAAAGCTGAAATGACAAAGTAGTCTACCTTACCATCTCACCACATGCAGCTCAGATTTTGGAAAGTAGTTTAAATACCATTTTGCGTTTCTAAGTTCGAAGTAAAACATGTGGAAAAAGAAACCTAGCGAGTATTGCTATAGCAGTTGGTCACTATAGAAACATGCTGTAAAGATAACAATTGACCATGGGCTGAAAAGAATGTTGCAATGAGCAACAAATGTTCCAAACCTCTTTTGTGCTGCTCAGATGAAGCAGTCTGCCTTATGAGAGTAACTGGGGCTACAAATGATCATCCTGGGACAATTGCCATGAAGCTGCTTTTTCTCTGTTACGTGGTAGGTGTGCAGTGCCCTTGGGAAGGGCTAGCAGCACGTTGTTTCTTCAGCCAGCTTTTGTTGCTGTAGTGTCTTGCAAGAATTTATTGAGGCACGTATATTGAAAAAAAAAAAAAAAGAATCTAAGCTCCCAATACATGTTAGGACATCCTTAGTGCCCACCTGTCTGCAAGGGCTGCTGGCAATTGAATTTTCTAAATGAAGTATTTATATGGAACCTTTTTATTTTCCTAGTACCACTTTCCAATAACTTTTCTTAAAACCTGCCAAGTTTTCTTTTCAGAAGCTCAGGAGCTCTGTGAGAGACAGGCATGGCACAGCTCCCCTGCAGGTGCTCAGCTCCAGCAGCTGCCTCCCTGACAGGAGACCCCAGCCTCTCTTGCTGCCCTCACCTTTGCTGCTGTTGTTTCAGGTGAGTGCCCTCTAGCAGGCCCAGGCTCTAGGACTGTTTTTGCTCTGTAGTTCTCACCTCAGCATTCTCGCTGGTACTTAGCTCCTTAGGTGCTACCACATTGTCTTTCTAATTTTTTGGGGTTGACGGCACTTTGAGTGAATTTGAATGCATATTCATTTTGGAAAGGGAAAAAAGTCCTTGTGAGGTAATCTTTGCAATCAGAGCAAACTCATCCCTCTGGTGGGGCCCTGCACCAGCTTTGTTGTTTGCTCTTTAATAAAATGTCTCCTTTTGTCTTCAGCAAATCTGACAGCAATCAGCTAGCACATATGCGAGGTCGTGTTCCTGCTATGAGGAAAGATTGCTATTCTCTAGTAGGATGTGCTTATGAACAGGGAATTTTCTTCATTATTTCAGCTGCTTCTTTGCTGCCTTTTGACAGTGAAAATGCAATCTGTTCCTAATAAACGTGGTATGTTCATGGGGTTTTGTGGTCTTTTTTCTTTTTGTTTGAAAACCCTGATTAAGATCATCACTGTCTGAATATTGGTCCTAATACTTGTAGAAAGGGGACCAGCCAGGCAAATTGTACTTGATTAATTTCACCTAATAAGAATATCTAATTCTGATCAGTCACTTCTCTGCAGAGTTTAGGTTCAGCTTCTAAAGCTTTTTGGTGAAATATTTTTGAAAGTTGATCAGCTTATGATGATGTTCTTCAGAGTTTTGCTATGATTTCTGTAATTTATTAGCTAGAATTTAAAAACAAAAAAGTGCCAGGTGATATTTCTGACAAGTTGTGAATGTGAATTGAGAACCTCTGAAAACAATGATTTGACAATAGCTGTCATTAAGTTATGCAGCAGGACTAACCTTCCAGTAGCCAAATACTTGTATGTGTAAGAGTAGAGAAGGTGCAAGATTTAATTTAACAAACTTCTCACTGTATTAGTCTATGTAAACTCTAAATCTGCAAAGTAAAGTTAAACCTCAGTGGACATGTACAGGTGTTATGTGCTCAGGAAAACAAGATGAAAAGATGTGCCAGCTTCATTGAGGTTGGCATTATATGGGAATTAGGAAGTATATAATTTTTTTAGTCTTCCTGTAAAATAGATCCCCATGAAGTAGAGAGGTTTTCTCATACTACTGCTTATATTTGCACTAAAAGTTCCACTAAATGTGTATTTTATGAAAAATGTTTTATGACATTTTATTTGGAAAATCTTCATTTCTCAGCTGCATACAATTCCTGGTCACTTCAGTGGACCTATTTTTGGTCTTTTTACCTGAGAATAATCCAGTGAAGTGCTCCAAGTTTGTACATGTCTAGGCTTATAAATTTCAACAAACGCATTTTGTCAGTTCATTTTAGGACCTTAGCTATTTCGAGGCTGGGTTCTTGTCTTTGTCCCACTTGTATCCATTGGGAGATACCTTTCTTAGACTCCCTGGGGAAGCAGAACCTGTTTGCTTGATTCTTGGTTTTGCATAATAGGTAAACTTCTCAAATCTGAAAGTGAAGAAGATAAAACATGGAGAGGGGGGAAAAAAGGAATGATTTTTATTATATAAAGGTCATTTATTGGGCTAGTAGCAGTTTTTCTTTGCTTGCTGAAAGTACTTGCTGTATATCCTAAGCTTTGCTGGAGAGACTCATGCACAGAATAGCGGAGTGGAGTGCACTTACTCTGCAGTTTAGCACTTAGGTTGAAATAGGGAAAAACTGTCACAAGAGTAATACTTTTCTAGGCATATTTTCAAGGGCCATAAATCTAATAATTTGCAATATAATTTCCCCTATCTTTCACAGTTATTTGTTTGCTTACAATCTGTGAATCCAGGTGGAAAAAGGATATTATATTGCCTATGTCCATCTTAGTGTGAATTATGAGCCCTGAAATGCCAAGCTGTTTTTATTGTTAACTTTTTAAGAAGGAAAGATTCATCTTCTGAAATCTTAGATCCATGTAAAGGCTGCATATGTGTAATATGAGAAGAGCATCTACTGGTGCTGTTGTTATTTAGAGACGTGTGGGTTAAAATACAAATTTAGATGGAAAAATCTGTGTGCTAGTCAGAGCTCATCTATCCTGCCTTCTCATCTCATGTAAGTAAATTGATTCAACAAAGGCAGCTACAGTTTGACAGTACTTTTTTCTCTATGTCGACTGAACTTCTGTCCTTTGCAACAAGTAAGGACTAATGCTTTGTAATTGCCCTGAGAGGTCAGCACATCCTCCTGACACCACTGTCATCCAGCTGCAACTCCTGAGGTCCTACCTTGTATTCAGAGCTCCCTCTAAAGCACTGTGAGGTCTCCCACAGGTTTCCATGATGCTGACCTGGCAGCCCTGGGGGCCCCTCACAGTGGGGCAGGCTGCTGCCAGAAGTGCTCATTCAGCTTAGTGCATTCCGCATGAGTTTGCTCTGCAGGGAGAGGATAATTGTGGACTGTATAAAAAATTGTTTCAAAATGAGACATTCCTTTCTTTTTCTGTGTCAGGAAAGCATTAAAACTTAATTAAAAGAGAAATTTGAACTCAGAGAAATTCGTACCGATCGTTGCTCCTCTGCTATATTAATTTCCAGTGCTGAAAGAAGACAAATACCAAAAGGGGATGACATGTCAAGATTTAAGTGAAATCACTTAGGAATGGTAAAACCAGGTCTTCTGATTATCTGTCTCTTTCAACAGTATCATAAATGAGAGGGTAAATCAAACACTTGTTTCCTTTTGCCTTGCTGTCTGTGGACAGCATCAAACAGAGGTGTCACCCATCCTTTGTCTCTTTCAAAATGAAGTGCTTTTCTCCACAGAGGAGCCTTTCTTCTACTGCTACATGCCTCTTCAGTTTTAGAGGACAAATACAGCCTATGGTTTTAGAGGGTAAAGAAATCTGTGACTTCTTAGTTGTAGCAAACAAGTGTGACTGCCACCAGATTTGGCAGCAGAGAATAAACTATTGAGACTGTTGTGAACTTAGAGTTGGCAGCAAGGGAGAGTGAGCTGTATTTAAGTATTTTAAAGGATGCATACTAAATGTTAAGATGTGAGCCAATTTTAGAGACTAGGACTGCCAGTTATCTTTGTGTCCAGTTTTGTGAGGATGTTTTCCAAAGAAGAATGTCAGGCTTAAAATAACAAGAGCATATAAACTAGGTATAGCAGTCTTTGTTTTGTCCTTTTTCCCCCATTCCTTTCTATTTATCTATGTATTCTCTATGTAATCTATGTATTCTCACTGCAGATTAGATGCAGGTTCTTGGAGATGCATGCTCCTCTTTTCCATGAGTAAAGCTCCAAGTCTCTAGTTGCCACTGTAATACAGGTAATAATAAGAGCATAATCAAGGTTGTATTAGTTTTGTGGTTATTCTGAACTCTAGAGGCTTACAGTAATTATAATACCATTAAATACTAATGGCAAAAGATTTAAGAGTAGATCACGAGACTCCTGGAAGGAGATGAAAATGTTGCTCAGTCTTTTTCAGTACCCTAGGCTCTGCATTCCTCTCTTTTATAGCAAAATACCAACTTAAAATAATTTCCAAACTGCTGGGGCATAGGTCAGCTCTTCTGTGCTAAGGGTAAAGCATGCTGTGTAAAATAACAGGTTTATGTGGGAGAAACTAAGCAGGAATCAACTCAGTCTCAAAAATTAGTTTTCTGTGATTTTTGGAACACTGTATCTCCCTCCATTTAGCAGTCAGAAATACTGCACTGAGTGCCCTGAGACAGGAATAGAATTGTGAGGAGAGCAAGTCTTCTGCACGTCTCAGGATACCTTTCACCATGTTCTCTGATTGCTTTATGAATTGTGCAGCCAGGGTTATGACTTCATTTCAAAAGCTTGTGGAGTGTACTGATGTGAAAGCGTTACATGACATGGTTCTGTGACCCAGCCCTTTGCCTCACAGCTGTATTCAGCACCAGCACAGTGATTTGTTTAAGCCAGCACAATGTGGTATCTGTCTCCTGTCCTCCATCATAATGTGGTCACAGTGTAAAGCTGCTTTCATGTTCTTGACTTTGCACTTATCCCTTGTATTTACACATCTAGAAAACAGGTAATGGAATTAGTTGTGCTAAGACTTAAGGTGCCAAGGTCCCATGTGAGATACACCAACTCCTAGCCAGTCCAGATAGAAAGAGAGCTTCCAAATGGGAAGAGCAGTGCACAATAAATACCTCTCCTTTGGCACAATTAGAGTAGGCTCATAACAAATGTGAAAAATGCAATTTTCCTGCAGCTTTTTAATTTCCTTCTAATGCCTGTCACACATGTAAAAAATGTTTTTTCATCAAAATCATTATCATTTAAAGCCATATAAATTTGAAAGCTTCTACAAGGTTACAAAGGTTAATTAAAATATCTATTTTAACTGTCCCCAAAACATATTATGTTTGATGTTTTGTTTTATTCTTCCACTTCCTCTTTGTCTTGTGTATCATAAAGTTTGCTGACTAAGGGCCAATGGATATGAGTTACAAACTATTTTAATTTTAGATGCGTTCTGGCCTAAATCAGTATTCAGGATGTCTTGCTTATTTTCATCTGATATGATGTGTTGACTTGGAAACTGGGCAAGGTGTGGACACAAAATAATGTATTGAATTAAATAAAATCATAACTGCTGATCAGTGGTTCTGCTGTACTGCTTTGCCAATTAACACAGAAGCCCTTGCTGTTACTGCACGGGATTCTGCCGTTTATCATCTGCCTGCAGAGCATCAGCCCTGTTCCACGTTGTGCACTCTGCAGTTCTGCCTGCAGGCCAGCATGGCACAGGGACAAGCAGGGCAGCGTCAGGCTCAGAAGCTGTGCAGTCCCAGCATGGCATTACCCACCACAGTTGTGATGCAGATGTTGCATGCATGAGATCCTTCACGTTATAACATTTGTTTAGGTTCCCAGCAGCGTGCTGACTGCTCTGATGTATTTATGTCTGTTATGCTCCCAGGAAAGAATGTGCTTTACTTAGTAGCTTGATCTGTAGGAATTCGAATAAATTCTACTTGTTTGACCTCTGCTTGTTCTTCAGGTCTGTAGCGCTGTCCATCTCTCTCCGTGCTAAGGCAAATCTTAGTGAGATATCCATGACTGATTGGTATCTACTGTCATTTTCTGTTGTTAATAACCTCCCTTCAACTGTTGAAACTGAGGCATTCTTCTGCAGTTAACTATGAGATTGCCGCATTAAACTCTGTGTGGCTGCAAGCGATCCTGTGGGAGCTCAGGCAGATTTTAATAGGTTCCCAGGCTCTCCCAAGTTTGGCTGGGATCCCTAATGGGACTGAGGGTACCACAGACAAAAATCCTGTTCTGTGGGGTGCCACTGACAAATCTTTTCCGCAGTAAAACCAGATCTTTCACTTGTAATGTTTCTTAAACCAATTGGGCTCTGATAGCATGAAAGGTTCTTTTGCTTTTACATTTGTCTGTGTGATTGTGGAAGTGCTGCGTATCTTAAAGAGAAAATAACTGTAAGGGCAGTGTGATTTGGTTGTGCTCATACCAGCATGTGAGCTGAAGGTCTCTGAGCAGTTGGCTGCACCCCCTGAACAACTGGCCTGCCTGTATTTTTGCATGGGCTCAGTAGAACTGCTTTATTTAATCTAAATTGACATTTTTGCATTGTACTTTTTTTGTGGCCTATTTCAATTCAGTCTGATCTTGCTTCTAACTTGCAACAACTCTAATTTAAACCAAAGCAGCACATCCATAGCCTCATGTACAAGCATACCACAGATGCTTCAACTATGTTGGTTTATGCTGAAGAATGTGCTTTTGCCCAGTGTGTGAGGAACCAGACAGCGCTGACGTTTGTTTTCTCTTTGTGTAGCTACTTTTCCATTTAGAGACTATGTAAGGCCGCACTATAATTCTGCTAAAAGAAAGCCAAGCTGCAGACATTAAATCTGGTCTTAATTCAGGGTTGTTATAGCCATCTTGATGCCTGCTTAGGGAGGCATGGATTAAAAAATAAGCCGATGTTCAGCTGTTGAAGTTTCTTTTTTGTGTGCATGTTACAAGTCTTAGTTTTCTAGCAATGCTTAAAGCTTCTATACTAGTAGTAGAAAACCCAGATATTCTGAGAAGGTTCTCTGAGCCATGTACTGGTGAATGTGTTCATGGGCAGGTTTGTGCCTTCTAAAGCATATTTGGAATGTATGATCCAAAGGGATAAAAAACAAGCAGTTAAATTCATTCATCAGCTCATGTCCTGCAGCGTGCCATTTGCGTATGCAGCAAAAGTGGAGTTGAGCCAAAGAGCAGCTGAGTTTGTGGACAGCTTTGAATCCAAAGTCACGACGGGACCTGCTGGGATGTCTAGGATCCTCCCCCAGAGTATTAACGAGAAAGAGATGCCATCTGGAAGAATTTTCTTGCCAAGAGATTGTGATGCCATCTTTGTCTTCCAATTCTCATCAATCACAAATGGCTTTTTAACAGATCTGTATGTTACCTTGCGTCAAATGATTTCATTCTTCTTGGTTTCTAAGAACACTCTCTTTCACCTTTCAATAGATTTTTTTAGAAGTCTTTTTATTTCTTATAGATACGTTGGTAGTGATATCCTGTCATTATTTTCCTTTGCCTGCATCAGTGTATTCCCTCTTTTATCTCAGCTGTCTCATCCTACTGAATTTTCTTCTTCCTTTGCTCTACGTATATTGTCCCTTCATTTTTAATTCACCTCTGTTTAATTCAGCATTTAATTCAGCATTAACTGTCAAATTGGACTATCCATACTGCAATGATGAGGCTGGTTTTATGCAGCTTATATTTTAGAGAGTTTCTCTTATTACACCCATAGGATTTGGAATCATTTATTTAGTATAGGTCTAGCTTTGAGAGGTTTCTAGGCCACATAATCCCAACTGTGCACTTGTAAATACTGCGCTATGTAACTACATAGTGAAATAAAGGCAGGCTTTAAATCATCAGTGCCTGCACAGTGTCTAGAATGTGTTTGGTTTTGCTTAAAAGAAAAAAAAAATCAGGAAAATAAATCAGTTCGTTCACCAGCTTGTTTCTAACACCTCATACTGGGGCATAGTGATCCAGCTGAGGTTGTTATGTGCCATACCTGTACATTTAAACGGGGCAGCCCGTCTGGAAGATTTGCAGCTGGAGTGCACAGCACAGAGAAGGGAAACAGGGCAGACTTAGCACTGTTTTACAGATGGGAAACTGAGACACAAAGGCATTAAAAGTGGTTTGTAGCTGAGCTGGGAATTAATGTGCGTGTCTGGTTCTATCTTTGAAAACATCCTTGCCTTTTAACTCTCTTTTGTTCACACAGAATGAGTGGCACTGCAGCAAAGTTGTCTTTTCAGAATTTTACAGTAGCTCTGAAAAGGTCTTCAGGAGTGTTCAAGAATATGACAAACTGTGAAAGTGAATATCTGATAGAGAATAGCATAACGCCTGTGTAATGATAGGAGGGAGAGAGTAAAAAGAGCTTGGGACTGAAAAAAGCTATTCTAGGCCAATATTAAGAGTACATCTAATGCAAGTATGAAGGGAAGCAGAGGTAGGCTGATCTTTTATTAGCAAGCACTAAATCCATTTTGTCTCTTAAAGACTAAAATCTTGCTGGTGAGGTCTGGAGACCTTCTTCAATTGGATTTACGCAGGCTGCAGGGCATGTAATCAATAGCTATTTGTTTATCATTCCCTGGATCTATCCTCCTAATTTAGGGGCTTGAAAATTCTGCCAGTGTCCTAAACTACTTCCAGATTCCTGGGTCCCTATTGTGCTGGCTTCCTGTGGGCTGCGTAGGTCCCTGCAGTCCCAGGGAGGAAGGGATTTCTCTTTTCTTTCCCAAGGCAGTGGAGTGGCAGTGAAGTCATCTGATAACCAGTAATCAAATCTCAAAACATATTTTCCCCTAAAGGGATTGGTATACAGAGTGAATGGCCATTAAACAATTGCTCATTTACCCCAACTGTGCACCTTGTAATCTTTCCCTGGACAGTGCAGTGTGCCCTTCCCACTCCCATCTTTCCTTAGAACAACAAAAACCGTAATTCTGCTGATGGAAATATCCTCTGAGCTGCAGAAATAGGATTTGCCCCCATGGCAGTTTGAGGTTAAGCTTCTTTATGTTCTTGCAGCAGTTTAGCTGCAATTGTGGTTTAGATGAGTGCAAGTGGACCCCGAGCTTGATGCTGCAGCAGTTCATTTCAGAGTGGGTGTTCTGAGCATGTGGCATATAGATGAGTAACACGAGCTCCATCAGAGGAGGACGTGTATCCACACAGAGCTCATGCACTAAACCTGAACTCCAGAGGTTTCATTTGTATTCAAGTGCTCATGCAATTAAAATCACTGAAGCAAGCCTTTGCTATGGAAAATCTAATTTTCTTTTTATTACGTGAAAAGAATATGTAATAGTTTGGGGCTGGTTGCACTTAGTAATTATTACTGTTAATTTATTTTTATTGAGTACGTGGCTCAATAGAAAATAGGTCCTTCCAAATATTTCTTCAGAAACAGGCTTCAGACATGAGCTTGGACAAGGAGCATCTCATTTCTCATCGTGAGAAGTGCTTGCCCAAAAGCTGTATGGAATGTTATGGTATGCTAATACGTTTTTTTTTATCCTTTATCTAAACAGTACTGATTTTAGCCTTTAACTTTTGGTTTATGTGGGTATACATGAGATATTATTGAAAAAGAAGCTTTTACATTTTAAGAAAAATCAGCATTCATTTATATTCCTGCTGGTTACTGGTAACAAAGGATAGCAATAGAAAAGATGTCCTGTGCTTATTAGACTTGCAGAAAAACGTAGTTATTATCAACTTTTACCGTGTCCTGTAATGAATTTGCATTTTAATAGGACAGAGTACTTAGGAATACAAGGGGTGAGCGGGGTTGCGATAGCACATCGCTGTTCACGTAAACAGATGAGGACTGACAGCCACTAAGTGCAGTGCGTGCTGCACTGAGGAAGAATATAGGCCATAGGAACACAGAAAATAAATTCTAGCCTGCAGGGCCTATTGAAAAACCAATCCTCTTGAGAGGAAAGATCATTGTGCACCACTGTGTTAGAGTTGCCATCCACTGTCCTGGCAGATCTGGGGCCACTGGGTTCTGTTTTGTTCTCCAGGTTCCGTGTCTGTGTACCTTGAATTGGGCTGTGTACTTCCTAGGTACTTTTAGGGAAATCTGATCTACCATATTATCTTGCTTAGCTTGATCACTAGAATATCAGTACTATGCATAATGTAAGCAGGATTGTACAGCTTTTGTTGAAGCCTCTGAAGGCAGGCAGCTGATGCCCTGAGGAGCAGTCCTGTCTTCCTTGGACACATTCCTAACCTCTCCTGTCTGCCAGAGCTGGAGGACGTGGGTCTGGACAAGCTGAAAAATTCACCCAAAATTGTGTAATTCAGAGATTTTGTGAGGAATAGGAATGCTAGTAGGGGAGAAATGTTAGCTTAATTTGATATCAAGAGAACTTTCCTTACAACACCTCAGTATAAGAAGCAAAAAGACCATATTTCTTGGCTAAGCAGAATATCTATTTGCAAATTATGAGGAGGATCTTAGATGCATTTAAATATACTGAGGGAGCAGAAGATGAAATGCACATTTTCTGGAAGTTGTGTTGATTATACATATACCAGAAAGAGGACGTTCTCTTCAGTGTCTGAAATCTCTCTTAAAGAGCCTCTTGAAGGTATTTCAGCTTCTAGCTAACCTTTCAAACACGTCTGCACATTACTATTCCCAGCTGCAGAGTTAGGGTAAAATAGAGGTTGAACTGCGGTGATTGCTTGTAAAATTGTATCTCACAAACCTCGCTACAACTTTTTTCATGCGCTTTCTTTTGCCTTCAGATACCTAGTGACTTAGTTGTTAGCATTTTTAAAGTGCCAGTTCAGAAATTGTACAAAAGCTACCGAGCTTTCTTGCAAAAAGAGTTTGCACTTGCTATCAACTGCAGTAATTCCTTGGTTTGGATTAACCATCTACGCAGAATTGCTGTACGTGCTCAGGAAGGGATTTTGAATGGCTGCAAGAGCCATACTCAAATTTTGGCTGTTTTCAGACTCCTGGTAACATGGCAGTCATTTCTGAAAGCATAACGTTGATCTTTCTTTTTATTCATCTTAATAATGATGTCTGAGCAAATGTCAGATGGAAGAATTCTCTTAAGATTCCAGGCAGTGAATTTCAGTGTTTACCTGGAGATCTCCATCATATTTAAAGCAAACCATTTCCGGAGTGTTCGAAGTTGCAGATGTTAACGTGTCAGTTTTATCATCTACAACAACTGTACGTAGTGGTTTTATTTAGCTTGACAGAAGCAGTAAACTGGACTTCATCACAGATAATGATTCACCTAAGTGGAAACTTCTGGGGGTAGTATACATTGAATTCTGTTTACTTTTTTGCCCAGTGTGAGGCATGCATTTATTTAGAAGTGCATTCATTAATAAAATGGATTCTTGCTGTAATTATTCCAAGGAAGTGTTGTAAATCATACCAGTTCTTAAAGCTGAATTTTAATAGTGAGACAGCTGGTCAATAGCATGAGTCAAGGATATAGAGACAGAAACCAGGAAACTGCTTGGTCTTGGTGTCCTTCCTGATCACTCAAAATGTAACAGCTGAGACCACTGAACATGTGATTCTGGTAACTTCCACTTAGACAGGCCATCCTGATATATCTACTTCTATGGCATGTTCATAACTGTGTAGATTTTTTATTCACTTGATGAAAGATACTAAAATTAAAACAGTCTTTGGGCTTTTGAGGACGAGTAACAGATGAGACAGAACCCATGCTTTTTGCCAGGTTTTATTTCAACCTGAGATGCTGCTCCAGATGGTAAGGAGGAAGAATATCCTGGCACAGCCTGTCGTCCCTGGCACAGCAGGCAGCACTGGGCTCTTTGCTGAAAGAGATGCTCTCCTTTCTTGGAGGTAGGAGTCTGGGTTATCTGGCATCTTGCATGTGATTCCGCATTAAAAAGGAATTCCACCAAAGCACCTTGCAGACTTTCTGTAGTGCACAGAGAGGAATTTTGGATGATCTCTTATATTCTCTGGTGTAACAGCTCTTCCATATTAATGGCCGTTAAGAATCAGGGATTAAAAAGGGTGCATTTTACCCAGGAGAAGTCCTCAAGAAAGAACAAACCTTTCACTGCATTTCCAAGGTTAAACAACTGAATTCAAGGAGATACTCCAGGGAGTAGGATATTAAATATTATATCAAAATTCTTAATATTATTTGAAAAAAGAGAACTTGGCATGCAGGTGATAACACTTGTAAGGACCTTTAGCATCACAGACTGCGTACTCTGTACTCGACATTGGTGAGACCTCATCTTGAGCACTGTGTTCCTTGTTGGGTCCCTCACTGCAAGACAGCTGCTGGAATTCGTTCATAGAAGAGTAATAAAGCAGGTGAAGGAGACTAGAGTACAAGACTTGTGAGGAGCAGGGGAAGGAACTGGGGTTGTTAAGTTTAGAAAAGGAGGCTGAAAGAAGAACTCATGGCCCCCTACAACTACCTTAAAGGAGGTTGCAGCAAGGAGGGTGTCGGTCTCTTTTCTCAAGTGTCAAGAGATAGCAAGTAAGGAAATGCCTTCAAGGTAACTCTAGGGAAGGTTTAGATATTGGGTATCAGGAAGTATTTCTTCACAGAACTGGTTGTTAGGTACTGGAATGGGCTACCACGGCAGTGGTGGAATCCCCATCACACTCAAAAGACGCATGGATGTGGTGTTTAGGAATGTGGTTTGGGGTTAAGCAGTGGTTGAGCTTGATGATCTTAAAGGTCTTTTCTAAGCTAAATGATTCTATTTGAAAGCTATACAGAGCGTGTTTCTAAGAACAACAGTAAATGCGCTCCTTAGTTTTTCAGCAGCATCTTATGAGCTGAGACCGTGCTTTTGACTTCTATATTTATTCTTTTTAAAGCAAAATGCAGTAGTTTGAACTACTTACCACATAATGTCATGACTTTTACAACAGTCAACAGGGATGATTCTGTTTCTGTACAGTAGCTGAAGAAAATGTCAAGTACAAAGAGATGCACAGCTCTCTTGATGCAAATTAGCTTATCACGCAAATGGTGAAGTAAGGAACTCTGACCCTATTATAGTCAAATGTAAGGTAGAGGATTAACACTCCAGACTTGTAATTAATTACAATGTCTTATCCTCTTTATTTTAGCTGAGTAGGCTACTCTTCTAATTCAAACTAGCAGCTGTCCAGTATTAATACTTATCTGTTAGTACTGCTTCTTGAGCAGCAGTCAGCCTAGATGAGCACTGCAGTTCTGAATGTTTCAAAAGTAGATTCCATAAATATTCAGAAACGTCCTTAAACTTGAAATACCTTTATTGTGTGAATAATTGACAGTACTTAAGTTCTACAAAAAAAAAAAAACAGCAACAAAAAAACACTCTTCACTGCTTATGCTATTTTCTCATGACACAAAGTGCAGAACAGTAGTGATTATGGTTCCTTTCTTGTGTAACAGCCACACAGTATTTCACACGAACTAATTACAGTAGACATCACAATTTTACAGCTTTACTGAAAAGGAAATCCAGAATATGTTACTCACATACCAAGTTGCTGACGGTACAAATTAATCTAAGTCTGGTGTCACATCTCAGGTTAAACTAGAATACCACTGAACTGCTAGAGTAAGAAGATAAAATATTTAACTACTTAGTTCTTACACTAATTGTTAGACCATGTTTTAAAAGGAATACTACACAAAGATTTAAGCCATTGGCTCAATAGACAAAAATTTATATAATATGCGAGAGAGATCTTATTTCTCCTGTAATTCACAACGAATTAAATACTGAGATATCATAACTCTATCAAAAACCTAAGAAGTTCCCATTTTGAGTTTTCATAAATTCCAATCCCATAAAATGCTTCTGTAATAGCACATTTTTCTCCTCTTTAAGGCATCTGAAATTTAAACTAAGCTTTTCTCACTATCAAAACTCAAACTAAGAAATGCTCTCCGGAGAAAGCCACTGCATGTCACTGTTACAAACAGCTATCTTAAGACAATGTTACAGGCTGCTACAGGCTGCAGACAAGCCACAGCTACCTTTCCCTGACCTGTTCTGTTTTCCAAAATGTATCAGAGAGGATCTCAGTGATGAAGATAACAGAATATGAGTTAGATCTTACATTAAGTTTCTACAGACTAAACAAACCATATAATGAACTTCTATTATTCATAACAAGTAATTTCCTTTTCAATTCACACTACAGATAACAATGGACTTCAACACAGATTCTTTAGTTATCTCTAAGCTATCAAAAATAAGGAAACTGTTGACAAATGAAACCCAAAATCTAACTTATTACATAGTATTACTGGACTTTCCAACCACAGGTACCATCAGTAGGGATGGTAACGAGGCCCTGGGTTGTAGGAGTTGTAGCCATATTGTCCATAGTAAGACTGTCCTTGTCTGTGCTGCTGGTAGTTGTTACCCCAACCTCTGTCTGGCCTCTGATTAGATCTGTGGTCACCTTGCCAGTTGTATCTGTCCCCTCTAAAATACCTGCCATCTTGAAATCTGTGGAGAAAAGAAATATCAAATATTCAAATAAACTGAGTTTTTAAAAAGATGCATGATAATGAACTCTTTTCACATAACAAGCAGCAGTCTTGGAATTTGTACCCTAATAAATTACTTACTGCTTCAGTCCTTTGTGCATTCCCATACTCAAGAGCATGAGCATATAACATAACTTAATGACACTCAATGAGCTAATTATCAGTGGCAGATAGCCACTGTTCAGGCTAAATTGTCACTTTTCATCTGTAGCACTATTGTTATGGACAATGTTAATTGTCCAGTGTTAGTATTATGAAACATACCATCTGCCAGAGTTGCCCTTTTTCAGTCACACAGAATCCTGGACACATTGTTGTCCAGGATTAAGCTACAATTACATTCTGAAAAAGATAATATAATTGAAAGTTTTTTGCTGCAGGGAGGTAATATTTCCTTTGCTAGACAGAGATGATAGATTTTACAGTTGCTTCTAATAAAAGAAATGCAGAACTAGTCTAACAAAGCAAATATTCAGGTTACAGATGAAAAGTGTTCTGGACAGCTAGCAACAGGTAATCATGTTATTAGATGTTTCCTTTGCATGTTTCTCACTAGTTATTAGCCAAGAGAAGAAAGGATGCTTAGTTTTGCAGAATCTCAGATCTTTCCTCTCTGGAGAAGTATTTCTGGCTGAGCAGTAACAAATCCCAATTAGTTTGTACTTTTGTACAATGAGCAAAAACTTTCAGTATCAGAATAGAGAAAACAAAACCTCATGGCATCTCAGATAAGATTCTTTGCCTTAAACATAGATAACTATAAGGGATAGTTACATAGATAACTGTAAGGGATAGTTCTGCTCTCATTACAGATTCCTACTTTTATTCTGAAATAAGTAAGTGGTAATTTGGCTAGGTATTTGTGAAACTACCAACATTTTCTTAGGAAAAATAAAGACAGCAGTACCGATCTCTGTTTCTCTGATTGCCACCAGATCTGTTTCTCCATTCTTCAACTATCGGGGGGGGATCTGCAGGGCGTTTCAGGTACTCCTGGTACTCTTCATCATCTGACGTGAACCGATGAGCGAACATGTTCTCGTAATCCAGGGGTACATCAACCAAGGAAGTCATTCTGAACATTTTAAACATTTGGAACACAAGAAAAGTGCATTCAACAACATATAAAGACCCCTGTACAGCTACCAAAATCCACTTAGGACAAGGGAAGGCAGTGAAAATTTACACTCTCAGATGAGCGCAGCAGTCAAGCTTTGGGCTGACAGCGTAGATTACTTAACACTGTCTGGATAATCTGAAACTAAACAAAAACAAAATGCTCTCATTGTTTCACCCCCCCTGAACAGGCTATCTCTGACAGAAAGCAATGCCAACTCCAGCCTTTGCACATCTATATTGGATACGCAGACACTGATCAGGCTAAACACCGAATAGCTACCACAGTCAGATATTACACAGGAGTGGCACTGAATCAATCTTGAGCAAGATGAACTGCAGTAGAAAGAAATGGGGCATTTCTGAGGGTCAATAGAAAAAACGCTGGTTCGTCAGAATGCACTCCCAAACCATTCTGAATATGAAAAGCATTACCACAGTCGACTTGTAAACTTCGAGGAGGCAGAATACAATGCAAACCTTACAGATAACTACAGCCCACCGTGCAAAATGATTACATTTATTTACTATAATTTCTACGCTAATAACTTGTTTCAGAGGGGGAACAGACCTACGCTAATGTTAAACTGCCTCATTATGCGATACTCGCTCTCAAATGCGATCTGCGTTTAAGGACTGTTTATATACCTGCCCGCACGGGAATCAGCCTGGCCCCACCAGCAGTGCTGCCTTAACGAGCGCGGTGTGTTCCGCTCCGAGCTCCTCGCTGTCTCGGAGGATCCGCAGGCGGAGGGACCTTCGCCCTAAGGCCAAACTCACAACGACTCGGCTCAGCTCGGCTCGGCTCGGCCCGGCCCGGCCCGGCCCCGCTCCCCGCCACCCCTCCCCCAGCGCCGCCGCCGCTTCCGGTGCGCGCTCCGCCACTTCCCGTGCCGGGCTGCGGCGGTGGCGGGGGTCGGTTCCGGGCCGGGAGGAGCCGCGTGCGGGCGGCTCGGGCTCGTTCCGTGGCGGGGTTTTAGGAGCCCGGCTCTGCAGCTGGCTGACAGGGCGGGCAGAGCGAGGCGAGGCCTTCAGGGCACGGTGCAGGGGATAGCAGCCTCAGCATGGCATTTTCCACAGGCCGGCCAGTTTTGGATTTTTAAAACAGAGCATTTTCTCTGCAATAAACAACACCCCCCCCCACACACACACACAAAAAACAAAACAACCCTGATTTTGTATAGGACCCTTTTAGAAAGCAACGTTTCCTGTTTGTTTTAATAACATCGGGATCGCTGCGCTGCTTTGCCAGACATTTGCTCTCATGACCAAGGGCATCGCCAAAGAGGAAAAGACGCCAGCCGAAGTGACAGCGGCATCCAGCGCTCTGAAAATGCTACGCCGAAATTAAGTGCCCTTTGTTGGAGATAAACAGGGATAATTACAGCCTGCTCCCCTGCGTGACCTGCAGCGGGAGTGCTTGTGGAATAGAAATGACCGCAATCCGCGCAACCTAATGCAAATATCTTAGCATGAATAGGTGGTTCTAATTGTCATTGAGGCTGAAAAATAATATATTTTAGCCTCTATTTTCCTCATGTAATCCCTGTACTGCTGGCTGCCCTTTTAAACTGGGCAGAAAAGTGTAAGGTTTTATTTCTTTCCCAGACGCTTTTTATTTTGTCCACTGGATATTGCAGTCCCAGGTGTGTCTACAAAGGATTTAATGCATACAATTCATAAGGTGATCCTCAATAAAATGGTAATACTTTTTTTTTTCTGAATTTCTAGTCTGCTGTTGCAGGGAATATATTTTTAATTACAATACAAAACTTATTTTAATAGTAAACTTTTGATTATACACTGCAGTCATCCACGTATTTAAGCACATGCATAGTCTAAGCACGCATAGAAGTTGTTCTGAAGGCGATGCACCCATCACTAATTCTGTGAGCATTGCACTTCAGAAATTACCATTTTACTGAGGTGCTCTGGTGACCATTTTTCATACCTGAGATCCATTGCAGGGAGTGGCTAAATCAGGATAGCTCATGTACAGATAGATAGATAGATAAAATATAGATATATATGAACTTAAGATCTCTGTGCTTCAGATTTTCTTTTCATTAGATGTCTTCATGCCTGGTCTGGGCTATAGCATCAAGAAGTCACAGACTGAGTAGCTGTTTTAGTTGATAGACTGAGGCTCAAGCCCCATGTGAAAAAGCCAGAATGACAGGTGATTTTTAAAGGAATAAGACACTCAAAAATAGATACTGGCATCAAGTAGGACTCTCAACATCCACTAAGAGCTTCTTAGAGCACAAACCTACATAGGTGGCCAAGTACTTAAGAGGTCTCATTCCAAGTGATGTCAAGACTGAGGGTTTGATAATCCACTCTTGCAATCTTTCTCCTCACTTCAAGCCTCTCTAGGTAATTAATGTGGCGTTTTAGTACAAACACAATCTCATAATCAGCATATTTGAAGTCTACTGTTATGTGATAGAGCCTCAAAGCTTTTGTGTTTTGTTGTTTGTTTTTTTTTCCTGTGGATTTCATTATGTTAAACATCACACTGTTAGATGAAGCTGAATCCTGTAAATTTCAAACTGAGAACCGTTCCTTTTAGCCCATTAATGGAGCTTTTGTAGTGTGGATCTTTCCACCTGAACAAAGGAACATACACTAAAACTAACAAAGTCTGTCTTGAACAGATGGAAAATTGCAGGATTTTTTAATGATTATTTGGTCTTAATAACTCTTACTGTTCCATCCCAAGACTTTGTGTTTGATGTTTTCCACAAACCCCCAGCTTCTGACCCTGTGTGTTTTCATTATATTCTTTCATTTTAAAAAATGTATTTCTAGCTCTTGTTATTACAGTGACTTTTGGGAAAAAGAAATAAGTCTTCCATACAGAATAACCAGCCCATGCTAAGAGGAAACAGGAAAGCATTATGAAAGTTGTATTTGTTTAAAGTCTTACATTTTTTACATTTTGTCCTTCCTTTATGCCTGGGATCACTGCTGTATCTCAGTGGATGGTGACAGCTGTGGCATTTTTAATGAAAAGTCAGCATGAATCTTGGTTGCAGAAAAGAAAAGAGAACTTTGGTGCATCTCTCTATCTTTAAACAGGAGGAATCCTTTTAATTCAGTGTTAATATCTAGCAGGATCCATTCACAGAGGAGCTAACATCCCTTGTAATCGAGGCCTGACTGATCAAAGTGGCATTTGCCTATAAACAAACAAGAAGATGAACTTCCATACATCGTTATGGATCCTGCTATTTTTGGTCGCTGTTGTTCTTAAACAACAGAATATTTTATATATATATATATCTTTTCCTGCTCTTTATTTATTTTCCCAGTTACAGTGTAACTGAAAGCCTGGGCTGTTTTTGCAATAAAACACTGCTTCCCTAAGATCATTTATTATGGAAAATGGTGACGGCTGGCACTGCTAGAGAGTGAGACTTTGTGTTCTGGCTGAGGGCAGGTACAAAGGGCATGCATGGCAGCCTTGTTATTGATTACACACAAAAGGAAAGCTGTGTTGCTGTGTGTGTAAGAGGCCATGAGGCCACCAGGGGCATGTGAGTAACTAATGACCATGAAGTATTTGCTGGGTCGTTCATTGCAGTGATGGGAAAGCAGAGGTACTCCTCCACCAGCCTGTGGAAATACTTGGAACTGGGCTCTTCCTCTGGAACCTCCTGTGCTTGGAACATCAATTCTCATCATGGGATGTTATTGCTTTGGTTGGAAAGGATTATTGCCTAGATGAATCTCACTTAAATTACAAGATAGTGAGGTACAACAGCTGCTGCTGAATGCCTTGGAAGCCTGTGCAGTAATTCCATTAGATCTCTGCCTTTGCTGTTGTATAACGTCACCGAGCTCCAGCGTGCCTTTCTCACACCTCCATCTGCCATTGTAAAACCAAGTCCATAAAGGAACAGACTGCACCATTTGTACCAACTACACGAAACTTAACACTAGGGATGTTTCCTTCCCGCTACAGTGACCTTTAAATGTTAACTGCCTAAAAAAATAACAATGTGCTTTTTTAAAGAAGGGTAAAATGCAATTCCTGCTGTTTGATTGTGCTACGGAATAACCATCCTGGTGCTGTGGGGGCAAATTCCTTTGCATTAAGCTTACAACAGCGTAACTCTTGATTAGGAGGAGTTTGTTTCTAATTTAAGGCAGTATGAAAGAAGGCCTTTAATTTTCCTAAGAGCTATTTCTGTTACATCAGTCTTTTAAAACTTGCAGTCACATTAGGTTTTATTTCTAGAGTATTGTTCTTAAAGTGAGTGCAGCGGTGGTGTTATCTGACTGCAATTTACCGTATGTATATACAAATTAAAAATCACTGCATTCTAGCTGCCTTCTTTTATCTTCACGTTTTAAACTGCCTAAACCAGCTGTGCCCTTTGGGGTCTTGTAAGAATGAATCATTTTCATTATTTTTGCTCTCTTAGACAGTAATTACAGAGTGGTATGCTGTCTCTGCTTTTTAATATTATGGTGCCATTTTAATTCGTGGTGCAACACCATTAACTTCAGCAGAGTTACACTAGAAGTGAATTTATCCCCAGGAGGCTTTTCGAAATGCTCAGTTCTTTCCTTATGATTGCCCAGAGGAGTGGAGGAGAAGGCAAGACAGAGGGCCCTTTGATAGGAGGAATGTGGCTCAAAGCAAAGTCTTGTTCCTGCCATTCACGGTGCTGCATATGTTCCTCATTTGGGCTGGAGGTGGGTCAGGCCCTGTGGAGGCACGCGTGCTGCAGCTGAGGGGCAGGCAGGGGCTTTGCACAGCACATCTGGTGCACAGGTTATGTTCCTTCCACGGATGAAAACCAGTGGGAGGAATGCTCAGATTCTTCACGCATACTTCTGTGGGACTGTTTGAAAGTCAGAAAACGGAGTAGCCAAATGTTAAGATATCAAACTCATCCTAATCGTCAAGCTGTCTAAACTCCAACCCAGACGCTTTTCAGATGTCAAGCAATCCTGTGAGTGGGGATGTATGAATCAGTGCTGCCATGGATTTGCCTATTGTGAAGATACTTGCAAAATATAAAGGAGGTACTTGCAGAAGTTTCTAGATCTACTTTTATTCATATTCAATTTTCTGTTACATTTTGGTATTTAATTTTAGTTTGGGCTCTTTTCTAGCATTCATCTTCAGTCTAATACATTCAAATCTGCTGCAGTGTGGAAACATCAGAAACACCAACGTGCAAGTGAGACACAAATTAGCAGCACCTCGCTGAGTCCTGAAAGGGAGCACAGAGAATTCCCTCTTCGCTGCTGGGAGCAAGGAGAGCTGGGGGTGGGAACAAGGTGTGACAGCAGGGCTGGCAGAGCAGGCTCCCACCCAGCACACCCTGACAGCCCAGAGGGATGGACAGGTTGGGAGGCCAGCTGCCTTGCAGGGAGCAGAGCCCAGGGCGGGCCTGGGGTAGGGCTGTGGGGAGACCCAGGGGCCGCCCAGCGTGGGTAAAGCCTGTCGGTGTGCTCAGGACCCCAGCACGCACATCTGGGAACAATTGGTGTTGTGTTCAAAGCAGGGACTCAGATCCCTGCAGAACCGAGGCTCTGGCAGAAGGAAATGGTTATGCCTTTTTAGGAAGCGTCTAGCATTTCTCCTGGGTTGGATGCTTTATACAGCCTGCATATTGCACGGCAATCAGTTGCCTCAGACACAAAACCACATATTCAACCTATGAAGGGGATACCCAGGTCCCTTACTGTCCCCTTGAGGTTTCCATGAAGCTGTTAGTTAATGTGAAAACTTGTCTCTCTTCTTTCTCTTCCCTTTATACATAAGAAGGCTTCTCTGCAGTTCTTCGTAGGATTAAGGGACATTAGAAAAAGCCAAGACTGCTTCAAATTTGGTCTTCTCAGTCCGAAGTAATTAAAAAAAAAAACCCCAACCTTGTGGAGCAGTGTTTCTCTGAGATACCAATTTGTAGCAAGACCACACCATGCTAGGGCAAGGCACAGTGTACACAGATGGGCTGAGCTGAGGAGAAAGAAGCCTGCCGGATCTGCAGGGTGGGCTCCTTGCTGGTATGGCCTCCCTGCTGCATCCCTCACCCCTCCCTGACAGAAGTCACTGGGCAGAGACCAGATGGAGGGTGCAGCACAGCTACCAGCAGCAGTTTCTAAATTAGGGCCGGTGAACATTCTTTCCAGCAGACAAGGGTTCCTAATCTTTCAAGAGCCTCTGCCATGGCTGCCACCCCAGTTCCCCTCTGCCTCCCCAAGACCTCAGATGGTGAGGCACATCGTCCTCACCTCACCCAGCGTAGCAATAATTCCTTCCCCATCTTTGACCCTGGATTCCTGTGGCAGTTTTCTTTCCTGGAGCCCTTCCACAGTGTGGCTCTTTTCTTCTCCTTCCAATTTCAGGTCTCTCTCTTCACCACTCCCATGTGTTGTTGCCATTTCTTTCCCATCCCTGTGCCACGTGGTGGTGGCAACCCAACTAGCTGAACACTGCTTTCTAACATGGGTTGGGACCTAGTGCAAAAAAGTGTGCTTACTACTGATCATCATAAAATTAAAAACATTATGAAGATGTTATACTGGGAAATGCAAAATTGTGATAGAGCTTCCAATGGAGCTTCATTTAAGAAGAAAGCCCAGAAGAGCTCACACTTGTGAGAAACCACACAGTAATTTTTGGTGATGCTCAGAATGTGATTGTTTCATGATGTGCTATGGCTGCTCAATTTACGAATAATACACTGTTATTTTCTTGGTCTTAAATGATGCTGTGGGGATATCACAAACTTCCTGAATAAAAACTTTAATTAAAAAGCAAGCGTTAATCTCCAAGCAGTAGCATCTGCAGCAAATTGCCAGATAAGACTTTGCCAACCTGAAGATCTAAGCAAGATTTTAATTAAATCAGAGGGAAAAAAAAGATGAACTAGATATACATTTTATTTAGGGATGGCAGTTACATAAGATACCCAAGATCTCATGGTTGCTATCTGATGGGAAATGCTGCTGACAGATCTCAGGGGCTATTTCCTGGGTGAGAAACCCTTGTCCCACCAGTTCTGAGTGCTCTTATGCTGTGCTCAGCAGGGTGGGGACATTGCTGTGGCCCTCTGCTCAGCCCGGCAGCCACATCTGTGAAGCAGTGTGACAGCATGGTGTGAGCAGATGCTGTATCACAAGGAGATCCATCTTTACTGTGAAGCACAAAAACAAAGTCCCGACTATGTATGGTTATTAAAGGCCCCAGCACACCTTTTTAAAAGCAGGGCTCTTAATCCCAGTCTGCTGGCCAAAATCTATTTTTGGAGATTCCACTGTGGCTATCAGCATTTCTTGTATTGTTCCAGTTGGATATGCTCTTGGCCTTCACATCCTGTTCCAATCCGGGCTCCTCTGTTTTGGAACAGCTGATATTTTCCAGAGACAGCCGCACTGCGGTGGTGTGTGAAGATTTCTCTTCATATTCCTCACTTGCCTCATAGCAATGGAATGAGGATTAATCAATTATGTCCAATTCGTGATACCCATGAAGCCAAAAGGGATTTTTGCTTTGGCATCAGGCGGACCAGGTTTACCTCTGCATGCCCAATTTGATTTTGAGATTCTTGCATGTAGAAACAAACAGAAATGCAAAGCATTACCTTGTTGAAGGTGTCTGTGCAGTGAGAATTGCCTTAGCTAGTGACTGCACACATTGTAAAGGCTGTTTCCTCAAGAGTGTAGTTCTTGTTGCAGCAGGCGTTGTTATGCAGAAGGAAATTCCAGTTTGTTGAATACGGTTTTAAGCACACGGTGTTGCTTGGCTGGCATTTGTGGCTTTGCATGTCCCATACATTCATAATATGCTTTGTTACACATTCAGAGCTGGCTCTGCTCTTTTCCCAGTTCAGCTAATGTTATGGAATCCCATCACAGAAACCATGTTCTGAAAACCATGAAGAATTCAACGTCCAACATGGGAAGAAAGCTGACACTAAACAATAGCTGCTGCTTATTCTCTCCGACCAAATGTTAACTCTTCTGGGCAAGGAAGCAGAGCACGTAAATAACAGCTAGACTTCTAGAGACTGCAAAGTATCTTCTGCTTAGATCTCTTGTTGCATACCACCAGTGATGTCACATTTCAGACTGTAAATCAGCTTACAGGGTGGACAGACGATACCACCGAAAAACGTTTGTGCAGGATCACCTAACCTCTTCCATGCGAATGTGATGAGAGGAAAGAGTGCTCATGGGCTATTCTGGGAGGAGTGGACTCACCGGATGGACACACAGAGAGTATTCAGCCAGCCACTGAGGAGCAGAACAACAGTAGTAAATATGATTAAAGGCAGATACGGATGGAATTAGCCTAGCCCTGTAGGGGAACTATCAAATTAAACATGGAAAAAATGTTGGTCCGTACACAACGTAAATCTTATGCTCTTCTGCAAATGAACAGTAAATGAAAAATAGTGGATATGTGTCACCCAGGCCTTTCATTTCCTCAGGTATGCAGAAAAGGTTTTGATGTGCATGTATTAATACTTCTCCACCGACTACAGATGGATTAAAACACCACATCTGAAATGCCCAGCTCCAAGCTGTTCTGGAGGTGTTCTGATCCACCTTTCACCAGCCCCACGGAGTGAGGCAGAACCCCAGAACTACGTCTGCTGTCACCTCCCTGGCTCCAAAACCCAAATTTAATTATGGCTGAAAAGCTTTGTATGACACTGATAGGCATTGCTGCTGCTCCTCATCCTTCCAGTACTTCCTCAAAACCCAGGTAAGTGCTCTGGACCTAGAGCAGTACTTCCTCAAGTGCTCCAGCTGCAAACACCTCCCTAAAATGCTTTAAAAAACAAACAAACAAACAAAAGAACAATTTTGAGTATAAATTTTGCTATCTTTTCCTAAATTGGGATTTTACACATCCCTCCAAGACTGCTATATTTCTCCAGAAAAATAGAATCTGTGTTTTTTATTGGAGGTGAACAGCTTTTCAGCTTCTTCTTAAAAAGGACTGGGTTCAAGTGGGCTGACAGTAAATATTTTCTGAGAAGCCAAATCTGACAAAATATGATTGTGTTTGCTTAACTAATTGGTTGAGCTTGTGTATTTATCCAAATATTGTTGTGGAATGAAATTATGCAGCTGGGAATAGGAACGCAGAATCCCCCTTGAGCTAGTGTTACCCAGGGGCTGCATGCAGCACAATTTACCACCTCGTGGACTACTTTAAATGGTATTTGCTCACCAAAATGTTCCCAGCATCTTTGTATGTGGGAGCTGTATTCCCAAATAAATGTCTTTCATGTCTCTGGACCAGGTTTGGCTTCCCTGAAATCAAGATGCTTTCCCCAATTGGAGGAGGGGAATCTTGTGCTGAGGTTCTGTGTGTATCCTTATGAGCCTCTGGGAGAGCTGTGGGGTTCGTGCCACTAGTCTTCAACCATCAGTGTTTGCAAATAGGATTGAAATCCCATGTGGCTTCATTCCACACAGCCCTTGTGCTGCTCGGTGCTTCAGGAAACTCATGCAGGAGAGGGATCTGGCTACTCCTCCCCACAAAATGGATCAGCCTTCATCAAGGCATTCATGGAGATGGATCAGATGTCCAGTGTACCCATGGAAAAGTCTAGCTTTCCTGGTAAGACAAGCAAGGAGCTAATTGAGGGGCAAAATCCATTAATGAATGAGTTCTAAATAAACACAGAGTGAGTATTTTGCACCAGTCTGAGTATGAATTCCTGCAAGCAGCTAAGGCTTCTCCAATGGTTCTGAAGAATTAAAATGCTCTGAAAGGTCTGAATCAGCCCCAGCCTTTCTTCCTCTGTCATTTCTTACACAGAACAGGAGATGGGAACAGTGATTTTCTGAGAGAGCGAACACGGTGGATCTTGCTGAGTGAAGAGCAGAGGGAAGCAACTTTGGGAAGGACAGGCTGTGGGAAAGCACACGGATCAGCACATCCCCCTCCTCTTGTCCCCGTCCTCACCCCACTCAGCAGCCCACACCCGCACCTCGAGAGCAGGCACAGCTCCGTGCTCCACGGAGCCCAGCACAGCCAAGACAGTGGAACGGGCTCATTAAAAAGGCAGCCTTTAAAATGCCAGCCCCTGGTTGCTTGGAAATGGGATCTAACTGTGGTATTATTTTCGAGCTCAGATTTTTGAATCCAAAATTCCATGTGATGGAAGAGATGGGTATTTAAACAGATGTCTGCAATTTCTTTAAAAAATAGAGATTGAGTTACAGATGGTAGAAAGGGTCTGAGAATTAAAAACTCCTGAGCTACAGGAAAATTTACATGTGAGCAAAATGACTTGCTGAGATGAATGGTCCCGCAAGTCTGCATGTTTGAAAAATAAGCTTATTTCACCAAAAAATATGAATATATTTTCCTTTCTGCATTGTCTGCTTCTCTACTGGCAGCCTTGGCTGCCACCATCATCATTCAGCCATGCTGCAAAGGGAGGGTTCTGTTTCTAACAGGCAAGATATGCAGGTTTTTCCTTCTCTTATCTCTTGCACAGATTGGCCTGCCAGGACCAAAAATATAGATCTGAATTAGTTCAAGAAGAAAATTAATATAGCCCATCTGTATATTTGTTTCCTGATTGCTCTCACTTCTATTTTATATGTAACAAATAGATGGACTTTCATGATGTTGGTCTGAAAGGAAACTGGAGTCCTCATCTGTACTTGCAAATGAAACTGATCTTTTTTTTAATTCTCTTCTGATTTTGAAGAAAAAAAAAATTAACATCAAGAGGAAAAGCTAATAACTTCTAAAGCAACCTCTGAAATGCAAAGTGCTGCATGTTGGAAGGGAAAAACTGAACACTTCTGGGATAGCATTGGGAAGAGATTCAGGATCCAGCACATCAGCTGGGAGAGCTGTGCGTTACTGTGAGCTTTCTGAAGATCTGCACTTATCTGTACATACTTGGGGGAAAAAAAGGGAAAAAAGTATCAGGATGTATATATGGAGCACTGGGAGCACGTACCACAGTGTGATGGCAACTCTGCATTTGCATCAGAAGCTGCTTTTAACTGGTATTTGCATATTTTACAGGACAGCCTTTTGAAAGTTAGATAGAAACCTCTTGTACACTCTATTACTGCGCTTAGATACAACCTTCCTGGCAGCAAGTTATTATACATATAAGAATCAGCTGCGAAGAGTACTAAGAGAATGTTCAGCCTGCCCTTTTATAGATGACTGACAAAATGGTTTTAAGAGTGGCCTCGTCTTTTTCACTTTTTATTAAAGACACAGAAAAGAGTCCTCAGTGGATGCTTTGGGATTATTTTGGTTCTTTTCCGAGGACTGGAGAGCAGCTTTTACATTAGGAATCAGATGGACGTCAGCTGTGGGACTTCTCTGCCTTGCTGTGGGACCTGTTGAAGGTCTCACGTGCTCACTGTGGGCTCTGACATAATAATTGAAGGACAGGAGCATTGGGTTGTTGCTTTTTTTTTACTAAACAGATTCGTTGTCAAAATTGTTTGTTATGTATTCGATGAAGTGGGTTTTTAACAACAAAAATCTGAGTGTTTTCAGCAGTCTGGTTTAAAACGCTTTCCCTTTACAGCTGCCTGTCTTGGAAATTTTATATCCAGTGATATTATAATTACATTAATTTTCCAGCTGTCAGGGGATTTTCAAAGCTATTTCTCCACTTCAAATGTAAAAATCAAGAATTTCCTGTAGCTTTTTTTTGTTGTTGTTGTTAAACTTCTGGATAACATTTCAAGATGGTTATTTGTCAAAGGGGAAAAAATAAAGAAAAAAAAATAAGGAAAATGGCATGGTTCCGGTATGGCAAAAATAAAATAAAATAAAATAAAATGCAGTTTTCATTGGTCTCACTGGAAAAAAAAAAAGAAAGGGGGAAATCACAAGACTGAGTATTTTATTTAATACTGTCTGCCATGGGAAATAAGGAGGCTGCCTTGGAGTATAATCTTTCAAAACGACGAAGCAGCAGCTTCTCTGAAATAAAATGATATATGAAAGAAAGGAGGGTGGCAAAAATGACAGTAGTGAGTGTGAAACTAAAGGAGAGAACAGGAACAGAAAGAGAGGAAGAGGGCGGTGAGCTGTGTGCTGCTGCACACACGTGTACCAGCTTTCTGAGAGGGGTGTCCTCTCTGCACCTAGCAGTCACACGCGGTGCCTTTAGGACCACAGGGAGAGGAGCAACGGCCCATCTGAAGGAGCTACAAACACCTGAATGGGGCTGTGCTTATTGCTCAGCTTGAGCTGCGCTGGGGGGATCTGTGCCCTCTGCAGTTTGGATCTCCCCATACCATGGCCCTATAATACATATATGAATACCAAAGGAGGAGGGAATCATTGTGCTGGAGCCAGGTTGGAAGTGACACATCATGTGACGGACAGAAGCTTGAGAACTGATTCATTTTGAAGGCGTATTTATGGTTCTCATTTACAGAGATCTCAGAGTACCTTAAGGAAATGACAAACCATATTACACCGAACAGCGTGAATCAATGGGAATGATGCACAGCTTAGGACTCCTTGTAGTGGCAGAGGAGTGAAGATGGAGTCATCCACAGAGCGATGGCTTCACAGTGCTGATGGGGGCAAGTGGTTTGCACGAAACTGGGCCTTGTCCCCATCCCTGGGGCTTTTGCCATTGACTTCAGAACTCCACCCTGTTTGGCACTGGCCAAGAGACAACAGTGTGCCATGCTTCATAAAGGAGAATACCTCATCCTTGTGGAGCAATGGAGGGAATTTCAGAAGAAATGTGCTTTTTCTTTTTTTTTTTAGTACATGGGATTGCAATTCCATTTTCGTGCTCCAGACATCAGGAAGTAGCTGTCTGTTGGGGGGGGGGGGCTGTGCTGGTGTCACTGGGTTGCAAGCAGCCGTAAAACCTTTCCAGCAACTTCAAAACTTTCCATGAAAGAACGGATGAACTGACACGAAATAATAAGAAAAGACGAAAATAATCACTCTTGCTGGCGAGGTATTAATTATAACTTTGTGTGGGAGAAGCTAAAACCCTCTCTGTGGATTGGGTGCCTTCTCCCAGCGAGGGAACAACCGTGCCTGCTCTGCCAGCAGCAGGACAGCAGGCACACGGCTCTGCGTGGATCTGCGTCCTCGGGCAGACCGAGGGCAGCGCAACGCGGCTCTTCCACGTTAAGGCGGTTTTGCCCTCTTTATTTTCACGGAACCTAGAGGGAAAGTAACGCGCGGCGACCGTGCGTGGCACGGCTTTGCAGGGATGCTGGGAGGGCTCAAAGCCAGCCGGTGCTGCTCGTCCCTCCGCTGCAGGCTCAGCCTGGGGCTGGGTGGTGAGGTGCTGGCCGGGCCGTGGGGTTCGGCCTGCCAGGGGCTGCAGGCGGACCCAGAGCTCCTCGGGATCCAGGGCAGGACGCGGGGATTCGGTCCTTTCCTCCGGTCGGCCCACGGCTCCGCGCCGTTCCCGGTCTCCAGGTGTCGGGGGCATCGCTCCCGGTGCGCGGGGCCGCTCGGCGGCCACCTCCACAACTTCCCCCGAACTTTCATCCCCACCACCCCCGGGGCGGGCAGCGGGAACGGGCCGCCTCCCTCCGGGCACCCCCAATCCCGGCAGCGCGGCTCCCGCCGGGGGCGGGGAGCGGAGGGACCCCGGGGGCGCGCCCGCCGCTCCGCCCCGCTCCGCCCCACCGCCCCCGCGCTGCCGCCTGGCGGGGCGGCGGGTGCCGCGGGAGGCTGCTCGGTGCCGCCGCCGCCCGGGAGGGAGGTTATGTAAGGGGGAAGGGAGGCGGCGGGAGGAGGAGGAGGAGCAGGACGCCTCGCCGGGCAGCCGCAGCCAGCCGGGAGCTGGGAGCCGGGAGAGGGGCGGCCGCATGTGCGAAGTGGGAACCCGGCCGCCGCTGGCAGCCGAGCGCGGGGAGCCGCCCGGGGGGGCCGCCGCCTCCGAGAGGTGCCGAGACATGGGGTGAGTCCGCCGAGCCCCCGGCCCCGCCGCAGGTGCCCCGCGGTCGCGCTCGAAGCCGCCGTTTTGTAGCGCAATTCATCGTTTACCCGCGGCGGGAGCTCCCGCCCGAGCCGTGCCGGCGGAGCGAACCGGAGCGAACCTCTCGGGGCGCGGGTCCGGCGGCGCGGACACACCGGGACGGGCGGGCGGAGCTGGGGGTGCGCGGCGGGGAGCGGGCGGGGGTCCGGCGGACAGCGCTGAGCCCCGGGCAGCGCCGTGCTGTGTGCCCGTGCCCCGCTCCGGCTGCGGGAGACGCGGCCGAAACTTGCCCGAACTGTGTCAGTGTGTTCGGGGATCTGTGCAGGTATCCTCTTTCCTTTTAATTGTACTCTCTGCTCGCATACGGTGATCTCTCGCGGAATTCATCTTGAGTTTCCCCAGAAACGTTTGTGCCTGTTTCCTATCCTCTAACTTTAACGCGAGGACAAAAGCCGAGTGCTGGCGTTTGAGCAGTGTGCGAGCTGAACGTCGGAGCGGAGGCGAACGTGGTTCTTTGGGCTTCAGCCTAAAGGTTAGAGAACCTCGCGACCAGAATGTCTTGGGGGGCTCCAAGCCCACGCGCTCAGTTTGCTTTAGTTTAATCCCATTATGCTCTATTACACCTTCTTCTCACCTTCCCTTTCCCCTCCTCCCCCCCCTTCCCCCAGGGGCCGGGAGATGCTCCCCTGGCTCTGGGCATCCTCATGCTGCGTCCAACCCTGCAAACTCTCCCTCCGGATTGGTGTATTGCTGTCAGAGTGTTATAATTTGAGACAGTGTGGATAAATAATGAATTAAAATGCCACGCATGTGCCTGAATTTGATACCTGGCAGCGCTGAATAAAAATCCAGAGGCAGAGGGGAGAAATAAGATCCAAGTGAGTGTCTCCTGATGTTTCACTGCAGGATGGCAAGGGGCTCATCTGCTTCTTCAGCACACGAAGTTCCACTTGAATTAAATAAAGCACCCTTGGGGTCTTAGAAGGCAGTGTCACGATGTGGCTGGGGCAGTGCAGTGCTGCTGAATTCAGGCTGGGCAGCAACACCCAGCCGAGGGAAGCCTGCCTGAGCCCCTGCACCTGGGTGGTAAGGTGGTGTTCTAAGGGCAGGTGTTTGCTGTTGTCATTTCTGACTGCACTGTGTGCTGCTGGGTGAGCTCTGCTATGAATTGCAGCCAGGGCACGGAGGCAGTGGTCCCAGCCCTGCTTGGTGCTGTGCTGCCCTGAGAAGGGCTCTGCAGTGCCCTGGGTGCAGGTTGGGGTGCTCTCACCAGTCCGGTTCAGTACCTGATTCAACGTGTCTGGCTTCTATTGGCTCCTGTTGGTCTGAGAGGGAGCTCACGCTCCTGACACCATTCATTCCCAGGGCTGCACACACCAGTATGCTGTGTGCTGAGTGCAAGGCAAGGTGCTTTTTGCATGCAGGTGTTGGAGATGTTGCACGTCATTGCCTTGCCATTCACCCTTCTGGCACAGCAGGCTTCCAGTCCTAGTGGGAAGGCTCAGCACACCTGGCCAGGAGCCGCCCCTGCTCCTTCCCAGCTCCGTCTCTGTGCTGCAGCCTTTCCTCCTGTGAAATGGGCACCTCTGAGCTCGTCTGGCCATGTGCTGCACTGTGTGGGGCAGTGCAGTGCTCGGCTGTATTAGAAAGAGCAGATTTTGTCCCCATGATTCCAGCAGGGTTTGCTTCCTGCGCTCGTTTTTGTGTCACGTGTGGGACAGGTTCCCTCAGGAATTGTGGCAGTAAGTTGACTCCTAGCACTTAAAATATTTTATTTTCTATTTCTGTTTTCTTCCTTTGGGGGTGACTATTGCTAATGATTCATTTAAGTGCTTCCTATGGATTTGGCAGTGACGGATGGTGCTGTGAAACCCGATAGAGCCACTCGAGCTCAGCAAAGCTATTTAAATTGTTCATTAGCTGTGAGTTGAGATATTTAAACAGTTGTTTTAGTTCAGCTTAGTAGGCAGCAAGGTAGTGTCAAGTTTTACGAAAGTCATTCACATGCACAAAACCAATGAAGCCTGGAAGCCATTGAAACAAAAGGTGTGAGCACAACCGATCTGCTGCAGTGCCTGTTGTGTCTTTGGGTTAAGCTGTTGTTTGAGGTCTTACTATGCACATGTTTACTTTGTGGGAGAAAACCTTCTTGTAAATCATCACTTTCTTCTACCGACTTATCTGACAACCATCAGCTCAGTGGCACAAGGGACTAAACGTGAAAATAACGCAGTGTACCAAATTTCCAGTTGTAGAGGCTCTGCAGATCTCTTGATTTGTTTGTTGGTGTTGCGAGCCAAGTGTGACCAAAGCCCAGAAGATGGGAGGCTCTCTGTGGCTCCGGTGTCCCTGGGCTGTGCCTGCTGGTCTGACAGCCGTCATCTGATTTTGTTGACCTCCATCTGAGCTGTGTAAGTTAACTTTCCAGTTAGGAAGCTGCTTCTCTTATGCTCACAAGGTGATTTAAGGAGGTACTGGCTAGCTGCATCCTTTGTGCTTATGCTCTTTACTGTTTTCATTTCCTTAGTATCTCTGCATTTCCATGTATGTCAGTTACAAAATACTTCTTGTTATGAGGCATGTGACAAGTTTGGATTAGATGTGGAAATCACTTTGCTGCTGCTGAAGCTTGTATTTATATTATCTGTTGGATTAAAATTCAACTAATTTAAATACCCTCTGGCAATAAATTCAACTTTCAGATCTGTTTTTATAAAATCATATCAAGTGAAAATCAGACCTCTGAGTGTTAGAAATGACTGCAGAAAGCTGCCTACCAATGTGAGAGTGACATGAGCGTGGATGTATGTGTGTGCTTTGTAGGTTAATGATGAATTAGATGAAGATGTTTCTGCTGGCTGGTGTGAGGTGCTGCTCTGTGCTGCTGCCATGGGCACCCGGTGGGTGTCCCTGCCATCTCTGCAGGGAGATGGAGAAGGTGAGGTCCCAGGCCTGGGCCGGGCGCTGGATGGAGCAATCTCATTGCACCAAGCCTCTATCATGAGCACATCTCTGCCCCTCCTGCAGTGTTCATCATGAGAAGGGGCACTTGGGGGCTGACGTTTCTGAGAGCAGTGCTTTTATTATGCAGTGACATTTAAGAGCGCCGGGGAAGTGTGCCTTGTGCTTTCCCTTCTGCAGGTAGCAGTGTCCATCAGATGGAAGGCTGCAACGGCTTGGGAGGTAAAAGACTAAAGAGAGGAGAAGGAAAAAAAAGGTGAAGGATAAAAAAAGAGGCGATGAAATTAGTGTTATGGGAGAGTATTAATTTTGGATGCTGTCCAAGCTGGCCTTTCCCGCAGTATTTCAGATACCATGGTGATAAGCTGCTGAAGAAGCTCTGTAGTGCATCCTGGTGCAGGGGACGTTCCCCGTGGCCTTCATCCACGCTGGGATCAGCAGAGCCTCGTACCATCTCCTGAACTGCTGCTACAGGGCCAGTGTGCTTCAGCTGGGGCTGGGACAGGGGAGATGAACTGCTCAGCTTCCAACTGGTGGTCGTGCTGGAGCTCTGAGGCTCGAGGCTGAGATCTGACAGACAGCTCTTCCTGTGATTCCTGAGGCATCTGGCTGGGGGATGCTCGGTTCTTCACCGCCTTGGTTCCTTATGTAGCTATTCCTATTTCTGCAAAGTGGGGAGAAGTGGCTGCTGTTCTGCTTTGCAGTATCTCTGCACGCAGATAGAGGAGGTGACTGCGCACAGTCCCGTGGAAAAGTCAGGCCCAGAGAGCTTCAAGTTCTGCAGCAGTATCTTGAGTTCACTGAAATGGATGGGAGAACTCAATTGACCTCAACAGAATGTATAAAACCTGTTCTTTGTAGCTCCTTTCACATGTCTAATACAACTTTAATTAGGGTAGAGAGGCAGGGAGCTCAGAGAGGTGGGGGCAGAGACATTTGGCTGCCATAAGGACGTGTTTGTGCTCAGGACTGGTGTGTCCTGGGGTGAGCCACCAAACCTGTGATGTTGGGGCATTCCCTCACATCCCTTCTGACACAGAGATGTGAGAGGCTGGTAACGCTGCAGATGAATGTGTCCAGCTGAATTAGTGCCAAAATTTCCCAGCGTGAGTAAACTTGCAGGAAAATAAGAGATTGTGAGAAATTATGGAACAGACTAAGACTAAGAGGAGTGGGAAGATGTGGCGGAAGAGTGACTGACATGTGAGACAGACTGGGGGTTCAGGAGCAAAACTGAGACTAGAGTCTGCTAGAGAGAATGTCAGCAAATACACCAGCACAAATCCACAACTAGCAGGAGTGCCCCAGCGCACTCAAAGCCCGACTTACACATGCAGACAGTGCTGAAGACAGCGAGCAAAAAGAAAACTTTAATGCTGAGAAAGTGATCACAGCCAAGTTTCTTTCAGCTGCTAGCCTAATTAATCACTTAATTTGATTGCCACTTGAGGAAAAGCTCATAAATAAAATATCCGCCCTGAAGTTGGGATGTCCCTCTTCTATCTGAAAACAGGAGGGTGAGTAGGTCTCCTGGTAACAAAAGCATCGTTTGAAATGTTAAAAAGAGTTATTTGATGTTCAGTTCCTTTAATTAAAAGTAGTTTTAGCTGGTTTGGGATCTGAGGAAGTGTCTGAAACTCTGTGAGTGGGTTTCCAGTATGGCTGGAAGGGGCAGAGAGGAGCAGTCAACTTGCTGGGAACCCAAAGCATGGGCACCAGCCTGCTTTCGCAGCTTGATTTTCTGCATTGCTCTTTATTCACTCATTTGTCTGCATTAATGCAGTGCCTACAATAAATAGCCTCACCCATGAAAATATATTTAAGGAAGCATAAGTGTTTTGAGTCAGCCATTGGTTTTCCTGTTGACTTTTTGATAGGGTGGTTGCTGAGTGGGAGGCCTGCAGGGTGTCCCACGGTCAGCTCCGTGCCCCCTTTCACCTTGAACGCCATCCATCACCTCTGTGCACCTTGCACTCTGCAAGTACAGCATGTGGCTTATTTATGCTGTGCTCTGCTGGTGGCTCTTTAGGATGTAAATGTGCTTAGGGGAACATATTTCTGCAAAGTTTCTCCCAATAATTCACCTCTGCACTGTAAATAGCTGACAATCCCGTTATTAAATCTCAGAATGTGGCAAGGCAAGGGCACTGCCTTCAAACAAAGGCAGGAAGCATTTAAGCTTGAGCTATAAAGGAGCACTTTTAATGGCAAGAGCAATTAGGCAGGGAATAGACCATTAACATCAAGGAAGGTTACTGCTGCACCGCAACCACACATCACTCCACGGTGGGTTGGGGACAGTGAGGAGGGCTTGTGTAATAGCTGCTCCTGCAAAATGTACGAGATGAGATGGGATGTTGCAGTTGATCTTTGATTATATTTTTGATGACACATCCTAGCTGCTCTCTGCCTGCTCGCAGGAAAGAAATCTGCCCGGTGCTGCTGGCTAGGCTGCTCGGAGCTCCTGCGTGGCACAAGGGGTTGGCTGCTCACTCCCTGTTGATGCAGCGACCATTAGAGGCGATGGGGCCCTCTTGCATTGCTTGGAAATACTTCATAATGATAATTTGGCCGCTGGGGTCTGGATTCAAATGAAGAAAATATTTTAAATAATTGATGCCCTAGGCGTTTTCAGATTTGTTTAAAAAAAGAAAAAAAAAATCAGTGTTGCTGGATGACATCACTAAGCGGGACAGCCTGCTTAATGACTCATATGGGAGCAGTAGGCTCTGCTGTGTAGGTGTTGTAGGATTTGTGGGCTTCGTGTTGAAGGCTGGCAAGGCTGGGAGCGTTAGCTGCAAAACAACTGTGGCTTTATTGTGGGGAAGAGGGAGCAGATTTGACACAGGGGAAGGAGGGCCTGGCAGTGGAGGTGTGAGCAGAAGTGGCTGCTGGTTGTTGTGCAGAGCTAGTACCCTTCTGTGGCAGCTCATCCTCTTTCCCCCACACGCCAACCTCATCCTATTTATCTGGCACAGTTTATCAGAATGCGAGATTTTAGGGATTTCTGAAGTGACAAACTGTCTCACTTCCGTCTGGAATTCTCACTGCAGCCTACAGGATTTAGAAACTCAGAATCTTTTGTAGGAGCTGCACTCCTCTGGCTACATCTTGGGGCACCGGAGTGAGACCCCTGGAGCAGCGAGGTACTGCTCCCCATTGGCGTTTGCTTTATGACAGTAAGAGGAGCCCAGCCACTGCATTCTTACCAGCCCAGTTTAGTACACTGATGCTGCAAGGCAGCAGAGGCCTCCATGGAATACATTCAATAGCCAGCTTGTACAGTATATATTTTCTTCCTAGAGCTACTTCTAGTTGTGCTGAAGATCCTTCCTTGTGGACTGGGAAGTGGTGTTTGCCTCTGCTTAATCTTTTGCAGTAGATCCTCAATAGAGAGAGAACACTGTGTTTTGAGGAAAAAAATATGAAACTTCTACCCTGAAAAACTGGGAAAGGAAACATGAATGTTTTCACATGGCATTCTGAGCACCTTATTTTCAGTATTTATTACTGCTTGTTCCTGCCTTGGAGGAAGGACGGCAGTGGAGCCAGAGCTGGGAGCAGTCAGCAAAGGCTCTCCCTTCTGCAGATGTAGTGCTTTACTGTCTCTCCTTCATATTAATTGCATTGCAGGGACTGACTCAGGTTTTGTGCTTTGGCGAGCTGTCCTACGATCTGCAACAGCAACACTCTCTTGTTGCCTTTGTTTCATTCCCTGATTTTATTGGGCTTTTATATTCAGGCTTCCTACTACGAATCTGTTGCACACATCTAAAATGTCTCCCTGCAGTAGTTTAAGTGAGAGCATGTGATCTGGTTTGTGATATTGAAAACTGTCAATGAGAGCATCTCAGTAAAGGGGAGAGGTGTTCTGCTCAGAGCACATCTCACTGACCAGAGCCTGGGGCCACACAGGGGCTGCTGCACTGCTTGCAGGACGTGTGAAGTGTAACAGCCACTTAGTGGCTGTGTCAGTGGTGCCTGTGATGGGACACAAGCCCATTTCTGGGAGGCAGCTCAGACACCACTGCAAAGCTGCCTCCAGCATAGGAACCTCATATTGATGACACCTCCAGGATTTACATCTTTCTACCCAGGTGTTCCCCTGCCTCTGTCTTGGCATTGCTCCATGTCTAACCAGGCTGTACCTACACACCTCCTGGAGAGGTGAGCCTCCACCTCTTCCATCTCTATGTACTCCAAGATGCTGACAGCCAGAAAGCCAAAATGCTGCCACACCTGCCAGGATGCTTATGTGTAGGTGGGGCAGCCCCTGGTGCTCACAGGGAAAGCAGTGACTGCCCCTGGGTGTATGGGAGGAGATGGTGCATCTTTGGACACTGTATGTATGTGTATAATTCAGTGACTGTCACAGTAATCTCCACTCCTCCAGCTAGAAGAGGGAGGAATTTGTTATTTCATGAGACAATGAAGAAGATTTAGCTGCCTTAAATTCACACAGGTGAATGAGAGCTCTCTTCATGATGATCTTGTGTGTGATAGCTATCTGTCTCTTGTATGTACTCCACTACAGGAGAGATCCTGTTTTCTGTTGCTTGTTTACAGTAGTAATCTTGTAAGCTTTTATTTCAGGGATCTTGTAAAAAAAATTGCATAGAAAGACTCTGATTTGGTTTATGTCTTTTTCAAGACAAACAGAAACTGGCTTGACTGAGAACAGACTTGACACTTTGCTACACCCAGATTCAAGGCAATTCAGTTAAAATCTTCCACCTCTTACCTTGTCACAGGGAAGCACTGCAGCTATGGAGCTGGAGTCTCGCTGCTGCTTTGGGAAAATTGCCTGGGAGTGGATGGATGGATGGATGGATGGGGAGGCCGACCTTGTGCATGGCTCCGTAGGTCCATATGGACCTGTGCTTCCCCCGTGCGCTTCTTTCACCTTCTTCTGTGCTTCACAGCGGGAGAATGGGCTTTGTGCATAATGTTAAACTGCTTTCTCTTTGGAGAGATCCGAAGGACAAGCAGTGTCTTTAAAGTTTTCTCACAGCCCCCTTGGTGCTATGATTCTCAAAGTTGCTCCCAAGACAGATAGTTCTGAGCATCTGCTTTCTAAGCCCTTCAGATTTGCATATTGTGAAAGATGCATCAGCTCTGGAAGACTTAATTTGTGGTATCCAGCCCAGTGCTCCCACCAGTATCACCTGGCTTGGCCTACAGAGAGCAGGTTGGGTTTGCAGAGTGGTGCTGCCTTCAGCTGGTGGTGTCTGGGGCAAGGGCCTTTCCTGTGGTCACAATCATCTCTTTTCCCTCTGCAGAGTTGGTCTGCTGTGAATTTTGTGCTCTCAAAACACTGTGTACCCGTTGCTTAGATCTATTTACAAGAACGTCTCTCCATTGACTTAAAAATTAGTGTTCCAAATTCTGTGCAGGAGGAATTGCCAAAGTCCTTATATTTTAAGCTTTAAATTAGAGTTGTAGAGTTTGGAGCTGAATCAGAATATCTAATTCCCTGAGCTTTCCTTCCTGCTTTATGAATTGGCATCATCCTCATTGAGGCGGTGCAACAAGCTCTGGGAGACCTCCCGCGTGAAATGTGCAAGTGTAACATTGCACTGATTTATTTATTTATTATTATTTGCAATAACTGTTACGTTCACACAAGGGATACAGGGCTGTACTGAAAAGAGCTTATGCTTGTCAGCTGTGTTATTAGATGTCCTGTGAATTACTGACCAGAAGAGAGGCCAGGCATGGCGGGGCAGTTTAAGCAGTTGAGTGTTGACTCTTATTCCTTACAACAGTGACTGGTTTCTCTGAGATTAGCAGGACTGTCCACACCCAGCACCTTGTATCTCAGCTTCTTGTCCTGCCTTTTGTCTTCTCCTTGCCCCTGTGTTTTGCTGGAGGCTACATGGTAATACAGCAGGTCAGTCTGCTTGTCCATGGAGAAGTGAGCCATTGAAATGCCTTTTTTTGTTGTTGTTGTTTTTAGCTTGTTTTTGCTGCCATTTAAGGGTAGTAAATCTTAAAAGAAAATGATGTTCAGAGAGATCCGTAATAGAGGCCTGTTGAGTCAAACTGATTTAACTCCTAGGGTGCTAAAGTGTAAACTTGCAAAAAGTGTAGTAAGAATTTCTCACCATTGGGTACCTTATATACAGCAGCTGGGTGCAGCAGTTGATTCATCCTGCATGTTAACAGTTGGCACTTATTTTAGACCACAAGGTCTAAAGTTCAGTTCCCAGCTCTTGACTTGCTCTAATTTACTTATGGGAGGCAGGGAAAACTGGTGCCTCTTTTGCTGGAACAATAAGTGTATGCATCTGCCTCCACTAGCAAGGCGTCTCCTACCATGAGAGTGTACTTGAAACAAATTGCTGTGTAACACAAGACGTGATTTTTAATCCAATCGTAAATCCAATGTTTGGAGTTGTATTCTGTAAATGAAGCAAAAAGTCATTGAGTTGTGTCATATGGCTTATTATTCTAGCATGAAAAGACTAGCTAGAACATATTGAGCTGATTTTGCTCTTATTTGTTTGGTGTAAATGAGCAGTAACCTAGGGCAGGGAGGATCAGCTCTCCTGGATGTGCTCTCTGGTGATTTTGAAAAGTGATTTCACTGCCCCCGTAAGTCTCATAAAAGGTCTGAAGTTCTACAGCAGAATTGTTAATAAGGGATGTGGCCACAAGCAGGCTGTGTCACCAGGGATGTGTGCTGGCCTGACATATCACCCATCAGGTGCTTGTTCTGCATTTGGTAAATGGACGAGCTCCAGGCATTGCGCTGAAATAGCACCGCCCAACTTAGTGGAGTTGGGATGAGCGGGATGAACCCCTGCTTGTGATGCTTGCGTGTTGGGGTTTAAAGCACAGCTCCAGCAGAGAGGGATTTGGAAGAAAAAGAATTAGAAGCATATATGTACCTTAGTGCTGCCAGCTCACAGGGCAGCCAGAATATCAAACGGCAAAGAGCAGCAACTAAACAAGGGCAATTGGAACGGCTACAGCGATCCGAGCTCTCCTCTGGCTATGACAGCAGCACAGTGCCCAGCTGGGGACTCATCTGCTTCCATCGATAACTGTGTGATGTCCGCCAGCATCGAGCCTGAGCCCAGTGGGAATGCTGGGAGAGAGCCCGGCCCCTCCGAGCTGTTTTTATCCCAGTCCACGGGCAAAAAAATATTTTCAATTATCTCATTGCTTTAAACGTTTTTGGTAAGCGTTAATATACTTTTGGTGCAGTGGAAATAATTGACATATGGCTGTAAGATTTGCCATCTGTCCAGAGAGGCTGAAATGCAATTAGTCTGTATAGTCCATTTATCAATCCATAAGTGGCAGTATTCACAGTCCTGGCAACTTCAGTTGCTAACAGAATCAGCCCACCTGTCTGGCTGTGTTCAGTCAATATATAAATGAGAAAGGGGAAAAGTATCATTCAGCTGCGTCCTTCAGCCTCGTTAGAAATGTTATTTTAAAAAAAAAAGGAAGTCTGCATTGTTTTGAAGGAGGAATGTTATGCTTTAATTTTGGGGAGGTACTTTATTTCTGGAGCTTCAGTGGTGGCTTTTCAGAACTTGGGTGAATTCTGCAATGCACACCCAAAAAACTCTGGAGCTTCTCATTTGGTTTTACATATTACCCAGTCGCATCTTGGATAGGAAGTTCGCAGCGAGAAAGTGTGCTATGTTCTGTATATCCTGTGTATTTCCAGCCAGCCCACGCTAATTTCTCAGACTGCTGATACAAGAATGCCATTTTTCACATTATTTGCATTGTAACTCCTAGTTATGTAACCCACATCACATGAAAAATGCTGATGCTCCAAGCGAAATCCTCACAGAACCCACACCTCGTGTAACCCTCGCATGCAGGGCAGCAGCGTGCTGCAGTTGGGAATGTCAAGGCCTTTTGGAGCAGAGGGATTTCAAACAGGTGGCAGTCGGCTTCAGGAGTTGCTGAGGAATCTTATCCCTGTATTGCCTGCCAGTTACATGCAGCTTGCTTTACTACAGGGTTCAAAGGCTGTAGAGGTTTAGCTTTGTGGGGCTTTTTTTTTTTTTTTTTTTTGCTGATGTGCTGTTCCCTTTTCTTTGTGGGAGGAGGAGTGGTGTTTTTTTTGTGTTTACAATGTATGCACTGTATTTCCCACATATAACCTGCAGGTTGTTGCTCAGATTGAGTCGTTCCTCCTCTCCGAGGCTCAGGAGATTTCCAGAGAATCCTCGCTTTTGTGCTGGGCTTTTTAATACCAATGAGTAACTGCATTCCTGAGATCTGTACTGTAAAACTGATGGCAGCAGATGGTGTTATATTGGTAGAGATTAAAATTATCAGTGAATAACATTAGCCTCTAAGTGTCTGAAAATTCTTGTATTTTTAACTTGAAGCAGATAAAACATGCCATTAAGGGCTCTCGTTGGTCACTCCAAAAGTAATGCCTCCTATTTATTTCCGTGGAAACTGCAACAGACAGAAAGAGCACAATAACACTGATAGCACAAATTCTCAGTTACAAAACACTGTTTTTCAGCTTAGTCACCACCATTAGCTTCATCAGTGATGAACCAGAGCCTGCATGCCGTGCTCGTAACAGTCTGCACCAGCGGAGGTGACCCACTGTCACTGTCGTCACTGCTGAAATGCACCACCCACCACCTCCCTGCACTCATATCCGCTCTTTGGTCTCAATAAGCATTCAACAGGCATCAGTGGGTGCAGTAATTTTGGCATGGAGGAATTCAGTGGCACCCCTTTGCTCCATCCGTGCTTCCATGTCAGACTGCCCCTCTGATGCTGTCTGTCCCACTGCAACAGTGTGGAGTGGGATGTTGGTGGGAAGGTTCTGCTTCTGCTGCCAGCCCACCAATATCTGCTTCCGAGGTTGTGGGCAAGCATCATAAAATACTTGGCATTGCTTTCAGAGCAGCCTTTGTAACTACAGTATCTCTAAGAAGTGTTCCCCATTCCTTAGAGGTGCCGCTGTGTGCCAGCAGCAGACAAAATATTACAGCTGTTGAAGCTATTTGATTAAAAATCCTAGGGAATGGCAATCTGCTCCATATGCTCCAAACTCACAGAGCACGGAACAGAGCTCACTGTGGCAGTGGCTGTTTGCATCCAGGCCTTTTGGGAAGGCCTTTTGGGACTGTGAGCGTGGCAGACATGCTTGTGCTCAGAGCTGTCCTTTCCCCTTATAAAATGCAGTCTGTGTGTTCCTGTCTGCACTTGGTGGTTTCTGTCCTCTGGATGGCTTAATCGAGGAGGAGGCTGGAACCAAGGATCTGCTAAAACACGACACTGCTGTCAGCACAAGCAGGCTGAAACGTGTACTGAAAACCTGGTGTGAGCACAGCTTTGCATCTCGCTAATCCTTTATGAATTGCTTATTCTTTAATTGCTTTTAATTTTTGCATGCCTCAGCTTCATTAAAAGCATGCATCCTTGTGTTGCGCCATCCATCAGCACTCTGTGTCCTCGAACAGAGAACCCAGGCCTGGGCGGTGCTGAGCCCCGTGGTGCTGTGCCAGGAGCTCCGTGTACCTGCACAGGGTACAGCTGACCCCACGCCTGGCTGCGGGCAGGCTGAGCCCGATTGCTTTCTCCTGGCATTACGCTTGGTGGAGTTCCTGATTCGCTCCTTCAGGCAGTCGATCAGGAGGAGTTATCCAGCTTGTTCTTTAAACTGAACTGATAAGCTCCCCCCCCCCCCCCCCCCCCCAGTTTAAGTGGAAGAAAAGCCTCAAGGGAGAGCATTTGAATAGAGCATGGAAAAGGATATTGATAATTGTGTGTGTGGATTAGTGCAGAAAAGTGCTCTGCTCCAGGGATCTGCTTAGCGCCGTGGTACGTAAGATGATGGAGATTTTAATCATATTGTTGTGCAATAGTGAGGCTTTGATTATGCTACTGATTAAAATAAACTTCTTGGGTTTGTTTGCGTGCAGATGACCTCATCTGCCATTTAAATGGTTATGACAAGTAAAAGGAAAATGTCCTGTGCATTAATCCTGATCGTGAAGATGCTGCCCTGCTGGTGGCAGTGGGTCAGCGTGCTCAGATGCACTTGTGGTCTTTTGCTCCAATATTGCATTTGTAGATACAGTGTATTTTGATCATATATCCTCTGACATTTAATCTCTTTCATTTTTAAGTGAACACCAAATAGCGCACGCAACCTGAAAATATCCCCAGCCTTCTGCAACACAGAAGATGTTGCAAAGGATTTATAATAATAACAGAATGGAGGAATTTTCCTGCTGGTTTGCAAACACAATGTCAGTTCCCTTCTTGCTCCAAGCACTAGTGTCGATGTTTCTTCTCCTTGATCTCGCTGCATTAATGTGAGAGGGGCACCAACCCATGTAGACATGAGGAGGATGGGACTATATGTGGCAGGACTGGGGTGCGTGGAGTCTCATTTTCAGGTGCTACTCAAGGAAGCTGGTGCAGGGCATCTCCCCAGCCAGGCTGCGTAGTGCTGGCTTTGTTCTCCCCCAGCCTGAACCATATGGGATGTGCTGTGCTGTGTGTACACAGGTCTGTGAGCTGGGGCACCGTGAGCAGTGAGGTGTCTCTGGCTTGGGTGGGAGAAATTGGCAGCTGGCAGTCCCTCTGCCTTCCCACAGACATGGGGCTGCCTGCTCCAGGATTTATCCTTCCAGTTTCAGATCCCAGTCTGTCATTGAAATATCACAAGGTGAGCGCTGCGCTGTGGAGGCGGCTGTCCTGGAAACACTGATACTGCTGGGGTTGAGGTGAGCCCTATGGATATAACTTCATCCTACCTAGAGGAACTTGTAGGCCTTTGTGGATTGATTTATGTGCTGATGCTGCCTCTTTCCTCAGTGAGGGGAGGAGAGTTTGTTTCTATCCTGGCAAAGGGGATAAACAGAATACTGTTATTTCCTTTTTTTTTTTCCTGCTTTTATTGGTTTTGAATTTATCCTCATGTACGCTGGAGGCTGTGTAAACCTTTTCAGATTTATGGATCCTCTTTCAATGTGTTCTCAGGAAGAATCTCTGAAATAACAAGAGTAACAAGACCAGTTTCACACTCATGCCTGTACTTGTATTTTTGTGTATTTTTTAAATTTTTATTTCTTTTTTAGAATGATCTTACCTGTAGTGGAGTAGTTCAGGGTCCTTTCAGCTCCTGTCTCTTGTGTGTGTTTATTCACACAGTGTCATGTAAGGAAAATAACTGCTTGGAGATAACCCATAAGTAAAGTATGAGCTTTTTTGCTGTCCACCTTAAGCCTTTTCATTAATATATTGTCTTCATAAAGGCATGATGGTATTGTGAGCTCTCCCAGCAGCTGCAGTGATTTTTGCACTGAGAGCTTTTGTCCTGAAGACTTATTCTTTTGGACTTACTCAGCTGCAAATCAAAAATGAGATTAATTAACATCTGTGCTTTTGACAGACAATTCCTCTTTATCTAGCTGGTCTTTTTTGTTGTTTTTTTTTTGTCTAAGTAACTGGAACTGTTATGTTTCCTACAAATGTAAGAAAGCGCTTTTGCTGATTACATTGTCTGTTCAAATAATAATGACTGTAAAAGAAGGGAGCTGAAAAGAGGCCTTTCTTTTTCATGAATGTAATACATTTCTGCAGGTGAGCTGATATAAAAACTAGTATGAAGTGAGCTCTTGCAAATTATGCCAGTGGCCATTTGAACAAGTTGCGTGACCTCCCCCTCAGTTATCACTGCTGCAGCAGGGAAGTAACAGCAGAGCAAAGCCTGCTGTTGGGTGCAGCTGTGTCCTGTTCATCTTGCCTGTCGCTCTGGGCCAGGACTGCCATCCACTGCACGTAACAGATAGCCTCTCCTCCCTTTTGCTGCCTGTCCTGTTTGCTCAGGGTTGCTTATCCATCCTTCCAAGTAATTTTTGCTGTGACAGTAGCTGTGTGAGAAGGCCTGATCCCATTTCAGGACCAGCAGGAGCTGACCAGGCATGGGAAGGTCTCCTGCTGAGGAGGAGTTACAGGCAGATGTGGTTTGTGCGGGAGTTAAAACCTCTGTCTGCCTTAGGTCTGCCTAGATTGCTGATTTTTTTACAGTAGTTGCTTCTGTTGAACAGTGAATATTCATCTGTTGAGTTGGGCTTTTCCGCACATTTGATCAAATATTTCCCAGAGTGGGAGATGGCTATCAAACTGCCCTGTGATGTTAGCAGTAGTGAAGCTGCAGATGGAAAATGAGGCAAATTAATTTTATTTCCAGGTTTGCTATTGGCTCCTTTATCCTGGGGTGCCATCTCATTCTTTATGGCTGCTTCCTCAGATGTAAAATGGAGCCATTACCACCTACCTGCTCCGTGATACCAATTTTGCAGTCTTGCAAGTCAGAGCAGGCTCTCTGCTCCTGATGGCTATGTGTGCTGGCAGCCAGCGCCCGGACTTCCATGTTGCATCTGATGAAATTTGACTGACCTGAATTAATTAGCACGTGTCAATTTGGGAGGGTAGAGAGCTGCCTGCTTTTGTAACGTGGGTTTGCTGCCATCACATCTGCAGAACATCCCTACTTAGCTTTTGCCTCTGCTCTGCTCTGTGCTGTGCTACCTGATGGTGACAACGCATGCTTGAAAATCCTGACTGCTTTTGCATGGGCAGCTCTGGTTAGTTTTGGACAGCTGAGTCTTGCAGAGATGTGAAAATAGGCCCACCTTCTCAGCGAGGAATCTTTTCCTAATACTTTACCTGACCCCCCTCCTCTGTGGCCGCTCAATGCCATTCCGTTGTGAGGAAGCTGTAGGCCCCAGTGGGGAGCTCTAGGTCACCACGAGGCCCGTTCTCTGGGCTGAACAAACCAGGTGCCCTCAGCAAATCTTCATGCACTTTGCCCTCTAGACTCTTCTTCATCCTTGTTGCCCGTTTTTGAGAAGCTGGATCAGCAGGAGTTCAAGGTGGCTTTGGGAGCTGGTGCTGTCCTGGTCCTACAGGGCCTGGATGGGGACTGTGGGGGACAGAACTCCTTGATTTAGCAACACTGATTATTTTTGCACTGTCATTAATAAACACACATGGCACTCCAAATTACACACTGTGTAAATATATACATATATAAGGGATAAGTTATTTTTATTACTGCCATAAAAGCAACAGTAGAGATGCTTGATCCAAATTACCATTGGCACAATGTTTATTGTGCTGCATTTAGCAAGTATGTGTTTTTGTATTGTGCTGCAGGGATGCAGAGTGCATCACAACGTAGGATCTTATGTCCATACCTGCTCCTGTTCCTTCTCGAAGGACCCTCATCTAATGCTTGTTAGAGCAAATCACTGCAGATCTGCCGGAGCTGTCAGGCAGTATAGATCTCAGTGTGTGCAGAAGGTGGCCTGTAGCAGGAAGCATCATGATCCGAAAACTGTGGTGCTGCACAGACTGGAGGCATGTGCTCCTGCACCAGATGTGTTTTAAAGACACACGCTCATATAATTTGCATGATTGTGTATCAGCTGTAAAGGTGCACTGCACCTTGTGCTGTTGTGGATGCAGCTACTTAGCTTTAGAGCCTTAGTTCTTTTGGTTTTATAATTCTTATGGAAAGGTTAGTGCCATGTTTCTTAAATAATGGGAAACGTTTGCTTTTTACATGAAATTTATCTCAACTGATACAGAGATGGATGTTAAAAGTCAACTAAAATAGATAAAACCATGGTTGAAAATTGTAATAGTATTTATAAAACATGCTGGCCACCTTTAATAATACAATTTATCAAAGTGCATTCTCTATTTTCCTCTACATTATTAAAGAAAGAATCATTGGCTATAATATAGGGCACTGTTTGCTAAATTTCAGGCTGTTTCACTCTAAACAGTGGATGTTAATGTCAAGTTGATTTTTTTAATTTTTTTTTCTTAAAGAGAAATGTATTTAATCAATCATGAGCCATTTTGTTTAAAATTCATGAGAATTTTAAACATTCATACATTCTCTTTGTTTCTTGATTTACATCTCTCATCTCAGCTGCCTGGCAAAGCCACTGCTCCTCGCCTGCATGTTCCCATTGCCACCAGGTTACAGGGGCTTGTGCTCTGAATGAATGTCAAGTTAATATTGTGGACTTTAGATATCTCCACATTTACTTTGTATGGATGCTGCTGCTGCAGTGAGGCTGGGTGTAATTTTAGCAGTATTTTCTGTTACTGTTAAAGCAGCTTCATAGAAATGCATTTGTGAAGTTGCTTGTGGGTTGAGTTTTTATGAAGGCCAAGTCTGAAACTTCTTAAAGTTTAGGCTGCGATATATAGGTCATATTACTATCAGTAAAAACAATAGAATCTGCTAAAAATATAGAGCTAAGCAAAAGGCTGAATTCTAAATTATTCTCCACTCAGGGGATGTGTATATTTTTAGAGTAAAGGAATAAGTCGCTTCGGGGAAACCTCCCTTCTCTGCATTCCTTATTGCAAACAGACCCATGGTCTCCAAGGGTGTTATGTTGCTAATCCCTTATAACATGTGATGGAAGTATTTAAAAAGTGTTACAGAGCTCTGCCCCTGCTTTCTTCATGGACAGGGATGGCAGCACTGGAAGTGGGAGGCAGATTCCCATTGTGGCTGGTGAGGAAGAGGTGCAGTACATGATGTTCCTCCACAGTTGTAGCATAGCAGTCCCCTTGTAATTTAAATTGATTTTACTGAAGTATTTACAGAGTTCAGCATGCTGTCTACCTAGGAACATGCATGACAAGCCCCTGGACAATGTAAAACTTCACATATATCTTTCAAGGAAAAGAAAATAGTTTCATTTTCTCCCTTCTTGAGGCCATGTGGGGCTTTGCAAGATCACGCCTGCCTTCCTCAGCTGGCTCTGCAGTTAGATTGCTTCATCTGTGGGGTGTTGGTGAGCTACTCCCCTCAATTTTAATTCAAGTATAATGGTCAAGAATGTGTGTGGTGTTTTGTGGTGTTCCTACATGCAGTACCTGAAGTTTTTGTGTTTTTAAAAAAGTAGAGGTGGATTTAAAGGCAGCTGAAGATTGTAAAAATGGATAAAAACATAGTTCCAAAATGATAGGACCGAGAATAATTGAGGAGATTTATTTGTACGGGCAGAGAAGAGTGAATTGTGAAGAGGTTTCTCTGGCCTTTCACACAACTGCCTTCATTTGCTTTGTATGTGGATGAGATTAAATATTTTGGGGTGTTAACAATGATGTATTCTACTGCAGTATAGTTGATTTTGAATATTGTCAAAATTATGTCAAGTTCGACTATCAACGATAAAACATTTTGTATGTACTGAGAATATACTGAACGGTGCATTCAGTACATACCATTATATGTGGTAGCTTTTAAGAACAAAAAGCATAAGTAGAGGTATTTAATATATATATTTATACAAAAAGCATGCCTTGATTTGCAGTTCACTTCTCCTAAAGTTGACTCAAAGGTATGATTTGAAAATAATTTAGTTTTGCTGCCTGTAAGTGAAGTTAACTGTGCTCTAGAAGCCTTGGTGTGTATCATGCCGTGTCCTTCCAGCTCTGCATCCTCTCTGCTGTTGTGTGTGGTTTGAATTGTCTGTGTTTTGAGCAGAAACACTGGGCATGAGGCGTTCCTGGTGGTGTATAGGGGTGGGATGAGGGAAGCCACACCTCACCCCATGCAGTCACTTGTGCTGGCAGGCAGTGTGGGGCTTGGGACTTGTTCCTTTCCCCCTTCACATCTCATGCTGATTGCCTGAAGAGTAGTGCAGTTTAAATGATAGAGACTTTAATATTTCAGTAATTGTACTGTGTCTTTGCTTTGCTAGTATGGTTGGTACCCCTGCAGAGCAATCCTGGCTCCAAGCAGGCTCACAATGGTGAGCAGGAGAGCCAGCTGTATGAGGTTTGTTGGTGCTTTTGGCAGAATGTGTGGATGGGGAAAGTGAGCACACATGAGCATCCCTTCCTTAAGACAGGTATTTTAAGAAAAATTTGAGTTACAGAGTCATTGTAACACAAGGAAAAAAAGCTTTTTGCTGCCTGGTCATGTCTGGGCTTCTGGGACATTTCATCTTCTGCAGACTCATGCATCCATTTCTCCTGTCCCTCCCTATTCCAGAGAACAGCCCATCTTCACCACCAGAGCCCATGTCTTCCAAATTGACCCCAGCACGAAGAAGAACTGGGTCCCCGCAAGCAAGCAGGCTGTAACTGTTTCCTACTTCTATGACAGCACGAGAAACAGCTATCGGATTATCAGTGTGGATGGAGCCAAGGTAGGAGGCTGATGGTACCCTGGTGTGTGTACTGTGTGGAGAGCATCGTGGCTGTCAGCCCTGGCTGGCAGTAGATGTGGATGAGCTGCATTAAACACTTAAGTTGATAAATACTTGCTTTTTCTATATGTAATCCATTGTGGACACTTGTAGTGACAATTGAAAAAACATAGTGACTTAAAAGTGATTTTTCCCAAATGAACTGACCCAAACAGGATTTTATCTCCAATTAGTTTGACTTCATGGTCTTAATGTGCCAAGGGCTTTAACTGCCAACGCTGAGTCTGAAGCACAGTGCCTAAACCCACCTCCTGTGCTAGGTAAGATAACACTGACGTTTCTTTGATTAAAAAAAAAAAACACAAAAAACCTTTCTTTTTAAGGGGAGCAAGGAGGCAGATGTGTTCAGACTAGAGCTTTTGATTTAAATGCCAAGTACATATTCCATTTTGCATGGTTGAAATGTTTACAGGTTAGCACTTAATTTTCTACAGCTTTTCTACTTGGAGTTCATCAGCCTTGAGTGACAAATTAGGCATGAAGATGTTTTCCCCACATGCAGGCTTTTTTTTTTTTCCCTGACTTTGTTTTACATCCCCAGTGTTCTGGAGTATTTTCTGCAAGAATCTTCATCCTTTGGATTGAGGAGGTTGCTCAGACAACTACTGTAGTACCTTTAGAGTCTTCTTTTTCCAATTTGTCCCTCCCAAATTAACTTGAGGTGACTGCATTTCCCTAGCAGACTACAGAAGTATAAGCTGAAACATTCCACTCTTGCACAAAAATCACTGGTTATTGTTGCTGGAGTGCAAAACATAGAATAAGAAGACAAATTTACACCCTGCTTATCCATGCTCCTGCTCAGATGAGGGAGTTGAAATATTACTATCCTGGGAGAGAGCTACCTCAGAAATCATCCCTTAATAATCCATTTACATTTGTCACACTTACTTAAAATGTTTGTTTTTCTAAACACCCCCTGTGCTGTATTGGGTTATACAGTGGCTTGTGAATCAGTCAGAGCACCTGTTTAAATTGATGGCAGTGTTCACTGACATTGGTAGAGCACTGATGTATGGCCATCGTTATGCTCTGTTTGTGCTGGTGCGCTCACCTCCAGGCTCCAACAGCTGGGCTGGTGCCACATCCTGTGGCCTGTGTGGTTTGTGGGTGTGCACACATGCGTTATGAGCGATTAATAAAAAGCCAGTAATTTATGTGTGTGTCAGGGGGAAGCCACGTGCCTGCAGCCAGAGCATCCTGCCCAGGACTGCAGATAGAATGGGTGTCAGAACCCGTTCGTCTCTCCGAAAGGTACTGTCCAAAAGGAAACAACCTCCTGTTTGAGTGTGCCCTAGAATAGGGCAAGCTTTCCTCCATTAAAATTCTCCCCTGGGGCTTTCCAAGCAATGATCAATTGCTCATCACATGAATTATTCCTCTTGTATTGAGCCTGTGCTGATTAAGGAGCAGGTTGAGAAGAAACGCTGCCTGTACACTCGCCTCTGGAGAGTCCCATTTCCCAGCCTGTCCGTTTAAGAGTGCTGATGTGGAAAAAGAGGGATGTTTGTACCCAGCTAATGATAAAAGTCCCTCTTCTCCCTCACACAACTACTGCTTAGCGCTGTGACCTACTTTCCTAGCCCAAAGTGAAGCCTGGTAGTCTGTGAGGAAGAGAGCAGGCAGCATTGGTTGGCTCTGTCCTGCTTTACATGTCACTTGTTAGAATAGTCTTCGTGTGTTGGCAAGTATCAGGCAGATTAGCATCGCTGCAGGCAAAATTATCCATCTTTTAATGACAGAAAGCTGAAGCTCGAGGGAAAGAAGTGACTGGGCCTTGAGGGAAGGTGGGGATGAAGGACATGTATCTCCAACAGCTCACCATCCTTGGATGCAAAGTGCCTTCTCTAGTAGTTTTAGACAAACATGATGCACACTGACTTGCAAGGCAATGTCATTAAATCCAGAATGCAGAACAGTGCAGGGCTGCTGATGCCTGCTGGCCTTGCTGCTGCGCAGAATGTGAGGCAGCCCAGAGCAGGCTGAGTGCCCCTCGAAGGCACCACCAGCCTGGCAGGCCATGCCCAGTGCAAAATCCCTGCTGGAAGGCTTGCAGAGGCAAGCCCTGAAACGTGGCATCCATGGATTCAGAGTAGTTTGTATCCCTTTAATTCCTCTCTGTTTCCAAGCCTGGAAGAGGACAGGTTTTATAATTCCTACATCTTCTACACAAAAACAGTTGCTGTGGACAGTAGAGTGCAATTTATAGCAAAAGATTTCACAGATACCATAAATGCTTGCACTAAATGATGTTGACTGAGATATCATTGCCAAAGAAAGGGATAGATTAGCCTATCTTTTAATTACATTATAACTGACTTCTGTGTTGTCTAGAAAATAATTTCGTCATGATGTTCTAAGAAGTTTCTAGCCAGAGGCTGTTTGAACTGCGGCATAATGAATGCTGAAGGAAATGGTACAGTAAAATGCAAGAGCACACACTGATCTGGAGTTAATGAGGCAACCGAGAGACTTTGCTATATGAAGACCCCAGCTTTGTGGGCAAAAGCCAAACCTGTTGAAAAATGACAAAATACAGCAATAATGCAGGGAGAACATAAACTCAGAAGTGTCTCGTTGCTGTGTAGTGCATGGGGGAAGGCACATGCAAGGCTCCTCATTAAAAATGACCTACATTATACTGCAATTTAGAGTTTGAAAGGAGGTTGCAAAGCATGGAAATTTCTCAGGCCAGTATCCTCCAGCATCTTCTGGAATAATGCATGGCAGTGTCTTGATTAGTGGGTTTGTTTTCACTTGTTTTGAATTGGAAATATACGTTATCCAGGCAATATAGATGAAGGAGAGGATATGGAACTTGTTTCCATATAGAATTTCAGAAAGAAATATAATCCTCATTGGACCTCAGAAGTAAACTTCTGTCCTCATTTTCAAGTGTTAGAATGTTATATGCCTAGAAAACCTGCGAGTTTGACAGTATCCTTTTTATCTTTAGAGAAATAAGTTAACAAATAATGTAAAGCTGCCTTAAACATTAGTAACCAGCAATAAGCTCTATAGGGGATGCTTTGAGACTGCTGGAGCCAAGTAAACTGGTGCAGAGAGCGTCACCTCAGATGCCAGTTAGAAATTGTTTGTGGGATCTTTAATCAAGTGATTAGGAAAAAAAAATAAAATTGAAGTTCAAGCCCTAATGGATTGCAAGAGTAGTTTTGGTAAATATATGATAGGGAAAGAAGGGCTTTGTGTTTCAGAGATAATAGATGTTGATTGACACATTCCCACTCGCTGGATGATTTAAAAGTGTTTATTACCTAACAGTTGCCTTGAAGATGGAAGATACAGAGTTGGGCATAATTTTGCTAAAGTATCGAAGAGAGAGAAAGAAAAATTACTGAGCTAGAGAAGCAAAATAAGTAGGTCTGTTTCTGAAGTAAATTGCAATTATTAAGAATGACACTATGGGCAAAATTTTGCCAATCAATATTCGTACACTGTTCCCCAAAGTGAATCCAGTTCATAATACAATATGACAAAGCTGTTTACTTGCTGTTTGTGTTCTGATTGTTAAAATGCTCTTACACAAAGGTCTGTTGGGATGTGTTGTACCAGGAGGATACAGTGTGATTTGGAGAGCAGAATCAGAGCCCCAGCAGCATTTGGCAGCAGATATTTGAGCAGTAGGAATGGATGATGTGTAGATCTGCTAATATTTGGTGTATTTCTGGCTTTCTCAGTTCCTCTACCAGTTCTAATTGCTACCCACCTCTTCACGATGGTGCTTTTTCTATTCCTGTGAATGGAGGCAGAGTATCTTCTGCACATTTATAGTCAATTCTGAGTTCTACCGGTTCTGTACTCAGAGATTCAAAACAAACAATTTTCTTTGCCCGTGCAAATGAAATTATTTTAAGTCATAGTTGTTAAAAATATTCTAGGGTATTTTGCCAAAAGGTGACTCTTAGGAGCTTCCCTTCACAGGAAAAGGAATTGCGGGGTATGGTAGCACAGATGAAATTCCTTCGTGTGGCAAGTTTTTTGTGGATTTTTTTCTTTTTCTTTCATTGATGTAACTTCAGCCATTAAACCAATATCAACTCTTGCTCAGGAAAAACCTATCAAGTAATGTGGAACTGAATTGAATAGAGGCTTCCAGCAATGTGCACACTGCAACAGCTCTGCACTGCTGTGGTAGCTTTTAACTGTGCCTCTGAGACCTCGTGGATGTGACTTGTGATGGACAGGGATCCGAATGACCATGGCACACCTCTTCTTGTCACATTCAGAGAAGATGTGCTCCTCTGTGGTGGGGTGAGTGTGACCCCACAGCACTTCTGTAAGCAGATAATGGTTGTCATAATTTCGTAGTGGAATGATCGGAGGATGTTTTACTGCCTTGGATAGAAAAGATAATGGGAAGAAAAAAAAAGCAATGAAAATGACCTTAGAAAGTGAAGCATTGTCTTTTCTTCTTTCAGTGGGCGTACAGCAATCCTTAATAAAACGCAGTGATTTTCAAAGGTGTGGGTGAGCAAATATGTGTTTTGTCAAACAGACAGAGGTTCCTTTATTTCCCGTTTGGCCTGCCCTAATTTTAGTGCAGTGACCGCCTTCGAGCTGTGCCGTGTGCTGCCCAGGGCTGGCCGGGCTGCCTGCTGCTCCTCGCCTTCCTTGTGCATCGCTCTGCTGGCAGCAGTGCTGCTGTTCCCAGAGAGACCCTGCTGGTAACATCTGGTTAATTTAGCAGAAAATACTTATTCCAGCTTCACAAGACTTTTTTTCACCGCCAAGTAACTGAGATGGAGATTTATTTTTTTTTTTTCCAGGACTTTTCCTGTTGTGTTCTTCTTGCCCTTCATCCCATTTCTTCCAGGATTCTTCTCTGGGTGTCCCAAAAGGACTGCCCACCATAAAATGAAGGGGCATGAGCGCAGTGTTATATATGCCTCTGTTACTGAAAGCCAACGAGAAAAGTTCCTTTCAACAAAAAGGCAGCATGTCACCCACCCACTGCTGTTTAATGAGCCCCAAAAGTGTCCCAGCTCCAAAGGAAAGGCAGTGGGCAGACAGACAGGCCTTGAGCTCTTGGGGTCCAAGTGAGGCAGTGTTTTTCATCCAGAAACCTTCCTATGCCAATAGATTTCCATTGCTCAACTAGCGCTCTGCTGTAATACAGAAAAATGAGCATATTTGATGGCTTTCATCATCTCTTTACCCCTATCATGGTATGTTAAGTATTTCATGAACTATTGGAACCAACTTCACCATGATTATTAGTACTGGAGATTATACTGGAGCCATAACAGAGTAATTCCAACAAATGGAACTAATTAACCCCCCGCATCAAAAGAGCATCTTTTGAAATATGAAAACACAGTATAGAATATAATTTTAATGCACAATCCTGTTTTCCAGTGTGCACATTTTGTTTATATGTATAACAGACATCTCACTGTTTTTATGCTAGTGTGATGACTAATGAGAAAAAACATTAGTTGTGGCTTTATGATCTTTAAGTATGGTAAATATAATGTAGAAAAGTACTTTGCCACTGAGACAGAGCAACTATAATAATACCTGTGTGTATATATTGAACTGCTGCAAATCCATATTACAGCCTTTAGAATGATTTGGTGCTGTTTTATCTACTGCTTGGTAAGGCAGCTGCAGTAGGGCTCCTCCCACTTCAGACTTCCGAACTGGAGGTGGAGGTGGGTGCTCATCTACCAGGCAGGTTTTAGCACCAACTGGACTATACAAAGTGCTTTGGCACTGATGCTGGAAGAGTCTCTGACCACTTCTCACTGACCCTTTTGTGCTGTAAGTAATGAAGCTGGATGGGGCTGCTCTCTGAGAGGCAGCTGCTCTGCATGCAGTGATGCTCTCCTTAGTTATGTGTGATGAGTGGATTAGGAGCAGGGGAACATCTGTCCTGCCCTGGGTCATAACTCACCTGGTTCATCCAAGCTGTGGTTCTCATTCAGTGAAACTAATTAATATTTTTTCCATGCTAGTTTTAATTTCTGTTTCACAATTCCATTTAGTGATGTAGCAGAGTCGTGGTGAGCATGTAGTAGTGGTAGTTCATTGTGAAGGACTCCAGGAGGGGCTCTCAATTTAAGAGAGTCTTTCTACCACACAGGAGATGCAAATCATTCAGCCTGTGGAGTAGCACGGAGAAGTGTGACTTCTGGGGTGATACCAGGAAAATGCCTGTGATAATCTGTCAGGCAGTAAGCTGATAGCTGAAGCAGGACAGATGCAAATAGAAAATAAAATACACATTTTAAAGATCAATAGTTTTGTGCAGCCAACACACTGAGGTATGCAACAGATCCTTCTGCTGCAGAATCCAAGGCTTCGTATTCTTCTCAAATAAATTTTGAAATAAGAGTGAATGAAATTAAGTGAAAATGACAATCCCCAATGATCTTTAAATATTAACGTTATCTGTGTTTATGGTGTACTTGAGGTTTTGTTTCTCTCTAGACATTAAAATAACTTGACTATATTTTCTTTGATGTTTGGTAGTGAGGAAATGCAGCATTAAAGGGGATGCAGAGCTGTCAGCCAAGCGTGGGACTGCCCGCAAGCATCATCCTTTGTTTGCTCAAGGTGATATCAAGTATTCAGAAATTCAGAAGGAGGGGTGGTGTGGGATCTCATCACTGGGAAGATGATATGTAGCCTGGAGTTGTGTCTGCAGAAGTTTCCAGCCACTGCTGATGCTGTTTGAGGTGGTAGAGCAGGTGTTGTGGGGTGTGCTTGTGCAAGTACGTCCCTGAGTGTTCAGAAGGAGTAACTGCTTAACTGCAGGAGTTATTTCTGAATTGCTGATAGCAGTGGAGATGAGCTGGGAATGGAGGGAAACATTAAAAATGTTTGTGCAAACAAGACCCAGGGCTGCAAGAGAAAGAGAGCTTGTCAAATGCTGGGAAATGGAGCAAAGTAAATACCAGGAAATGTGGTGGGTCCCTTGAGACTGCATCAGCCAGAAGTCCTGAGCATCTGCTGAGGATGGGATTTGGGTAGAGCTGTACAGCTTGCATCACTGAAGTGTTTCTGTATTAATCTCTTTCCAAGTTATTACACTTGAAATGTGAAAAATCCTTTGCTTGTTGTCTGGTTTATTTCTGGAAGAAGTCTTCCAGAAGCCAGTTAGTGAGCTCGGGAGAGCAGAAAACAAAGTGCCAGCAACTAATCTTTGACAAAAGAATGGGAAGCATACCTGCTGCTGCTTGATCCTGCCTGGCAGGTACAGCGCACGTGTTTGTGCCCCCAGCTCCGTGGAGAGACCACACAACTGAACCAGTGCTGCAGAAACCTATTCATTAATACAATTTACAGAGAAAAAAAAATGCATACTAGAGGATTTCTGGTTGTACCAGCAAATATGGAACCTTCTATCTTGGATAGATTTTCCTCTCCGTAAAGCTTCTTGTAAAAGCTCAGTTTCAGGTCGTGGTCCTTGATCTTAACAGAGCTTTTGAAGAATCTGTAAAAAAAATCCGAGGGGAAAATGATCCATATTTGTAATTAGATAAGATAAAATTAAGGTTTTTAGTATCATTGTCCTCACAGGCACAACATGGAAGAGTTTGCAGATGCTTTCCCTTATCTTTTTTGTTTCATTAGTTAAGCAAAGCAAAACTCTTGCAGCAGGCATATTTTTTACACAGCCAAAATTTTTCACACTTGCTCACCAAAGCTCAGGGAGTGTGGTGGTGCTGTTCAGTTTCGGGATAGGTTTTGCAGTGTGCTTTTTCCTCCAAGTTTTTTGTTTTGTTTTTTTAATTGTTTTTGTTTGTTTAAGTTCAGCTACTGAAAGTAATGAATCCGTGGTTTATGGAGCTCTAAGAAATGCTTTTCCCATGAAACAGCTGCATCTATTGTTTGTTCCCTCCTCCTTGTTGTAGTGCCAGAGGTACCTAATACCTGGAAAAATCCCCATTAGATTTAATGTATCAAACATGCTAATCGAGTAATGCCAGATGGAGTTTATTTATAAACGACACTGCATTGTGTGCTCTTAAAACTTGAGCATCAAGCATAATTCAATGCAATATTTTTCTGTTTTATTAAGCAAACAAAACCCCAACGCGTTTCTCCTTCCTTGATTCTGTGGCGTTACATTCAATGGCACTGTAGTTGTTAGAGGGAAAATCAGAAGTAGTATAAAAGGCTTTCAACTTCTAAACGCTAGATAATTTTGAAAGCTGATTCTCTTTGGATGCTCTAACCTCCACTTACCTTTATTTTCTAACAGCAAAATAAGCCATCAGGTGTCTCTGAGAATGGATGGGGGTTGTTATTTTATGTTATTCCATGGCTACTTCATATCTTCAGTTAGGTTATAATATTGCTTTTGAGTGTTGCAGGACCTAATAGCACCTGTCAGGCTATCTTCTAGCAATGACTGTGTCTGGGTGCTTCAGAAGATGCCAAGCAGGTTCTGTCATCTGCCAAGAGTAACATACCTGTCCTTCTTGGTTGTTCCTCATTCCAAAGGGCAGTTTTTTCCATGTTTCAGAGAGGCAGAGATACCCTGTCTCACTGCCAGCTGCTTACTGAGGTGTGTAGGCTGCCATTTAGAATAGAGGAGTCTTTAAGTATGACCATGGTCTTATCATTCCACCCATGTCATATTGCTCGTGTCCTGTAGCCCTGCTTCAGGCTGCTGGCATCTGTCTCTCAGGCATCATCTCAGCCTGGTCTTTAAAAGCAGTGTTGGTCATCTTTTCTTTGTTTGGCTCATTCAGTTTCTGCATCTTTAACTGTACCTACCTTCTGCAGGTGTTTTTGTTATGTGTACATGCTTGGGGTCCTGGGATAAGTCCTTGTCTGACCTCTGTGCAGGGTCTTCAGGATAAAGAGAAGGAAATGAGGCTGTGATGAAGCTTTGAGGCTGCAGACAGCTTAAATGCTTCATGTGGATTCAGTTACACTCTATGCAAATACTACATGCTTATATGAGATCCCCCGAAGCACAGATGTGAGACAACTATGTGGTTGTTTTTTTTTTTTTTTCTGTATCTGTAAGTAAAGCAACCTTCTCCCCATTCTATTTGTAGTCACCAGGAAGAAATAACATCTTCACTGAATTCTTCTTCACGTCTCTGGAAAGTTAGAAATGTTGTTTCTCACCTTGCAATAACACACAGGTTTATCAGTTTGTACGTTTTATGAGACGTTGCATGAAATTCCTGGGTGACAATTTGTTCTAGAGCAGAGGGGCTGGAAAGCAGTGCTGTAGCTTTGCTTCAAGAAGCAGCAGCTGGTGCTGAGCCGGGTGGTGGGTGGATGTGTATGCTGTGCTGAAAAGGAAAAGAAATTCTCATCAGATGTCAAAGCAAAAATAGGAGACTTTAGAGATTTAGACTGGGTGGAGGAGGTGGGAAACCAACTCCGCAGAGATGTTAATTACTTCAGGAAGAAAAAGCACAATGGAGTAGGTGTAGCAGGAGGTTTACTTAATAGAATTCACATCGCTGTGAACCCACTTTTGTTGCATTTGGACAGGTTCACAATGAGGACTTTACAACAGAAATAGTTTAGTAGAGGAAAAACAGTTACTAGTCTTTATATTTAGGGGGAGAGGGCTTTTAATTTTTACATATTTTCTCATATAGGAGGTCAAGTGCTACTTCTACCTATATGTCATACGTGGCTTTGGATTTGTTGCTTTATGGGGTTAAAAATGCACAGCCCTGGGGTTGCAGAGTGGAACTGTAGGGAAAAGAGAGAAATGCAATTGTAGAAATGGCCCTTATTCCCACAAAGCAGCAGCAGCAGCAGCACGTGAGGGTTGTGGATCACTGTGGGTTCCCTTCCATGCTTGCTTTCTTAGCATCGAATGTTATGGATGCTTCTGAAATCTGTCTGGGTGGCATAGTCCTGGTTACCTGACTGACCTGGCAGTTGTCTCCTGCCCACTGCTGCACACAAGTGATGGAGCAGAGCAGGAAGAATGGCAGAACGGAGACATTGTGTTCTCTTTGGCATGTTGATGGTGCTCCCAGTCTGCTCAGCCTACCCCAGCTGGAACACGGCCTGTGTGGGAGATGCAGCAGATAAGGCAAAGTTCAAATATGTAGATGCTGCTTTTAGTTTTCCCAGGATTTTTTTTTTCCTTTCTTTCTGAAAGACCTTCCACAGAGTCTTAGCAGAAAGGGTGGGGAGAAAGATTTCATCATATCTACTGGCCCTGATTTGTTAGACAGCTGTAATTATTCCTCCTACATTACAGTTTCGCTGTTTTGGTCAAGGGCTGTTCATTTTTCCATTCCAGTTTCTTGTTGTGAGTGTGTCTTTGTGCTACTCTTGATCCCATTTGGAAGCTGGCGACCCCCCGTTACCTTTTTGCTAACCCTGTCATGGCTAATGGCATGGATGTGTGGGTGTGTGCTGCCTTCATAGGCCAGAACAGAGATGATCTGATGTCATGAGGTCACAGGTGAGTGGTTTGTTTCTGCAATTCAATGTGCACCTGCTGGTATAGGCTCCAGGTTGCAGTAGCTTCTTTGTTTTGTTCAGGAGATGAAGAGCTCTAAGCTTCTCACAGAGTTTAGCACCTTTCTCTCCATGTCATTTCACTCACATAATATGCAGTTTGTTTTCTTAGACCAATGATTTATTGGTGAAAGACATTTCGTTTCAGTCTAGCCATTAGCAAAGGGTGGTAGATAGTTCAAATCATGGAAATGTAGATAGATAAATTCCACAAGGGAGATGCTGAATATGTGAGGTAGAGGGAGAATTTCTCTGCAAACCCATCCCTTTCCCTTCGTCTTCACGTCTGGGGTCACAAGTGCTTCTGATTCACATAGGCTTGATGAGCTGGAAGAACCCGCTGAGCCTGTGATAGCTGCAGCCTGAGGACTGGCAGCTCCCTGCCCTCATCAATTCTGTTTTTAGACTGAGTTACATCTTTACTGAAGATTAGCAGCCTGGTGGGTTGAGGAAATTAAATTTCACAAGGGCTGCAAACTGGAAAGCACATATTGAGAGGTGTGAAAATGAAATGGGGAGGTTTTAATGTAGTGACTTCTTAATGAGAAGGTACTATGCCCTTGAGCCTTAGGGTTTTTCTGGAGGTGAAGTTGCTTCAGAACAGCAGATGATGTGAATTTAAAGGGGAAATTCCAGAATGATTCTTAATCTGGTGAACTGGGACTTTGGTCTCAGGATAAGGGACGAGATTATTTCTGTCCCATTTCTGATTTGATTTAGTGCAGTTCTGAAACATATTGGCTAATCAAACTACTCCACAGCTCTTCAGTCTGTTCCCAGGTAGAAAGGTTTGCCAGAGCTGGCTGTGTGGGTTGGCGTCCTCTTGGTGGGTGTCCCTGTTGAGGAAATGTCCCAGTGCTGCTCAGGGCACACTGGTGGCTTTGCCAGATGCTCACAGCCATTGGCTCTCTCCTCTTGGGGCTGAGCCTGCTCCCATCTATGCTTCTACTTCTGGAAACCTAACATGATGCTGCCAGGATGTCCCAAGCTGCTGGTAGCCCTTGGCTGCTCCAGCACCATTCTGCGTGGGCTCCTGTGCATGTGTTAACCTCACCTTGACTTGAGCAAATGCCTTTCAGGTTTGACACCAGCACGATTTGGTGATAAGGGTAATATGGGAAGGACCCTTTAAATACTCTAAGCGTCCTCCGCAATAAAAGGTGGCTGTGTGTACGTACACCATTCATAGATCATGAGTGATTCGGGCTGCCAGTACAACTTCTTCTACCCAGGTCATCTTATGACCTCTCTGCTTGTTTTATTTGGCAGCTTTTCTCTGTGAGAAGGCAGTAGGGTGGGTGTGTTTCAGCCTGCAAGGGCTCTGCCCTGCACCACTTTATTTACCTGACTTTTGTCTGATGAATGTGCCCTGTGTGTGCGTTCCTAAACATCTCGAGTCATTTCTGGTTGACAGAGTGCTACCTCGTACTGTAAAAATTATTCAGTGTCATCTTTAAATAAAAATTTAGATCTGTCAGAATTGTTTTTCTCTCAGAGGAAGTGAAATTAGTCTGAGATTTTGTTTGGCTTATGCGGACGTAGCAGGAATGTTTGCCATCTGACGTGCTGGCATCTAGATGAGAGCAAAGGCAGATTTTTTTTTAACCACATGTAGACAACTCAGCCAGCGTGATGAATGAGTTTATTATTCTGTAAGGTGCTTATTACATTATGCTCCTCTTTGCCTTTGTCTGCAGGGAGAACACATTAACTGCTTCAGGGACTGATGGCAGCTCTTTAGAGCTGTTTGTCTTTGAAGCTGCTACCCTGGGTGGCAGTCCCCACATTTATCTGGGGTTTTGATACGATCAGAATTCCATCATGTGTGTTATAAGAATGAGGTCCAATGCAAAGCTGCTTCATAAGAGCACATCTGAATGATGAGTGGACTCTTCTTATACGACTGTGGTAATGGATTGTGGGAAGCCTTCCCACAGCTCTGTGGCTTTGGTTGGGATAGTGTTGACTTTCTTTGTAGAGGCCTGTATGGTGCTATGTTTTGGGTTCTTGATGAAAATAGTGTACCTCACATCGCTGTGTTGTTCCCTGTCTCCTGTCTGTTTCCATATAGCTTTTTTCCTCAGGTTTCCACTTGTCTGTGGTGTCTGGGGCATCTGACTCACTGAGGAGGGCTGAAAAGAAACTAGAACTGGCTTCCAAGCAGTCTCACTAATTGCAGCTTTTTATAAATATAGCAGATGAACTGTCAGTTTCTTGGAGGTGTGTGATCACCACAACCTTCCCTTGGATTCTGTGCTGGTTATAGAAAAAGCCTCTAAGGTGCTAAGCTATTGTATTTCATCTCATTGCTCAATCAGTTGCTTTGTGTTATAGTTTGTAGTCTTCATTATTCCTCTTACCATTTCTTTGATGTTGGACTGTGGTCTAAAAATTCTCTTTGGTGTTTTCATATTTCTATTTTCTAAATGTTTATGTTAGGAATTTATTACTCTCATTGTCAGCTTCCTGTGGAGGAGGTTCTTGCCTTTCAGTGAGAGGAGTCATTTTATTAGTTTTTCACCAAAAGATGTCTAATATGATAGGCACAGTAGGACTGAAATAATACTTTTTATCACTTGAAATTGATGGTTGTTTCAGAGCTTCTAAAATAAATTCAATAACTCAATAAGCCGAATATGTTTAAGTAGATTACCTGTCTGATGTAGGATATACATATAGCACTTTTTTTAATGTTTTTGGAAAACATCCCAATTTCTCTTGTTTGGCTATAGATTTCCCTCCCTTTCTTGTGACTCACTGTGTCATCCAATCCTCCTATTGTCATCCTCCCTCTGAATTGTCAAAACCATACATAAAATCTTTGAAGTCTTTGGTTTTCTTTTAATTTAAATCACTGGAATTGAGCTTAGGTTTTTATATTGGCCTCCTTTCTGCTGCGTGGCTCAGATGGAATGGAGCACATCTGGACAGCTTTCCTTATGCCTCCTCCTACGAGACAGGCATACAAAACCACACTTCACCTCCAGAAGTTCATTTCTACTCAGCTTATGTCAGCCAGCACTGGCTGAAGAAGAATCACCTCTTCCCCCTTCTCATCCCGATTCTTCCTAGTAAAAACAATGAAATAGAATTTACGAGCATCAGCCACCTTGCCCTGCCCTGCTTTCATCCTTTTGGTGAGAAGCTTCAAGCAGCAGTGATTTCATACTGCTTTTGAGCTTGGTCTGGATCAACTCATTGTGTGACGAAGTCAGTTCTGTGCACATGGCAGGGAATTGTACACTTGTTGGGAAGTGATGACACAGAGCATGAAGAACCAGTGGAGATGAACAGGTTTCTCAGAAGGAAAATAAAAGCATCCACACAGAGGGCAGAAGTTAGGGAGGGGATGGAGGCAAGGAGTGTTCTTTTCTCTGGTAAATTTAATTCACGCTTTTTGCTAAATGTAAATGATAGCTTAGGAAAAATCTGCTTGGAATACCTAGCAAATAACGTTGCCAGGATACTTCCTGATCATGTTAATTAAGCTGTCCCACGGATTTGGCTTAATTACTGCATAATTTGCATATTGGAAATGATCGTACATGTTACTAAAGAAGGCTTCTGTTCTGCTAGCAGGAAGACTGTTGTTCATGAATTCATTTTCAAGGGAAGGAGTCTCTAGGCTCATATAATGATGTATCTTGAAAATAAAGTTGAGATTTTTGATAATGAACTGGCATGTATATCTCATTCCTTTTTTGTATGGTTATGCTTTGTGCTTTTCCTACCAAGTTCCTGAGAGACCGTGTCCCGGTGGCCTTCCTCTTGTTGGCCATTTCTTTGATCACAAGAACTACTGCTGCTTTCAAGGCTGCTGAATCAGATATCAGTCCGTGTGAAAGTGGCAGAATATTAAAAAAAGACACTTACTTTTGAAACTGCATGAGTACTGTTGGTGATGTAACTTACTGCTCTCCCTGGTTAAGCTCGCTGTTAAACTATAATTTGTATGCTTCCATGCTGGAAGAAGTGGGGTCAATTCCACGTTTCTGCCAGGGTCATTTTATACCTCCTGTCCCTGCTTTGAGTTCTGTGGTGTTGAACTGCAGGACTGTGTTGGTACTAAGGAAATAAGATAAAACATCACAGTTCCTGCATCAAGTAAGACAATATGTGAAATGTATGTTTTGGGAAAAATGACTGGGAATACTGCAGCTTCTCTGTTCACTGCTGATTGCTTTGAATTATACGGTTGCTAGGTTATAAATTTCTGATGTGGCTTCTTTTTAATTCTTATCTTATCTGTTTCTAAACAGGTGATCATAAACAGCACAATCACCCCCAACATGACCTTCACTAAAACCTCGCAGAAGTTCGGCCAGTGGGCGGACAGCAGAGCCAACACTGTGTTTGGGTTGGGCTTTCCCTCTGAGCAGCAGCTGTCCAAGGTAACGGGACTCCTAGGCAGTTTTGTTTGCTGAGAGTGAAGAAGTGCATGTACCCATCCAGCATCTTCCAGTCTGCATGTTTCCGCACATCCTTTTCATCCACCCACATCGATCATATCCTATAACTTGCTAGTATCTCTGTGTGCAGAAGCAGGCTGCATTGCAAACTCTGTGGTCAAAACTATAAATTTGATTTCCACACCCCAGTGTGGTTGAAAACGTTTGCAATTCCAGATGCTCACAGAGCTGCGAAGCCAAGAGGGACCAGGGCTGCATCTCCTTGAGCTGCCCTGACCCTGGTATCAGTGCAGCGCAGCCCTGGGTAGGGTCTGGCTGCAGCAGCACATGACTGCCTCTGGTAATGAGTAACCAGCAGTTTAAAATAAATTCTCTATTGTTAGATGTGTGGTCTTGCCAAGTGCTCATCAAGTGTTAGAGATGTTTGTTCCTGCAACAGAAAAGCACTACTTACCTAGCACATAGCTGCCACTTGAAGCGTGGCTTCTTGGCACTGGGCTTAGCAGTTAACTAAACACTGTGTCCCAGGACATGGTATGCAGCCTGTTGTGCTGCTGTCCTCTTGCATGCTTTTCTCCTGAGAACAGGAAGTTTCTGGTAGTGTCTAAAATAGCTAAGGCAAGTTATTGCAATTGAAGGGAGACATTTCAATCGAGTTTTTGCAAGGTTTTAGTTTTCTAAAACTTTTTTTTACTGAGTTTTTGCAGTTTCCAGATATGAGTTTTTTGGAAGTGTTTCTTAAATACAAAATGTAATTTACTTTACATATTAAATCACTTCTGGATTTAGGATGACTGCTAAGGTGCTGTGGCAATAATGGGATGCTGTCCTGGGATGCTAAGGCCGCCCAATCAATCACATGCAAAACTGCTTTTTAAAAATGCAGTGTTTGTGGTAGTGAGGTTTTGTGATGTTTAGATATAGAGGAGTGCTCATTTCACTTCTGAGAGATGTTTATAGCAACTAAATAAGTAGTAAGAAGGTTAATGTGAAGGGGAATCTGCTGAAGTGCCCGTTGCCCATGCTACAACCTTCTGCTTGCAGGAGAAGCTTCCGAAACCAGCAGAAAGGCTGTATCTGGGCAGAATGTTGAAAAGAGATGGCTTAAGGGGCTCTTCTGAAAGTGGCTTAAAATGATGTATTTGAAAATCGGACAGTTGTCTGTCTTGAAAACGTTAGAAAAACTGTTTTATTACTGCTGTGCAAAGCAATGGGATAAAGATATCCCCTATGATCATGCTCCTCCATTTAATTATTAAGCCGTTAGTATAAAAGATCAAAGATGGTGAAGAGATTACAGAAATATAAGTGTATGGGGAATAGTGAAATCGTTTCATTTTATGCTGATGTCATTACACTCTTATAAAAGATACAAATAACAGTGTGCCAGGCTTCCCAAAAATGCCTGAAGCTTTTAGCCAGGAGTTGGGAGGGTGTGCTAAAACTCCTGTGAATCAAAGATCAATAGCCCTGGCTTAAAATAAATAAGTAAATGAAAATGAAGAATGCCTGCTGAAAACAATGGATAATAATGAGACATGAGAAGTGGTTAGCACACCTATCAACTCCTGCATTTTTTAAGCATATTGGCTGCTCTAATAAAATATATTGTCTCTTTCTAATGGCTTTCTTCTCTTGGGACGCTTAAGCATTAATCCATACCTGTAGGGACAAGCAGTTCAAATTAAACATGAGCCATTAATGAAAACTGCATTCAGTGACCTAGTAACCTAATTAACCACAGACACAGCGACTCTCTCAATCAATGTGGATAGTCCTGGTCAGGGTCCTTTCCCCTCCCCACAGGGTTCACTGGCCCTCCTTCACCTCTTTCACTCTGTGCCTCAAAAATGTCTCAGATGTTCTTACACCAAAATTGAAGTAGGACTCAAACCAGAATTAATGGTCTGTCTGGTTGTGATGGAGAGGCAGGGATGATGCTGTAAAACTAGTGATGTGTTTTGCACACCAATCTGCAAGGTAACATTTCTGCTATCACTCAAGATGCTGTGGTACAGACATGATAATTTAGGACCAGTAACTAGCCAAGGGCGTAGGGACAGAGATTTAAACAGGTGAGAAGTCCAATAAGCCCAGACTTTACACATCATAAAGCAACTCTGGCTGGCTTCTGGGAAGCTCCAGACCTTTGATTTCAATTTATGCATGTGGGTGTTATATGTGCAGTATGATTCCTGGCCACTTTCATCCCTGACAGTCTGCCTGGCCCTGAGGGAAAGCCATAGTGGCAATGCCACACATCCAGTGTGGGTCAGGCACCCACTGGTCCCAGGTGGGAGCACTGCATAGCCCATCATGCAAACCCAGAGGGCAAGGAGATCTGTGTGGTACTGCTGTGGGTGGGAGCAGCTCTGCTTCACATGCGTGACACCAGCACAGGAGGAGACATGAAATATAGTGCTGGAGCTTTAAATTCGTGTGCACAAAATAATGCTTCTTAATGTGTAAAATGTTAAGAATCTCTGTTTCTACATATTTATATATTTCTCCAGGTGACAGACTGGCTGCAGATTTGAACAGTCTCTAACGCAATGCAGCATCTTTGAGTCCCCACCAAATCTCACTGGTCAAGACTCCTAGTGGCGGCAGTGCTCGTTGGCTGCCCCATCCTTGGGCTGCTGGGCTTCTCAGGGGTGGGAGCAGCCAATCCACCCTGCAGTTTGGTCCTACAGCCTTCTAGGGCAGTGAGGTGTATCAGCAGCCAGGGCAGCATGTTGGAGAGGTCTCAGTTAGTGTTTCTCCTGCTTGTCTTTCTTTTGCTAATTATAGGGAACTTTGCCTGCCCAAGGACAATGAGAAGGAGAGGGAAGGCGAAGGGAGGAAAGGTGGTAAGAAGTTGGTTTTGGAGAATTACACATGCTGCTGCCCCTTGAGATCACATTTACCATGTTTTCACTTACAAAGATTGTTTCACTTTTTAACTAAGAATTTCCCATTTTGAAAAGTGCTGTATTGTTGCAGTGGTTTGATTGCTTTAGACTTGGTGGTGATGTGATTTTTTAGTATCTCAATGATTTGTCAGTTGTTTGAGGCAGAGTAGGTCAGCTGCTGTAGAGGCAGCAGTTAGCTCTGGTAACACTGCCTGGGTTGGGGCTGTCACTGTCATGATTCTGTGCTTAGGAAAATAATCAAGTGAAAGGCTTTAATTTCATAGCAAGCCAAGGGATGCTTTTCAGCTTTCAAAAATAGACTGAGCAAAATCTGGCAGTTCTTAATTAGCTAAGAATAAAAAAAGAGCAGCACCACAGCTCTGTGGACTGCAACCCAGCGTATGGGATAAACAAATAACAGAAGTCTTCCACCTCAGTTTCTGTTGTAGTCCTCTTTACAGTAACAATGCTTAGAAGTAAAGGTAATACTTTCACTCTTAAAGTCAAGGGTCTGTCTCAGATTGGTGAAAATCTCATTTACTGGTACTTGTTTTTGAAATAAAATGCATTAAATGTGTGTTGGTAAACTGGAGACTGAAATCCACTGTGTGAAGAGATCTTCATCAGTTTTGTATTTGAAGGTTGCCTTTGTTTAGTCACATACAATTTCCATTATGGCACTGTGTAAAAACATCCTTTTCTTTTTGGCTCACATAATTTTTCACAGCAGTCTCCTGTGTGCTTTATGAAGATAGCTGCGAAAATAAAATGTGATAGATCACTTCTAATTCTTCTTTCATATTTCATAAAGTCCATGAAGAACCTTCATAAATTTTTCATACTTGCCCATAAGGATTTATTAGAAAAGCAAGACTTGAAACAGCCCTTTACTGTTTGTAAGAAATCCAAGTGTAGAACTTCGTTGACAAACTATTTTAGAAATAATCTTTTAGCTGTAGCTGTTTTGTCATAGTGGAAGATATTATGGAGATATTTTATGTAAAGTTGGAGTCAAATCACGTAAGGCCGAATGTAGAGTAGGTGATGCTAATGGTCTTTATTAGAGCTACAAAGGTAATCAAGTTGTTCTGTGTGTAGTGACCTCACGTGCCATCTAATAGAAGCTCATTACTTTCCATATGCAATTCCAGCTGCTGTATAGAACGCAGCTGGGTTCAAGAGCTCCATATTCATTTATAAGCATTGTTACAGTCTGTTGTCCACAGTGCTTCATAAGAGACTTGCAATCTTTCAGTCTGCTTTGAAGATATATTCCTCCATAGGATGTAAGAGTGATGTGTGTGTGTTTGTTGGAAATCTCCATTCTGTGCTCACTCTCTCCATGTGTATATCCAGATTTCTCTTAGACCAGTTGAAGATTTATTCATCTATATAGACCCAGTATTGTAATAGGAGAGTGCATGCTAACTACCAGCTGTAAATCTGAAAGTTAGAGAGTGGGATTAGTACGTGGATAATGATCCTTCTTGACTATAAAATGTGATTTTTGTAAGACTTTTATTTACAGTTCTGTCATAATTTTCCAAGCATATAATGGCAGTATTTTTAGTCACAAATTTTTGCAGTATAATAGATCTATCTGTGTGTACTTTTATGTTCATCCTTCCTAGTGTTTCAAGTTTTCCAAAACTCAGGTTACTTAGCAGAGAGAGTTACCTACTCGCATACTGCCTGCACCTTAATTACTTTTTTTTAAATGCGTTTTTTTCCATCTTTGCAATCATCCTTTTTAAACTTTGCATGCTGTTTTAAAGCATTTAAAGCCCCGCTCCACTGACTGGCTGCGATAATACTTGTATTTCAAAGCTGCCAGATTGGCTTAGGAGCAGATGTCCTCCAGCAACTTGTAGGAATGAGACTGTTGCTTTTCATCTTTATCTTTCCATTCCACTGACTCCCCCAGTTTGATATTTATAGAAACCACTCAAACCTTTTCCTGAAGCCTTCTACCTTTATTTTTGCCAGTATTAAGAAAATCAGACCAAAAAAGCTGCATTTTTGTATGTCCCCGTAGCACATCCAGATCACCTTCTTCTCATCTTTTCTATGTTTTGATAATCCCTTGCATATATCCTGCAGATGTCTCATGAGCTCATTTCCATTCTTTAATTTAATTGACTTGCTCTGAGGAATGGAAGACATATTTTTTTTTTATCCAGATATGATGCTATGACTCCATAATCTTACATACTTCAGACTTAGTACGTAAGATCATGGAATCGTATATACTTCATAGAGAATCCCTCTTTTAGAAACTGCATTGCCATGCCTTTGGAAGCACCTTCCTGTCAAATAATTAAAAAGTATTTTTTTCTTGCCAAAAATTATAAATTATCAAAATTAGTCAGTCACTTCTGGAGATCTATAAGATATATGAAGATAATAAACCGACCAGTTTAATAGTTAATCATTTAAATAAGTACCTCTTATGCTTTTTCCAGTTTGCAGAGAAATTCCAAGAAGTAAAAGAGGCTGCTAAGCTAGCGAGGGACAGATCTCAAGAGAAAATTGAGACCTCCAGCAATCATTCACAGGTTTGTAATTTATCTTTAATACCTGTATGCATACAGGATAAATAAAGCTAAATTTTCTAATGGACTATCAGCCTCTGGCAGCAGGTTAGGGGGAGTATATCAAATGAAGATTGCCCGAAGTAATTATCAGCTACTGGGCATTAACATTGTCAGAGGAATATTTTTCATCCATCCATGCTCTTTGCCTTTACATTTACTATGTAAGTGTTTTTTCATCAGTTCTGAAGGGCAGTTGCAAATTTTTAATAACTGGAAAGCTATACATCCTTTGATTTGTACTGTTGCACATAGGTTGGGTCACTAGCAAGTGTATCATCAATTCTGCAGCAGACAATAAGTAAGATTTATTAAGATACCCCTTCTTGTCATTTGTCTAACCTACTTCTATAGGAGTTCGGTTTGCCAATGCAGAGGTTTGCTTCACAGCCACAGTGTCTTTCATTGCCTGGATGTGATTCACTGAAAGCCACATTGCAGAAACTGGCAGCTCTTTAGTGAGGGGCTGGATGGAAGAGCTCATGTTGCAGTTTGTGTAATGGACCTTTTCAGACAGCATACCTCCACGCAGCCAAGCACCTCTGTGCCCAGTGAGCCCTGGGTAGGGATGTATTAGCAAATGATGAGTGCTGGTTTGGTGGCAGTGCTTGGCCTATGCTGGTATTTGAAGGAAGGTTATATTCATTTTGTTCAGGAAATAGGGCTGGATGACTAGAAAAAGGTGCAGAAGGCTCAGTGCTGCAACTAACGCCCTGGGAAAGGTCCAGATACAGCTCGGAGAGGCTGACATGGATATTTGTGTTTTTTAAGACTTTGGTCATGATCTTTATGGTCCTCTGCTTGTTTTGTATTTGTGGTCAGCAAACAAGCAGTGTGTGCAAGTCATCTCTCTGGAGCAGCAGTGTTGTGTATATTTTTGGGTTGGTCTTTGTGTGCTTCCAGAGGCACTGTATTGTTTCGTTACCTTAAAAACCATAACCAAAGGCCCTTCAGAAACCTCATCTGTTAAAACAATTAGAAGTTATTTTTGAACATTTTGAGCTTTCATTTTGTGCATCACTGTTGCTCCTTCATTCTTTTTTTAAAGAGACAAGCTTTGTACTTTTCATGAAGTGAGTGTTCAGCTGATGACAAGTTATCTGTCCTGTGCTTTTGTACCTCCCTGCACTGACACACTGACGTGTAGGTACAAGCAGGACAGGACTACTTTTCGGCTGACAAAGAAATTAAAAATAAAAATGCTCTCTGTGCTCTTCTTCAGTGCTATTGCGTGCAAGTGGTGTTACCTTTGGGTGGTGGCAATCAGGCTGCTTTGCAGGAGATGTGGGATGTAGAAAGAAGACCTGAGTTAATCTGTGTGTTGTGCCACAGGAATCTGGGCGTGAAACACCATCTTCTACCCGGGCATCTAGTGTGAACGGGACAGATGATGAGAAGGCATCCCACGGTGGTTCTGCTGAGGCACAGCTGAAGTCTGAGAATGATAAACTAAAAATTGCTCTAGCCCAAAGGTGAGGTTCCCTTAATACTTTAATTGCACTGAAGTGGCGTGCTGTAATTATCTGATGGCTAATGGTATTAGCAGAAATTATTCAGACCTACTAACATTATTTTAAAACGATCAGCAGAAGGAATGAATGAGCAGATTTTAACAAGCACCTCCTGGTATCTGATTGGGAGATACTTATGTTTTCTTGATCTGGATAAGATCATCTGGTGATGCCACGCCACTTTCCTTTGCAGAGTTTTAGAGCTGCAGAAATAAGCCCTAGGTCACTGAGAAGGAATTGCTACTGGTAACGTGAAGTTAATGTGTTCCTCCCCTTTGTTTTTGCTGCATTTACTTCAATGCAAATAGGTAGAGATATTTAAAATTCTTAAAGTGAATGCACTGTACCATAAACAGTTGAAGTGAAAACTGTAATTGCACTGGGCTTCCTAGAAGTCTCTGGGGATGTTTCTAAAGCTGCAAGTGGTACCCCTTGAAGTCACATGTTTTGCTACTTGCTTTGATAAATTATCTGAAATGCTGAAAAGAGTAATTTACAGCCACAGTGAAAGCATTGAACTTGGAATATGCTAAGCTGTTGCATTAAAATAGTGCAGTTCTTTTCTAGAATCTTGCTTGCTTTGCCTCTTGTGCATGAATATATTTGTGAATAGATAGAGAATACTTCAGGATCAAGCTACTCTTAAAAAGCTCTTTAAAATAAAGGCAGCAGTGATGGGGGCAGCATTACACAGTGAGCAACTGTAAGGCTGCATGTTTTACACTTGAAGTACATTTTCTTTATCAACATTTCAGTAGCATAACCTGTTTGGAATCATACTGGTTGCTCATTCCTCCTGCTGAAGACACCTCCACAGGCACAGCAGCTGCTGTGGAAGGGGTTTCAGAGCCTCCATTCACTCTGCTCTGTAGTTTGAAGCTTTGGGGGGTGGCTAGCTTCATTCTTCAGCACTATGTAAGGCATATTGAAGGCTGAGCACAAAACAAACCATGCCTCTCCTCTGACATTGTCCATCCTGAAGGGTCCCAGCTGTGCTGACAAGGTGTAGCAATGCACAGGTACAGGACAGCAGGGTGTGCTGGTCAGATAGAGTAACAAGATGTGGGGTTAAATGGTCAGCCCATCTAACGGTGTCCGGTCCTTTCCAGTTCCTCCAACGTAAAGAAGTGGGAGACAGAGCTGCAGACACTGAGAGAGAGCAACGCCCGTCTGACCACGGCACTGCAGGAGTCAGCTGCCAGCATTGAGCACTGGAAGAAGCAGTTCTCAGCCTGCAAGGAGGAGAATGACCAGCTCAGAAGCAAGGTAGCCCTGTGCCAGCAGCAACCAGGGGATGCCAGGACACCTCATGAGCTTTCATGGCAGTGGCCAAAAAGGGTGAACAATGAGAGAGGCAGCCAGCAAGTTCAAATTTGCAGTTTTTAAGACATAGATACAGATATGAGTTCTGGACAGAAGGCGTCTGTAGTGAGAGCATTCAATGAAATTGTCCCCGGGGCACTGTGAGGGTTAGCTGTGCTCTTTTCGTACATTGCTGCAGCTTTGTCTCTGTGTGGAGACAGTTACTGTCATTGAAAGAGAAGGCTGGGGGCTGAGGCAGTGGCAGGGAAGTTCACAGAGCTGGGATCAGTGGGGGATGTATCCTGCTGCATCGTGTGGAGCTGTAGCCTCTTGGCTTGGGCAGTGTTGTGTCAGGCAGGGCCTGCTAGCCAGGACGATCAGCAGAAGAGTGATAAAAGTAGGATTACAGCTGTGCATCCCTTTCAGAGCTCACTCCAGTGCTGCCAGAGGGTGGCTGAGCAGGAGTGGTTATAGCACGGTTACCCACACAAAGCCCAGCTGGAACCACGCAGCATTGAAGCCAGGCAGTGAGGTTTTCCCAAGCCTTTCTCCCACGTAGGTTCTTCCTGACGAGGCCACCCCACCTCAGTGCTCTGGGAAGCTTCTTCCCCTTCCTTAACTGGGTCTTTGCATATGACCCTACCTTCTTCTATCTGAGGGAAAATATAATCCCAAAGCAGCTGAGAATTAAAGCACACACTGTAGTGAGCTGGCCGTCAACCTGTGGGAAGTGCAGCTCCTGAGGCAAGGGGCTGGCTGCCCCATCTCTCCTGCTGCAGCAGCTGTGACAAGCAGCCACTGAGGAGGCCATGCAGGAGTATGGGATGGATTTCTTCTCCTTGCCACGCTGACACACCCCATCCATTACAACCTTGCATCAGTTTCACAGAAATGACGTGCAGATTGTTTCTCCAGCCCTGCTTGCTGTAGCAGCTTATATGAGGTACTGTGTGAAAGAGAGTAAGCGCAGCCCCTGCACTCCCTCATGGATGTGTTCATGGGTTGTTTTTAAGGCAAGAAGCAATGATTTTTTAGTAGTTGAGTGCTATGATCTAAGAAACAGATCCATGACATGTTAAATTTGTTCATGCTTCCCTGTGCTCACTGGACAGTGCCCATTCACAATGGCTGTAGTCTGCTCCAGATTTTCTGAATTGTGACTGTTACAGCTGTTTTCTGTAATCTTTTAAAGATTGAAGAACTGGAGGAGCAGTGCAATGAAATAAATAAAGAGAAGGAAAGAAATGCACAGCTGAGCAGACGTCTCCAGGAGCTGGAAACAGAGCTTCAGGACAAAGAGCTGGTAAGTTCTGTGAATATAGGCAAGGCATTCATCCGTACATTTCAGAGCTGGAATTGCTTCTCATTTTGGACATAGGTTTATGGTCCAGCTTACCAGGAAAAGCCCATTGTCTCAGGGTGTTGCTGATTTCTAGATTTTATGGACAGAACTCTTCGGCAATAGTTTGATAGAGTTTCTCAGATCTCAGTTTCATGATACTGTGTGCTGTGACAGCATGGTGGTTTGTGTATGCAATGCTCTACCCCCCAGGAAGAGCTGGAGAGGTGGAACAAGTTGCCCCAAGCCAGTCAGATGTCTGCTGAAAACAGTTTTTGTTGTCAGTGCCCACATCCCGTGTTCCTCAGACATCAGGAGCAGCAGGATTTTTCATTAAAAAGACATTTACAGAGCAACTGGGCATTTGCATAGCAGGTCCTGTTTTCTTTTTTTTTTTTTTTTCCCAGAAGCTCATATGCTTCAGCTTACACATTTTACAGCCTCCCTCTGATCTCAAGACTAAGGCCAAAAGTGAGACACTTGGGTTCATTTGGAGTAGCCCATTTGGTCATTTTTCTAAGAAGAATGATGTTGATGGCTTGGAGCTCCTGAACAGTGGGGAAAATAATGGGATCCTTGTCTTTTCCTTCCTTATAGTGACCAAATGCTCTGTGCTGGTTGAGAAAGAAAGCTGTCAGCAGGTGCAGTAAAGTTTGCTGTATGCCATTACAACATCTCAGCTGGCACTCTTAAAAGCAGTGCTATTAAGGGGTTTTAAGATGGCACAAGGCAAACAGTTTAGGGAGATGGATTTTGATGCACTGTTATAAATATAATATGGTTCTCAGCACCGTATTTCCAAGGAAAATGTCATGCTTTCTTCCCAGCTTTCCTGTGGTAATAGCACATATAAGAACCCTTATTTACTACCATTTTCCTCAAATTTCACATTTTTGTGATACCAAATGAACCAGAAACTCAATTGTCTTGTGAATAAACTGTCATTCAGTTTATTAATTTGTTTTCAAACAGCATGCTTTCGTTTGCAGGTCCTTGATTAGGTCTAAACCATCCATAAGTAACCAGCATGAAACCCACTCGTGAACATTGCCCTCTGAGAAGAACTGCCAATATTCTCTTTGTTTAGAAAATGAGAAGAGAGAAATTTAAAGACATGGGAGTCAGGATAGAACTATCTATTGAAATATTTATATAGACATATATTGTACATCATATGTCATATACTATATAGAATATATTTATGCACATACACACTGTATTATATATAGTAAGTAAATAGTATAATAGTGTATATATAGTATAGTATATTTTTACATATGAGTACTCAGGCATTTTTTTTTTGTATATATATTAATGTGCATGAGAACTCATATCTCAAAATAAAAAGAAAATTACTCTTCCTCCCCCCATATCAATAGCTGGAATGTTGCCTGGGTATAGTTAGTTGTACATCAGTTAAACAAATTATTCAGTGCAGTTTAGAAAAATTCACAATGTTAAATGATGAGTCTTACACAAATGTAAACTGATGCTGAGAAACAGAATATACTCACATTTGTTCTTGAGACCATGACCCATGTGGGCAGTGTTTCTGCAGGAGGATCTTATGCTCTCATCAAGGCACAGCTTCTCTTGGACCTGCAGATGTGCTTTTCAGATACGCTGGCAATCATCCTGCAAGATGCACAGGCTTTCTTAGTGTCTTTCCCTGCTAACCACGTTGGTGGTGTTCGTTTGTGGCATTAATGCATGTCGCTCTCTTTATTTCCACCAGACATGGTCTCCCACCGAGTCACATTGTTCTGTTCATGAACTCCTTTCAGTTACTCCTCTCAGTTTTGACAGCAGTGGCAAAGCAGAACACAAATCTGGGAGGTGTTGCCCAGGGCTGTGCAGTAGGGGAGAGCCCATCACAGCTGTGCTCTGTAATGATGTCTCTCTACATGCAGCTTATAATTCCACTGGCCCTTTTTGCTGCCATTTATCATTGGAAATTCATGTCTAATTTGCTCTTTGCTAACCATCTATAAATTGCTTGTAGAATCACAGCACTTCAGATTGGCTCTTATTGAATATATCTTTTGCATAGATACGTGGTTTAGATTAAGATTTCATTAATGTCATTAATGTCATTTGTGCTAAAGATTGGGTTGCAGTGTCTGTTATAGAAGCACAAAGTCAAAAATACAGTGAAAAATATATTCTAGCATGTGTTTTTGAATGCAGACATGCTATTCTGAGTATTTAAATCCAAAAACAGTGGAGAATATGATAACGTGCAAATTTGTGCAAAATTACTTCATATTCTCCAATTTTCATTGTTTTAAAATGAAGCTTGCATTGATTTTTTTTTCTTTTCTTTCATGTTTCAAAGGAACTGGAAGAGCTCCGAAAGCAGGGTGAAATTATACCACAGCTAATGTCAGAATGTGAATCTGTATCTCAACAATTACAGGTACAGTTTTACAATGAAATTAATTATAAAGCAGTTGATAAGTTTATTTTCTGTCTCATAACCCATGCAGTTCTGTTTAGACTTCAAGATTTGAAGGCAAAGAACCCCAATTCACAAAACCTAAATACCTGTTAGTTGCAAAATATACCATGCCCCTGGTAGCATGGGAGTCCTTAGAAGCTCTGTTTCCTTCCTTGCACAACTTGGTGCACCTTTGTTCATGCTCATCCATCTTTTGCTGGCTCTGGGCTATTCCACATCTTATATTCCCGTTGTGGGGCTGCCCCAGCAGAGCCTTTGCCAAGTAGCACCCCAAGACCTGTGGCTGATTGCTGCAGAGGCTTTTTGGAAAGAAACAGATGGACTGAGCTGTATGCCATTGGAGACAGAGCTCACAGAGGCTGTGCTGGTGCTGTGTGGCTCCATGGTGCTTGGGGTGTGTGGTTGTTGGAGTTGGGGTGTGTGGCTGCTGGAGATGTGTACACCCAGCAGCACCCACAGGGCTGTGCCTTGGGCTGCTTAAATGTGCTAATTAGTACGTAGAAGGAGAGCAAATGTAAGCAGTCTCATCAACAAAATCAATCCCATCAATGATTCCAGCACTCTAATAATATAAATGGCATCAAATCAGATAGAAGGCTGCTGAGGGGAGGCAGGTGCTGAGCGTGGTTTGATTCAGCAGTGCCCATGGCTTTTAGTGAAGCATGTTTTTTAGCATGTGTTTGTGTTAATGAAATGGAGACCAGGCAGAAGAGCTCGTGCAGTAGACTGCATGATGGGAGGTGTTACCTGGCTGCCCTATAGTGTGCCTGAGGGCTCCCCAGAGGCAGGGGCAAACTTAAAAAAAAAAAAAAAAAAAAAAAAAAAAAAAAAAAGATCAGGACAGTAAATCCTAAAATACTGCATAAAGTAATAACATTCCTCAGGCAGTATTTTCTAAAGCTTGTCTTCAAAGATTAAACCACCATGGATAATTCTGTATGTAATTGCTGGCACAGTATCTAATTCTGCAACTGTAGCAGTGACAGAAATGTATGCGTGGTGTGTGATTTAAATCCGGCTGAATTTTTAGATCTAAAGCAAATGACAAAATCTGATGCAAAGTGTCTTTTCCAGTTAATCTGTGTCCTTTTCTGCATGAGTTTTTCCTTAATCTGTCCAGCGGGTGTCAGTTGTTTCAGAGGTGCTCATGTTAATCAGTTTGCAAGCAAACTTTTCCAGTCTGATGCCATTTGTTGCTTTACCCTGACAATGCAGCTCATCTTTCTTCTCTATGATTCATCTTACTGTCCTTTTGTCTTTAAGGATGCTGAGAATAAGAACAAAGATCTTGAAGAGAAAGTCAGAACACTAAGGACAGAAGTTGAAGAGAGCAAACACAGGCAGACCAACCTTAAAACTGAATTAAAGAATTTTTTAGATGTACTAGATGGGAAGATAGATGAATTACACGATTTCCGACAAGGACTTTCTAAACTCGGGGTTGACAATTAGATGGCAATAGATTTTTTGTAATCTAGGGTCTGGATGTTTGATGTTTTGTTGATCCCAATCATGTGTTTTACAAAATATAACTAGAATGTTCCACCTGTTTGCATTGTTTTTGTACATAGAAGCTGAAAAATTGCTGTGGGTTACTTTGGGTTTTTGTTTGTTTGTTTTCCAAACCAATCATGCTGCTCACTGACTTAAGTTGAGGTTAGAAACTTTCTGTACTGCTGCTCTGGCTTTGTGGGGTTGGGAACTGGTAGAAGGTTCTGTCTCAGGAATCTGGAACTAGATCTACCTTAAAATGAATATGCAGTTAGTTGTTGCAGGGAAATTTATATCTTTTTTAAGGGCTGTTGCAACCATAGAAACAGAAAACAAGTCTTTCTTTTCCGGACTATCAGCACTCCTAGCAACGTATCCTTTTATTCCTTGGCCAAGCAGTGAGATTAGATGGAGCTCCTGCAGTCTGTAAATCAGCCTGGTAAAATGTGCCTGTGATGAGCTGCTGTCAAGCAAAGCACTTGACACGCATGCCAGTATCTGTAGGGACCACGTCGTTCAGGCCTGATTCAGAGAGGATGTCATGTAACCTCCAGTTCAGACTGCGTGTGCTTGCCTGCGTCCACGCAGTGCCAAATCAACAGTGTAGAAATGAATTCCAGCTCTTACACTACAAGTCACATGGCACCCATAGGTGAGGACAGCTCCTCTGGATTAGCAAGACAATCTTTGAACCGTCATCTCAGTTTTGAACCCTTATTGTTCAGTCACTGTGTGTGCCTCTAAAAAACGCACACCTAAGTCTTGGGACCAGATATTTATTTTAGGAGAAGACATACTGCTGCTTTGTACACGGGGCACATGCACCTCCGTGCACCTCAATCACTGCTGCTCAGCTGCCACAGCAGGGGCTCAGGAGATGTGATCAGCAAAGCATCAGGATGTCATGGGAAGCAGCTTCCTGCCCAGGACACTTGCAGGTAATGACTGCATGAAACCAAAACCCCTTCCTACCTGTGATTTCTGTGTTCCCCCCGTTAGGGGACGGGCAAATGGGAATTAGTCACTAAGTTAGATTGACAAAAAAAGCAAAACAAAAGCCCCGAACTCAGCGTCAGAAAGTGCAGTGTTTGTTTATTCAGCAGCTCTAAATGTGTTTTCGAGAAGTGCAGACTCATACACCGGACTGCAGCGAGGACATTGCTGCATCACTGACTGATGTCAGAAGGACCAGAGAGGAGCCGATGTTGTGTTTTATCCCTAGGAATGCCATCAGCTTCTTCTGTTGTTTTTTTTTTGTTTGTTTGGTTGGTTGTTTTTTTTTTCTCTGAGTCCTGGTTTGAGATTGTGCCGCATCTGAGTTCATTCAGGAAAGAACTTGTGATTGTGGATACTATATTTGCTTCTGTCAGGTGAGAGCTTAGTGAAGCACGAGGTGAGGGCATTCCAGAAGTGACTGATGAAATGGCCACGCCATGATGTTTGCATGTTATTTCTTAGGGACTTCTTCTTTCTTTGTACATTTCGATTTTAAAAGTGACCTTTAAAATATGTGGGTTATAGATGAAACACACACTGAATTATTTTTGCACATGGCTCTATAATCCACATGCTGGAGATGGGTTTTGTCTGCCATTGTCCCATGTGACTTTCTCTTTCATCCACTGCATTACCATCATTGCCTATTGCCTAGACTGGACTTTTTGTACTTTTGCTTTTAATCCTTTTAAATGACACGTGAAGCTGGGACCTTTTATAACCATTATGACCACTTAAGTCTTTAATAAAAAAAATGCTGTAGGGTATTGAAATTTAAAAATAAAAATAAAAATCAGGTACATAGCATGTAGGCGTGTGAAAATTAGACTTTGCTAGCCTGGAATATTCAACAGTTGCATAATGTGTGGTTAGAACAGACTTCTCAAAATTGAGAATGACGTCAGAAACTGTGTGTGGTGGTGAGCAATCTCCATTTTTAGTCTTTTTGTTTGATTGCAAGTCCACGATCATGGGACAGGCAGCTTGTCTTGCTTATCCTGCTTCTCCTTTCCCCCCACGCTGCTGCAGAGCTCCCACGTGGGGGGGAGCAATGCAGGCAGTCAGGGCTCCTGGTCACAGCACCAGGTCTGCACTAAGGACCCTGTTTCATCTGCTTCCTTTTGTATGTTGAGTGATTTTAGGGCTTCTTGCTCTTCTTTTAGTATAAAAAAGGGTCAGAGGAGTGCAAAAGACTGCAAAGAAATGATTTGAGATTGAATTCAGACATTTTTCCAACTTTAGTCAGATCTGTTGCAGATCCAGAGCTTGATTTTAGTCATTATTACAGTTCAGGGCTGTGCAAACTTGCGTGGCTGGTGATGAGGAATGTCAGCTCTGTATCCATTGTACGTGAGGCTGTATCTTGCCATGAGCACCCCTGATCTCACTCTTTCCACACATGGGTTTCTCCCTCAGAGTGGTTCATGGCAGGATGTCTCCTACCTCAGCTGTGTGATTGCATGTTTGCAAAGGCCTTCTGCCTGGCTCTGAGTGCCACGCTGCCCCTCAGCCATGCCCTGCCCCTGTGGCACCTGCAAAGCTGGGGCTCTGGGAACAGAAATCTGTGCTGACACTCCTTAGTGAGAGTGTCTGTCTGTCTTCCGTGTTTTCCAGGGAGATTCTCCTCTGACACGGTGTTAGAGCTGCTTGGTAGTAGTGTTGGTTTTTTACTTGGCACAGTGGCCAAAGCAAGCTGAACAGGTCTCCTAGAAATGGGCAGCAGCAGAAAAAATGCCATGAGGTAATTGTTGTGAAGGGGAAGGAAGTGTTCTGCCTAGTGAGTTAGTTAGCATATTGGAAGATGACCTTAGCCTAACCATTAGAATAAATTAGTTCAAAATGAGAAACTTAAAACTTTGTTTCGCAAACCAAAATAACACAATTTAACCTTTTGCTTTTTTATCCTGTTTGAGTCCTATTTGCTGATTTTTGATTCAAATTCTCAAGTAGTGGTATTTGCCCAAAAAGTGCATTTTCAGCAGAATGAGCACTTGCCAGTGTTCCCTTACAAAGTGAGTTAAGTGCAGGAGGAGCTTATTTTTTGTAAGGAATTCACTCCTACGGCCTGGCGCATAGTTAGGATCTTCCAAGTGAAACCCTTCAAAACCTCAGTGGCTTCTTGCTAACACAGTGTTGTCTTCCTGAACCTGTGGATTAAGAAAATAGCACTGCTGCCAGGGTGAAGGGCTGCGTGTCTCGGTGAATTCTAGATGCTGAATACCAAAGGGAAGATGTTTAAACGGGATCTGGGGACCTGTGTGTGATTTTGGTGATGGCTGTGGCAGAAGCTTCAGTGCAGGATGTGCTCAGCTGCACGCTGCCGGAGCACCAAAGGTCTGAGGTGGCCACTGCTGACCCCTCCACCTTAGCACGGGCAGTTCTTAGCTCACAAAGCTCATTGGTATCCAAAAGTCTTCAGCATATCAGAGATGAAGGGATGGGAGGTGAATATCCACACACAGCTGAGTGGCACAAGAGCCTGGCAGCCCAAACTGCTTGTGTCAGAACCTGGGGGAGTGGTGGGGCTCCTTGGCACGGTTGGGTGGCTGCAAGGCACAGAGCTGCCCTGGGGTCACTCCTCTCCCTGTGAATTCACTCACCTTTGTGTTAAGCACAGCAATACATAGGCACACGGCGCTTAACCCCAAAGCAGCTCCAAGCAGTGGTCCCATACAAGTGGCTGGGGCACATGCAGGCCTGAGAGTGTTCATGCTGACCTCTAGGAGATAAATGTGAAGTTTGCATGTCTTAAATACTGGTCTCTATAGTAAACAACACGATACCTGAAGTGAAACCCACATTCAGGATATTGCCAACAAAGTACTTCCCTCGGGGATCTGCAGGCAGCGGGCAGAGCAGGGCCTCTCACAGCCTGACTTTCTGCTCTGTTCTGTGCTAGTGCTTCTCTATTCTATTAAACAGTCTAAATACACGGTCTTCAAATGAAGGTGCCTATACCTCCAATTTTTATTTATTTTTAATACGTGTATTTTGAAATAGATTGCTTCTTCCTTTGTGGTCATCCACTTCCCTGATAACGGCACAGACAAGAAAGGCATTAGAGAACATTGATCCAGTCGTGTCTTTTTGTTTGGAATTTTGGGTGGGTGGGGAGGGGTTGTGTGTGTGTTAGTTTTTAACACTGGTCAGCAATAATTATTTTAGCCATATGTTAGCTAAATAAAAAGGACAGATAATGCAAGATCTGTGAACTTAAGCATTTGCAGCACGCTGCTTAACCTGGTGTGTGAAAGGGAGCTGTGCTCAGCAGGAGTGTTTTGCAGCATTCCGTTGTTCTCCTTCCCTTGCCTGGTAGTGGTCAGGAGCATAATAGTCTGTAAAAGTCATCATAAATGATGAACAAAGCACATCGTTTTTAACAGAAATATATCCCTTTGTCGTTGAGAGTTCTGAGTGTGATCTGCGATACCAAAATATTTAGATTACTACGAGGCGTTAGTGCTGAAGATATCCACGCGCCCTGTTTTAACTGTTCCAAGTAAACTTTAGTGAATGACAATTTGTTGATACACAACTGTGGGAAAACACTGCAGTGCTCTAAATGTATATTTTTATTTGGTTTTGTTATATTTAGTATATGGGTTAATGAAAACTGGAGTGTTTACTACAGTTGGATCATTGTAATAGCATCTCTTACCTCGTCATTTTTGTCTGCTGTGAAAAAAATATTTTCTTTTTTTTTTTTTTAAATTGGCCATAGACAGTCAATGTTAACATTTAGACTCCTAGTAGCAGTAAATGCTGGGTTTTATATATATATATATATAAGAAAAACTTGATTTTTTTGCTTTATGAACTTATACAACTTTGTGATTTTTATCTGATTTTATTGTAACATAAAGTTGTTTTACGTAAAAATATATAGTTTAAGTAAAATCTCTTGTCTCACTGTCTTCATTGACTTCATCCTTTCCCTGAAGTGTGTCACACAGTTGTAAGGCTGAACTTGAGGTAATGCTATCAATCAGTGTGGAATGTGCTTTAGATCTGTGTGTATGCTGTAATGCCTTAGGTACATACTCTAAAAACATCATTTCCATGATGTGGGGCTTGGAAACCTTTTTCCTGCTCTACTGTTAGAACAGCTAGAAGGGGGTGCAGGGCTGGGCAGGGAGATAAGTGCTGAACTGGAAAAGGTGTACTATGGCATGAAATTTGGGACTTCACTGAGTAAGACCTATCACTAGAAGGAGACCCCTTGTCTCTGTATTTGGGGTTGCTCAGGACCAAAAGCCTCATGGAGTCCTGTAACTGATGGAGCAGCCCCAGTGGGAGCTGGAACTGTTCTGGTATTATCTTTGGAGGGATGAATGGGACCCAGGAATAAGCATCTGCTTTAAAATGTGAGGTATTTCAGCAGCAGTGTTCTTTATCAGCATCCAGAAGTTAGTAGCACCTTCTCAGCAGAGGCAGTTTCCCAAGGTGGAACGTCCATGTCCCACAGCCCATTCCTGGGCAGGGATAGCAGTGTGCTCCAGCTACAGATTGCTCTCAGCATCCATGTATTCATCGCACAGAAACAGTGTATGTCACCTTGGCATCAACCCAGGCTTCCCCCAAGGAATTTATAAGGTTCGAAGACTGTTCAATGGATGAGGTTTGTTGTGCCTTTGTTATTCTGGGTTACATGGCTGTAAATGTCAGCACTGGGGTGAGCAGGAAGCACGGCTGCTCCTGACCTTTCTCTGAAGCTCTTCTACCAGGAGCCATCCACAGCTCTGCCAAAGCAGCTCAGTAATCTGGGGCAGTTCCTGAGTAACCAGAAGCTGTGAAAGCAGCTCATATGCAGTGCAGTGAAACACAAGCAGTCGGTGGGAAGCACTGCTCCTCGCCGGCTGCCTGGCGCACGGGTGATGAACGCTCCCAGCAGGAGCAGCCAGGTCGGTGAGCTGAGCCGTCAGGGAAATCAGCTGCCACATGCCGATAATGCCTTCATTGTCGCTTCTGACTGGATTCCTATCAGGGAACTTGGAGAGCCTCCAAAACGAGGTTTGTACTTCTTGAGTTATTCATTAAACAGCTTTTTGCCGGGCTGTGTGATAGCGAGCTGTGATATGCAGCCTTGGGATTTCTGGCGAAAATACAAGTGAAGGTGAGATGAAGTTTCAGTGTAATATTTGACACATGAGCAGATGAATGACTTTGTAATATGTGCCCCTTTTGGTATTCTCCTTGTATCAGCAGCCCAGGAAAAGCTTAAGCCCTGACTTGGAGAAGAAGCCACCATCCTACCAGTGGGAGTCCCATACAACAGCAGTGTGCTGGGTGAGGTGAGCTCACCATGCCTCATGTAACTGGTGACAGGGATGGATTTACACATTACTCTCCAAATGCTTTTCATCTGCACCCTTCGTTGGAAGGTGTGAACAGAGGAAGAAGTCCCATGTGTTAATTATCTGCTGTTTTCATCATTTCCCATCTTCCAAGGAGATCCAGGCAGTGCATAAGAGCAGCACTGACCACGACCTGCAGCTGCGGTGCAGCCGTGATGCAGGCACTGATCTGCTGGCAGCAAAGCCAAACCATTCCTTAGAAGCAGTAGAAGTTCCCTGTCAGGTAGCTGCCGGGTCTCATTTCAGATGGCAGCAGTGGAAACAACCATCTGGATCCAGAAAACAGCGCTGTAGAAATGAAGCAGGGAGAGTGGAGCAGTACAGGGCACAGACTGCAGCCTGGCTGGGTGGCATCCTGGGATGGCAGAGCCTGGCCCGCTACAGCTCTGGCCCTGCAATGCAGTGTGCTGAGCACACCAAGGGTATCCCGGCCATACCTGGTGCCATGGACTGCCTGAGGGGTGTAAATATTTGAAGAACAGTTCTTGTCAGTGGGTTGCATTCAGATCTATGAGCAGACATATCCATCTGTACATGACGGGCATTCATTGGAGGGTCTTTTTTTTCTCTTTTCCTGTACAGTCTGCTTCCCTTGTTAGGACTGGTGGCCTACGGAAAAGAAATGTGTGGCAGTAATCAAGAGAGAGCTTGTCTCCCGAGTTTCCATAATTGGGTATGATTTGTTGCATATGCCCTGGATTGAGCATAATGTATGCTGGCTGGAGGGAATCCAGGCATACAGGGAATTATGAATAATACCAGGACGGGCAACCTTTTTGCATTACCGTGTCATACTGAATGGTATCCGTTTTCAAAGCTTTCCACTTTAAGGCTTTTGTTATTTGTTTCACTGCAGCCATGAGCCAAGGCTTTCCAATTGCAGTGGATGCAAGTTTGCACTGTTCATTAACCCAGAGATGAGTGATGCCAAACAGGATCCTGGAGACTCTTGAAGAAAGGACTCAGGTAATTAAGTATTCTTATCATTCAAATCTTGCTTACATATAGCAGTGCTGGGTGCATTTGTAGAGATAATCCCTGGCTCTGAAACCTGGAAAAGTGCAGTGATTCACTCTCTCCTCACACTGCAGAGGTCCCCTGGCCATCAGCACAGTCATTGCCGTGGGAGGGGAACAGCTTTAGGACAGCACTGGGAGCAGAAGAGGCAGTGACGCATTGCATGGCAGCCCAGCTCTCCTCTGTTAAACTGAGAGTTTGTATGCTTCGTGGGTTCGGATGTAAACTAAATGGGGTCCCAGGTCCCTAGGGATGCACAGCCTCAGCTTTCTGCTTTGTGTGTCACCTGGGGCAGCTGGTGACTGGGGGCCAGCTCTCTGAACTGACAAGGTTCTTGGGCAGACCCCAGGCAGTATTCTTCAGCAGCAGAGAGAGCTGCTGTTACTGGTTTGTCATTGGGAGATACAGCCAGCTGTGTCACTCCTGTTTCAGAAAGAAACTCTGCAGCTCTGTTTTTGGCTATAGATTGCTGCTCCCTTTTCCACCTGCCATGGAGACTGCTCCTTGCCATGTCCTCTGCTCCCTGCTGAATGAGCCCTGGTCCTTTGGAGGTGCCATTGCTGCTGGCTGAAGGCAGGGACAGAGACCAGTAGAGAGACCTGGAGGATTTGCTTGAGACCAGAGGGAGCCCAAGAAGGGGCCGGAAGCTAGGGCAGGAGGGGGCTGCTCATGGAAAATGAGCAAGTGTGGATTTTGGTTAAATACATTTTCCGAGCAGTTAGCAGCTCCTTCTTACTGCTACAGCAATGGCTTGCTATAGGCAGCTTGTTTTATGCAGCATTTTCACAAGTAGCTGAGCTGTTAATGTCACTGCTACCTGAGCAGATTTAATTCTGCTGCTTCTCACTTTCAGCTTAGTGTGACATGCTGAGAATGAAAATTGCATGCTTTTCCACCAGGGGAAAAAAAAAAATACCACAAAAAAATCGACTATGTTCTGGAGCAGTTTCCAGTGCACACTGTCCCCAGGGATTTCCTTGGGGAGTGTCAGGAGCAGCTTCCACTGCCAGGCCCTGCAGTGGCATTTATTAAAAGACACCTTCAATGCCATTCTCCTGTTTATCCTTGCTGTGGGTTTAATTGGAATGGTGTGTCCTTCTTTCCTACAGTCTCATGTTATTATGGCACACGGTGCACAGCTGTTCTCTGTTGCAAACAAACAGGAAGTTTTGGAATTAAAAATGCTTTTCAAATGGAAGCATGCATAACCTCAACTATCATTTTACTCAAAGGGTGCACACTTACTTACTTATCTACCCACTCCTTCTGTGAAAAGGACTGAAAGAAGCATTGCTCATCTTTCTGTTAGTCCTAATGAATGTCTTCATACTTAACAACTTAGTTTCTTTTGCTGCAGGTGTCCTGGAATAGATTTTAATCTTATTTTAAGGGATAAAAGGAGGGACTGGATGTGGGCAAAGGGGCTCCTGTGGCGTGAGTACCAGGGGGAGGCCAACAGAGTTCCCAGTGATGGGATTTCAGCCTTCACCCAGCTGGAGCTGGCAGTGAGTCATTCATAGGAGCACAGAGCACTGGGGTTAGAGGGGACCTTAAATCCCACCCAACCGCTGCCATGGGCTGCGTGCTCAGCGCATGAGCCCCAGCTCAGCCTGCCCAGGGCACATCCAGCCTGACCTTGTGCACCTCTAGGGATGGATGGGGCTCTCATATCTCATGCAAGTGGAGCAGAGGTGCATTATATGAGCCATACAAAGACCAGGTTAGGCCTTGCTTTTCGGTATGAACAGTAAATCAGTGTTGCTTCTTTCTCTCTTGGCTCTAACAAATAGCAGAGGAAAGCAAGGGTCTGCAGCACACAGTCATGGTGTGGCTGAGAACTCCTGTTCTGCTTGCAATGATGAAAAGTGAAACAGAGTTCAGTGTCCATGCCATATCGGAGCCATCCATCAGGCGCTGAAGCCTTGAACTGTACATTTATGGGATGGAGAAGTGATGCTGTGCAGCCTGCTGGCAGGAATTGCTCATGCCCTCGGGGCAGCAGGGGCACACAGGATACAGCCTGTGCCATGAATCAGTCCTGTGTGTGCCGGGGGCTTGATGACAGAAGAGCCTCATGCATCCTGAAAAGCAGTGTGGTGTCAGAACTGCTGACAAATCCATATCTGTGCTGCCATCCCCAGCCACTGCTGCGGGCCTGCGTGCGCGGGGCGCTGCAGTCCTGCTGCGATCAAAGGCCAGGCTGTCAGAGCAGAGCTCTCCCTGTCAGCCCAAGCAGTCTTTGAATACATTTATGTTAAATCTCCCTAAAAATACTGTCAGCAGTCCTAAGGTGGCCTGCCCACGCCGCCTTAGGAGCTCACAAGGCACAGCAATAGTAGGAACTGAGCCCTCACCATTGGGCTACAATGCAGCTCCTGGCACTATGAACTCTTTGAAGCCACACAGCTGCATTTGTCTAAACAAATTCTGCAGCTGGATGGTCAGGGCAGGTTGTTCCTACTGAAGGGTTTGTTCACTGGCCTGAGAAGGGGGTGCTTTATTGGCAATGCAAGGAGTCTCAGAGCTCAGCACTAATCCAGGCCCCCAGAGCTGCTTACCACAGGGCCAGCCGCTGTCCCTGATGCTCTTCAGCTCTTGTGCATTTACTAAGTAAGTAAGCAGATCTGCTTACTCCACAGTAAAACAAAACATTTGCAGATTTGTTATTGATTTACACATTTCAGAAATATTTGAGGAAAATAAAGGGATTTACATATATCCTTACTGCGAATTGCTGCCTGGGTGATACTTGCTACCACAATCAGAGTACTGTGGTGTTAGTGATGGTTGCAGCACAGCAGAATCCTAAAATGAGAATACCCTGAGCCCACTTCAGCTGTCTGGATATATTTTTATTAATGGTCAGCATAAATTCCAAAAGAAATTATGAATTAATTTTGTCACCATCTACCCAAAGTAGAAACTGTCCTTAAATGTAATGTAGTTGAGTTTTAAAGAGGCAGGTTCCAGACACAATGCAAGTAAATTATCTGATAAACAGTAGTTGTTAAACTCATGAGAGGAGCTAGTTCTCACTGGGGAAACACAGCTCTTTAGTACAGCTACATTCAAGAAAATATTCTATACAATATTTTGTCCTTCCTCTCTGCCAACACTTCAGTAAAACTGTAAATGTTTCATCTAGAAACACTCCAAGCTTCCAGCTAAAAAGCAAACTTGTCAGTAATTACCACAGCGGTGATTATCTCAAACAATAGCGATTTTTTTCCAAACAGCATTGCCATGCTCTTTCATAAGTGCACACCTTAAAACATAATGATAAGAGGAGTATCCACTGCAGTTCTTTGAGAGCAGACTGTATTAGACAATTAGAAATTTCTGGACAACAGAAATAAAATGAGATACCAAATTATTCCAAGTTTGCCAATCTGCCTTTATCACCACAGGTGACAAAGTAGATTTTCATTTCATTTTTCATTCCCAAAAAGCTTTTGTGATAGAATTACTGTAGAGTAACAGCTTGTAAAGAGGAAAGAATGTATGTTTCAATCTAGTATATCCAGTATTTTAGCTACCTTCAGCTATGGTGAAAGCTATATAGGATTAAGCCAGAAATATCTGTTAATGCAAGTATACACTGGAATATGACATTTCATGCAGAAATAAGAATCTGCAGCTCCTGTAGAAAGTCAACAGGACCCTTTAACTCTTCAAACATTTGTGCACTTTAAGAACACATACACATGAACATGCACACAATCTCACTGTTCCTTCATTTTGAAAGGCACTCTTCTATGACATGCAAAAATGAGATCAATACTGTTCCAGTCAGTAGTTTGCTACTCCAAATTGGTTAGCTGTCCCATTCTCCATTATTCTGATCATTGTTTTCCTCCTCTTCAGAATCAGCAGACACTTTCTTAATTCTCTGGATGACTGCTTTAATGCTTCTTTCTAGCTCATTAGTAGATTCTTTACTGACATCTTTGTCAGTATCTCTATTCACTTTTCTTAGTTTAACTCCTTGCCTTATGGCAGAGAGGATGTTGTCTTTCACAGAGGCATATGGATTTGGCTGCTCCACTTTACGAAGATGAACTTCACTGCGTTTTAGAGAAGCCAACACTTCATCCATTGTACCTGCAACAGAAAAGAGCACTGTTAACAGAAATAGGAAAACAACCACAATTACAAGTACAGAATCCTACCCATGCATTCAGGGTTCTTCCTTTCATCTTTGCTAGAGACAGAAAGAATAGTCTCTTCTGGCACAGACTCGTAGTATCTTCTGCAGTGCCATGCTCTGGCACTGAAGAGTTAAACTTTTGCATCTTGAGTTGAGAATCCAACACCTCCTCCAAATTATACGAGTTTGAGCACTAACGAAGAAATTATACACAAAGGAGAATGCTTCTTTTTCATTATAACTTTATGGCCTTTCAAAAAAATTTTATTGAACTAAAGAAAATCTCTTATATTCCATATTAGAAACAATCTACCTCTCCTCCTAGCTTGCTCAGATGCCTGCTGAGACTGTCAATTGCATTTTTGCTCAGACAAGAGAAAAAATGAAAAGATTTGAGTAGAAGGGTTTGAAACTACACCACTGAAGTCAGTGGGAGCCAGATCACACCCCAAGCAGGCAAGCAGACAGCTCTTTTCTGCATGGACTTAAAAAAACAATTCCTATTTTATAACATGATTTAAATCTCAAGCTATGTTCCAGAAATTCAGACCATAAATAACACCCCAGTGAGAAAACTTCTACTGGCTCTATTGATACTCACTGCAATTTGTGTTGTAGTCCTCTTGTTGGATTCACAGTCAGACTGCCAGAGAGGGAAGGCAGTTTCCCAGGACAGCAGTCCCATCCTACAGTCACAGGTCTGAACCACCTGTGCCTCATAACTGAAAGGATTTTTGCCACACACAGTACACACTGTTAGCTGATTAAGCTGATTCTTTCTGCTGAATCGTGTGGTACCTTCAGAGACTGACAGATGCTAGAAAAGGATGAAGCAGAGACCCACAAAGTTGTTTTGCAAAGCCTTCTAGTAAGCGAGATACTGGCAAGGCTGTTCCAGCAGCAATCAGAATACTCTGGTGTACAACTCATGTTACTATTCAAAGCCTTTTATGAGTATCTGTGGCAGAGTAATCCCATGGACCTCTTAGTCTGAAGTCAGCACGCTAATCCACTGCATGCATAGCAGTTTGTCATGCTAGCCTGACAGTGTTCAGCCTTCCAACTACTCGTACTTCCTCACACCTTGAAAAAACTCAAAATGCTTAAATTTCCTTGTACTTTCTGCCTGTGGTTTGCCTCTTAACTGAGAAGATACAAAGGTTGCTTAGATGTATCGTGAATAGTCCAAAAAGGAGTGCTCTGTATTTAAAGACCTGCTTCAGTTTATAGCATGAGCTCTACTGTGACAAATGGCAATAAAAAAAATTGTTGCCTTCCAACTTAGTTCAATCTGCCTGACACAGTCCGAATACCTGCTTGCTTTAGAGACAGAAATAAGTCTGTTAGCAGGATCTAACCAGTGCAGCCTTGAGAGACTGCTGTGCTCTATTCTCATTCAAACGACTGTGCTTCAATTGCAGAGTTCAGCCTCCAATTACACCTGCATGATCTGACTAACAAAGCAGAGGTGTAACAGAGCAGAATTTATGCCCTAGGAATGCAAATATGCCAAAGCTATCCATCTGCCTTTCAAACCCCGGTTGAATTCTGCATGAATTCTCTCAAGAAACCTTTATTTAGAAACCAAGCAAATTGTAAATGGACACAGGCTGTGCATACCTAGGAAATGCAAGCAGCCCAGCTGCTAGCTCCATAGTCCATATATCATAAAAACTAAAGTGTAGCCTTAGTACAACCACATATTTACCCACAGTGGTCTTTTGACTGGACAGGTGATTTATCCTCATCAAAATGAGTAACTCTTTTCAATTGTTGTAAAATTATTACCAGACTTACTTCTTCCATAAAGGTTGCTTACCATCAACATGAATAACATGAATAAATTCCCTCTACCTGGAATTTCTTCTGACACCTTTCTAACTCTTACAACAGCAGAATCTTCAAGATTCTGTCAAGAGAATGCATGCAGATTTTGAATTACTGCTGTGATTAAATACAGTTTAGTCTTACTAGTAAGGGCATACTTAATTAATCTAAGATTTCAGCAGAGATCCAAGCGCAGATGCTTTAACACATGTTCCCCAAAAACACCAAGTCATACACTCTGGAAGTCAGGATCCTGTGGAGCATATCAAACTGGACCAACTGATCATTTAGGATCCTGAGTTATGGTCAGTGTTACTGCGTGCTGATCTCAAACAAAATTTCTAAGAACTTACTCTCGAGAAAGCCTGCACAATATTACTGTCTAGAACCAGGGGAGAACTGAAGAATACCAGAAAGGAAGAACGAAAAACATCAGTTGATGTGAGCCTACTTACCTATGCAATTATTTATAGACCTCCTGGATGAGTCATCTTGTTTGTGCACTGCAGGGCTTTCTGAAGGGTCATCAGGTCTAAGGGGAAGTGGCTTGTCCTCTATTGTTGATCTTGTCCTTAAACACAGAGGTAAGGGAGGAGGTAGTGGTGGAGCAGGTGGAGGTGGTGGAGGAGGTGGAGGTGGTGATGATGGAGAGACCATCAGCTCACTGCTGTGCTTCTGTTGCTTTGAATCATCAGCAGTATTAAAACTCTGGACAGAGATATCTGTTGGAGTATTCTGTTGTGAAGTTTCTGATACTTGTGCTTCTACTAGTAGCAAGCTCTTTGGCTGCTCTGGTGCTGGTCTTACTCTTGGTGGAGGAGGAGAGCATACAACTGCAGCCTTCTGAGTGTTGCTTCGTGGCAATCTGGGACTGAGAGGCTCTGGATGAGATGTTTTCAGTACAATGTGAGCTGGACACTTCTGAAAAACAGATAATAAGGCAGCAGGTCACATCTCCATTGGACTAGACAAACAAGCATCCCCAAAGAGACAGAAAGCAGGAGAGCAGAAACCTGTACCATTCACCCACTCAAGAAAATTCAACACCAAACATATTTAAAGGATATAAAGGTGTCTCTGTCAAAGTCATTTCCTCTTCTTTGCAGTAGGCTCTGCACCTGGATACTACTTCCTCAGCAAGCTGCATTCTCTTTACTCATCACACGCAATCCTATTTCAGCCTACCCAAATGGTGGCCTTAAATTTGGACCATGCTCAAGATCTCTGATGTTGTGCTTTGATATCACGTGGGACAACTGTAGCCCAGGCTACTTACCTCCCTGAATGTCTTCAGCCTCTCCAGTGTTTTCTGACGTTCCTGGCTTATCCAAGCTTTTTTCTTTTTTTCTTCCTCTTTTTGCTTGTCTCTTTTCTGCATTAAAACACAAGTGAGTGAGCATTCGTGTGTGAAAAAAAGCTGTGTGAAAAAAATCTTCCTGATTCTTCAAGGCTGCTAGTCACTACTCACTATTTGTATGCCATGATGCTGTTGGAAACGTTTTTTCCACTCTTCAGCTTGTTGCAGCCTCTGCCGATGGCTTGCTTCACACTGATCCTGGTAGAACAGCAAAATTCATACAATCCGTGGTTGGTTCACACTCACTGTGTGCCACATGTGCCATTAACTCCCTGTGCACAAGCTGCTAACAATGACCACTGCCAAGTGCAAGACTGTGCCATGAAAGACAGCTAAGCTCAACAGGTGGCAAATGCGAGACACTGTGAAGGTGAGATGTGTGGGACTCCTTCAAGGCTAAAGCCAATTCAATTTCCTTATCCTAACTAATGATAGAGTTATTCATGCTACAGAGCGAGTGTAAACCCAGATCTGAAAAGGTGCTTCTGTCTTACGTTTAGCTTAAAATAAATAAAAGAAAGAAAGAGAGAAATCAGCAAAAAGGTAGCAACAAGCTCTGAAGAAATTTTACCAAAATATCACCTTATGGGAAGGTGTGCTAAGACTTTCCCTCTGTCCATATTAATTGCCATAGCTCCTATGTGCAAAGGCCAGGGAAGAAAATGTATGTGAAGCACAATTAGTGTCTACCAGGAATACCTTGCATTAGTAACAAAGCTGAAGCTGCAGGCTTCAGTGTTTTCTCCAGGAGTCGCTATTTGTCACTGTACAGGGGGGAAAATCCACATGACTGTGCAAGCAAATCATCTGGCATTTGGCTTTAGTGTTATGTAAGCAATAGACAGCAATTAAGTGAATGAAAATAGAAGCAAAGAAAGTGACTGTAGAGGAAGTAGCTGCAAGCAAGAGACAATGATCATTTGCATAACGTTCTCAGTGTCATTCCCACTATGTCCGTACTAGCTAGGAGTAAAAGGACAAAGAGATTTGAGCATGAGCTCAGCTCTCTGCTTCAGTGAAACTGTGCAGGTGTAAAATAAGCCCAGTTCACTGGGAATGATCACGAGATTCAGCTGGGATCTCACTTGTGTCTTCCTAGTGTTCTGCTTCAGAAGGTAAAAGAAAAAACTGTCCCTTGCACAGAACTGAGGCTGGAGAGAGAACTGCAGTAGTTAAATTTCCCCTCCCTTCAAAGGTAACATACCAGTGTGTGTGTTGCTCTGTCACTGCAGCTTCATTCATAGCAGGCCAGGTTTTCTCCTGTGCTGCAGCTGCTTTCTAGAAGACTGTCTGGGCAAAGCTTTGGCTGGCCACAGCAGGGCTCTGTATGATGCTTAGCTGACAGAAAAACACCACCTGGGTCACCCATGTCAGTCCGTGCTCTCAATACACTTGAGAGGCACTTGTACCACACAGCAGAACATAAAGTTGGCTTAAAACCGCATTGCCCCTCTTCCTGGTTTAGAGGCCTTGGCACAGAGTCATACATCATCTTCTACGCTCCACCCAAACCTTTCCTATTTGTTTCCTGTCCATCCCTCGCGAGTCAACACTCATGACACCAGCTACAGAAACTGCACATCTCCAGGACTGCATTTACTTTTTTGTTCCTGAGGTAGGCTCTCCTCGCACAGACAGTCCCACGCTTTGTCTCCAACTGCTTAATCTTCTGCCTCAGCACCGTCATTTCTGACAAGTTAGCGTAATGGTGTTCCATTGTCTGTTCAATGGCCTTGAGCTCCTCAGGATTTTCACATGTATCATAGTAAACAACTTCATCCTGTTTCTCTAAAAAGGCATTTGGTATTTTTTTAAAAGACCAAAAATTGCCACAGTTATTTAAACATTTAAAGAACTAATGACATTTTAAAAGCCACTGGAGGCAGTGAGTTAGTTATTAGAAAGTGTAAAGCTCCAGAGCTGAGCTTGGTCCTTTCAAGCTTTACACAAACATGCCACGCTACTCACAGAGGTGTTTTGCAGGATCAGATTTATGCTGTTAGCATTTGCTGTTATTTAGCTTCCTCTCTCAAATGTCTCCCTGTGCTTTAACTCCTACCTTCACCTACTGGAGTATTCCTGGAAAACTGAAGGCTGTTCTAAACGAGTAACTTATTTTATTGTTTAGCAGCTCTTAATTAAGCAACAAGCAGGAGTGATGTTTACTTCACAGGATACACAGTAACAGAGAACTCATCAAGGATAAATAAACAAAGATATCTAACTTGGTCATCAGTACATTATGAACAAACTTCTAAACAGGAATATAAGCAGCATTGAAGTAGCATCTAGATATAATTACTTCTTTTTGTCATTACAGGATGTCCTTTCCAATTTCTACATATTAAATTAAAGCAAACTTGTGATTAATTTCAGGACATATTTCAGTAGGTCACAGTATTACTGTTCCTATACATAGATAGTGTAACTGTGTGAGCAGAATTTGCAACGTAAGTTACTCCACAAACCAAACCAGTGCATGCATTTGTCATAGCTGCTGTCAAGATGAACTACCACTATATATTTAAATACTTGTGTTATCAAATTAGTGTCAGAAAACAAAATATAAGATAGTGCAAGAACACCAGTGCTTCCCAGCTATGCTTTCTACTAACAATACCTGAGTAGGGATAATCCTCTTTTTATTTTTTAATTATTATTTTAAATACAAAGAGCAGGTCACCACACTCCTGTTCTAGATATATGCTTAATTATTTCTTTATTCTTACCTTTAATCTGTCTCCTCAAAGTGTCCAACTGTACAATGAGCAGCATTTCTTCGTGTTTCAATACGTCAAGCTGTACATTATATAATTCCAGTTGGGTTTCATAATAATATATTTCTAGCTCCTCTGCCAGAGTTACATTCTCTTCTTGTTCCTTGAGGTCCTCCATCTGTACAGGCCCAAACAGAAGACAAAAAGCATTGGTAACAAAAGATACACACAGGAAACAAGCCTGCATGCATGCATACTTTAATCTACGAAGTTGCCCAGATAGCTGCAGAGCCTGGCCTACCTGACAGCTGCTGAAGTGTTTTGGTATGGAAATAACAGAACATTAGAAATGGGTTGGAGCAGAACACCAAGGAGGAGGCAGCTTTATTAGTCTAAAGATGTAGTTTTACCTTAATTCTACCAGGAAAGACTTCATTATGATCTGCACAAATAACACTACTACTCTTGAAAAATAAAAGTGTCACTGACATAATATTTGCCTTAATACTGCCTTGGTACTTGTATGGGCATCTATCTTAACCTTTCCTAAGGTGTTTCCATGTGTGAAGGAACAATTTTAAGAACTGGAAAAGCATTTTCTCATAACTTAAAACCACATTGAAAAAAAACTAGTTCAATCTTTGTGTTTGTTAAATTAAAAATTGATTGATCTTCCCCAAACTGTGAAGCAGCAACAGGTTGCTGTGTCATCAGTTTTAAAGTGCTGAAAAACATTTAGGGCAGCTCTGCAACCCCGTAAAATACATAGCATTGAATGCAAGTGCTTTGCTGAAAAAGGTCTCTCATTTTTTTCATAGGCAAGGAGTGTGAAAGTCTCCCTGTGACCCCGCTGGTAGGTTTTGATCAGCCTTTCACACGACACTGACAGCAAAGGAGGCTTTGCAGAGGCTTACGTTTTTCTGAATAGCAGCTCGTTTCTGTTTCAGGCATAATTCTCTTGCCCTTAGATGCTGAAGGGTCTCTTTAGCTAACATACATTTCAGGTTTTCTAGTCGTGGCAAAGCTGACGCCCAGGTGGCTTTACCAAATCTTTCCTGGTCTTGCTCCATCTGCTTGTGCATTGCTGCAGATTAAAATATTGCAGTAAGAGATGAGAAATGCAGAAAACCAATAGTTTGAGTGTATTCCTACCATAGCTGAAGTAGTAAAAATGCTGATGCTATCAAACAATGTCTGAAGCTTTTTTAAATTTAAAAAAGATTGCATTTACTATTTTGCATATAAGTACATTATTGATGATATCTTAGCAGTTACACAGCGATCTGCACAGTTAACATGCTGAAATCCTTCACACTTGCACACCAAGGATTAAAAGTGTGCATGCTTTCTGCTCAGAGGTTGGCAGCCATAAGTCTCATATTTGGGTGCATGCAAAATGCAAGCTGTAAATCAAATTAGTTAAAAAGATGTAAATCTTAGGTGAATAAAATGTTTCTTGAGCTGGACACTCACCCTAACCTTGGAGTTTAAGAGAGAGCAGTAAAGGCACTAAAAAAAGCTCTCAATACCATAAATCAAGTATTTAGAAACCTTTTGTGTAAACCATTCTGATTACCTGATAGAGCCTTCACAGTTTCCTTGAAGTACTTCACAGTTATATCCTGAATGGAGCACACAGCACTTTCAGCTCGCTTAGTCCATTCTTCAGCATCTTTTTGCAAAGCTGCTATTCTTTTAGGTCCCAAATTATCATACTGTAAAGACTTCTGCAAAGAGACAAAATTCTTTTATCAGCTGGTTACCACAGTGGTGCATCCTGCATTGTGCTATACTGACAGACATTCCTGGCAAGGCACAGCACATAGCAAGCATGGCCTCCTCCTCCCCTGCCACAAAGTGAACCACTCCTCACACCTGTGCATGACCCTGTTCCTCATTCTGAGCTAACTCAGAACCTCTGTTCCTTAATTATGACCTTGAAGTGTTCACTCTGGATTCATTTATTTCTTAAAATACCTTTTTAAACTACAATCTTAAAAATAATGACCAACTACAGTGTTTTTAATTGTTACTAAAAGTGACTCAAATACACTCTTCTATGTGCTATGTTCACTTCTATTTTTCCCTCATGTGTTGACAGCACATCACCCTGTCAGGTTCTCCAGCTTGGCAGTTCTTTCACACAGGAACAGGGATATAGAAAAGAAACATAGGAGTTTTTTCAAGTCCACAGAGAGCACACGTATTCAATTTCTTTTCTTTTTGAAAAGTATCTAGATTTCAAATGAGCCTGCACATCGTTCTAAATTAAATAGTAGCAAACGTGCTTCATCCTGTTTAATTTTCATTTTAATTTTTTAGTACAGCATACTGCATATTTTACCTTCACAGGTTTAGACTTTGACTTCTTAAAAACCTTCCTTAATCTAAAGTTAGTAGTGTTCCAGAAAGGATCAGAACCATAGCTCACTCTAACATGAAAAATCAAATAGTAGACAGCCCACTTTCCCAGGGACATTGTAACTATTACTGTGTGCTTCCAGTTTAAGATGTACATGAAAGGTAATGAAAAAAATGACAAATTTGAGCCTGTACTCAAACAGGTGTAGCACCAATACAAGCCTGTTTTCTTGATCAGGTCCACTCTGCCTTCTGTTTTACTTCCAGAGCTGAGCTGGTGTGGTGCCCCAGCACTGAGCAGAATGGCATTCTCACTGTCACAAACGGATACCACCGAAGGTAGCACAATGAAAGCTACTTAGGTCTCGAAGACAGCTCACTGGGAAGTAAACCAGCCCAGTGGAGCTCAGGGATGTTTTTCTATTAAGCCATCAAAATGGAGTGAAGGGGGACACTGGTGGAATAGAGCTGTGGTTCCATTCAAGCCAATACCACAGACTCAGAGATCTCTGACAGCAGCTCTGCCCCAACTCTGCACTTCTCCATCATATTCGATGGCTTCACAGGAGGAAAAAACAACAGCAGGTGAAAGCAAAACTAGGGATTATGAAGTGATGTCCTGCTATGGAACCTGTAAACTTCATAAAGACAGAACCTACCAGGATTTCCAGTCTGTACAGTGTCGCCAGTTCCCGCATGTCTCGGAAGGGCTGCAGCAAGTACTGGTAGAACTGCGTTGCCATGGTAACCAAATCCTGATAAGCTTCATCTTCTTCCTCATAAACCTTCATCAAAGCCACCATTGTGTCAGCGTTTTTATGCTGCTGAAGAACCTAGTGGGATAAAAAGTAAATCAGGCTTGGCTGCTTTTCATCTGTGTGAGTGGTAGAAGGCACCTGCCATTTGTCACTGGGTGAAATAGGCACAGCTTCCCAGCACCCCAGGCAGCCAGCAGCCACCCCAGCAGGAAATACTTTTAACGCCATGCTTATGGGCACTGACTACTCTGTATTGCATTAGGAGACTGCAAGAAGGATTATGCCCAGGACCTCCCACAGCAGCAATCCCAGCAGCTGTGTGCAGGTTACTCAGTCACTGCAACACAAGTGGTAAATGGTAATTCTGCATACTGAAAGGGTGAAGGTATTCTTAAACTAAAGGTTTCGTTTTCTTAAACTGAAGGTATTCTTAAACTCTTGCATCTCTTCCACAATTACTATATACCCACTAATAAGAAATGAATGTCTGGACCCCAGATTTCTGATTTCAGGCTTAGAAAAACCAGACTGAGACTTAAATAAAAATTCTACTCCTGATATGGCCTGCAGTTAGATCCCATAGTCATCTGCACAATTTCTAATAGCTTCCTCAGACCTCAGTCCTAGTGAGAGTAGATTTTATAACTTGTAATTCATGCAGTCAACTACTCTCTTTCTGACATATTTGATGTCTTTAGTTGCTCCTCTGACAAAACACAAAGCTGGAAGCTTCACCTGCTGTGACAAGGCAGCTGAGGCCACTGAGAACCACAGATCTCCCTGGAAAGACACTTTTTTGTCTATGGTTCCTTGAGGAAAGGAATAAAGTGAGAAAAAGCATCAGAAATGCTGGCTTGGTTGTGTTGCAACTTAGAAGCACTGAAATTAAATCATCACCCTTCCTCTTGCCAGCTGAGTCCGACAGTAGGAGCAAAGGTCCCAGCTGAGGAAGAATTTCCCCAGGGAAGCTCTGTGGAAGTCAGTTTGGAGGCACTGCCTGCCCGACCTCTGCAGGTTCATCACAGGCAAACAGCAGGACAGAACTGCAGTGTTTCTGGTAACCCCTTGATATCTGCAGCCCCTCATTCAGTCCCAGGTCTACTTTGAGCAATGTAAAAGACTTTCCACACTGGTTAGAATTCGCTTTTTGAAGGCAGAGGGATTTTTGCTTTTGTTTGGGTTTCTTGTTTGTTTGGGATTGACTGGATAAAATCCTTGCTTTTACACAATCTGCTGGTTTTTTCATGCAACTGCTCTGCTGTTGGGTGCCTCCTCTGGTTGTGCTAGCAGTGCTGCCCTTGGGTTTCTGTTCTTCCCAACACTTGCTGTCTTCGAACAAACCAACAAAAAACCTTATAGACAGTATTACTCTAGTACTGAACTAGTAAGTTCTGCATTCTTCCAAGTCAGTTTCCTGACTCAGAGGATTAAATATTTGAGAAGGATGTGGATGGAGAAAGGGAAGAGCAACTCTGCTTAGAGCCAGAAGATACAAGTTTTATTTCTGGCTTTGCTCAATGTAACTTGGTCTAGATGGGAATGGAATGAGCTTATGTCCCTGTCAGGCCTACACGGGCAACAAATCTCCTTAAGATAGAAAGTTACACTCAGCCACCAAACCCCAAGGCACACATCCCGGGCCTGCTGCACAGTACACAACGGTTACAACGTATGTCTAACCGGCCGCACGCTGCTACAGCCCTTCCTTGACAAGAACTGTAACTTTCCTACATAACACGGTACGAGAATACATTGTAAGCTAAAACTAACTTTCTAAAGAGCGACTTTCTACACCAGCAGCAGCAGGCACCCAGCCCGGAGTGCCCGCGGGGTCCGCCGCAGCACAGCCCGGCCCAGCCCCGCCCGAGGGCCCGTACCCGCCGCAGGCCGTCCTTGGCCCGGGCCAGGCTGCCGCGCAAGGCCTTCCCGCGGAACTCGTGCAGGCTCTCGAAGTATTCGTCGTCGCGGCGGTCGGCGGCGAAGAGGGCGTCCAGCAGCACGCGGCCGCCGCACAGCTCCAGCGCCCAGCCCAGGTAGCGCTCCAGCTGCCGGCACAACTCCGCCAACTCGGCCTCGCCCAGCGCCGAGCCGCCGGGGAACAGCACCGCCCAGAGCCCGCCCGAGGCGCCGGGCGGCAGCGCGGGCAAGGCGGGCTCCAGGCGCGGGCAGACGGCCACCAGCTGCCGGTGGACGCCGCGCAGGGCCGGCGCCGAGAAGAGGCCGGCCCAGCTCTGAGGGGCCCGCTCCGCCGCCTCGGCCCGGCGGTGGCAGGTGACGGCGAAGGCGCCTTCCGCCTCGTTCCAGCCCACCAGGAAGCGGAGGCGCGGCGGCGGTTGGGGTTCGGAGAAGGCGTTGTCGCGCACGGCCACCCACCCCTCCAAGCTGTCCGGCTGCGGCTCCATGATGGCGGCGGCCGCGGAGCGGGACGAATCGAAACTCTGCTCCTTAAAGGAGCCGCGCGCAACCGGCGGAGGGGCGGGGCCTGAGCGGAGAAGCGCGCTTTCCCATTGGCTGGCGCCTTTTGGGGGCGGAGCCGACGCGGAGAGGGGCGGGGAGAGCGGAAGAGCGCGAGGCCCCATTGGCTGGCGCTGTTTGGGGGCGGGACAGAAGCGGGGCGGGGCGGGGCGAGCGGGTCCTTGCGCTGTGGTGCGGAAATAAACACTTCGCCTGGAAAGGGCGGGAAGGAGGGGCGGTGCGTGAGGCGTGCGCGGAGACGTGGGGCGGGGAAAAAGAGAAAAAGGAAGAATGAAAGCGAGATGAAGGAGAAAAAGTCGTTATTTTCTGTACAAAGCAGCAGGCAGGGCACAGCAGGCTTCCTCTGACTCAGATCAGAGTCATGGTGCGCGCCCCATGGCCGTGGCCGTCTCCCTCTGCCGCTGTGGGCCACAACTAAAGCTGCTCTGGGCGCAGGATGAAGAGGCAGCTGTGTGCCAGCAGCTCTCTTCCAGCCATCGTTCCCTACTTCTTTGGTGTTCCCTTCTTCACTGTATACCTCCATGCTCCTTACCTGCAGTGCAAAATCCCTGCTCCCACGCAGCATGGCGCCTTTGGGGTTGTGTCTAAATAATGCCACAAAAGATGGTCCCCAAAAGCAGGAGTGTGAAATGAGGCAGAATCCATTGAGTATGGCTCTTCAGGCACCTAATACCTGCCCTGTGAATATCCCGCCCTTTCTCGTCAGTTGAATGATTTCAGGAGGAGGGCAGCATACAATAGCTAAGGTTGGAAAAGAGCACCCAATCCAACCAGAAACCCTTCCCCACGTGCCCCTCAGTGCCACATTTACCCTGTTCTTTAACACCTCCTGGGACATTGACTTCCCCCCCCCCCGGGCAGCCTGTGCCAGTGCCACTCCTTCAGAGAAGAAGATATTCCTGATATTTAATCTGAATGCATGTGTTGGCCTTCTCCAAGAAGCTTCTCTGAGCCTGAGCCTGCAGGCCTCACAAGAGAGCTTGAAGTGACACAGCTTTTTGTACAGCACATATCTCTCGCTCAGGCTTGTGATCAAGGCTGAATTTAATTTACGGTAAACAAAACACTGTGTTCTGGTCTCTGGAAGTAAAGCTGACACTACTAATTTTTCAAGAGATGAAAGCCTGTGAGATATTGTAGATTAACAACAAAGAGGCATAAATAAGCTCTCTGAAAAATTAATAGAATCTGTCTGACAGCATAAATGTTAACATTCTTGCAAAGGCTGCATCATTTATGTGAAAACATATCTGTTCTGATCTTCTGATCTTACCGATGATAGAGACACTATCAGCAGTAATGAGATTAGGACTACATGGGTAATTAACTTGTAATTCCTTACTGAAGCAGCCAACAATTGCACTGCTAAAAATGTGAGGAAATTACACCAAGTGTAATTGGATGGAGGAAAAAGCAGAGCTCTGTCAAAATGCAATAGACGTTTCCCATCCTACTGTCCTTTGAGCTCAAGAAGTATGTGCTGCAATGTTCTCAAACACTCTTAAACATTTCCTGCCAGCACGGTTAGCTCACTAGCAGGTTTACAAGCAGAACATTGTGTATTCTGGTCAACTGAAAGGTTTGTGGATTTGAGTGGGCTCAAGTAATCACAATGTTCAGCAGTAATACATGCCTGTTTTTTATCAGGTGATCCACTGCTGAGCACAGACTGAAGGGTTATGTTTCTGTGAAAACCCTCCCCTGGCTTGGCCATTAGCCACTTGCTTCACTATAAATAGCTTTCCAGAGGCCCAGCATACGCACACAGAATGAGGATGGTGTAGAAGTGCATGTAATGCATGACTTTTTTTTTTCCTAAATTCTTGTGTTTTTTATATTTTCCTAGATATCTTTTCTAGAATCCAATCTTGATTCCAAATCAAATCACTAGCAAAGTTTCTAGTGATTTGATACACAGATTTTACCATAAAACTTTTGCAAAGAACAACACAGACTTTTCCATTTAACTGTTCTGCTGTATGCACGTGTATATCCATTTGAATTTGTTTGTGAAGAATGCACATTTTTGTATGCAACACAAGATAATGTACCTAGAACCACGGCCTTGGAAATCATGTCTAGAGTCATAACTGCAGTCTGCTGGGTTTGTTAATATCCGCTCTAAAACTGTGCTCTGGCTTTCGAGAGGACTCTGTACAAATGTTCCTAGTACACTGGCTCCAGGAATTGCACAGAACCATCAGAGCCTTTTCTCGGTGGATGGCGTTCGTCCTGGTGACACTCAAGTGCTGTGCTGCTCAAGGACAGCTGGGGCACATCTATATTTGTGCCGTTGCTCATTGCTGGCATGTCCCTATCTGAGGAAAGAGGCAGTCTAGAGTTACTGCAATAAGTCTTCCAACTGCAGTCATAGGAAAGTGGCAGAGAATTGCTTTTGTGTGAATTAATTCTTACTATAGGGAATAAATGTGAAGTTTGATGTCATCTGAGCTATCAGAAGAATTTATGACGTCTTAAGATAGAAGGCAAGTTTTTAGGTAGTAACATTCTTTGCTGTATTTTTTTGATTATTGATGGTCACGGACTTAAACATTCTTCACTGTAATTGTATCTGCGTCTGTAAACTGAGCAAACATATCATCTGAAAATCTTATTTAGGAAGCAGGGTTCCAGACAAGCTTAATTATGCTCATTTTAACTTATGTAATTTAACTTTATTTTGGTAGGAAAAATACTTGTTCACTTTTTTAGTTAGTTGTAGCTTGCAAAGCAAGCCTTATTGTTGCAATTATGGGGAAAAAAGTCTTTGTGGGAGCCAGACAACACTTGATGGTATGTTTCAAGACCTTTTCTGTATTCCGTATGGTAGAATTTGCATGATTTATTTTATCAGCTCTAGTATAAACAATGGTATTTCTGCATAACTTACGTGTTTTTTGTCTGTAGTGTGAAATTGCTAGCTCTAGAATCCACATTCATTTCTGCAGTGCCAGAAGAAAACAGTGAAATTCTGTGTATATTTTCTTAGAGGTCTAGGGGGCTGGACTGGTCTCAGTCATTGATATCCAACTAGAGAGTGGGAAATTTCTTAGCATTTTTCAGCAGTTCAATAAGTAGATTTCTAATAAGTCACTGAATTTGTTGACACTGATAGCTAAGTAATCCTCAAAAATATTAGTAAAATATCGATTAAACAAATTTGAGGTGATAGCAAGTACTTGTAACTATGAAGACTGTCAAAAGTAGTTTGAAAGCAAAGCTTATGTGAAAGCTTCTGCAGAAGCTCCTAAAATCCTGATGAATTACTGAATTTTTAGCTTTTGGGGGTTTTCATTTGTTAGTTTCTTTGAGAAAATGGTTTCCAAGGTTCTGTCTGTTTCACTGGATTAGGACTAGATGTAACTATAGATTCATTAATACTTGGCTGAAATATTTGCATGAACTCTGCTCATTGTAGTAGTCAATTGCTAGAAGAACAGAGCTGAGTAGTTTTGCAGCCATGATTTTGTTGAGCAGTGGAGGGCTGGGGGGATGTTGCGGCTCTGACAGAGCACCTGGTGGTCTCCCTGTACCAGCATTATTTCATTTCCTGTTATTAATAGCAGGATGTGGGAAGGAGTGGACCTGAGGAGTCAGCATTAAGATTGCCTTTGTACCTTTAATGTTGTCCCACATGCATCTGCTTTATCATACAGCTTTGCATTTCATTTCCATATGCTCCCACATTGCACAGGATGAATGAAGTGTGCAAGCTCTGGGTCAGAGCAGGCTTCCCTCAGTTCAAGGGTCTGCCTTGCTTCCTGGAGCTTCCATGCTTTCCTTCCATGCTTTATCATGGTGATCATCATGGATCTTTTTCTGCAAACTTCATTTATGTTTAAAAATATACTTTCACAACACCTGAAATCCCCAAAGAGCAGTATTAATCCTTGTTTGATGGGATGGACTGGAGAACTGGAGTGAGAATAAAGCTAAAAGGAACAAGTTTCAATTTCAAGAAAGACAACCTGAAAAATCAAAAACAGGATTTTTCAGGTCATTAGCTAACATTTTATGGGGCATCAGTGGTCACAAGAGGGGGCATCCTACAGGATTCCTGAATTACAGTTCAGAAACAGAGCTGAAGGGTGAACAAACCTCGAAACAGTCCATCTCCAATTGCACCTGAAGCACATCCCATTGTAGAGCTGAAGATGGGACTACTCCACAGTTTGGAATTCAGATGTCAGGTCACAGATGAGCCACTCAGAAAACACAAGATACACAAAAAAGAGAGCTCTCAGCTGTACTTTGCACAGAGGTGAGAAAAGCCAAGCATCCCGTTAGGAAATGAAGCTCCTAGCTTTAGCCTTTCCCATGCCTACCTCTAGGCCCAGAGCTCTCCTCAGCCAAACCTATTCCTTTCTACATTTTTAAGCAAGAACATATGCTTGATATCTAAGTATATAACTAGTATTTGTCTTTTATAGGACTGAGATTCATTGCCTCAAAAGCCTCACAGAGGATACAAATGTCATCCAGATCTGTCAGTGCAAGAGAGTATGAAAATAGTGACCAATACCCTGGTCATTCTCCACAAATTCCAAATTCTAGTGAAACTGAAGGCTTGATATTTTATCACATGGATCTTTATGGATCGAACGAGAGGTTTGATATCTTTCCCGAAGAGCCATCTGGTCAAGAAAGCAGATTTCTTGGGAATACCAGAAGGGAATCTGCTTTGAGTAGTGAAAAATGTCAGAACTCACAGGAAGCTAGGTATGACTTGGAAAAGGAGGTTGCAGAGCTGGCCAAGATGTATGGGCTTGATGAGGACAGAGAAAAAGAGCTTGAGCTTCTTGGAGGACATCTGGAGACAGTGGGCAGCAAATGGCTACCCACTCACACACAAAAAGCAGGATTGCAAGACTCTGTATACAATGGATCAAAAAGCAGCTCTCCAGGGAAAGATCAAAGTCAAAGCACGAAGCACCAGGGGCTTCCTGATGAGGTTCCTCAAGATGAAGATCAGAGCAAAGCCAGAGCAGAGGATGAAGCTGATAGCCACACATGGTCCAGAGAGGGGCTTAGCAGCAGTGGCATGTCAGATGAGCGGAGCAGCCAGGCTGTCAGTGAGGAGGAAGAAACAGCAGATGTTTTTTGCTGTACATGCAAGATACCAATCCGAGCTTTTGACAAACTGTTTGGTGAGCACAAGGATCATGAAGTGGCTCAGTTATCCAGTGCTGTGGAAAGCGAAAAGGTAAGAATAGAATAAGTGTACTGTGGCGCCTCTAAAAGAGTGTTTGGACATACTGAGATTCATGCTGGGTTTTTCTGGTAGGAGGAGATTCATAGAAACATGTGCAAATTGGAAGAGCAGATTGCTCAAGTGGAAAACTTTGCCAGCCACTTGGAGGAGATCTTCATTACTGTAGAGGTAAGGCATTTCTCCTTGGGTTAACACTTTGGTACTGGGGTGGAACTGTTTTGACAGAATCACAGTATCTTGTTTTTAACAGCATAGGTAATTACAGTGACAGAGCACAGAGTTATCTTGGGGTTTGCCTGGACTAAGATACTCAGGAAAGTTCATCCCAATCATTCATCATGTTTTAGATGGGCTAGTAAAAACACATTAAACCACTTGCATTCAGAAATAAAGCCACCCCCACTCAGAGGGACTTGGTTTTAAGTGGCCAAAGACCTGTGATCTAACAAATCCATCCACAGTGTACCATTTGTGTTCACAATGTTTCATTTACAGAAGCCTTTGTACCAGGTGCATCAAGATGCAGCACTTCAGGCTTTGTGCTCCTGTATAGCTGATATCAGCTTGGCCCTGGGAAAAGGGGCCCAGCTGACTGCAAGTCAGATGGAAGTAGTAACTCAAAGCACCTACTGTCTTTTCTCTGTTGCATGTGGTACTAAAGAACATTGGTGCCTGAGCAGTGGGCAGCTGCTGGCAATAGAGTCTTGCTGGCTCCTTCAGTCTTCCTTCCTAATGCTTTCTCCAGCAGTGAGTGAGGATACCAGCATTAACTGCTCAGCTCTCCCTGAGCAAATCCAGAGATCCAACTGGGTTGCCATGGTTTCTCTAGTGAAAGGATACGCTTGACTGTGTAGGTGGAAATACTTGGGAGATTATGGCTAGGATATTTCCCAATTAGTGCTTCCCGGGTTTAGATTGGAGACAGTTCTGATGCTTTTGATGTCTGGAACCAACTCTGACACTCTCTTTTGCCTCAGTGGGGGTGAACGATTAGAATAAACACTTAAAAATGCAAATCAGTCAAGTAGCACATTCTGTTTATTGCCATTGCATCCCTGGCAAGGAGAATTTTAGGCAGGCCCAAGAAAGACTTTGGGTGAGTTATGATTCAGGTCTGACATCAAACAACATAATCCTAAATGCCTTGCAGGAGAATTTTGGAAGGCAGGAGCAGAACTTTGAGGTGCATTACAATGACGCAGTGCAAGTGCTTGCTCAGAAATATGAAGAACAGTTGGAAGCACTGGGGGAAGAGAAGAGGCAGAAGCTGGAAGCACTATATGAGCAGCTGGTCAGTTGTGGGGAACATCTTGACACCTGCAAGGAGCTGATGGACACAACCCACAAGCTTTACCAGGAAAATGACAAAGTCAATTTTCTGAAGGTAAAGAGCTTTGACTGACAAGACCCCTTCTAAATGCTTTTTGCAGCTTGCAGGTAGCTTCCACCTGGGAAGTCCCCAAGCAACTTTATCGCTTGAGAGAATTTGGGGTGCCTGGTCCATGTGCTGTCGCTGCTGCAGGTGTTTGGCATGGTCACACTGACTTAGTAGGGCAAGACGATGGGGCCAAAATACAGCTGCAGCGGCAGATGTTTGTCACTTGGTTGCTCAACAATTTATGAGTCTTGGAAGGATTTAGGGAGAAGACACCTCTCTAAAAAACTTACCTCAGGAAACTGGAAATGCTCAACAGTGTTCACTGCCTCATTCAGGCTCAGTGCTGTACACTAGAATCACAGCAGACAGGCTGATGCATCCACTTTGGAAGATGTTTCTTTTTCTGCTCATTTTGTTGAACAGTTCAGCTGAACATGAGGCTCCAAACCAAACAAATCATGAGTTCCCACAAAGCGATGGATGAATCCCACTGTCAAGAAGGTGTTGAGACTGTTTTTCTTACCAGGTTGAAAAATAATTGAAAAAAAAATACAAAAATTTTCACTGCTGATTAGTGATTGCTCTAAACTGAGCTGTCCTGTGATGTGGCTAAGAGGGAGCATTTCTATAGCACAGCCACAGTAACTTCTGAACACTAAACAAAACACCGCTCCAACACTTCCCATCTGTTCCAGTGGAACAACTTCGCTGTGTCAGTCCAACCAGTTGGGCTCTTTTCATGGGCTTACTTCTCCCTTTGCATCCCTGGCAATAACCTTATCTTCTCCTTAGCTCATTGTTTTACATTATTCATAAGAACCATTGTTCCAGTCTTTTAGGGGTGGCACTGAGGGTCCTCTCAATGAATAGCTTTTGCTCTTGAGCTCTCAGCAGCTTAGATCTCTCCAGGGGCCAAATGTCTGCCTTCAAGAGAAAAGGCCACTCTGTCCAACCAGCTGCAGAGCAGCACTGGCCCTGGGTCTCACAGACTGTTCACAGTATGGCTCCAGGTTGGATAAATTATGGTAGTAATTCTTAGATTCCTTCCAATGCAGATCCTTTCACAGTTTTTTTGCCGACATCATTGGCTTCTGTTTGTAAAGGATCTGTTGGGACTTTGGACACTTGAGGAAGGAAGGAGTCTAGAGTCTAAATGGGTAGATGCTGGTAAGTGCTTGATACTGCATGCTATCATAGATTGACCTAGGATCCACTAGAATGGGCTGCTACACAAGGCTTTGCTCCTAGGGCTGAGTGAGAGCTGATTAGCTCACTATAAAGGCTGCATTTGGAACAAATTCATATAGCACGGGTCAACAGCACAATGTAGTCTGCTTTGGCCTTATGCAAAAAAAATGTATCTTTTCTGTCTTTAATGCAAACTCTCTTTTTTTCTACAGGCAGCAGTAACCATGGTTGACAGGTAGTATTCACAGTCTGGGATTTTGTGTCACATTACTTCCTGCTAATTTGATCTATTATTGGAGACAAATTGCATGTTCTACATTCCATTCAGGCACGCAGATTTCACCTAGCTAGTATTTCTTGTTCAAAATGCAGCAAGAGAAGTTGCTCTAAGAAGTTCAACATTCAAAACAAGTTTTGAGCTAATTTCAAAAAAAAAAAAAAAAAAAAAAAGAGAGAGCATGAATAAATCACTGTTTCCAGCTTAGTCATAAGGAATAGATTTCAGTGACTGAGAAACAGGATTTCTAAAGATTTTGAAAGAAAGGCTCTGGATACAAATCTGCCTAAAACTGGCCTCCCTAACTAAACTAGCAACAAGCTTATTTATACATTAATATAGCAGGGTAGAAAGTCAAGCTGTGGGTGCTCAAGACAGATTGTGAAAGGTGTTACAGCAGCTGGAAGAAATCTTACAGAACGCTAAATCATTTGCAAAAAGATATATTGACTGTCATCCATGATGAAAACACACAGAAAAGATACTCCTCTGTTTCAAATTTACACCACCTACAACCATGAAGTCTTGAATTAGTAACAGAGTCATGAATTCTAAATAACAAGATGAAAATCATGGAACTAATGGCTTGCTTCCCACCCAGGGCTAGGGGAAGTCTCACCTCAGTAGCCTCACTGCAAGAGTAGAGCAGACAAAGTACAGTCCTTCAGTCCCATCTGCATCCAGCTATTTGGATTTGGCATTTTGGAGCAATAATCTGATGTGTGGCCACACATGTCCAAGCAAAGAGCATGGATATGTGTATAACTATGGAAAGATTGTTTTAAGGAAATAGCTGTTTTGAAATAGAGTTTGCTGTTGACAATAGATTAACATAGAATGGTATCTCCAATACTGTGACACTTCCAATTAAACATTTTTTTCTTATTATTTTAGATTGAAAGAATTCTTAAAGAAAGAAGTGAATTTAAAGCTTTCAACACAGCCAGACTTTGAAGAGCGTGCCATAGATTTCTCAGAAGTTGAACAATTAATGAACTCCATTAATACTATTCCAGGTATTCTTCCTATCAGATAATTATTTTAGACCTATTTACATTTAATTAAATGTGTGCATTAAACTGAAGCCCATTACTTCTTTTAGAAGAAAACTGCAGAGGCGGATTTAGCTTCCCTCTAGTTCACCCTCTTGATATTTTTTGTTTGCTTATATGTACAGAGATTCAGGAAGCTATAATTGGATTTTTTTTTCATTTGTTTTCAGTATAAAATTACCATAAATTTCAAGTTTGGTCATCTTTCTTTTTGCTGGGTGATTTCCTAGAAGACTCACAAAGACTTGCCCCTTCTGTTCAAGTATCAGAGCAGATATGCAGAGTTTGGTGATAAATTGTCTTTGCTTGTAATAGCTTGAACAAAGTATAGAGCGACACCAGACTGTATTAAACAGCCTGCCTAGCTTTCATATGACAGTAGCTTGCTTCTCTGCTACTAGGCAAACTTTTTCCTGTCACCTACAGGAACCACAGCAAAAACCAAATTCATAGTGATTAAAAAAAAAAAAAAAGATGTGAGAGAGTAAACCATTTCTGGCAGTATTTGCCAGTGAGTAACAGATCATGCTTCTTAAACATTGTTATACATTCAAAAAATGACCCATTTTTCTCCTGTGCAGCTCCTTGTGCCCCTGTGATGAATCCTCAGGCTCCCAATGCAGCAACTGGCACCTCACTGAGAGTTTGCTGGGGCCTCTTCTCAGATGACATTGTGGAGTGCTACCAGCTGTGCTATAAACCAGTGAGCACTGAAAGGCACAGTGATGAACAAACAGGTAAAGGTGACCGAGAAACACAGGGACACTTCATTCCCTGCTGACAAAACAACTGGTTCCAAAGTGCTCCTGGATTTTGCTGTAGCAACCAGTGACCCTTCTATAGCTACTCTCCCTGCTACCAACATATGTGCCACCATAGCTCGAGCTTATGGCTTTGTCACTCATCCTCTGCCAGGTCTTCCACGCTGCCAGCTGCAGCAGGACCCATCACAGAAACAAAGACAGGTCCAGGGGAGCAGGTGGGATGGCAGGAATGGGAAGGGAGCAAAGGATAGAGCCAGGTCTCAACAAAAGCATTTCCTTTCAGGAAGGCAGAAACTGCATTTAAGCACACATTCACCACATCAACAGCAAAGTACTGTATTTTTAGAAAGCAAATCATCATATTATTGGCATGCCTGCTTACACCCCACAGTCATTTTACAGTTTATCTCAACGCTAATAATAGGTTGTAACTCCCCATTACCCACACACCCAAAAAAGAATCATCGGACCATCCAAAAATCTCCTGGGTTTATGATAAAACTGCATTTGCTAATAATAATTACGTTTCAAAACCTTTTACTGAAAGCACACAGAATTTCTCCAGCTAGAGAATTCCACAGAGTGCCAAATAGAAGCAGAACGTGTCCAAATTTCATAAAGCAAAGAATGAGAACTGAGTAGTGACATTGCTTCAGCTGGGATGAGCTGACCAGATGGCATCCCCAGTGTGGGAAAGGGCAGGAATTAAAAAAATAAATAAATCTACAACAGGTGGGTGGTTTTCCTTTTTCCTTTTTCCTTTCCTTTCCTTTCCTTTCCTTCTTTTTTTCCTTTGAGTGATGTTGCTCCTAATGAGACTGAAGCTTTATCTGAGTTCTGCCTTGTTAGAGGAAGGCATGGTGAAGCAGCCTAATCATAGGGTAGGGAGAACAGGAGCTCTTGAACTCAGCACACAAAATAAGCCACAACTCCATTATTTCAGGGGGCTCTGAGGGAGGGTGGGTAACTGTGTAAAGGCAGTCTAAATGCTTTGTTGTTTCCATTTCAGAGCATATGCTAAAAGTCAAAGAAACATACTGCACCATTTCTAATCTGTTGCCAAATACGCAATATGAGTTTTGGGTCAGTGCTTTAAATGCTTCAGGCATCAGTCCACCAAGTGAAAGAGCTGTTTATGTAACAGGTAAACATTTTTGTTCTTGTGACTGTGTGATCTTCATAGTGGAATGCACAATAGCCTTTGGATTTTACACCAGTAATGCTTTCTGGGTGCTTTGTTTCCTCTGGTGTAAGTTTTCTGACTACAGCGGAGTTTCTTACTTTTATTTGGAGAGCCTATCAGGTCAATTGCCCTGTTTTAGAATTTAAGGAAGGGAAGGACAGAGATAGAATAACTTATTTAAGTATAAGCTTATAGGAGACCTGGGAACAGGGCTCAAATCTCACAATCCTTCCAAGTGGATGCCAGTCCTCCTTTTACTGCTCTGTAGGTATTTTGTGAGGTCACTTGCTATGCTGTCCTTTGTAGTTTAGTCAAGCACATTTTGATTACTATGGCTTGTCTTCAGTAATGCCTCCTGCAGATGAACCACAACAAAATTAAAAATAGATCCCTATTCCCTTTTGTGAAATTCTGTCATCAAATTGAGAAAGTCAGAATGAGACTTACAAGCATTCATTCCAGAAATCTTTGACATCTTAGAGCAGAGAAGGAATGCACCTTTACAGCAAAGGTAAAAACAACAAGAGAAAGGATGTATAACCTGTCTTTGTCATTGCTCATTCTCTAATTATTTTGGAAACATTACAGTCCAAATGAAGTTTTTGAATAGTACTACTGAACACCACGCCTGCTGTTTATCGACAAACTGGGGAGGTAGCTTTCTTTGACAATATGTTGCTCTACAAATATCTACAAGCAATTGCTTAAATTGCTCTTTTGCCCATTTTTTTTAGCTCCTTCACCACCTATAATTAAGAGTAAAAAGATACGAAGCTGTGAAAACGCAGCACTTGTGTGCTGGGAATCTAGAGATGTAAATCCTGTCGATTCCTACACAGTCGAACTGTCCAAGCTGACAGATGAAGAAAATGGTGACATTATTACTGAGTGAGTCGCTGTTCTACCAAGTCCATAACTTGTAGTAATGAAACCATTTCAAGTCACGTGGCTTCAGGTAGCACTAAGAAAGGCTCCACAGTCCTTTGGTCAAAAGCCAAAGGCAATGTGTTTAGAAAAGCACAAGTCTAAGGCTGTGCAGAACAACTCCTGGGGAACACCGGACAATACTGTGCTGAAGAAATGAATTTCATGATAAGCATTTTAGTAGCCTATGATTGGACTTGTTTGGGGTAGAGAGTAGAAAAAGTCAGATGTGATTAGGAACTAGCCTTGACATTGTCAGTAATGTAACATCAAGCACATACGTTGAAGCTTTGGATTCTTAAAAAATGTACTGGATTAAAGTCATGCCAAACCACTTGGCTATGGAGGTCCCAGAGTGGCACTGTAAGTAATGAGCAGCTGTGTTAGCTCTGCATTTCAGTATCCCAGGGTACAGTGAAAGAATCTTCTCATCCTTTTTTATTTTTTCACTATCCTTAACCCAGCCAAAATGGAGGAGTACATAAAATCCAATCACAAAAATCCAGTTCTGTTACAATGACAATCAGATACCATCTCCTTCCCTGAAAAACAAGCTGGATTTGTCAGTTCATTCATCAGATTTTAAGGATAAAGGAAATTTAAATGAAATATTCTTGTCAGTACATTTAGCTATATACATGATTATGGAAAATGAATATAAAGGGCATAAGGGGAATGGCAAAAACAGAAGTAAAAAATCTCAGACTCTCATATCCCTACTACTGGCAACTCTTTCCCCCCCAAAAAAGAAGCTTTGTTAAAGAATTATGAAAGAAGCTGATTGTGTGATTTCTTCTTTGTTCTGAAAAATAATCTTAACCTTGTTCTCCCTTATCATTTTCCATTAATTTATTTTCTGTAGATCTATTGTTGGTATTCCTAACTGTGAAGCCCTAATTCACCTGCAGCCAGCACAAAGCTACCACGTTTGTGTTAAAGCCCTAAACCTGGGTGGTTCCAGTGAAAGAAGTGAACCTGTCCTGATACACACCACAGGTACTGTACAGCACGGGTCAACTCCCACTGCCTACTGTGGCATCAGTTATCTCAACAGAAATCTTCCTGCTGTTTTCAGTGGTGTCTGGATCAGGTCCTAATCTCTTACTTCTAATTACCCACCTGGTAACCTTTTAGAACTGAAACCAACCCCCTCCTATCCCTTACCCTCTCCTATTACATCCCTAACACTCTCCCCCCCCCAAAAAAAAAGCCTTTTGCAAAAGTGCGTTGCTTTAGTTCTGTAATATAAAAAGTGTTTTGTTCAGTTCATTTGAGACTTGAAAGTTACTAATTTCCAAACGTTAAATAAACTAGATCAACCCAGTGCTCCTGGATATCATCACTAGCTTTCCAAGTTCTGATGCACCAGGAAAGAGAAAGTTGAGGTGCAATTTACCTTGTAATGCAGCTGCTGGAAAGTATGGCTGAGATAACTGTCAGTTTCCAGAATAATACAGACATACAAAACTTCCTGTGTATGTATTATCTCCAGCTTGGCTAAAGGAAGCTCTGAAGGCTTCTTCATTTGTTGGAAAAAGGCAATCCAGCATTCCACTGGAAAATCTGGCTTTGGTAACTATCACAGTACTGTTATCATCTCTGCTTTTACTGCCACACTAAACAAGCATTTACCATCTCCCCCAAGGGGAAATTAGAAGCTCTTTTCCCTCCCTATCTCTAATCAGAGCTCAGATTAATGGCTCATAGGTAGACACCTGTTTTCATCTTTACCACCACTATAATGGAGTTTCAACGTCACTGGGGTGTCCCAAACCTCCAATTTCATTCACAAATGCATTTATGCCATACTTGCAACTCTTCTGCACTTACCTTCTGTGAGAGATTTGCAAACTGTTTTTACTCAGAAAGTTGACCCATGTAAGTAATTAATCTACAAATGAGCTTTAACACAGCTCTGGCTACACTGGTAACACATCAGAAAAGAAATGATCATTCTTAAAACCCCAAACAGGAAGGCCCTAATTGTGTGACTTTAGTTTGTGTCTTTTTCAACTACTTAAATCAAACTCAGTATTTGAAATTACTCTTTCTGCTAGCACAGCATATGTTTGTTTTCAGCAGCACATGCCTTTAATTGCTCTGTCATTGTATTATATTTGCACTGAAGTAACTTGCAGCTTGATTATAATTTTGGATTAGCATGTTGCGATTTAACTTCTCAGAGTCTACATTATGCAAACAGCCATAGCAAACTGCTCTTTCAGCTGCAAGATCTCAGCTTCAGCACTGGGAATGACCTTTGATTCTTATTTACTGGGTTTGATACACAGCTACAAATCACAAACAGCAGCTGTGATGCACACGCCTCATCTGCAGAGTGTTGTGTCTCAGACCTGTTTCATGAAGTCTCCAAAGGAAGAAAGACAGAAGTACTTTCACCTCGGCTTAACTGCCCTAACTCTCTGAGGGCTGCTGTGCTGAGAAGCTGCTGAAACAGGAGGGCTGTGTTGGGCTACAGCCCTTGGGCAGTGGTGGACACACACTACTGGGGACATTTTCAGCAGTCACTCTCTGGGGAAGGCAATTCCAGAGTCTCTGGCATCAGTGGCATTCAGCCTGCACTCGGTAATGGCAGGCAGAAAGGAGAGACTGAACTGCTGGGGAATGAACTCTACACTGGTCTGTTGCATATGTCACCTCGGGAGTCATCCCTTCTCTTCAAAATATGCCTAGCATTTATGTGGGAGAGTGGAGCAATGGAGAGGACTTAAAACCTCTCCACCCCTTCCTTCTACTTTCAGAGGCTACTAAAAATATATCACTTCACCTCTGAGGAATATGACTTGGAATTGGACAGTCTATTGCAGGAAGGAGCTGTCATCTTTGAATAGCTTCCTGCACAATGCCTGCAGCTTTGAACCTTGGCTGGATTTAAAACAAGGCTAAGGCCTATTTTCTGCTTTTCAACAAGGCTGTAACTAAACAGTATTAAGCTGTAAGTTGTTCCTGTAACACCCATTTATTTGAAGATCTCAAAACAGACAACCTTGTCCTCTCAGTGTCAGCCAGATTCATTCCAGAATGCTAGCTATTCTTTTTGTGGATCCAAACATTTCCTCCCCACCCTTGTTGCAAACCATAGTGCCATTAGCAGTTGCTGAAGTTCTCACGCATTCTTTTCTCTTGCAGGAACCTACTTCTGTCTTAATGAGGACACAGCCCATCCTTTATTGGCAATTCTGGGTGATGGATTTACAATTGCATGTGATCAACTGGAAAACCCTGAGTGTGATCTGCCCGTCTATGACAACAGCTTTACAAGGTAAACATGACAACTTTTCACCAGCTTCTATTCATTTCTGAAACTTCTTCCTACTTAATTCTTCACAGCCCAAAGAACCTGGATAAGTGTCACACACACACACACACAAAAAAAAAATTACTATTAATACAGCACTTAAAACACTTTTATAATTATTAGGTTATCTTTAAGTATAGTGATCAAGCACTTGCACATTTTTAAGACTTGAGGAGCTGCTCCTTTCTGCTGGCTGTTTCTCCCTCCTTATTGTCCCCTTCTCTGCAAGACGCCAGGGTGATGCAGACTCATACATGGGGCTCTGCCCATCCTTCCTTGGTCTCACACATTACAATTTAAGGGCTGTTCAATGGAAGCCACTGAACACAGAATACAAACAAGCAGACAGAACAACAGTAACAACAACAAAAACACTACTGTTGGTGCCTTAGGCATTTGAACCTCTTCTTTCAAAGGGGCTTCTGTGGAATGGAGCATAGATACTTTTAAAATAGATGACAGAAGTATCCAATGGGGTATTCAGCCAGCTCTCACTGATTCTGTGAGCTGAACTCTCTCCAGCTACTCTTTGGGACTTAAACACCACTTGGAAGTCAATGCAAGTTAGCAAAGAGGATTACAGATGCAGCCAGCCAGTTTTATATAAATCTACTTACACAAGTTGGACACTGTGCTAAATTTGAACAGGTATATACTTACCTTTTGCTGAAAAATGTTGCTGAGTTGGCCAACTCTTTGCTTAGCTCATGCTACTTGGGCGTACAGATTTTTGTTTCAAAACAGAATTAGGTCCTTTGCCATTAAAGCTAGGGCCTTAGCTTGCTGAAATGTGTCAGTTTCTAATCAGCACCACAGAAATAACATGTAAGTAGGAGAGGTATCGGCAAACATATAGCAATACACAGTCACAACTTAGCCCCTCGATGGAAATGCAAGGCTGTTTTTGCCATGCAATGTTACTAGGGAGCATTGCTGAAAAGAGCCAGGAGAGAAGATTCTCTTCATTTAAGTCATCATGATGAGTCTAAATGGGATTTCACCCACCCTTCTACAGGGTGCTTTTATGTCTCACATAAACAGCCAGCCAGCACTCATATCATTCTGAACTCTGAGGATGATTTTGATGCCACTCTAAACTCTCAAAAGCCTCCTTCATGCCAAGATACCGTGGAAAAAAAAATAAAAAGCTCCCATGTTGAAATGACTAATACTTGCACAAGGAAATTACATCACAAACTCTTCTTTCTAAAGTCTCTGTGATCTCCAGTAGGCTAATACGCTTTCTAACCACACCAGCTCCTACAGTCTGATTCAGGTTTGCCTTGGTGGGTCTGTAGCTCCCATTAGTACAGTAATATTGTGTTTGCCTATCTATTTGGCATCATTCCTTTTCAAGCTGTAGCAGCACAACCTCTCTGACTCTCAATTTCATCAACCTTTAAGCTATTCCCACTAAATCTACATGCACTTCCAATGAACAGTACACTTAGTAATGTGATTGCTGCTGAGGTGGCACAAGGTACAATCCACACTCACTGTTCCTGTCCTTACACATCAGGCTCTCATCATGCTGAATACAGTATCACTTGCAGGCAGATGAGCTCAGAATGTTCCAGCAACATCATTCATCTTTTTAATTTACATTCCTACACGATCCTACCATGGAAGCATACAGGCTGTGACTCTGCATCCAAAACTTTAGGAGTGTTTTGAAACCTACTACGCCCTGCAATGCAGCAATGACAATTAATACAAATACACTGTGTAATTTCCCTGAAGCAGAACTGGGATGTAGTCTTACAGGATAAGTCGCCCTCTATTGAGTTAGGGTGTTTCAGAAGCATTTGGTGCTGCCTGTTTTGCCCAATTTTGTTGTTTCAGAGTCTGTGTTTGCAGACTTACATCTTCAAAGCCCTCAGCTCCTTTGACTCTGAAACTGTGCTTGTAAATCAAGCTGACAGTTCTCTCTGAGCTGTGTTGTCATTATCTCTATTACCCATCTTTTTAAAGGATAGAAACCACGGCCTACTGTCAAATCACCCAGGTACCTAAATATATTCCAAGGTCTGCTACTGTGTGCAGTATTTGCTTGTAAACCACAGCACAGGCTGGTCTCCCCCTCCTCAACTGACCAGGAGTTTCATATTGTTACAACACTCCATTCCTGATGGTAGGTGACCCTTAAGCCCTGAGTTCTGTGAGAAGAAAACACAAAGCATGTAGATTTTTTTCCCCCTGCTACACTGAGGTTCACCAAAGCACTCTCTTCCCCAGAAATCTCAGGCAGTGCAGGATGCTATTCTCCCCATTCCCAAAAGTGCCCAGGGCATTAATTCATACAAAGCTACCCAAAGGTAAAACAGAGTTGGAATCACAAATAAACCTGGAGGTTATGTGTCAGATCCTCAGCATGTGGACTTCACTTTACTGAAAACTCATGCAGCGCTGCTAAGGAAACAATAATTGTAACTTTTGTTTATCAATATGTAACATCCGGGTACATTACATAGCTAGTGTTGCAAAGAGTCCCTGACTGAGCATATTCCCGTCCCTCTCACAGGTGTATCGGGATCTTGGGCAGTCTGATCCCTTTTCCAGGAAAGCATTACTGGGAGGTGGAAGCTGAGGAAGATACAGAGTACAGAATTGGTGTGGCTTTTGAAAACACTCCAAGACATGGTTATCTGGGGGCAAACAACTCATCCTGGTGCATGAGGCACATCATCACACCATCAAGGTAAGGGCTGTGGAGGGTACAGCTCTCCTATAAGAACACCTCCTACACATACACCTGCAGGCTGAGCAGCAAAGAGCTCCTACTTGGGGCCAGGCAGAGATCTTATATCAAAGCACAGGACAAACACTTAAACTGGGGCCTGTGAATATTTCCACCACTGGCACTGTGAACTAGTGTTGGAAGAAACTGGAACCTTCTAGCAAATCCCACTGCTTTGTGCCATTCTCACACTGAAAGGGGCAGTCCCAGGAACAAATTTGAATAAACTCCTCTACAGAAGTTAGCTATAAATGCCTTGTTAGGTCACTGAAATCCCAGTTAAGTCCGTATCACCTAGAAAGTACTTATCTAGATAAAACCATTTGTATGAAACTTGCTTTCATATCCTCCTGGAGGTACCTAACCACACCTGCATGCAGAAATGCCAGACCTCCCTCACACCTCAGCTGCATCCTCTGTCTCTCCCCTGGGCAATGACAACTCAACTAGTATCACCTTTGAATTGCATGTGTAATACGGGCACACTGTGAAGCATCCAAGGAGCAAGAAAACTTCCATCCCAGACATCCTCCAGTAATTCCTATAGCCTGTAAATGGCACTCAACCACTAAGAGTTACCAGTGCAGTGCTGGGTCCTCTTGAACAAGGCACTGAGTGCCCCAGCATGCACACTGCCAGCAGATGGTAATGATGACACAGCATGGTACCAATGCTTCCTGTCCCCTGTCTGTTGGTAAGGAGGGAGAGTTTTAGATGTAGCTCGGTTGTCTAGAGCACATGTTCCTAGATGCCTGCTGCTCACAGCTCCCCAGCCATTGGCCTGCTGCATAACTAAAGTTCTTAGCAATGCTGACATTTGCCTCCCACACAGCAAGAAACACTGCTTAATGAGGGAGACAAAACCCACTGAAGTTGATGACTCTCCCATACACTGCAGGAAGGCTAATTTTATTTCCTTGCTACATTGATCTAAGAGGTACATTGAGGTTTGCTCTTACTCTTCTGTAGCAATAAGCATGGACTTCAGGGAAGAGAAAACAGAATGAGGCTGTTGTTCTGTTTGAGTCAGTGTCATACCCATTTCTGCAGGGAAATTTTCTCAGGTTTGTGTTGTGTGGGTGGAGAAGGTGGTTAGTGAAGAAGCTGGCCCCTGTGAAATACCAGATAACTTGCTTTACTGAATAAATCTTTTAGTTTCTCCCCAGAACAGTGCATGTTCCCATCAAATTCTCATATTTTTGGTTGCAGCGTGCCACACTAGGGACAGCTGATTGAGTAAGTGCTAAAGGATCTTGGCATTACTCAAACAGTGACTACATGAAGAAGGGCTACCCTCATGACAAAGCAATTACGTACAGAGCACCTTCCTGGCCTCCATTAAAACACAGGACAGGAATCATGATTAGAGGTTACCCTCTAGTAACTGAAGACTGGAAAGTCCCCATCAGCAGCACCCAGGCTGAGCAGCATGAAGTCTTATAGGAAAAGCAGCCAGAAATGTCACTTTGAGAACAGGGGTTGAAATATGACATCAAATAGCCTGGAGGATGCAGAGTCACACTGAGTCAGCCAGCCTCTGCCTGAGGGATTATGATCCCTCACTGCTGCTGCAGTCTGAGGGCGTGAGCATTTCCAGTTCCTGTGCCTTTGGCAGGAAAGAGGACTCAGTACCACAGGCCCTCGGGAGTAAGTGGGAAGCACTGCAGGGCCTGGAAGGACAGAACTGAGTCATTTCACCAGTTCTTCCCTTGACTGCACCTACAACTATGAAGCTGCAAGATTGAGAAGTGTTGCTTAGGGAAAGCCTAACCTGCCTAGCAGAGCACAGCTCCCTCACCAAGGAAAGGACGTCTTTGGATAAAGCATAATAGCTGGGAAAAACAGAATGTCCCTTTGACCTTGTCCTGCCCTAAATGTCACTACCTGCCCATTTTCAGCCAGATGTAGGTAGATATGCAATAAAGGCCTGTTATGCAGGTGAGGCAGGCAGGTCTGAGCACTGAAGGATAAGCCTGTGTGGAAAAGCAGTGTACAGCATTGCTCAGCAGAGTGGATGGGACTGGGGCAATAAATATTAGACACATGGGAAAAGGGACAGGATTGTCATTACCATGCATGTGAAGCAAGAAAACATATCAAAACATGTCTGCATGCAAAGTACCCTGGGGTATTTCTGACTGTGTTTCTTGCCCATAGGCACAAATACGAATTTCTGCACAGTGGGATGACACCAGATATCAGAATTACTGTTCCCCCCACAAAGATTGGCATCCTGTTGGACTATGAAAGCTACAGATTGTCATTTTACAATGCTGATATTGCCCAGCACCTTTACACATTCAACTTCCACTTCCAGCATTATGTCCATCCCTGCTTTGCTTTGGAAACACCTGGGACCCTAAAGGTACATACTGGTATTACAGTACCCCCATGGACTGCCCTCCTATAACCTGCATTCCTCAACTGCCATACCTACACATATTGAACACTGAGAAATTCTCAGCATCGCCCCATCACACTCCCTAAAAACCAGCTCTCCCAACACAGCCAAGTATCCCTGACCAAACAAGCTGCCAGGCCTAAGCTCTGTGAACAATTTTATCTCACCTTAGGCAACATTTTTGCAGAAAACCATTACAGTCACAAAACTCATCAGCACCCTGGAGCTGTTTACAGAATGCTTTAGGGTTAGAAACAGATACCATCCTTCCCACAAGTGACACCAACCACCAGTGACAGATGGATTATTTGTTCCTCCAATACCCACTTTATATCTTGGGAAATCCCCTGTTCCACAGGGATCATTAACTCCACTCTTACGTCTTCTGAGAAGCTGAAGCCAAAACAGCAACAGGCATAATCACTATACAGATGCTAGACAAAGCTGAAAACATTAACCACGGAGCTGATCTCACTATCAAGTATTTTTATCACCACACAGCCTGCACAACATCATCAGCTACACCTCCCTCAAGTGTGTGAACTGTTAGCACATATCATACTCAGCAGGAAGACTGAAAGTGAGGCTTACTGAGATAATCAAGCATGCCCTAAAGTCTCAAAACATGAAAACAACAAAAAACAACACCCTTACCAAATACACACGCTCCTCATTTATCTAGGGAAAAAGAACAAAGTCACACAGATGCCTTTTTGCAGTGCTCATATAGCAAAGTCTAAATCATGCTTATTTTTTTTGTGACCGTCCTCACCTCTGCATTGGCATGTCCTCCACTCACAAATTCTTCCCCCACTCCTCAACACAAAAAGTTTTCAATCTCTGATGTGGTGTCCCTGAAGCTTAGGGCCTCCACTGTGTGCTGAAAGGAGCAGCACTGGCCCAGCACTCACCTGCAATGTCCTTGTTTACACTTCATTTCCAGATTCCAGACAATCGGACAGAAACTGCCCATCAAGCAGGCTTGTACAGCTCTTAACAGCCTCACACTTGCAGGTGTCAAAACTAACAGAATTCAAGCAAGAGTCATTAAGAGAGAGCTTTTCAACAGATTTATTGTACATTCATTACAAAAATAATTGGTTCAAATCTTCCATTCTTTGGGTCTGACAGGAACAGGTTGTCTCTATGACAGACAGGGTCCTTATAAATAAAGCCTGGGAAAATTTACAGACTTGATGTAGAACTGTGTGCCAAAAGCTTTTCTTTTTTTCCCCAAATGGCTGAGAAAATAAGAGAAGAAATGTGTTTTCCCAAAGCAGGCTTTGCAGAAACCATGAAAACAGGAGTGGAACACACCCTTAAAGCAGTGATTAGCACCATCTTCACTGCATACTGACTTGCAGCTTGCAAAACAAAACAGGTTTAACAACACTGAACTATGCAAGCAGAGCTTCATTTTTTAGCCTACCAGGAATTCATGGACTTCCAAGACAGAAAGTGCTATGATTACCTTGTCAATCCTCCTATGAGGAAGGCCAGAGAACTTCAGCACCTTGCAGTGAGCAAAACTGGCATCTCCCATAAACACTGACTCAGCCAGCAACCACTGTCAAAGGACAGGGCACACGGTGGTCAGGTGAGCTCCGCTAACATACTGCAAGGCTGTACCAGAGAACAGCAACTAAAGTTACAGTGAACGAAGTGATATGACAGCACTACACCACTGGGCTGTTTTAACACCCTTTCCTCCTTTCAGTTAAAAATGTACATCTCAGTTCAAGGTCCAACTTCCACACAGTGGAGCACGTTTGACCTTTATCTGCCAAAGCTGAAGGCCACATTCTTCTTTAAAATTAGAGAAAGACCTGTGAGGGTAAAACAAAACCACACAAGTATCAGAGCAGAGGCATCAGGAGCACTGATGCTCCTCAAGGACACCTTTACTACAGGACTGCCAGGTAAATGAAGCCATTCTGATGAAAGCCTGCATAGGCTTTCCACTTGCATCTCAAGTGTTTAAACTGTACCTGTATTCTGGCACCGGGATGAGCTGCTCATCTCTGATGCTACACTAACCCAGCCCCTGGGACTTCACAGCCATCTCGAGGTGTGCTGCAAGGACTGAACTGCTGAGCAACTGCAGCTGAGACTCTAATGGTACCAACCAGTTCTCCCATTACTGGCTCAATGAATCTGCAGGAGATCACAGGAGCAGCCAGCTTATCAGAGCACGACTCAGTGGTCATCACCATGGATGGCATACAAGACCGCTAAGGCGACAGAAATACCTGAAAAATGAACAAATAAACAGTTACCAGACACCAGGCTAAAAAAAAATAACTATAATAGGAAATAAGTTTGCATGTTTCTGTTTAATAAAAGCTTCACCTGTTAGCTGTAACCCAAGTATTTACTCTCTTAGGAATCTCAAGCTTGTCACTTAAATATTTATAGAGCAAAGGAAAAGGTGTAAACAATTCTTTAAAACCAGCTACTGCTGTGAATTACCTCTAGGTGCGTCCTTTACAGGGGGGCCAGCATTCCCATTACAGGATCTATTGATCAGATCACTACAGCACCCAAGCTGTAATTACAGAATCACAGACTGGATGAGTTGGAAGAGATCCAAAAGGATCATCAAGTCCAACTCCTGGCTCCACACAGGACCATTCAAAATTCAAGCCCCTCACCTGAGTGCACTGCCCAAACACTTCCTGAACTCCAGCAGCTTGAACTCCAGCCATGACTGCTGCCCCAGGGGGCCTATCTACAGAAATACTGGCTCACTGCTGAACTAGACCACGTGGACCAACAAAAGTCCACTAAATACAAGTCACCCTTGTTTTTGACAACTAGTTATATGCTGCAAGACTGTTGGCATTTTTCTTTCTGTTCCTTTCATGTATTTGCTGGCACAGAAAAAATTCATCTTCAGTGATACATGGGGGCTCATGCCTAAAGCATGTTCACAGCAAGTTATACTCAATTCCTTTTACTGTGGACAAAAAGACCAGAAGGCAATGCTGAACTGGCCTTGTGTATCTAGCAAGAATCATATTTGGCCCGTGGTGTGCCGCTGTACAGAACAGAGAACAAAACAGAAAAACATCCATTAAAAGCACAGTGGTGGCTGAAGAGACCAGGAGACAGAAACAGGATCTGAAGCTCTGCTGCAAGCTGCCAGCATCTCCTGAAAGCTCAGAGCTGGCTGGAGTCATTCTCCATTCTGAGCTCACTTATTTCTGACTCAGCCAGAGGTCTAAGTCTAAGGCACGGTTCTGCCACTGACTTCATTCGTTCTCTGGGCTGCTTTTAGGCACTTAGGATTGTCCCAAGGCCCCTTATTCTCTCACATCTTGAGATAACACACAAGCAGGACAGACAGAGACTGCTGCACACAAATCCACCATTAGGAGTCTCAGCCTCACGCTGAAAACAACAGCGCTTCCTCCTCTGTGACGAGAAACATCTCAAAACCCCAAGATACCTTTGCAGCCAGGGACATGGCACACGTCGGAGCGCTTTGCCCACCCCCTGGTTCGGAACGCCAGCACCCACGGCAGCACAGCACGGCATCCGCTGCGGGCGCAGCAGCCGAGCGGGGCGGCCCCGCGGAGCTCCCGGAGCCGGGAACAAAGGGCCGGATGCTCCGGCGGCCCCGGAGCGGCTGCGGGGCGCCCCGTTCCGCCCCCGGCAGCTCGTTCCGTCTCGCTACCACGAGAACCGTGTAGGCGGAGGAAGCAGGCCCTGCCCTTTCCTCGCGGGCAGGCCTTGTTCTTCCACCATTTCATTTTGGAGGATGGTATCAGCGGGGTCGGCACGAGGCACCGGCTCCACTTTCTTAGTCCTCCGGGACGACGCCGGGGAACTCGGGAGCAGACCTCAGGGCTCGGCAGGCGATGCCCCGCCCGCTCCCTCGCTCTCGGCCCCGTATTCGCAACGTCCACTTACACTTTCCAGCCGCCGCGCCGCCATCGCAGCCCGCCATTTCCTGACGGCTCCACGGCGCTTCCGGGCGCGGCGCCATTGCCCCGCCCAGGGCGCATGCGCGGTGCTGAGGGGCGCTGAGATTTTGTGTCCGCGTGAATTCAGCCCCCGCACGCAGGGAGCGGTGATCTGCGGGCAGAAAGTAGCACGATGAACTGAGCTAAGCCGGTGCAGGAGGAGCGCGATGCCGGCAGCTCCGGCAGGTTTGTGTGGAAGTGCTTTTCGGCGGCCTTACAACGCGCTGACGGTGCGGCAAAAGCTGCGCGAGTACTCTGCGCTGATGTGCACTGAGCCACACGTACAGTTGTTTATTTCAGAGAGCTTATTCTGATAGCAGGCTCTCCGTGTTGGTCCTTCTCCCGTCCCTTAGCTCTCTGACCTTGGCGTGGCAGGGACGGAGCATTCGCACAAAGTGCGGGCGGACTTTGTGCTGTGCACTCAGCTCTGCTGACTGAGCAGCACGGGGACGGGCTCGGTGTGGTGGCACCGAGATGGCCGTGAGCAGCACTGGGGTTCAGAGGGAAGGGTGAGCGGATGGGTTTCTGCCTCCCCAGGAGCTCTGACCTGCAGTTCTTCAAAGCATCAGTGGCAAACGGTTATTTAATCATCTGCTCTTCAAATTTCTCTTCTGAAAAATCTGTGCAGTTCAAGCTGAGCAGCAGCCTGGCAGCCTCCAGCTCTAGGCCAGGAAAAAGGAATTTTCCTATAAAGAAAAAAAAATCCTGTAAAGAGAAACATTAGTAGCAGAAAAAAGCATCTATTTCAGGCAAAAAGGGACGGTTCCTGTGGAAAAGCAATACTCTGCACGTTCCATGCTGCACACACCAAGGGGATCCTGGTGACACCCCCCCCACTCTGAAGTGGATCACCAGGATAACGTTGTCCTGCTGGGTTACACTGCTCATTGAACCTGGTGCTCAGCACCCTCAGGGCGAGCTCAGAGCTAATGGAATGAAAGCTAGGGAAGGACTGACATCAGAGACTACTTTGGAATATTAAAGACAGTCAGGACCAACTTCTCATTTGAATGATTGTATGCTGGTTAATTTCCTCCTTTCACTCCAACCCCAGGCAGTCGCCTTCCTGAACGTTGCTGTGCTATTCCTCAACCTCAAGGGAAGTGCATGTGATTAAAGGATGAAGTAACTTCTGTTAATTACCATGGTCTGAACTAAGATTAGTTTTAGCTCCAGCAATGACTCTTGCCACTCGAGGGGGGGAGCAAGCAACCAAAGAAAGGAGTGATTCAGATTTCAACAAGTGTCCATGCCTGCTTGCATTTGCTAACAGCCGCGCAGGCAGAGGTGCCTGTGAGCACTCCTGAACTTCAGTTTCCATGTGGAGAACAGTACAAAAGGCCTTGCATACATGTACACCCTGCATGCAGCAGCAATGCGCTGCTCAAAGTCTGCTTCACATAACTGTGCTTGCCTTCTCCTGGCTGAGGATATCAGTGTAAGGCTTTCAGCCATTATGGGGTGTTTTTCCAGGCTCTCTTTAACTTCAGTCAGAAAAAAAGATGACTTTATTACAGTTCTGAAAGGGAAAAAGTAAAACACAGGAAGATGAGAATCCTTTCCCTGGCCATAGAAAGACTGTTAGACCACAGCTCCTGACCTCCAGGAGCTGAAAGGCGTTTAGAAGCCTCAAGCCCATTTTGCTTAGTGGCTCTGAGTCCCCTGGCCTTTTAAATTCAGTTGCCTTGCTTGTTATAGAGGATTCTAATACATAACTAGGCATGGTTTGCAAAGCTAAATTTGCTGAACCTTGTTTGGGAAGTGTGGGAGGAGGTTCTTGAAGATGTTAAATAAGGAAAGAAAATGAAAACACGAGACACTGCCCTAGTAATGTTCAAAGCAGGCAGCGAGAGAAAGCATTCAGAAGCCTTCAGAGCCATCGTTTCATCAGAACAAAGAAATATGCAAAGCACCTGGACGTCCCCTTCCTTCTGAACCAGCAGTACAGGCTGCAGAGGGATACAGCAGTAATTTAAGAGCTTCTTTCCTGCATCTGAACCCCACATCAGGATGAAATGCAATCCATCTCACTCACATTTACCAAACACCTCTGAGACCACTGTACTTCGGAGGCATGATGTCACACGTCAGTGGAGATTATTCATTTTGAAGCTTGTGAAGTGCACGGAGACTTCACTTCAGAGTCCACTCAGTCATAACTCAAACCTTCCTTGTCTCCCAAAAGGACACAGCTGACTGCACTTTCCTTGTACTGCTTCTGAGCATCCTGTGAGGGATCAGTGGATATTTAGTTTTATTATCCTTTCTCTTTTATGTAGGAATGGCTCTGTCATTGCTTGAATACCTTTGCGTTCATGACACATATTCTTAGATGTCATATCAAGGATGTCTCTACGGAGACACAGATGACGAGAAAAGCAATGGAACAAAATCTAAGACATTCATTCAATTCTGGGTGATCTTTAGCTTATGTAGAGTCATTGGGAAAGCTATAGTACAAAAGCCAGATTCAGACTTGTGAGAAGGTGGCTGTGTGCAATACCTGTCTAGTTTCTCCTGTCGGAGGAAGCAGTTACTACCTGGGATTTTACACTTATCTCTTGAAGGGACCAAGAGATTCACGCTGGAGAACTTTTAAAGATTTTTTTTTTTACCAGATCAGAATAGTTCCAGTCTCACCTGAAGGCTGGTAAACCTGATACCCAGGTTTAGCAGCAGTATGACCTGATTGAGAATATGCAGCATGAAAAACAGCTGATAATTCTGAATGGTTCGTTTGATGCTGAATTGCTGCACCTTATTCAGCTTTAAAACACACTGTAAGATTAAAACCCCAGAGGTGAATAAGAGAACTCTCCATCGTCTCAGCTTTGCTGGAATTTACTCTTGTATTAGCGTTAAAGCAAGAGTAAATGAAAAGTGCAGACACTAAGACTGCCACCCTGCCTGAAATTGGGAATCATTTTAGAGCTACTTTTCCAGTTTTCTCCAGTGTTCTCCCCTCAACAGTGGAAGACCATCACTACATCATTAAGCCCATGGCTTCTGTCCCAAGCAGAGCTCCATCACTGGATGCCAGACTGAAAAAGCAAAAGAGATGTATCTGTAGAGGGAAGCTCAGTGGGAAGCCAGCTTGGGTGAGGATCAGGCACAGTAGTCCCAAACTTCCTTTAAGTATAATTTTTCCCTGGCAACAGCAAAATTCAGATGGACAACAGAATGAACAGAACTGCATTCAGTGGCTACAAATTACTGTTTTACATTAAGTGAAATTATTATACACCAATACTGGCATAAATCTAGCTGATACAGAGGGCTGATTAGCATAGCTCTACACTCCAAGTAATGACATTAAAGATGCAGTGTGACGTTCAGGGAATTAATCATATTGATCACATCTTTTCAATGATGATTCAGCAGGCATTTTTTAAAGCAGATTAAATTAACTGCTTTTACCATTTGTTAATACAATCCAGAACATTAATAACTATGCTTATGAAGAAACTTTTTACTTCCTTCCTGCAGACATTCTCTGGACCCATATGCTTTTGTTGTTCTTGTCCTGTCCGCTTTGCAGCTTTCCTCTGACGGAGCCTGAGTAGCCTTTCCTTGAACTAGGCACAGGAGCCTGCATGCAATGGAAGAGATTAACACCAGGTAGCAAATGACAGCCAATTACAGTAGGTACGTGTGTGTATATGGAAACAGACTGTGATACTGCCAGGAAAACACCACATCTGGCAGCCAACCATCCTTTCATGTTCCCTTTGAGAGAGAATGTTTTGTTTGTTTGTTTGTAAGTCCTCAATGGAAATTGGTCTGCTCTTTCAGCAATGATTGTCAGCCCTTTGGAAGATCAACAGTGACCCCATAGCCTACATCCAAACTGTAATCACTGAGGTATTGCTATGGTCTGGGTGCTCCTAAACAGAATCCGAGCCCCAGTGGGCTTGACAATATACAAGCACTGATGAACTAAAGGGAATTACAAAAGAAAATCCTCTACCCTCAGCTCCTAATCCAGACACCAAGCAAGAAGGGAGAACACACAAGCAGGGTGAGGGCAGCACTGGCAGAAAGGAACTATGCAAACACAGACAGCAAGGAGGGTACAGATGGTGGCAGCCCATAAATACCATCAGCTTGGAGATGAAGGACAAATACAGAAACAGGTAACAACAGGAGACGTCACCTGTTCCTTTCTTACCTGCTTTAGGGCTCCAACTGCTGCAGTCCCTGAGCTGCTCCATCATCCACACCTCCTCAGCTTGTGTTTTCCTGAAGAATGGTTCAAAACGTCCCTTCTCTAAAGTCAGTCCATTGCCTCTGAATTGACAGTAGCCAGCGATTCCTTCAGTGCTTTCGGAGTGCCCTCCTGCCTGCAGGAAGTGCTGATGGAATCCTCCCTTAGTCCTTCAGTGCAGTGCTGGCTCAGCTCACACGGGGCTTCCATGGATTTGCCAAGGGCCACAGAGGGACTTGCCAGCCATGTACTGCCTTTCAGCACCCCAGCAACAATCCAACCCCCTCAACTTCTCCCCTCCTCAGACAGCAGTTGTTTTTAAAGGAATTCCATGCATCTGTTAGCCTGCAAACTACAGAGTACATATACATTCCAAATGAAATGGGTCGGACCTTGACACTTCTTAAAATATACATTTTATTATTTTCCGGTGCTTGCTATGGAGGTTTTATTCAAATTGTGAAGGCACACAGCCTTTACAAACTTGCTGAATTAAATGCTTTTGTCGGTGGCTTTATTTTCTGTTTCTTTCATGGTGGAGGAAAAGACATAGGCTATAAAATGTTGAAATTCATTAGATGTGTAGTATCACCTCTTCATATATGCTGTGGAATGCTTGTAGAAATACTATATAAAATAAGGCAGACTTTGACAGGGAATTCAGTCATAAAATTTCATGGGAGAAAACAGAAAGTTCCAACATATTATGATCTTTTGTAGCCAAGGGAAGATCAGGTGGTCATCACTGGTTTGTGGGAGAACTGCTACGGTTCTGGTGCTCAGTATGCATTTCTTGTTTATTCTACTATTCTCAAGTGAGACCTTTGCAATAAAACTTAATTTTAATTAACATAAATCAGACAATATTTAAACATACACATCTATCCTTACAGTGCAATAAAAATGTATCATTGTAGAGTATTTTGTATTTGCATTATGAAAATAAAAGGTCTGTACATCAATTAAATGTATATTAATGAGTATGAATCATGTAA